>NC_091627.1:100995661-101614955 GCF_027580195.1 Bos mutus
CCGTGGACCTAACATTCCACATACTTACACAATATTGCTCATTAGAGCATTGGACTTGACTTCCATCACCAGTCACATCCACAACCGGGTGTTGTTTTTGCTTTCGCTCTGTCTCTTCATTCTTTCTAGAGTTATTTCTCCACTGATCTCCAGTAGCATACTGGGCACCTACCGACCTGGGGAGTTCATCTTCAGTGTCCTATCTTTTGTCCTTTTCACAAGGGTTGTGGTCCACGTTATCAGGACACATTTTGTGAGACTTCTCCACGTGACTACCCTTTGGGTGCTGTGATTGTTAGGTTTCAGTCTGTCTGCCCTCTGATTGCCCTCTCTCAGCTCCTACCATCTTACGTGGGTTTCTTTTCCATTGGAGGTGGGGTATCTCCTCTTAGCCGCAGCTCCTGACCTTGGACCTGGGGTATCTCCTCTCGGCTGCTCACTGCTCCAATTTGCCTTGATTGTCATCCTAACATGCCAGGTACGTATGCAGAATTGCTCTTTACACCATTAAACTTTACTTCCATCACCAGTCACATCCACAACCGGGTGTTGTTTTTGCTTTGGATTCCTCTTTTCATTCTTTCTGGAGTTAGTTCTCCACTGATCTCCAGTAGCATATTGGGCACATACTGACCTGGGGAGTCATCTTTCAGTGTCCTATCTTTTTCCTTTTCATACTGTCAATGGGATCCTCAAGACAAGAATACTGAAGTGGTTTCCCATTCCCTTGTGCAGTGGACCACTTTTTTTCAGAACTCTGCAGCATGACCTGTCCATCTTGGTGGCCTTATAGGGCATGGCTCTTAGTTTCACTGAGTTAGACAAGGCTATGGGCCATGTGATCAATTTGGCTACTTTGATGTGACTGTGGTTTCAGTTCTTTTTTTTTTTTATCCATAGGATTTTTTTTTTTAAACTTTACATAATTGTATTAGTTTTGCCAAATATCAAAATGAATCTGGCACAGGTATACATGTGTTCCCCATCCTGAACCCTCCTCCCTCCTCCCTCCCCATACCATCCCTCTGGGTCGTCCCAGTGCACTAACCCCAAGCATCCAGTATCGTGCATCGAACCTGGACTGGCATCTCGTTTCATACATGATATTTTACATGTTTCAATGCCATTCTCCCAAATCTTCCCACCCTCTCCCTCTCCCATGGAGTCCACAAGACTGATCTATACATCAGTGTCTCTTTTGCTGTCTCGTACACAGGGTTATTGTTACCATCTTTCTAAATTCTATATATATGTGTTATTATACTGTATTGGTGTCTTTCCTTCTGGCTTACTTCACTCTGTATAATAGGCTCCAGTTTCATCCACCTCATTAGAACTGATTTAAATGTTTTCTTTTTCATGGCTGAGTAATACTCCATTGTGTATATGTACCACAGCTTTCGTATCCATTCATCTGCTGATGGGCATCTAGGTTGCTTCCATGTCCTGGCTATTATAAACAGCGCCGCGATGAACATTGGGGTACACGTGTCTCTTTCCCTTCTGGTTTCCTCAGTGTGTATGCCCAGCAGTGGGATTGCTGGATCATAAGGCAGTTCTATTTCCAGTTTTTTAAGGAATCTCCACACTGTTCTCCATAGTGGCTGTACTAGTTTGCATTCCCACCAACAGTGTAAGAGGGTTCCCTTTTCTCCACACCCTCTCCAGCATTTATTATGTGTAGACTTTTGGATCGCAGCCATTGTTTTCAGTTCTGTCTGTCCTCTGATGCCCTGTCTGAGCTCTTACCGTCTTACTTGGGTTTCTGTTACGTTGGATGTGGGGTATCTCTTCACAGCTGCTCGAGCAAAGCGCCATCCTGCTCCTTACTTTGGACGTGGGGTATCTCCTCACAGCTGCCGCTCCTGACCTTGGACATGGCATATCTCTTCTCGGCCGCTGCTCCTGACCTTGGACGTGGTGTATCTCCTCTTGGCCGCCACTCCTAACCTTGGACGTGGCATATCTCCTCTTGGCGTCCCCTCCTGACCTTGGACGTGACCGATCTCCTCTCGGCCTCTCGCTGCTCCAATTTGCCTTGATTCGTGGACCTAACATTCCAGGTACCTATGCGATATTGCTCTTTACAGCATTGGACTTCGTTCCATCACCAGTCACATGGACAACGGTTGTTGTTTTTGCTTTTTTGTCTCTTAAATCTTTCTGGCGTTAGTTCTCCACTGATCTCTAGTAGCATATTGGGCACCTACTGACCTGGGGAGGTCATCTTTCAGTGTCCTGTCTTTTTTCCTTTTCATACTGTTCACGGGATTCTCAAGGCAGGAATACTGAAGTGGTTTCCCATTGCCTTGTGCAGTGGAACACTCTTTTTCAGAACTCTGCAGCATGACCCGTCCATCTAGGTGGCCTTACAGGGCATGGCTCGTAGGTTCATTGAGTTATACAAGGCTGTGGGCCATGTGATCAGATTATCTACTTTCCTGTGATTGCGGTTTCAGTTTGTCCGCCCTCTGAAGCCCTCTCTTAACCTCTGCTGCCTTAATGCGGTGTTTCTTACCTTGGACTTGGGGTATCTCTTCACGTCTAGTCCAGCAAAGCCCAGCCTCTGCCCCTGACCTTGGACCTATGGTATGTCCTCTTGGTCACCACTCCTGACATTGGATGTGGTGTATCTCCTCTTGGCTGCTCGCTGCTCCATTTGCCTTGATTCGTGGAGTTAACATTCCAGGTTCCTATGCAATATTGCTCTTTACCGCACTGGAGTTTCCTTCCATGACAAGTCACATCCACAACTGGGTGGTGTTTTGCTTTGGCTCCGATCTTCATTTTTCTGGAGTTATTTCTGCACTATTCTTCAGTAGCATACTGGGCACATACCGACCTGGGGAGTCATGTTTCAGTGTCCTGTCTTTTTGCCTTTCATACCGTTCATGGGGTTCTGAAGGCAAGAATACTGAAGTGGTTTGCCATTCCCTTCTCCAGTGGACACATTTTATGAGACCTCTCCACCATGACCCATCCGTCTTGGGTGTCCCTACACGGCATGGCTTAGTTTCATTGAGTTAGACAAGGCTGTGGTCCAAGTGATGAGATTGGCTACTTTGCTGTGATTGTGGTTTCAGTCTGTCCGCCTTCTGATGCCATCTCTGAGCGCCTACCATCTTATTTTAATTTCTCTTACTTTTTACGTGGGGTATCTCTTCACGGCTACTCTAGCAAAGTGCAGCCGCTGCTCCTGACCTTGGGCGTGGGGTATCGCCTCTGGGCCGCTCGCTACTCCAATTTGCCTTGATTCGTGTACATAAAATTCCAGGTTCCTATGCAATATTGCTCTTTACAGCATTGGACTTTCCTTCCATCACCAGTCACATCCACAACTGATGTTGTTTTTGCTTTGGCTCCGTCTCTTCATTCCTTCTGGAGTTAGTTCTTCATTGATCTCCAGGAGCATATTGGGCACCTGGTGATCTGCGAGTTCATCTTTCAGCATCCTGTCTTTTTCCTTTTCATACTATTCATGGGGTTCTCAAGGAAAGAATACTGAAGTGGTTACCCATCCCCTTCTGCAGTGGTCCAGGAGAAGGCAATGGCACCCCACTCCAGTACTCTTGCCTGGAAAATCCCATGGACAAAGGAGCCTGGTGGGCTGCAGTCCATGTGGTCGCTAAGAGTCAGACACAACTGGGCGACTTCACTTTCTCTTTTCGCTTTCACGCATTGGAGAAGGAAATAGCAACCCAGTCCGGTGTTCTTGCCTGGAGAATCCCAGGGACGGGAAGCCTGGTGGGCTGCCGTCTATGGGGTCACACAGAGTCGGACACGACTGACGTGACTTAGCAGAGCGTAGCATAGCATCTGCAGTGGTCCACTCTTCGTCAGAACTCTGCAGCATGACCCGTCCATCTTGGTGGCCTTATAGGGCATGGCTCTTAGGTTCATTGAGTTATACAAGGCTGTGGTCCATGTGATCAGGTTGGCTACTTTGCTGTGATTGTGGGTTCAGTCTGTCTGCCCTCTGAAGCCCTCTCTCAGCCTCTACTGCCTTAATGCGGTTTTTCTTACCTTGGACTTGCGGTATCCCTTCACGTCTACTCCAGCAAAGCCCAGCCTCTGTCCCTGACCTTGGACCTGGCGTATGTCCTCTTGATTCCACTTATGACCTTGGTCGTGTGGTATCTCCACTCGGCCGCCATTCCTGGCCTTGGATGTGGGATTCTCTTCTCAGCTGGTCGCTACTGCAATTGGCCTTGATCCGTGGACCTAACATTCCACGTACTTACACAATATTGCTCGTTAGAGCATTGGACTTGACTTCCATCACCAGTCACATCCACAACCGGGTGTTGTTTTTACTTTGGCTCTGTCTCTTTATTCTTTCTAGAGTTATTTCTCCACTGATCTCCAGTAGCATGCTGGGCAGCTACCGACCTGGGGAGTTCATCTTCAGTGTCCTATCTTTTGTCCTTTTCATACTCTTCATGGGGTTCTCAAGGCAGGCATACGGAAGTGGTTGCCATTCCCTTCTCCATGGACACATTTTGTGAGACTTCTCCACCGTGACCCGTCCCTCTTGGGTGGCCCTACACGGCATGTTCTGGTTTCATTGAGTTACACAAGGCTGTGGTCCGTGTGATCAGATTGGCTACTTTGCTGTGATTGTGGTTTCAGTCTGTCTGCCCTCTGATGCCCTCTCTCAGCTCCTACCATCTTACGTGGGTTTCTTTTACGTTGGAGGTGGGGTATCTCCTCTCAGCCGCAGCTCCTGACCTTGGACGTGGGGTATCTCGTCTCGGCTGCTCACTGCTCCAGTTTGCCTGAATGTCATCCTAACATGCCAGGTACGTATGCAGAATTGCTCTTTACAGCACTGAAGTTTACTTCCATCACCAGTCACATCCACAACCGGGTGTTGTTTTTGCTTTGGCTTTGTCTCTTCATTCTTTCTGGAGTTAGTTCTCCACTGATCTCCAGTAGCATATTGGGCACCTACTGACCTGGGGAGTTCATCTTTCAGTGTCCTATCTTTTTCCTTTTCATACTGTTCCTGGGGTCTCAAGGCAAGAATACTGAAGAAGTTTGCCATATACCTCTCCAGTGGACACAGCTTGTGAGACCTCTCCACCACAACCTGTCTGTTTTGGGTGGCTCTAGATGGCATGGCTTAGTCATTGCATTAGACAAGGCTGTGGTCCATGTGGTCAGATTGGCTAACTTTGCTGTGACCGTGGTTTCAGTGTGTCTGTCCTCTGATGCCCTCTCTGATCTCTTACCTTCTTTCTTGGGTTTCTGGTACGTTGGACGTGGGGTATCTCTTCACGGCTCCTCGAGCAAAGCGCCGTCCTGCTCCTTACTTTGGATGTGAGGTACCTCCTCACGGCTGCTGCTCCTCACCTTGGACATGGCATATCTCCTCTCGGGCGCCGCTCCTGACCTTGAAGGCCGCTCCTGACCTTGGACATGGCATACCTCTTCTTGGCCACCCCTCCTGACCTGGGACATGGCGTATCTCCTGTCGGCCTCTCGCTGCTCCAATTTGCCTTGATTCCTGGACCTAACATTCCAGGTACCTATGCAGTATTGCTCTTTACAGCATTGGACTTTTGTCCATCACCAGTCACATCGACAGCTGGATGTTCTTTGGCTTTGTCTCTTCAGTATTTTTGGAGTTCGTTCACCCCTGATCTCCAGTAGCATATTGGGCACATTCCGACCTGCGAAGTTCATGTTTCAGTGTCCTGTCTTTTTGCCTTTCATACTGTTCATGGGGTTCTGAAGGCAAGAATACTTAAGTGGTTTGCCATTTCCTTCTCCAGTGGACACATTTTGTGAGACCTCTCCACCATGACCCATCCATCTTGGGTGCTCCTACACGGCATGGCTTAGTTTCATTGAATTAGACAAGGCTGTGGTCCAAGTGATCAGATTGGCTACTTTGCTGTGATTGTGCTTTTAGTCTGTCTGTCCTCTGATGCCCTCTCTGAGCTCTTACCTTCTTACTTGCATTTCTGTTACGTTGGACTTGGGGTATCTCTTCACGGCTCCTCGAGCAAAGCGCCTTCCTGCTCCTTACTTTGGATGTGAGGTATCTCCTCACGGCTGCTGCTCCTCACCTTGGACGTGGCATATCTCCTCTCGGGCGCCACTCCTGACCTTGGACATGGCATACCTCCTCTTGGCCACCCCTCCTGACCGTGGACGTGGCGTATCTCCTCTTGGCCGCCCCTCCAGATCTTGGACATGGCGTATCTCCTGTCGGCCTCTCGCTGCTCCAATTTGCCTTGATTCGTGTACATAACATTCCAGGTTCCTATGCAATATTGCTCTTTACAGCATTGGACTTTCCTTCCATGACCAGTCACATCCACAACTGATGTTTTTGCTTTGGCTCCGTCTCTTCATTCTTTCTGGAGTTAGTTCTCCATTGATCTCCAGGAGCATATTGGGCACCTACTGATCTGTGAGTTCATCTTTCAGCGTCCTATCTTTTTCCTTTTCATACTGTTCATGGGGTTCTCAAGGAAAGAATACTGGCCTGGTTTCCCATCCCCTTCTGCAGTGGTCCAGGAGAAGGCAATGGCACCCCACTCCAGTACTCTTGCCTGGAAAATCCCAGGGACGGAGGAGCCTGGTGGGCTGCAATCCATGGGGTCGCTAAGAGTCGGACACAACTGGGCGACTTCTCTTTCTCTTTTCACTTTCACGCATTGGAGAAGGAAATGCAACCCACTCCGGTGTTCTTGCCTGGAGAATCCCAGGACGGGAAGCCTGGTGGGCTGCCGTCTCAGGGGTCACACAGAGTCGGACACGACTGACGTGACTTAGCAGAGCGTAGCATAGCATCTGCAGTGGTCCACTCTTCGTCAGAACTCTGCAGCATGACCCGTCCATCTTGGTGGCCTTATAGGGCATGGCTCTTAGGTTCACTGAGTTATACAAGGCTGTGGTCCATGTGATCAGGTTGGCTACTTTGCTGTGATTGTGGGTTCAGTCTGTCTGCCCTCTGAGACCCTCTCTCAGCCTCTACTGCCTTAGTGCGGTTTTTCTTACCTTGGACTTGCGGTATCCCTTCACGTCTACTCCAGCAAAGCCCAGCCTCTGTCCCTGACCTTGGACCTGGCGTATGTCCTCTTGATTCCACTTATGACCTTGGTCGTGTGGTATCTCCACTCAGCCGCCATTCCTGGCCTTGGATGTGGGATTCTCTTCTCAGCTGGTCGCTACTGCAATTGGCCTTGATCCGTGGACCTAACATTCCACGTGGTTTCCACAATATTGCTCGTTAGAGCATTGGACTTGACTTCCATCACCAGTCACATCCACAACTTGGTGTTGTTTTTACTTTGGCTCTGTCTCTTCATTCTTTCTAGAGTTATTTCTCCACTGATCTCCAGTAGCATACTGGACAGCTACCGACCTGGGAGTTCATCTTCAGTGTCCTATCTTTTGTCCTTTTCATACTCTTCATGGGGTTCTCAAGGCAGGCATACGGAAGTGGTTTTGCCATTCCCTTCTCCATGGACACATTTTGTGAGACTTCTCCACCGTGACCCGTCCCTCTTGGGTGGCCCTACATGGCATGTTCTGGTTTCATTGAGTTACACAAGACTGTGGTTCATGTGATCAGATTGGCCACTTTGCTATGATTGTGGTTTCAGTCTGTCTGCCCTCTGATGCCCTCTCTCAGCTCCTACCATCTTACGTGGGTTTCTTTTCCATTGGAGGTGTGGGTATCTCCTCTCAGCCGCAGCTCCTGACCTTGGGCGTGGGGTATCTCGTCTCGGCTGCTCACTGCTCCAGTTTGCCTGAATGTCATCCTAACATGCCAGGTACCTATGCAGAATTGCTCTTTACAGCACTGAACTTTACTTCATCACCAGTCACATCCACAACCGGGTGGTGTTTTTGCTTTGGCTTTGTCTCTTCATTCTTTCTGGAGTTAGTTCTCCACTGATCTCCAGTAGCATATTGGGCACCTACTGACCTGGGGAGTTCATCTTTCAGTGTCCTATCTTTTTCCTTTTCATACTGTTCCTGGGGTCTCAAGGCAAGAATACTGAAGAAGTTTGCCATATACCTCTCCAGTGGACATTTCTTGTGAGACCTCTCCACCACAACCTGTCTGTTTTGGGTGGCTCTAGATGGCATGGCTTAGTCATTGCATTAGACAAGGCTGTGGTCCATGTGGTCAGATTGGCTAACTTTGCTGTGACCGTGGTTTCAGTGTGTCTGTCCTCTGATGCCCTCTCTGATCTCTTACCTTCTTTCTTGGGTTTCTGGTACGTTGGACGTGGGGTATCTCTTCACGGCTCCTCGAGCAAAGCGCCGTCCTGCTCCTTACTTTGGATGTGAGGTACCTCCTCACGGCTGCTGCTCCTCACCTTGGACATGGCATATCTCCTCTCGGGCGCCGCTCCTGACCTTGAAGGCCGCTCCTGACCTTGGACATGGCATACCTCTTCTTGGCCACCCCTCCTGACCTGGAACATGGCGTATCTCCTGTCGGCCTCTCGCTGCTCCAATTTGCCTTGATTCCTGGACCTAACATTCCAGGTTCCTACGCAGTATTGCTCTTTAGAGCATTGGACTTTTGTCCTTCACCAGTCACATCGACAGCTGGATGTTCTTTGGCTTTGTCTCTTCAGTATTTTTGGAGTTCGTTCACCCCTGATCTCCAGTAGCATATTGGGCACATTCCGACCTGCGAAGTTCATGTTTCAGTGTCCTGTCTTTTTGCCTTTCATACTGTTCATGGGGTTCTGAAGGCAAGAATACTTAAGTGGTTTGCCATTTCCTTCTCCAGTGGACACATTTTGTGAGACCTCTCCACCATGACCCATCCATCTTGGGTGCTCCTACACGGCATGGCTTAGTTTCATTGAATTAGACAAGGCTGTGGTCCAAGTGATCAGATTGGCTACTTTGCTGTGATTGTGCTTTTAGTCTGTCTGTCCTCTGATGCCCTCTCTGAGCTCTTACCTTCTTACTTGCATTTCTGTTACGTTGGACGTCGGGTATCTCTTCATGGCTCCTCAAGCAGAGCGCCGTCCTGGTCCTTACTTTCGATGTGAGGTATCTCCTCACGGCTGCTGCTCCTCACCTTGGACGTGGCATATCTCCTCTCCTCTGCCACTCCTGACCTTGGACATGGCATACCTCCTCTTGGCCACCCCTCCTGACCGTGGACGTGGAGTATCTCCTCTTGGCCGCCCCTCCAGATCTTGGACATGGCGTATCTCCTGTCGGCCTCTCGCTGCTCCAATTTGCCTTGATTCGTGTACATAACATTCCAGGTTCCTATGCAATATTGCTCTTTACAGCATTGGACTTTCCTTCCATCACCAGTCACATCCACAACTGATGTTGTTTTTGCTTTGGCTCCGTCTCTTCATTCTTTCTGGAGTTAGTTCTCCATTGATCTCCAGGAGCATATTGGGCACCTACTGATCTGCGAGTTCATCTTTCAGCATCCTATCTTTTTCCTTTTCATACTGTTCATGGGGTTCTCAAGGAAAGAATACTGAAGTGGTTTCCCATCCCCTTCTGCAGTGGTCCAGGAGAAGGCAATGGCACCCCACTCCAGTACTCTTGCTTGGAAAATCCCATGGACAAAGGAGCCTGGTGGGCTGCAGTCCCTGGGGTCGCTAAGAGTCGGACATGACTGGGCGACTTCACTTTCTCTTTTCACTTTCACGCATTCGAGAAGGAAATGCAACCCAGTCCGGTGTTCTTGCCTGGAGAATCCCAGGGACGGGGAAGCCTGGTGGGCTGCCGTCTATGGGGTCACACAGAGTCGGACACGACTGACGTGACTTAGCAGAGCGTAGCATAGCATCTGCAGTGGTCCACTCTTCGTCAGAACTCTGCAGCATGACCCTTCCATCTTGGTGGCCTTATAGGGCATGGCCCTTAGGTTCATTGAGTTATACAAGGCTGTGGTCCATGTGATCAGGTTGGCTACTTTGCTGTGATTGTGGGTTCAGTCTGTCTGCCCTCTGAAGCCCTCTCTCAGCCTCTACTGCCTTAGTGCGGTTTTTCTTACCTTGGACTTGCGGTATCCCTTCACGTCTACTCCAGCAAAGCCCAGCCTCTGTCCCTGACCTTGGACCTGGCGTATGTCCTCTTGATTCCACTTATGACCTTGGTCGTGTGGTATCTCCACTCAGCCGCCATTCCTGGCCTTGGATGTGGGATTCTCTTCTCAGCTGGTCGCTACTGCAATTGGCCTTGATCCGTGGACGTAACATTCCACGTACTTACACAATATTGCTCATTAGAGCATTGGACTTGACTTCCATCACCAGTCACATCCACAACCGGGTGTTGTTTTTACTTTGGCTCTGTCTCTTCATTCTTTCTAGAGTTATTTCTCCACTGATCTCCAGTAGCATACTGGGCAGCTACCGACCTGGGGAGTTCATCTTCAGTGTCCTATCTTTTGTCCTTTTCATACTCTTCATGGGGTTCTCAAGGCAGGCATACGGAAGTGGTTGCCATTCCCTTCTCCATGGACACATTTTGTGAGACTTCTCCACCATGACCCGTCCCTCTTGGGTGGCCCTACACGGCATGTTCTAGTTTCATTGAGTTAGACAAGGCTGTGGTCCATGTGATCAGATTGGCTACTTTGCTGTGATTGTGGTTTCAGTCTGTCTGCCCTCTGATGCCCTCTCTCAGCTCCTACCATCTTACGTGGGTTTCTTTTCCATTGGAGGTGGGGTATCTCCTCTCAGCCGCAGCTCCTGACCTTGGACGTGGGGTATCTCCTCTCGGCTGCTCACTGCTCCAGTTTGCCTTGATTGTCATCCTAACATGCCAGGTACCTATGCAGAATTGCTCTTTACAGCACTGAACTTTACTTCCATCACCAGTCACATCCACAACCGGGTGTTGTTTTTGCTTTGGCTTCGTCTCTTCATTCTTTCTGGAGTTAGTTCTCCACTGATCTCCAGTAGCATATTGGGCACCTACTGACCTGGGGAGTTCATCTTTCAGTGTCCTATCTTTTTCCTTTTCATACTGTTCCTGGGGTCTCAAGGCAAGAATACTGAAGAAGTTTGCCATATACCTCTCCAGTGGACACAGCTTGTGAGACCTCTCCACCACAACCTGTCTGTTTTGGGTGGCTCTAGATGGCATGGCTTAGTCATTGCGTTAGACAAGGCTGTGGTCCATGTGGTCAGATTGGCTAACTTTGCTGTGACCGTGGTTTCAGTGTGTCTGTCCTCTGATGCCCTCTCTGAGCTCTTACCTTCTTACTTGGGTTTCTGTTACGTTGGACATGGGTTATCTCTTCACGGCTCCTCGAGCAAAGCGCCGTCCTGCTCCTTACTTTGGATGTGAGGTATCTCCTCACGGCCGCTGCTCCTCACCTTGGACATGGCATATCTCCTCTCGGGCGCCGCTCCTGACCTTGGACATGGCATACCTCCTCTTGGCCACCCCTCCTGACCGTGGACATGGCGTATCTCCTCGGCCTCTCGCTGCTCCAATTTGCCTTGATTCGTGTACATAAAATTCCAGGTTCCTATGCAGTATTGCTCTTTACAGCAGTGGACTTTCCTTCCATCACCAGTCACATCCACAACTGATGTTTTTGCTTTGGCTCCGTCTCTTCATTCTTTCTGGAGTTAGTTCTGCATTGATCTCCAGGAGCATATTGGGCACCTACTGATCTGCGAGTTCATCTTTCAGCATCCTATCTTTTTCCTTTTCATACTGTTCATGGGGTTCTCAAGGAAAGAATACTGAAGTGGTTTCCCATCCCCTTCTGCAGTGGTCCAGGAGAAGGCAATGGCACCCCACTCCAGTACTCTTGCCTGGAAAATCCCATGGACAAAGGAGCCTGGTGGGCTGCAGTCCCTGGGGTCGCTAAGAGTCGGACATGACTGGGCGACTTCACTTTCTCTTTTCACTTTCACGCATTCGAGAAGGAAATGCAACCCAGTCCGGTGTTCTTGCCTGGAGAATCCCAGGGACGGGGAAGCCTGGTGGGCTGCCGTCTATGGGGTCACACAGAGTCGGACACGACTGAAGTGACTTAGCAGAGCGTAGCATAGCATCTGCAGTGGTCCACTCTTCGTCAGAACTCTGCAGCATGACCCGTCAACCTTGGTGGCCTTATAGGGCATGGCTCTTAGGTTCACTGAGTTATACAAGGCTGTGGTCCATGTGATCAGGTTGGCTACCTTGCTGTGATTGTGGGTTCAGTCTGTCTGCCCTCTGAAGCCCTCTCTCAGCCTCTACTGCCTTAATGCGGTTTTTCTTACCTTGGACTTGCGGTATCCCTTCATGTCTACTCCAGCAAAGCCCAGCCTCTGTCCCTGACCTTGGACCTGGCGTATGTCCTCTTGATTCCACTTATGACCTTGGTCGTGTGGTATCTCCACTCGGCCGCCATTCCTGGCCTTGGATGTGGGATTCTCTTCTCAGCTGGTCGCTACTGCAATTGGCCTTGATCCGTGGATGTAACATTCCACGTACTTACACAATATTGCTCGTTAGAGCATTGGACTTGACTTCCATCACCAGTCACATCCACAACCGGGTGTTGTTTTTACTTTGGCTCTGTCTCTTCATTCTTTCTAGAGTTATTTCTCCACTGATCTCCAGTAGCATACTGGGCACCTACTGACCTGGGAAGTAATCTTTCAGTGTCCTATCCTTTTGCCTTTCATCCTGTCATGGGGTTCTCAAGAATTCTGAAGTGGTTGCCTTTCCCTTCTCCAGTGGACACATTTTTTGAGACTTCTCCACCATGACCCATCTCTCTTGGGTGGCCTTACACGACATCGATATTTTTATTGCGTTAGACAAGGCTGTCGTCCATGTGATCAGATTGGCTACTTTTCTTTGACTCTGGTTTCAGTCTGTCTGTCCTCTGATGCGTCTCTCAGCTGTTACCGTCTTAATTGGTTTCACTTAGCTTGAACGTGTGGTATCTCTTCACAGCTGCTGCAGCATAGCGCAGTCATTGCTCCTTACCTTGGACATGGGATTTCTCCTCTGGCCGCCGCTCCATACCTTGGACGTGGGGTATATCCTCTCGATCGCCACTCTTGTCCTTGAACACGGGGTATCTCCTCTCGGCTGCTCGCCGCTCAGTTTGCCTTGATCCATGAACCTTATATTCCAGGTTCCTGTGCAGTATTGCTCTTTACAGTATTGGATTGTCCTTCCGTCACCACAGTCACATCCATAATCAGGCGGTGGTTTTGTTTTGGCTTCATCTCTTCATTCTTTCTGGAGTTAGTTCTCACTGATCTCCGGTAGCAAACTGGGCACCTACTGACCTGGGGAGTTCATCTTTAAGTGTCCTATCTTTTTTCCTTTTCATACTGTGCATAGGGTTCTGCCAGGGTCCAGCCCCAGCAGGATCCAGGGGTACCCTCAGGATGATGGCATAGGCAGTAAGAAAGTAAAAAGGGAGGAGGAAGAGGCCTGATCTTCCTTGGTTTACACAGAAAGCCAATAAAGCTCCTGTGTTCCAAGGAGTCATCCTGAAAGAAGAACAGAGAGAGAAAAAAAGAGAGAAAA
This sequence comes from Bos mutus, assembly GCF_027580195.1. NCBI lineage: Eukaryota > Metazoa > Chordata > Mammalia > Artiodactyla > Bovidae > Bos > Bos mutus. The sequence continues at coordinate 101,009,156 of NC_091627.1, forward strand.
GGAATAAAGAATGACATGGGGAGACCAAGCTTCAGTGTGCGAGGCCCATAACTTTATTTTCAAAAGGAACTTTTATATCTTGACTTGTACATAGAGGGAAATGAAAGATGCAAAGTCATGCAGAGTCAGCCCAAACATTACATCTGTTTTGTCTTTATCGAAACCAGGATTTTTTCTGCATACCTTTCCCACAAACAATGTTGTGTACATTATCTTCTGGCCTTGGAGGCCTGTGGACATTTTATGACTCTTTTTTGATAAAGGCTGCTCAACCAGAAAACTTATTTTCCCTTGAAGTGTGTTTTCTTTATATTTCTAATCTATGTCAGCCTCAGAAAGTGCTAAACAGAATTGCATTCTCACGGAGCAAAGGTGCAGTGAGTTACAACAAAGAACGAACCAATTAGCTCAGAGGTCTGATGTGGTTAATTCCAAGGCTACTGCTTGTTTTCCTTACATTCCAACTATGTTAACCAATGCACTCCCAAGTGCACAATGGATAAGGGATATGGGAACTTGGCAGCAAGCATTGGCCCAATAATGAAGCCCTTTACCAGTACTATCTTTTCTAATAATTTTTCATCCCATAAAGGACTCTAAGCTCATTAGGACTTTTAGAATGTTTTGGCTTCCCGTGCCTTTCAAGGTTGGGGAGTTGTGAACAATCACGTGCGTTAATTGCAAGAGTCTGGATAAATCTGTCAGGCAAGCTAGAAGCCATCAGAGGGGTTTGAATTGAAACACTCCTGTCATGTCCAGGAGACTTACTAACTAAAGCCCTAAGTTGACTTCTTCCAGAGAAAGGTGGTCGGGGATAGCCCCCTGTTAATGTCAGAAGAGTTGGTGAAAGGCACAATATAGTAAGACAGCCAGATTCTGGTTTTGGGGTAGATGCTCAAGCAGATCCAGGGAATCCCTCGAGGCCTGTTCCGCCTTTGCCTGTCAGGTTCTCTCCAGGCATGACCTTTGTCATGGGTGGGATCTCCCATGGTGGCTCCCGGCAGGGTTCTCAAGCTGGGAATACTTAAGTGGTTTGCCATCCCTTCTCCAGTGGACCACATTTTGTGAGACCACCATGACCCGTCTGTCTTGGGTGGCCCTACACGGCACGGCTCACAGTTTCAATGAGCTAGACAAGGCTGTGGTCCATGTGACCAAATTGGTTAATTTTCTTTGTCATTCTCTGTCTGCCCTCTGATGGAGAAGGACTAGAGGATTATGGAAGCCTCCCAGTTGGAAATATTGACTGAGGGGTAAACTGTATCTTGTTCTGCTGGGCGGGGTCATGCTCAGTAAATCTTCAATCCAATTTTCTGTTGAAGGGTGGGGCTGTATTCCCTCCCCATTATTTTACCTGGAGCCAAACCTTGGTGGAGGCCATGAAGCTATGGGGACCTCCTTAAACTGTTCCATGCGCACACTGCTACACTCAGTGCCCCTAGCCCTGCAGCAGGCCACCACCGACCCACGCTTCCGCCAGAGACTCCTGGACACTCACGGGCAAGTCTGGGTCAGTCTCCTGTGGGGTCACTGCTGCTTTCTCCTGGGTCCTGGTGCACAAGGTTCTGTTTGTGCCCTGCAAGAGTCTGTTTCCCAGTCCTGTGTAAGTTCTGGCAACTCTATGCTGGGGTTAATGGCGACCTCCTCCAAGAGGCCTTATGTCATACCCAAGTCTGCAGCACCCAGAGCCCCTGTCCCTGCAGCAGTCCACTGCTGATCCGTACCTCCTCAGGAGACACCCAAACACAGTTCTGGCTCAGTCTCTGGGTCCTGGTGTGCAGAAGGTTATATTTGAGCCCTCTGAGCCTCTCTGGCAGGTATGGGGTTTGATTCTAAATGCGATTTCACCCCTCCTACTGTCTTGCTGGAGCTTCTCCTTTGCCCTTGGATGTGGGATATTTCCTCAAAGTTGCTCCAGCCCTGGCACAGCTGCTGCTCCAGCCCCTACCGTCTTGCTGGGGCTTCTCTGCCCTTGGACATGGGGTATCTCCTCACAGTTGCTTCAGCGCCAAGCAGCTGACGTGGGGTATTTCCTCACAGGAAGTTGATAATTGGGATATCCAAGGGCAGGGGGATTTATTAAACATTCCTTTAAGATTTAAAAAGTCATGCCATCTGAATCTTCCCAGAAGACAGGGTTAAGTTCAGTAGTTTTTTAACAAGGTATATAACAGTTGGTTCATAAGGGAAAAGTTTGGGATCCAGTTGTGACAGTTACCTGCCAATCCTGAAAACCTTGCAGTTGGTTTTGAGCTTTAGGGCATTCAGGATGCAGTGCTGCTGTCTAAATGCAGTCCTTGTTTTGAGATTAAATGTCCTAAATAGTGAACTTGAGTGTGAACAAACCGTAGTTTTTCCTTAGAGACTGTGTCACTTTCAGACTAGAAGTTTAGCCGATAGAGGCTATGTTTTCTTGTGAGAACATTCGTGGAGGGGAGCAGAAATATAAGTCACCCTCAGGGAGGGTGAAGCCTTCAGGGAGCTTGATACCATCTAGATCAGCCTTTAAAGTTTGTGAGAAATCAGAAGGGCTTGCAGTGACCCTTTGGGGCATTAATCTCCAGGCGTATTGCTGTCCTTCCCAAGTAAAGGTGAAAAGATACTGTCTGGCTTTATCTACTGGGGTACTAAAGAAAGCATTGTGTAAATCAGGCACAGAAAAAATACTGCTGTCGGGAGGGATGAAAGCTGATAAAGTGTGGGGCTGAGGACAGCAGTATCATAATCAACAATACTGATCATGTCTCATAGATCCTGGACAAACCTGCATCGCTGGCTCTTTGGTTTCTTCACAGGTGAAATAGGAATGTTGTGGAGAATGGTGCAATGGATAATGAGACCCTGGGCTTTACAGTCTCATATTCCTGAATTAATGTCTTAAAGGGCCTCTATTTATAAGATACTAATTCTGGGGAAAAGTTTTGAGGGATCTATTTGGATCTCCGTAGAAGGTGCACTGTGGATTCTGCCAATATCATTTGAGGATTTTGTCCATAAGGAGGGTGGTAGCTGATCCAATAGAGATGTATGATTAGTGTTCTTGGAATTGGCCATCAGAGACAGAGCAAATAAAAGATATTGAAGGGGCATTTGATTCACCTAATTGGCTATTTTTGTTGCTGCTGTCAAGTTCTAGAATTATTTCCACCTTTTAGGAGAATAATATTCTGTTATGATATTTTTCTTAAATCTCAACCAAATAAATGAATAAGAGCAGAGGCGCTAAGGAGAAAAGGATGGATATCTCCAAAAGGGACTAAGCAAAGGGGGGTAAATTTAGAGCTAGAAAGCTAGTGAGGTTTTTTAGAGACCCAAATATTTGAACTGTTTAGAACTCTGAAGCAGGGACTGTTGAATGGTAATAGGATTGAGCACTGAGAGTGTAGCTCTGATGTCAGTAGGGACAGAAAGAGTCTTTTCCAGTCTGGAGAGTGGTGTTTCTCCAGGACAGTTGGGAGAAGGATTGGGAAGACCCCCTGGAGTCTTTCAGGAGACCTGTCACTGGGGAACATTGGAGAGGCCTTCTGGAGGGCTAGAGGTACCTGGAGCACTTAAACATGGAGCAGTATTTCTTTCAAGGTCCTGGCTTTTTGAAGTAATGACAGAGACCCCTTGCAGAGAACATTTGGTCCTGTTCAAAACATCCCTGGGCAAACTACGGGAGATAATGAGGGATAGGAAGGCCTGGTGTGCTGCAGTCCAGGGGTTTGCAAAGTGTAGGACACAACTGAGCAACTGAACAGCAACAACAAAACATCCCTCGAGACATCTGGTCTATGATTTGTCAAATAATGCAAACATTTCACTTTGTTAAAATTTTATTATTTTTATTGCAGTTCATGATGATTTCGATTTCACATTTATTCTTGTTCTTCCTTATGAAGTTCAGCGAGGTTATTCTGCAGTGGATGAACAGTTGCTGTTCTCATACACATACTGACCTGATTATTGGCTTTATGTTAGTTATATATGTTAAAAATGTTGGTTGTGTGAACTTGATTTTGTTGGTATCTTTATGAAGTTCGTGCCCATATTTGAGTGTGACCACCAAAAGTCTGGATGATGACTTGTTCATTGCTGTGCTGTTCATCTTTTCAACTTCAGTAAACCTCTCCATTGAAGGATGATGCACTGCCATCAGCTTTTGAAATGTGCTTTGCCAGCCTTCCACAGTGTAGTTTATCCTTTGATCACCATTCACTCCTGATGTATAAACATTTCAAGTTTCTAGTGGAAATCCTGGAGCTCTGGTTTTCTGCCTCTGCCATGCCTTCCACAAACCTATACTCTTTCAACATAATTCATTCAGTCATTGACATCTTCTTCTGCAGTCTCCACAGTGTACTCAAAAGTTCCTTCACATCTTCCAAAGGTGTAAGTGGAAGTCGCCACTCACCTACAGGTGTGTCTTTCTGTTGTCACGTATTCTTGTGTTAGACCCAAAGAAGATACTTTTTACCAACATGATGGTGACAGTGAAGCAAGCATCCTTTAATTTCTGTATTTGGTAGGAGTCGTCTAATAACATTTATATTCGCAATCTTGAGATCTGTCGTGCGCAATAAAGGGTTAATGTTTGATTTCTTTCCCATGCAAATGCAGGTAGCCGCTAGTTTTCTTTAACTTCATTCAGAATAATTTTGTTAGATTGTATGGTGACAGCTGTCATATCAGCATGCGTATTGAAATTGGTGAATTTTTGTGTGCGTGCTAAGTCGCTTCAGTCGTGTCTGACTCTCTGAAACTGATTGGACTATAGCCCCCCAGACTTCTCTGTCCATGGGATTCTCCAGGCAAGAATACTGGAATGGGTTGCTATGCCCTCTTCCAGGGGATCTTCCTGACCCAGGGATCGAACCCACATCTCTTATTTCTCCTGCATTGGCAGATGGGTTCTTTATCACAGTGAAAGCAACATTTTCAGCTTATTATGCTTTATTATTTCAAGAAAGGTAAAAACACAATTGAAATGCCAAAAAAAAAAAAAAAATAGCTCAGTGACATTTTAATTCATCATGTATCATGAAATCCCAGTCTCAGCTGCTACTGCAGGGTTCGAGCCCTGACCCCATGTGCTGTTACCAGCGAGGCTACTGGGCAAGAAGCAAGACTGTCAGCAATATAGCTACAGCACAATTATTAGACTAATAAAACATCATAGTATTTTTCAGGTATTAATCCTATAAACCAAAAGTATGAAGAAATGTTACTGGCTGTTTGAACCCAGGGATGTTTCCTAAGCCTGGGTGTTTTTTGACAGGACCAAGCATGTTTTTGACAAGACCGTTGAGTGTGGACCAGATGTCCACATGGATGTTTTGGACAGGACCAAATACCGCTAATCAGATAATTTGTGAGATAAACTTTGAGTGGATAGATTCTGGATTTCCAGCTGGACCAAGTTGTAGACCTCTGTTTTAGTGTAGTTACATATGTATATGTATCGTTGTTCAGTAGCTGAGTCACATCCTACCCTCTTGTGACCCCATGGAGCCACCAGGGAAGCCCGTGTATATGTATTGCTGCTGCTAAGTCACTTCAGTCGTGTCCGACTCTATGCGACCCCACAGACAGCAGCCCACCAGGCTTCCCCGTCTCTGGAATTCTCCAAGCAAGAACACTGGAGTGGGTTACCATTTCCTTCTCCAGTGCATGAAAGTGAAAAGTGAAAGTGAAGTCGCTCAGTCGTGTCCGACTCTTCGAGACCCCATGGACTGCAGCCTACCAGGCTCCTCCATCCGTGGGATTTTCCAGGCAAGAGTACTGGAGTGGGGTGCCATTGCCTTCTCCATGTATATGTATTGGTGACCTTCAAAATAAAATAGGGTTTTTATCAGCAACTTTGGTTTATCGGTAGTCGATTTCTGGTAGGAGATGCAGCATACATCTTTCCCAGTTGGGGCCTGTAATTGATGATCCCTTCTTGTTGATGATTCTTCTTTTGGGGTCTGTAACTGATGGCACTTCCTGTAGTTAATGTCGGAGTGGTATGGCATGAGCAGCCCTTCTGGCTTCCTGACTCCACTTTAGTGAAGTTTCCCTTTAAAAAGTTTCACTATATATATTTTATTTGCATTAAAATTATATATGATATAATATTTATAGTGTAATTAATATATAGTGTTTGTCGCTTAGTCATGTCTGACTCTTTGTGACCCCACGAACTGTAGCCCTCCAGGCTTCTCTGTCTATGAGATTCTACAAGCAGTAATACTGGAATGGATTGCCATTCCCTTCTTCAGAGGATCCTCCTGACCCAGGGATCAAGCCCAGGTCTCCTGCGTTGCAGGCAGATTCTTTACCGTTTGAGCTACAGGGGAGTCCTATAATTATATATATTATATACATATAATTATATATAGTCCTAAAATTATATATAATTTTAATGCAAAAATACATATACATACACATATAGGTAGATAGATCTCTACAGTTATCTTTTATTTTCTCCCCTGTGTCTAAGTGGATATTTTTCCTTTTCTGTTTTTCTTTTTTAAAAATAGTTTTCTGTGTCAAGCCTTTAGCCCCTGAACTTGAGGTTTTTCGTTTCCATCTGACTGGAGGGAGAGGGGGTGGAGAAGAAACCTGCAACCTCAGGCAGAAGCTCTCCCCAGGACAGCTGCCGACTGCAGCACCATCCATCCCCGTTACCCCTTTTTCTTTTAATTTTTTTCAGGATGGCTTGTATCTTTTTTCTTTATCTCTCTCTCTTTTTTTTTTTTCGGTCTCTCATCTGTGCATAACTCTTTTTTTTTTTTCTTTTTTTCCTTTGGTGTGGCCTGATCAGCTCCTCATGGTCTTGAGAGGCCTCCTTTCTATGGTACCCCAGTCCACATCAGAGGGGGCTGGTCTTGGTCCAGGAGAGCAGAGGTGCAGCATCCTGATTTGGGAGGAAGATTGTAGCATTTTCATAGGCAGCAACACGCATGATGCCCAGACACATTGGCCAGGAGATCTGCCGTTTCCTATGAGCTGAGAAGCTTCCCAGGTGGCTCAGTAGTAAAGAATCCTCCTGCCAGTACAGGAGACACAGGAGTTGTGTGTTCAATCCCTGGATCAGGAAGGTCCCCTGGAGAAGAAATAACAACCCACTCCAGTATTACTGCCGGGAAATTCCATGCCCAGCGGAAACCTGGCAGGCTGCAGTCCAGAGGGTCACAAAGAACTTGGTGGAGCAGACACAGGCTGAGAAACGTCCTCAGGTCCTAGGGGACTGGGGACAAAGCACTCCTTCCCCATTTCCTTTTCCTTTCTTTAGGAAACTGAGTTATAATTTACACAGAGCAGTGGATGTTGAGCTGCCGGTCTCCTCAGAAGGGATCTGTAACATCCCGCTGGGTCAGGGACAGGCCGCACAGCAGCAAGGCAGGCGACACTCACTCTGGAAGCAGCCTGCACACGTTTAGGCCCATGGCTTCCCTGAGGAGGGCTCCTGGCACCGTGTCGGCCTTTCCCACACTGGAACCAACACCTGGACTCTGCTGGGGACACCCCTGAAAGGGCAGGCCGGGGGGCCCATCACTCATAGAACAGGGAGGGGTGACTTAGCTGGGCTTTTACCTTGGTTGCTGAGACTCAGATTCAAACGCAGACAGTTATCCTAGTCACCCTCCAGTTCGCCATCCCAGAAGTGAGGCTGGCTGGGTAGAGAATCAAATGGGACGTTAGGTATCCCAGAGTGGGCCAACTAGGGGTTTACCATTAACATCAGCCTGGACTACAGCACCCGAGAGCGAGTGAGGGTCGCAGAGGCCCGGGCTGCGAGGGCCGCCTGCAATTCAGGCTGGAAAACCACGGCGGCGATGGCAGCCAGAGCGGTGGAGCCCAGGGGTGCCAGCAGCTGGCTGTGCCTCCAGAGGCAGTGTGGGCTAGTCCGTGTGTCTGTCTAGTAAGTCAGGAGCAGTCATGGGCATGCCACTCTGTCAAGGACAGAGTCGCCCTGCTCGCTGCACCAGCTGTGTTAAAACATACCTACAGGATTTTTTACAAAGATGTCTTTGTTTTTTTTTTTAATATAAATTTATTTTAATTGGAGGTTAATTACTTTATAAAATTGTTTGGTTTTGCCATACATCAACATGAATCCACCACAGGTATACACGTGTTCCCCATCCTGAACCCACCTTCTACCTCCCTCCTCATACCATCCCTCTGGGTCATCCCAGTGCACCAGCCCTGGGCATCCAGTATCCTGCATCGAGCCTGGACTGGCGATTCATTTTTTATATGATATTATATATGTTTCAATGCCATTCTCCCAAATCATCCCCCCCCCCCACAGAGTCCAAAAGACTGTTCTATACATCAGTGTCTCTTTTGCTGTCTCGCATACAGGGTTATTGTTACCATCTTTCTAAATTCCATATATATGCGTTAGTATACTGTACTGGTGTTTTTCTGTCTGGCTTACTTCACTCTGTATAATAGGCTCCAGTTTCATCCACCTCATCAGAACTGATTCAAATGTATTCTTTCTAATGGCTGCGTAATTGCATCGCGTCTTCGTTGCATCATGTGGGACTCTTTCCTTGCAGAGTGCAGGCTCTCTAGGTGTGACGTGAGGGCTTAGTTGCCCCGCAGCGTGTGGGATCTCAGTTCCTGACCAGAGATAGAACGAAAGTCCCCTGGGATTGGTTTTTAAGATTTATTTATTCGGGGGGATTTCTCTAAGTGTTTTTTGGCTGTGTTGGGTCTTCTTTACTGCACGAGGGCTTTCTCTAGTTGTAGTGAGTGGCGGCTGCTCTCTGGTTGCAGTGCACAGGCTTGTCATTGCAGCGGCTTCTCTCGATGTGGAGCGTGGGCTCTAGGCGTGCGAGCCTCTGTAGTGGCAGCACGTGGGCTCAGTAGTTGTATGCGGGCTTACTTGCTCTGAGACACATGGGATCCTCCCAGACCAGGGATTGAACCTCTGTCCCCTGCATCAGCAGGCAGATTCTCACCCACTGGACCACCAGGGAAGCCGGCAAAGTGGATTCTTACCCACTGGAACGCCTGGGAAGTCCCAGCCCACATGGAGGTGACTGAGTGGCAGCGTGGGGAGGGTGGTGCTGTGCCGCCCAGGGCCACAGGGAGAAGCAGGAGGTCCAGCCGAGGCAGGGCCTGGAGAGGGGAGAGAGCGGGCAGAGCTTGTGTTGTGAAGACAGGGAGACAGCAAGGCGCGGGCTGGTTTGAATAATGTCGGGGGCCCTGGGCTGCAGGGTGGCCTCTGGCTGTCTGGTGCCAGCCCTGGGTGACTCGGGCAGAGCAGTCTTGCCTCCTGGCAGGTAAGAGCCATTGGAGGAGGTGGCTCAGGGTGTGGGTGCTGCATTGCTTGGTTTTCCTGTGAGAGTCATGGTTCTTGATGGTGTCTCAGAATTGCTTGCCAAGGGAATGGATACATGCACGTGCATGGTTGAGTCCCTTCGCTGTTCACCTGAAACGATCACAGCATTGTTAACTGGCTATACCCCCAATACAAAAAAAAAAAGTCAAAAAAAAAAATTCAGACCCAAAAAAAGAGAAGAATTTGCTGCCAAGGAAGGGGCCATCTCTTCCCTGTCAGCGAGGCTCCCAAAATGTCAAAGTGTCACAAAATATGGACAATATGATTAAACAAGCTCATTGTAGCATTCCGGCTACAGCCTCTGTTAGAGGTTTTTACTCTCAGAATGAGTATTTCTCTGCAGGGGCTGAGCCTGGGGGCACCCCGCTCTGTGGGTGCAGACCCACTGCTGCATTTGGGGAGCAAAGAGACAGCTCTGCAGAGTGGGGTGCTCCTGGGCAGAAGGATCGGGCCTGATAACAGTAGAGTGCACTGGAGAAGCTGGCCTGGCTCGTGAGGCTGGCTTGGCTCTGTGGCCCTGAAGGGCAAAAATGGAGCTTGCAACATGGATTACCTCTAACTTTTTACCTCTAGGAATCTTTGTAAAATCTTGCAGGTAGACCTTTATTGTTTAATATGCTCTTTAATGTGAACGGTTTGATCAAGTTTCCCACTGGCTTATCTGCTCTCATCCTGCTGACCCGTTCCCCACCCCTGTCCCATACACACAATTTCCCACTGAACTCTGGGGAAAAAACTTACCAGGTCAGTGAGTTCTATTTGTGTATTGCTTTTTTCATGCTAGCAGAGGATGGTGTCATCATAGCATCTCAATTTGATTGTTTTGGAATGATTTTACCAGTTAAGAATTTGATATGTATTTTTTTTACTATTTAATCAGAAGGGCAGGTTTGAACATAAGTCAGTGGAGATAAACTCAGAAATCATGCTTTTTCCTATTTAGAGATAGGCAGTGTGTTTTCACGTTCAGAAAATGTAGATGATTCCTCTGGCTTTCCTTTTATTTCCTAAGTTCAAATCAGAATTCAAGGTGTAATGACAATATTTGACATTTCTTGTTGCTTAAGTGAGACCAGACTTCAGTGTTGCGATGTTTACTTCATGTATTCTTGAACTGTTTACTTTCTCTCACTGGAAATGTATATCTAACATGTGGCATTTGTTGTAAATAAAAGCGTTGTAAATGTCCTTTAATAAATACTTGTACCCGAGTCATAGGATAGAATGACTGGAAATTAGATCGAATCAATATGCAGGATATTGTGTGATTTTCCATGGATGCTGTCCAACCAGTTACCGCAAGCTTGGTGGTGGTGAACAACAGAAATTTATCATTTTGAAGTTCTTGGGGTTAAAAGTCCAAAATCAAGGTGTCAGCAGGGTCACGGTTTTTCCAGAGGCCCCTCTGGAGGAATGTTTCCGCATCTTCCAGCTCCTGGTGGCTGCCAGCGCACCTGGGCTTGTGGGCAGCAGAGCTCGTCTGTGTCCTCAACGTGCCCACCTTCACTGCATGTGTCTGTGTGTCCGGATCTCCCTCTTCTTACGGAAAGGCACCAGTCATTGGATGTAGGGCCAACCCTGATCCTGCATTACCTCTTCTTAACTTGATTCCATGAGGAGCCTGGAGGGCTACAGTCCATGGGGTCGCAAAGAGTCCGACGTGACTGAGCAACTAACACTTTCACTTCAGCATGGAGGAGGGAGGAGGAAAGTGGAGGAAAAGTCACTCAGTCGTGTCTGACTCTTTGCGACCCCGTGGACTGTAACCTACCAGGCTCCAGGCAAGAATACTGGAGTGGGTTGCCATTTCCTTCTCCAGGGGATCTTCCCGATCCAAGGATTGAACCCTGGTCTCCCGCATTGCAGGCAGACGCTTTGACCTCTGAGCCACCAGGGAAGCCCCCTGGTCATTCACTTCAGCATGACCTCATCTTAACTTGATTACATCGGCAAAGACCCAGTTTCCAGAGAAGGTCACAGTCACAGGTTCCAGTTGGACGTGAATTTGGAGGAACACTATCCAGCTCAGCACAGATGTGGAGCTGTTCCACCTTAATCCAGGAGTAGAAAAATCAGGGAAGAGGCTATCAGTGGCTTTGCTTTAAAAACAAAAATCACTTCTTAAAATCAGTTCTGTCCAAGGCAGATAAGATTTTATTTTATAGAATTTCCAGAAAAATTTTATAGAGACTGAAGCTAATTTTTTTTTCAGGGATGGGGAGGTCATGTTTCTTAAGAAAAGGAATATAAAATTCCAGGTACAGAGCTAGGTATGACAATGCATATTTATTTAGAATTTTTAAAGAAGTAAATTAAAAATATATAAAGCTGGCATACCACACTCATCATAAAACACTGTAAGCTCTTTTTATTAACTATTTGACACCTTTTTGATACTTTTCCTTCCCTTTTTAGTTGGTTCCATATACATTGACCACCTCCTCCTTGAGACAGTTTTGTACTATATTAGTTTCTCAGTGATATTTAAATTCTGTCTGTAGCTTGGTTGTTGAAAAACACAATTTAGAACTTTCAGTCCTCATAAATAGTTATTTGTAACATTATTGTTAGGATTGTTGTCATAATTGGGAAAGTCTAAACTGAGATTCTCTTATACATGAGCTGTGAGATTCAGGCCTTTATCAAGGTATAGTGATGACTAATCCTAAATCCTTCATCACTGTCCAGTAGAATTTTCTATGATGGTGAAAATGTTGCTTATTGATGCTAATGTGGTAGCTGCTGACCACAAGTGGTTATTGAGCACTTGGTGTAATTAATGTGGCTAAGAAACTGAGTTTATGTTTAATTCCGTTTTAACCCTTGGCTTTTCACCCAGAAATCTGCCCCTTCCAGCCCCAGGGCCCCCCTCTGACTGTGTCAGCAGACTGGGGACCTGAGCCAGTGAATTTGGTGAACCTACCAAGGATGTGGAGGTCCAAAAAAAATTGTCTCCCTCACTCACCTTCGTGTGCTCAGAATGACTGTTGAAGCACCATGTTTAATAAAGAAAAGACTGGAATTCTAGAACAAGTTCCTTTTGCATATTCTTGAGGCTTCTTTCAAAGCATGAGGTTCAATATGTCTTTCAGGATAGACCACATGATGCTGCAGTAACGAGCAAGCCCCCAAACCTCATTGTCTTCAAATGGCAAAGGTTGTCATGTATTTATTTTACCCACGTGTCATATTCATGCATGGTGGGCACCAGCGATGCGTGGCCCAGGTCCTCTTTAATGTGAGACTGGTGCCCTTCTGCTGGGAGAGTGTCTGGCTCTCGGCCCCTTCAGATGGCCGTGTCCCACCAGGTCTCATCTGTTCCTGGGGAGACTCACATTCGGTAATTGATCAGAGTGATAGGAAAGGGTCCAGCTGTGTCAGCCCAACAGAGGGTCCCACGTGGGAGCCCAGCTGAGGCTGCTGTTGCACCCGCAGTCCGGCTGGACTTCCCCCTCTGCACGTTCCCCCTTCCTTCCTTCGGTGTGGATCTCACAGGCATTGTTCCCAAGGGCCTGCCTTAATAAATGTCTTGCAGGATACACTCTTGTCTCAGAGCCTGCTTCCCTAGAGCCAGCCTGCAGTGGTTTCATACCAGGCCAGGAAATCAAGTCTTAAAATGAGGTGTTGGAGCTGGACTACTCACCACTTTCTTGCAGTAAGATCCCTGTCCCTGGCTGGAGAGCCCCTTGCATGAAGTGACCATATAACTGTGAAACTTTCCCTGGTGGTGGACTGAGATGGTGTCCTAGCAGAAGGACCAGTTCATGCCATCTGTCAGGCCTTTGAGAAATGCAGGTGAAGGGCATTGGAACTGGGTAAGGACACTGGAATTGGGTAGCTATTGATAAGACTGATGGATGCTCTAGACAAAGATAAACACTATAAACAATTTATTGCCAATAAAAATCCCTGGGGAATTCCTCCTGGACCTAGTGAACCTACAGAAGTAGCTTAAAGAAGATGCCAGTGCTCCTTCCTAGAGCAGCGGACACCATGGGCCCCTCAGAATCCACCCCCAATACCCTCCTTGTCACTAAGGCTGTGTGCTCAGTGGCTCAGTCGTGTCTGACTCTTTGCAACTCTATGGACTGTAGCCCACTGGGTTCCCCTGTCCACGGGGTTCTCCAGGCAGGAATACTGGATTGGGTGGCCATTCTCTTCTCAAGAGGATCTTACCAATCCAGGGGTCGAACCTGCATCTCTTGTGTCTGCTGCATTGGCAGGCAGGTTCTTTACCACTGCGCCACCTGGGAAGCCCCACTAAGCCTATAACTAGGGCTAAAATCACTTATAAAACCCAACCAGGGACAAGACCTCATCCATGTATACCAGCAGAAGCCAGAGGACAGTGCGTGGAGTGGGATTCTGTGGGCGCTTCAACAAAGGGATTGGAGCATAAAGTTGAGTAAGAGAGAGCTGACGACTGTGGGAGAAATCTGTTGGGATTCCAGATCCATTTAACATGCTGGAAGGACTCCAGGGAACGGGAGAGTGGCTTGATGAACGAGGGTACAGAAACCCTAAAATCCACCCCAGGGCTGATGTGGGGAAGTGTGATACAGAGCCCACGCCACCAGTGGTGCTTGAGATTAGAGAATGCCGAAGCAGCAGAGGCCACAGAACACACGCACCTTCCGGCAGCAGGAGAGCCGTCGCAGCGCGGCAGAGGTGCGGCCGACCGCAGAGGGCTGCAGGATGGCGTTACACCAGAGCGCCCCCGGGGCAAAAGAGGTAGACAGCCACCACGGGAGCCCCTCAGATTGTACCGCTCGGAGGAATCAGGGAGCATGACCCAGAGGTCAAGGGCAGTTGCCCCAGTAGAAACGCACATTCTTTTGCCCAGTTTCCGTGTCTGAGTCAGTGTCATACCCAGAGCCTGCTGAATGAAGAAGAGACCAGCTCCCCAGGAAGAGGGGGACCATCACACCACGGTAAGTGTCTCCTGTCCTTCTGTAGGGGTTGCTTCAGCTAACAGTGCAACGGGGCAAGAGTAGCAGCTCACATTGTAGAGATTCTTGCATGTGGGACCCATATTTCTATTGCCGTCCAGGTATGTGTGTGTGCTCAGTCGCTGAGTTGTATCCGACTCTGAGACCCCGTGGACTTTAGCCTGTCGGGCTCCTCTGTCCTTGGGAATTTTTAAGCAAGAAATACTGGAGCGGGTGGCCATTTCCTCCTCCAGGGCATCTTCCCGACCCAGGGATGGAACCCCAGTCTCCTGCATCTTCTGCGTTGGCAGCATGCTTTACCACAGTGCCACCTGGGAAGCCCTGTCCAGGGACATCCAACATCGCCTTGGCACCCCTTTTGCAGTGGGGTGTGTGCAGTCCTGGTCAGGACTCAGCTCCCTCTGGGTCCATTGGTTCACAGACTCCCTCCACCCTGGTGGTCATTTCCCTGGTTCCTGAATGTGTGATCAGATTAGACCTGTTGGCTCTTTGGCTTGAGAGGTCAGAGCTGTGATAGCGGGGAGGGGCAATCAGAAACTGCTGAAACTATCCCCGCTGGCTTAGTCAGATGGCGAATTGAAATAATACCACATCCAGGGGGGAGGGAGAAATCAACATTAAGTATCAAAAGAATGCAGAGGTAGTGGTCCCACTGACTCTGCATTTAACTTCCTAGTCAAGCCCTTGAAAAATCCCAGTGGATCCTGGAAAAGGGGAGTAGATGCTCCTAAACTGAAATGAGCTTTCACCCCGATCGCAGTCTGCAGTACCAGTCTGCTGTTTTTTTTTTGGCCAGGACATAGGAACTTGGACAGAGGCGGCTAGTGTGCAGACGTTGGCATTTCCTATCAGAGGAGAGGCAGTTTGCATTCACACGAAACCAACATGTACACTTAGGGTTTTGTCCCAGGACTAATGTTGACCCACCTGCCGTAATTACATGGTCTGAAGAAATCTGGACCACGTGGAATTTGGGCAGAGCATCACGTTCACCCACTGTACTACTGAGAGCGTTCTGACCAACCTGGGTGAATGAGAAGCAGCCGGTGCGTGGGAGGTCCGGGCAAAACACTGCAGAAGGTGGGAGATAAATCCTCTGATGATTCAGGGCCTGCCACCTCAGTCTGGTGGTGAGAGACAGGCTGGAGTGGGACAGCCCACCTGAAGGAAAGGGGGCATGACACCGTCTTGTGCCTCCCACAGTGAAGAAGGCAGCACAGCATCTTGTTACCCTTCTTGGGTTTGGAGGCAGCAGGTTCCATATCTGGGATTCGGTTCCCACCAGCAGACAAGATGAAACATGCCTGCAGACTTTGTGGGAGGTCTGGGCTGTGGTATAATGATCCCTGGCATTTGGGCTGTATAACCTGGCAGATGTATCGATGGGAGAGAAGCTGTGTTTCTTTATGGAAAATCACAGTAGGAGGAGCACAGCACACACTCCTTTGCTCTGCAGAGCAAGCCTGTGCCTCTTACATCTTTCAAAAAAAAGAAAACAGTTCTAGTGTGCTGCAGGAGGCTGGCAGAGATGGGACCCTTGACCAAGGGGCATATAGCTGTACAGATGACTGTGACAAGCTGGGTTCTGACAGCCCCTGCCCCAGGACAAGGGGTGTGGGCCCACAAAGATTCATTTTATGGTAGAGGCGGTCTACAGTCAAACAAGGCGGGTCAGAGGGGACAGCCAGCTCTGCGACCCACAGCCCAGGTCTCTGTCTCCACCATCCGCCCGCCAGCGAGGCTCCTCAGCGCCTTCCTGACACTGACCGGGAGCTTGTGTGCAACCAAGCGAAGGAGGAAGGAAAAGTCCGACTCTAGTTCATGGTCCTGTGGGCTTGGTACACATGTGGAAGCTGAAAATAGATGGCAGCTTTATACTCCTACAGTCAAGGGTGGTCTTGAAAGAGCTTTTTAGTAGCCCTGGTTCCTCCATCCATGGAATTCTTCAGGCAAGAATACTCAAGTGTGTTGCCAGTCCTTTCTCCAGGGGATCTTCCTAACCCAGGGATTGAACCCATGTCTGCGCCATTGGCAAGCAGATTCTTTATCACTGAGCCACCAGAAAAGCACCTTGAAATGGTAGCAAGGGGGGAAAAACTTAACTCCTAATTCTAAGCTCTGCAGATTGAGATGTCTTTGTTCTCAAAGGTAGATCTCTGCATGGGAACATGTGAGACTCACTGAATTACAAGCTGTCATTGTATCTGAACACGTCAGGGTCACCAGCAAGCAGGAAGAAAGTCACATCCTGAAGGGGGTATTTGCCCAGGAGCGGGAGGCAGAGCTGCTGCACACGGGGGAGAAAGGGGATGCATGTGAAGCCGGGTGACGCACAAGGACGGGAGACTCTTGGAACCCCCTTGGTTAGTGTTGATGTGAATGAACAAGCATCAGCTCCAGCCTAAGAAGGGCGTGTAGACTAGGGCTCATACATCTCAGAGATGAGGTTCTGGTCATCACATTGGTGAAGCCACTGAGACCAGCAGAGTTGCTAACCGAGGTGAGGGGAGCCTGGAGTGGACAGTCCAGGAGGGAGACCGTGGTCATCAGATGTGGCCTCAAGAGCAGCACCAGAGGCATCTTACTGTTCAGTTGCTAAGTCGTGTCCCACCTTTTGCGACCCCATGGACTGCACAGCATGCCAGGCTCCTCTGTCTTCTGCTGTCTCCTGGAGTTTGCTCAATGTCATGTTCATTGAGTCAGTGATTCTGTCTCATCCTCTGCCACCCTCTTCTTCCATCTTGGCCAGCATCAGGATCTTATTTACATCTTATGAAGAAACGCTGTGACAAACCTAGACAGCATATTAAAAAGCAGAGACATTCACCAACAGAGGTCCGCATGGTGAAAGCTATAGTTTTTCCAGTGGTCACGTGTGGATGTGAGAGTAGGACCATAAAGAAACCTGAGTGCTGAAGATTTGATGCTTTTGAACTGTGGTGTTGGATGAAACTCTTTTGAAAGTCCCTTGGACTGCAAGAAGAACAAACGAGTCCATCCTAAAGGAAATCAGTCCTGAATATTCACTGGAAGGACTGATGCTGAAGCTGAAACTCCAATACTTTGGCACCTGATGCAAAGAACTGACTCCTTGGAAAAGACTCTGATGCTGGGAGGGATTTGGGGCAGGAGGAGAAGGGGACAACAGGATGAGATGGTTGGATGGCATCACTGACTCAATGGACATGAGTTTGAGTAAGCTCCGGGAGTTGGTGGTGGACAGGGAAGCCTGGTGTGCTGCAGTCCATGGGGTCGCAAAGAGATGGACATGACTGAGTGATTCTACACACACGCACACAACCTCCTTTAAAGTGTCCCCAGGGAAAGAGGCCATGGGAATCTTGAAGGGGCTGCTTCTGGAACATCCAGTGGAAGAAAGGGTGGAAGTGGTGTGTCTGAGAGGCACAGGGTGGGCTGCGGTGAGCGCTGCCACGTGCTGCCGCTCAGGCCCCTTTCAGCCAAGGACAGTTTGCTCTGGGGCTGGAAGTGCCCTCTGCCCCCAGCCTTCAGCTCTGCCTCTTCTGGGCTTGCCTAACTGCAGAGAGTCCCTACGGCTCAGACCCAGGAGTGAGTGCAGCCAAGCTCAGGACACCTTTGAGAGGTCATTCCAGCTCCAGCACTCCCCGTGGGGTCAGCCCAGCCTGTGGTCTTGCTGCTCTGCCCATTTCTGCCTCCTGCCTTTCCCTTCTGTAGATGTTGACTCCAAGGGCATTTCTTTTCTTTTTTTAAAAAAAATTATTTTTAATTGATGATTGCTTTACAATATTGGTTTGGTTTCTGTCATACATCATCATAAATTAACCAGAGGTGTACCTATGTCCAAAAGCATTTCTTAACTAGCATCCCGCAGACCAAGACTCCATCTCAGAGTCTGTTTCCCAAAACCCAGCCTGCAGCATTTCTCATATCAGTAAAATAGACAGCGGCAGGACGTGTGAGCGATGAAGCCTGTATCTGGTGGCAGCGTGTCTGGTGAGCAAATGAGAATGTCAGCCTCTTGGCAACTGGGCACAGACTAAGGGCCCAAGGAGGGGTGGGTGGGCTTCCCCTGGCCAACAGTGGTTTCTCCAAACCCAGACACCTGGCTGGGCCATGCGGGAACGCCTTGCCTAGGTTCCCAAGTCCTTGTGACCTGGCGCCTAAGGGCTCAGGGCCAGGCCAGGTGGCCACAGGCAGGCTGGGTGAGTGCTGAGGCCCTGTGTGGCAGGCAGAATGACTCCCCAAGAGGCTGGTGGGCTTCCCTGGTGGCTCAGTGGTAAAGAATCTGCCTGCCAACGCAGGAGACCCAGGTTTGATCCCTGAGTCAGGAAGATCCCCTGGAGAAGGGAATGACAACCCACTCCAGTATTCTTGCCTGGGAAATGCCATGGACAGAAGAGCCTGGTGGGCTACAGTCCATGGGGTCACAAAGAGTTGGACACGACTAAGCAACTCTCTCTCTCTCTCACACATACACACACACCTCTTGAGATGGGGAGATGATCCTGGATTATGTGGATGGGCCCACACAGTTAAAAGGGTCCTTAAAAGCGAGAGAGAGACAGGGAAGTCAGAGAAGAAGATGGGGCAAGGGAAGCAGAGGTCAAAGCAATAGAATAGCTGGCTTTGAAAATGGAAGTGAATCATGAACAAGGAGGGTGGGCAGCCTTGAGAAGCTGGAAAAGGCAGCGAAACACACTATGCCCCAGATCCTCCAAAGGAAGACAGTCCTGATGACACCTTGATTTTAGCCCAGTGAGACCTACGTGACATTTGACCTTGACGGAAGGACTTTTCACATTGACAGGTGGGGGAAGTCATTCCGGCTTACACATGATTTACCTTGAGCTTTATGATCACTAGAACGGTTTGTTTTGTGGCCCATCAAACATGCATTGTGCACCTGCTTTAACTTTGAAAGGAAAGAATACATTTAAGAAATAAAAATGGAGTCACTGTGGTTCAGGCATCGAAAATGAAGCCGGGTGGCCATTGTGGATATGGTTTCAAGCACGAGCCTGCCTCTCTGAGAACCTACGTTTCCCGAACTGTGTCAGACTCAAGGACACCATCAGCCGTTCTCAAAACACCTGTCAGCAGCTTCCACCTGCAGCCTTAAGGTCTCAAGGTCTCACCCTTGTAACTACAACCATTCCAGACCCCTTGCCTAATGAGCGCCCTTCCTTCTTGCCAGCTCTAGTTATTATTCTTGACAACTTATATATTTTGTGGGTTTTTCCTTTATAAGCCTCCTCCACTTTGCAGACCAGCAGAACACAATTCAGCTGCTTCTTGAATCTGTCTTCCGAGCAATGAGGTGCTCAGTTGTGTCTGACTCTTTGAAGACTCATGGACTGTAACCTGCCAGGCTCTTCTGTCCATGGGGTTCTCCAGGCAAGAATACTGGAGTGGTTTGACATTCCCTCCTCCACGGGATCTTCCCAACCCAGGGATTGAACCTGGGTCTCCTGCAATGCAGCAAATTCTTTACTGCTGAGCCACCGGGGAAACCATTTTGCTGAGTTAATCCTTAAAATATATTTTAAAATACTGGCAGTGTGTCAGTCACAGGAACCTTGGAGTAAGTTGTTTTTAACCAAACAAAAGGATTTTCCTTTTGGAGGGAGGGCATGGCAACCCACCCCAGTGTTCTTGCCTGGAGAATCCCATGGACAGAGGAGCCTGGTGGGCTTCAGTCTGTGGGGTCTCAAAGAGTTGTTTACAACAGAAGCGACTGAGCACGCACACATGGAACATTTAAATGAGTTTCACAAAATTCTGAACCTAACTGTACAAACAGTGAAAGATGACACTATGAGGGGATGTTAAACCAGAGCAGACCAGGGTCAGGTGGAAGGTCTCACCTGTGGCTACAAAGTCAGCAGCATAGCAGAAGAAGGATGAAGGGTCTCCATGAAATGTACCCGCAAAGTTGCTGATTTTGCAGCAGACCATTCTATTTAATGCTCCCCCCTCTTCCCCATGGTGGCACAGCAGCAACAACCTCCTCCTCCAAAAGAATGTTTTGATGTCGTTTCTCTCTACTTACAATTAAGAATCATTAATAACTGCCAAGCAAGGAGCTTTGAAAGGTGGCCCTTGGGGCAAGATGCCTGGCTGAGTCCTGTGGCTCTTCCCCTTCAGCCGGTGCTAGTGTGAACGCCATGGGATTGGAAGTCAGTTCTAGGTTCAGATTGTGCCTCGGTCACTCACTACATGGTGCCGGTGACAGCCTCACTGGGCTTCCCTGGTGCTCAGCAGTGAAGAATCCGCCTGCAATACAGGAGACGTAAGAGACAGCTTCGATCCCTGGGCTGGGGAGATCCCCTGGAGGAGGGCATGGCAACCCACTCCAGTGTTCTTGCCTGGAGAGTCCAAGGCTACAGTCCTTGGAGTCACAGTGAGTTGGACCCAACCGAAGCGACTGAGCACAAGAGCAACAGCCTCAATAAACTTCATTTCCCTCACCTGTGAAATGGGACTAATAAACACCATCTGGAAGGGTTATTATGAGAATGGATGCGACAGTGCATGTAGACACAGTAGGCACTGAAGAAATAGAAGCTCTTGTCACCGCTGGTTACAGACCAGACTTCTTTCTTTTTTCTGCCTGGAACTCAGAACTGATGGGTGGAGCTCTAGCAACCCTATTGTGATCATAATGTAACCTTGTGGACCTACTTCAGGGTTGATGAAGCAGAAAGCAGAGCAGTGTCTCATGACACGGTGGAGTCACCATAGCAACCTTGGGTCACCTGTACCTCTATCAGACTTTAGATTATGTGAGAGAAAACACCCCCTACCTTGTTTAAGCCACCATGCCTTGACACATGTTAACCACAGCCTTGATTTTTCATAGTGGGTTTCTGAGGGAAAAAAAAAAAAAAGTCACTACAACTTTCATCAACTGTGAGCCAGGAAAGATTATACAAGAGTTCCCAAATCCTATAACAATGAAAACAGTAACAGGAAAATTCTGCAAGCTTACTTTCCGGGTCAAAGGGAACACTAAGACTGTTGCCTCCTGGCTGCAGTGGGGGACTGAGCTGTGCAGAAAGGAGCGTCTTCCATCCCTTCCAGGGGCAAATCCTTCCTCAAATCCAAAGCCACCTAGACAGCCTCCCTCTACCCTCCTGCTGGCGCCCGTCCCATCATCTCTATGTCGGCAGCGACCCCGTGTGGCCATTTCCCAGTACTGCTGCCCCTGCTGCTGCTAACTCGCTTCAGTCGTGTCCGACTCTGTGCGACCCCATAGATGGCCATATGCAATTCCTTTAGAAGAGACCTCTGAAAGTCGTTTCCCTCACTCACATTTAAAATAAAGGAGGGGCTTAGTGACCCATCCCCGGACCATCACCTCTCACGTAACAAGCCCCCATTTCCACCTCCTGCCTGAGGCTGGAGGTTATACCAAGGCAGAGTTTGCCTGGTTTCAAATGTTTGCCTTGATCTTTCCACCAAGTTTCAGCAGCCTGGATTTGGGGAGGGCTGGGGGGCGGGGTGGGAGGCGGGGAAGAAGGGGGCAGGTGGAGGGGCCAGTAGAGGGCAGCAGCATAGCTTGGGGTTAAATGTTAGCTCAGTACCTTGAGGTCCCACCACCACCTTGCTGTCCCCGCAAACAGTGCCCAAAGGGGTCGCCCTCGGCCGGCTTTCTGAGCTCAAGTGTCGCCATGGCCAGCATGCCAGAAGGACATTTGTCCCCATAAGCTTAGCTGACCTCTTCCCAGTCACAGCTGCTTCCGTTGCCTCCTGTGCAGTGAGATGAAGGCAAAATGTCTAGCAAAAACAATCTGGTGATTTTTTAAATAATGAAAAAATAGAGCAACGAGAAGCTGTACTGAGAAATGGCCACACGGTGTCGCTGCGCACTCAGAAATGAAGAGATGGCTTTGGGGACGGAGCTGCCCTTGGAAAGGACGAAGATGCTTCTTTCTGCACAGCTTAGCCCCCACTGCAGCCAGGAGGAAAGAGTCTTAGTGTTGTCTTTGACCCAAAAAGTAAGCTTGCAGGGTTTTACTGTTACTGCTTTCATCGTTATAGGATTTTGGAATTCTTGTGTAATCTTTTCTGGCTCACAGCTGATGAAAGCTATAGATCCTTTCTCGCATGATGCTCAGTCGTGTCTGATTCTTTGTGACCCAGTGGACTGTAGTCTGCCAGGCTCCTCTGTCCATGGGGTTCTCCAGGTAAGAACACTAGAGTGGTTTGCCATTTCTTCCTCCAGGAGATCTTCCCCTGACTTAGGAGTCAAACCCATGTCTCCTGCCTTGGCAGGCTGATTCTTTACCACTGAGCCACCTGGGAAACCCCACTCTCTCTCTGAAAAGATAAAATACCCACTAGGATAAATCAAGGCCAAAGCCTGTGGCTCAGAGGGTCCTGAAGGTAAGTTTGGGTTCTATCGCCCCCTGCTGGATGGATGATGAAAAGGCCCACAGAGCCACTGCAGATAGCTTTCAATCCCACACTGGCAGCATGGCCCACTTCACTTACTGGAGACTTGATTTTCTTCTTATTATAAAATGGGAACGCTGAACTCCACCTTCGTCTGGAGTTAAAGTTGCTAAAGCACGTGGAAAGGCATTAGTAGGTGACTATGTGCCTCCCTGGTTGGGCACTCAGGAAGGAGAGGCTTGGGGAGAAGTCCATGGGCTGGGATGTGGTTACCGAAAGTGGGGTCTGGCTTCTCTCAGCTCAAAAGCCAACAAAGAGGGAAGTTGGTAGAAAAGAAAGTTTGGTAGAAAGTTGGTAGAAAGGCCAGCAGCCCAGGGGATGCATGCATGCTCAGTCCTGACTCTGATGCCTGGGGGGTGGGGGGTGTGGAGAGATGGGGGGGGGGTCAGACTCATGTCCAAAGGCTGACACCCTCCCCCAATCCTCCCCCTGCCCTCCCCCAATCGAGGGGCAAGAGCTTTTATAGGCAAAGGGAGGTGGGTACATGCAGAAACAGCATGTCGCCTCTGACAGCCGTCTTCAAACTGGTCATCAGTGGTCTGACCAGAGTCATCTTTTTTTTTTTTTTTTTTTTTTAGGTACAGTTAGTCTTCAGTTACAGGGTCGGTTTGCTCCCATTTCTTTGAGGCCAGTTCTGGGAGTGTGGCAGTTCACGGTCATGGCTACAGTCTGGTCATCATGTAATTAACTTCTTCCACCTGGTGGAGGTTTCAGTATCTATAAGACAGCTCACAGGGTATGGCTCAGAATATTATCTATAGCCTCTGAGAAGGAGCTGAAGGTCCTTAACTTTGCTTAATGACTATTATTATTTCGTTTTCCTTTGTTTCTGCATTTTCTCACTTCTCTGATTAAACTTATTCTTTGGCTAAAGTTTTTCACAGACAAAAGGCAGGCTGAGGACATGAGGGAGAGGGGGTGGGCGGGGACCACAGGGTCCTGCTGCATTTCCATCTGAGCATGGGCGTGTTTGCACTTGGCTCCCCAGGTGGCACTACTGGTAAAGAACACGCCTGCCAATGCAGGAGATGTAAGAGACTCGGGTTTGATCCCTGGGTCAGGAACCATGCCCTGGAGGAAGGCATGGCAACCCACCCCAGTATTCTTGCCTGGAGAATCCCACGGCCAGAGACTGGCGGGCTACAGTCCATGGGGTTGCACAGAGTCGGACATGACTGAAGCGACTTTCGGTGCACTTGGTCAGGAGGGGCAGAATTAGGGTTAGGGACCAAGAAGCAGAGGAGGGGGTGGAGCACGGTGACTACTGGACGGGCCCAGCGGATGCTAAGGCCTAACCAGTGCGTCTGTCAAGGAGCCCGGGGAAGGATGGGCGAGTCCTTCCTCCGGGAGCCCCAAGGAAAGGAAGAACTAACCCCGCCCCCACCGACCCCAGTACCCCGTGCGCAATAACTGCTCCATAAATACTCAGTGGACCCCCGCGCTCACCCACCCGCGGCCCCCGGGGCCTGGACCAGGGCTTGCGTTTCTCCCGCTGTGGGACTTCTAAGGACTCTGCCTCCTCTCGCTCTGAAAAGGTGCCTATTTTTAGCTTCAGTGCCTGTGTAGCCACTCTGTCGAATCAGTTCAGACCTCAGCCGGGAAGGGCTCAGATTAGAGCCGGGAGATGATCTGAGCTCAGCAGCCCCGGAGTAAACACAGGTTTAGAAGGACCTGGGCCCTGGGAGGTTCAGGAGTGGGAGGAATGCCCTGCCTGGTGGAGGGAGGCGCTCCCAGCCTGCTGGCTACCTGACCCACAGAAGTGGACTTCATCCAGGAAAAGCAGGTTTTGCACTCATTTTGGGAAGCTGATGAAATTTTTACCTTCAAAAGGTCCTAGATATAAAAGTTAAGAGGCAAATGAAAGAAAATAAGCCACAAAGCCATGGGAAGTGATTTTGAGCTTACTTAGAATGTCCGGCTCCCCTGGGGCTCCTTCCCTGGCTTACCCTTCAGTCTTCTCTTGTTCCCGGCTCCTGGGACCACCATCCCAGCCACAGTGTAAAGCTAACAGCAGCAGCAGTTATTGCCAAGGGCGGCCCTGAGCATGGTGGGGGTGCTTCTCCACAGGTGGGTGTGGTCTGTGGAAGGGGCACCAGCCCAGAGAGGTTGTGCAACAGGAGTGGTGCAGCTCAGCGTTTGAGCCCATGCAGCCGCCTCTTCCTTTTCTCATCTCTGCCCTGGTGCTCTCCTGTAAGGAGCTCGATTGTTGCTCAGTCACTCAGTCGTGTCCGAATCTGCAACATCATGAACTGCAGCACACCAGGCCTCCCTGTCCACCACCAACTCCCAGAGCTTGCTCAGACTCATGTTCATTGAGTCAGTGAGGCCACCCAACCCTCATGTCCTCTGGCATCCCCTTCTCCTCCTGCCTTCCGTCTTTCCCAGCATCAGGGTCTTTTCCAATGAGTCAGTTATTTGCATCAGGTGGCCCAACTGTTGGAGCTTCAGCTTCAGCAGCAGTCCTTCCAATGAATATTCCAAAGAACTGATTTCTTTTAGGATTGACGGGTTTGATCTCATTGCAGTCCAAGGGTCTGTCAAGAGTCTTCTCCAGCACTCAGGAGCTATGAGGGTTCATTTTATGTGTCAACCTGGCTGGGCCATGATGCCCGGGTATTATTCTGAGTGAGTCTGTGATGGTGTTTTTGGACAAGATTAACGTTTGATTAATGGATGGTGAGTAGAGCAGAGGGCCCTCAGTCATGTGAGCGGGGCCTCCTCCAATCAGCTGCAGGCCTGAGTAGAACAAAAGACGACCCCCACCCCCAGTGAAAGAGAATACCTCTCACCTGAAGTCTTCAAACTGGAACATGAGCTCCTCTTGGTTCTACGTAGCTTCCAGCCTTTGGACCTGACCTAGGACAGTGGGTCTGCAAATTTTGGGCTTGACAGCCTCCAGTACGTAAGCCAATTCTGTATTTTATAATTTAAAAAACTGCTTGTTTATTTATCTTTGGCTGTGCTGGGTCTCTGTTGCTGCATGTGGTCTTTCTCCAGTTGCAGCGAGCGGTGGCTTTTCTTGATGCTAGACATGGGTTCAGGGCTCGAAGGCTTGGTAGTTGCAGCATGTGGCCTCCGTAGTTGGGTGCATGGGTTTAGTTGCTCCATGGCTTGTAGGATCTTTCTGGACCAGGGATCGAACCTGTATCGACAGGTGGATTCTTAAGCACTACGTGCGTGCACACTCAGTCGCTTCAGCTGTGTCTGACTCTGTGACCCCGTGGACTGTAGCTGGCCAGGCTCCTCTATCCGGGGATTCTCCAGACAAGAGTACTGGAGTGGGTTGTCATGCCCCTCTCCAGGGCATCTTGCAGACCCAGGGACTGAACCCGTGTCTTTTATGTTTCCTGGATTGGCAGGCAGGTTGTCTACCACTAGCATTACCTGGGAAGCCCTCTTAAGCGCTCGATCCCCAGGGAAGTCTGAGCCAATTCTTTCTAATGAGCCTCTTTCTTTCTCTCTATACATCCTGTTGGTTCTGTTGCTCAGGAGAACCCTGGCTACTAGAACGCTTTGCAAAGCCTGTGGTTTTGGTAGCTCCAGGGCACTCGGTGTAGCACCCAGCTCATGGGGGCAACAGAAGCATTTGTGAGCCCAGGGGTCCCCGTGCAGTGGACCCTCACCCCTGAGAAGGGCATTTGCTCTTCCCCGACCCCTGCGGGCTGGTGGAAAGAGGTACAGGCCCTGGGAGCAGGACAAGAGTGCCTGACCAGTGAGGGTCAGGGCGAAGCAGGGAGGAGGTCAGCCTGTGGTCCCTGAGAGGGTCCAGGCTGGATACTGATCCTTGTCGCTGTTGACCAAAGCAGAGGGCAGGCTGTGTGCCACGTGGCAGGGGGATCCCCAGGGTGCGGCGGGCAGCAGAACCGAGTGTCCCAAAGGTAAGTCCCCGTGTGCGCCTGGGGAGGGGTTTGGCACTCTGGGAACTGTCTGTCACTGCGGGAGCAACATAGTAGCAATAATAAACAGCAGACTGATCCCTGGTTAGATTTTGTCATCTAAATTCTCCTCAGTGCATCCCTTGCTGCCAGCACCAGCGCCCCCACTCCCACCATCCTTGGTGAGAAGCCCTTAGAATGTCCAGGTCACTGAAATAAAGTGTTTCGTTTGCTTTCTTACTATTCTGGTTATTTTTAAAACCTGATTCCCATGACCCACCTCCCAGAATATTGGAAATAAAAGCAAAAATAAACAAATGGGACCTAATTAAACTTAAAAGCTTCTGCACAACGAAGGAAACTATAAGCAAGGTGAAAAGACAGCCTTCAGAATGGGAGAAAATAATAGCAAATGAAGCAACTGACAAACAACTAATCTCAAAAATATACAAGCAACTCCTACAGCTCAATTCCAGAAAAATAAATGACCCAATCAAAAAATGGGCCAAAGAACTAAATAGACATTTCTCCAAAGAAGATGTACAGATGGCTAACAAACACATGAAAAGATGCTCAACATCACTCATTATCAGAGAAATGCAAATCAAAACCACTATGAGGTACCATTTCACGCCAGTCAGAATGGCTGCGATCCGAAAGTCTACAAGCAATAAATGCTGGAGAGGGTGTGGAGAAAAGGGAACCCTCTTACACTGTTGGTGGGAATGCAAACTAGTACAGCCACCATGGAGAACAGTGTGGAGATTCCTTAAAAAACTGGAAATAGAACTACCTTATGATCCAGCAATCCCACTGCTGGACATACACACTGAGGAAACCAGAATTGAAAGAGACACGTGTACCCCAATGTTCATCGCAGCACTGTTTATAATAGCCAGGACATGGAAGCAACCTAGATGTCCATCAGCAGATGAATGGATAAGAAAGCTGTGGTACATATACACAATGGAGTATTACTCAGCCATTAAAAAGAATACATTTGAATCAGTTCTAATGAGGTGGATGAAACTGGAGCCTATTATACAGAGTGAAGTAAGCCAGAAAGAAAAACACCAATACAGTATACTAACGCATATATATGGAATTTAGAAAGACGGTAATGATAACCCTGTATAACGAGACAGCAAAAGAGGCACTGATGTATAGAACAGTCTTTTGGACTCTGTGGGAGAGGGAGAGGGTGGGAAGATTTGGGAGAATGGCATTGAAATACGTATAATATCATATATGGAATGAGTCACCAGTCCAGGTTTGATGCACGATACTGGATGCTTGGGGCTGGTGCACTGGGACGACCCAGAGGGATGGTATGGGGAGGGAGGAGGGAGGAGGGTTCAGGATGGGAAACACATGTATACCTGTGGCGGATTCATTTCGATATTTGGCAAAACCAATACAATAGTGTAAAGTTTAAAAAAAAAAAAAAAAGCCTGATTCCCTTGGAATATGTGGGGAAACGTTCCCTTAAAACTGGAATAGAATATCAGCCATAGTACAAGTCATGGGTAAGCTGGTGGTCATACTTTTAACAAATGGAAAGAAACAGGCAAAATAAATGTTAACAATATAGTTTATTTAACTTGGTTTGTTAATTCAATATATCATCCATATAAAATTAAGAATGAGTTATTTCACTTTTGTGTGTGTGGTGTCTTTGAAATCCAGTATGGATTTTAAACTCAATACCCATCTCCATTGGGACCTGACACCCTTCATGGGCTCAATAGCCAGATGTGTAAAGTAGCTTCGGAACCCACAAACCCCAAAGCCTTGACCCATCGGTGGAATGAGTCTCAGTCAAGTTGGTGGCTGCTTAGAGCTCCTTAGCACTTAGAGATGTTTTGTTGTATTTTTTTTAACTTTTAGTTTATTTATTGGCGGTGCTGAGCCTCTGTTGCTCTGCACCGGCTTTCTCTAGTTGTGGTGAGTGGGGGCTATTCCCCGGTTGTGGAGCACAGGCTCTAGGGCATGCATGCTCAGTGGGCGTGGTCCACGGCTTAGTAGCTCCGCAGCACATAGGATCTTCCCGGACCAGGGATCGAACCCGTGTGTCCTGCATTGGCAGGCGATTTTTTCCGCTGAGCCACCAGGGAAGCCCTGATTTTGTTTTTTAATAGGACACATGGATGTACCATTTAGCTCTAAGTATTGATGACACGTGGCCATTTTCTCCAGGGGAGCAAATTCTCTTTGGTTCAAAAGCACAAGCAGAGTGCTCGCCTCCTGGAGTGGAAGGGTAGATGCTAAGGGGAGAGTCTCTACTGTGTCTTGGTGCCCATGACCCAAAGGCAGGAGCCTGCTCCCAGCAGAGCAATGAGAGCAGGCAGGGCGGGCGGGTGGCCGGTGCGGGCGGGCTCAGCAAAGGCTTGGCCCTCGGTGGGTGCTCTTTGGCTTCTCCATCTTTGGTTGCACTGTTAAGTTTCCAAGCACACGCTGCTTCCTTCACTGGCCTCAAGGTCAGTGCTGGGCTGTGGGCTTCAGTAGATCCTAGGGATTGAGCACCTACACAGAAGAGCAGCCCTTTCCCACTAGGGGCCTGAGGCAGCTGAGCCCCTGGGCGGTAGCCGTATGTGACCTCCTGTCTCTTCCTGGTGAAAGATGAGATCCGACCTTGGGGCACCCGCTGCTCCCCAAGACCCACATTCTGGGAAGCAAGGGCTCTGCATGCTCGGCTCTCCCGCCAGGTGGGCCCTTCCCTCTGAGGACCTGCCCAGACTCAGGAAGGACAGACGGGAGGGGGTCAACCACGGAACCTCACCGCCCAAGTCGCCCCCATGGTTCTCTGCCCTCCTGCCCGAGTCAAACATGGAGAAGAGGGACGTGAGAGTGTCCGGTAGTCATTTCCCGGGCCGTTTTGTGCCCTCTTCCCTACCCTGTCTGGGGACTCTCCTTCCGAGACGTGGACGGACGGCAGGAATGGAGGCTGGATTCTGGGCGTCCCAGCTGGACTTCTCCCCGGAGGGTCCAGGCAGCTAATCCTCACCCAAGAGGCCTGTGCAGGCAGGTGAATGAAGCCTGAGTTCCCACCTGGCGGACTGCACTGGGCCCTCTGCCACCACAGACATCCTGGCATTGTCACTTCATGGCAAACCTGGAGTCAGCTGCAAATCATCTGGAACCCGGGACCCTGGCAAGAGTGTTATATTCTTCAGGGAAGGGGCGATGAGCTTCAGATGATTACTCAGGACGCATGCCTCCATGCCCATTCTCCCACTCACTGCACCTCTGTGCTACATTCGTGTCTTTCCCTGCCCAGGACGTCCAGCCCTTTCTGTTGCTGGTGGTATTCCATTGTATGAATAGATATATTGGGTTGGCCAAAAAGTTTGTTCGGATTCCCCCCTGAACAAACTGTTTGGCCAACCCAATACATTGAGGACCACACTCAAGTTCAACACATTTTGTGTCTAACTTACTGCATTTGTGTTTTCCCTCTGTGTAAAAAGTTGTAAAAGGCATCCCAGGAATGCATACCGCCCAGTACAAAGTCTGGCAGCTGCACACAGCTGCAAGGAGTTCTCATCCATGTGAATATTTTAGGATGCCCAGCACACAACCTAAAACAAATGTAAAATACACAGTACTCTTTACTGTAGAACCTATATAGCTAGTGGATCCACACAGACTTCTAAGAATGTTTTTCTGGAACTCTTGTACCTTTAGCCACCCTGTGGTCAAATCTCAACAATGATGTGATAAATGGAGGGGTTTCAATGTGTCACATGATTTTTGTTTTTGTTATTTTCTATCTCTTTTCATCTTACTTGCATGTAACCAGCTTAGCCAATTTCTCTGTCATTTGATATTTTAAAAATATTTTTCTTTTTTTTTAAGTATTTATTTATTCGACCTTTCCGGGTGTTAGTTGTGGCACTCAGGGCACGCAGGATCTTTGATTTTCATTGCTTCCTTGTGGCATGTGTAATGTTTAGTTGCAACATGTGGGATCTTGTTCCCTGACCAGGAATCGAACCTGGCTCCCTGGCACTGGGAGAGGAGAGTCTTAGCCACCAGGGAGGTCCCATGTCATTTGACATTTTGGGACTAGAAACTGAAAAATAATTCTACACTGTGAGTGAAAATCATGAGACCAACTGAAGATTTACAAAATGTTCTATTTGTGATCTTGTTGTTTACATTTAGAAATGATATAGATTTTAAGCAACTTTATTTTTCAGCTTATACCTGTAATTTCAGGGACTCACTGCTGCTGCTGCTGCTGCTGAGTCGCTTCAGTCGTGCCCGACTCTGTGTGACCCCACAGACATCAGCCCACCAGGCTCCCCCGTCCCTGGGATTCTGCAGGCAGGCATACTGGAGTGAGCTGCCATTGCCTTCTCTGAGTGACTCACTATTTCTTGCAAAATCTACAATTAGTCTTTATCATCTTATCACCGACACCAGTGTCACAAAATCAGGTGACAGATAAGTGCATAATACAATCTGATTTGGCAGAGAACTCACTCATATCATTCTAAATGAATAAAACCTCCCCGTAAATGTCTATTGTTTACAAGGCAAAGTGAACCAACGAAGATGTATGTCACTCATTTGTCAATGAGGTAAGCAACTTCTTTGCTGAAGCAGATAACAGTTTGCAAATACTGGAAGAATATTTGCTCAGTTTTTGAGCTATTTGCAGTGTAATCGTTACAGGCACAGCCCTCTTTTACATTTAGTCTGCATTATTAACATGTTTGTCGTATTTTCTCAAGTCTAGACAATCATGCAAATAATAGATCACCCCCTGGTTTGCCGTGTTTGCCAATTTCCTTTGTGTAAATACTCCCAGCCCAGCCAATTTCAAGCTCCTGACATGTTATCATAAAGAAGTGACACCCAAGCTTGTTTGTGAAGGACACATCTGCGTTAACTGGATGGACAACGGAGTGGGTGCTCCAGGCAGAGAGCAAAGCAGTGTGAGAAAACGCATGGGGGGGCTCCAGTGGAGCGCGAGGGGCCACATGCAGGCTGCGGAAGGCCTCGTCTACCCAGGAGAACAGACGGTATTTAGTTCAGGTGTTCCTTGAATGGACTCACTGTGCTAGGGTCTAAGCTAAACACTGTCCTATTTAATCCTCATCAGAACCCTATGAAATAGGAATTTTCCACATAAGGAAATTGTCTGGCTTAGAGCAGTTGACTGACCCACCTAAAGTCACACAGTAAACGGTAGAGCTGGGATTTGAACCTAGATTAGTCTGATGCTAGAACTCTACCTGTGCACACATGCTAAGTCTCCTCAGTCGTGTGTGACTCTTTGCAATTCTATGGACCATAGCCCGCTAGGCTCTTCTGTCCATAAGATTCTCCAGGCAGGAATTCTAGACTGGATTGCCGTGCCCTCCTCCAGGGGGTCTTCGCGACCCAGGGATCAAACCTGCATCTCCTGCCTCTCCTGCGTTGGAGGCAGATTCTTTACCCCTGAGCGACTGGGGAAGCCCGGATATCTACCTACAACCTCTTAAAGAGCTCTCCTTTTTTATAGGGAATCCAGGCAGAAAGTGACGGGGACTGAGCCAAGTCTGGCTGTTGTAAGGTCAGAGAGAGGAGGGGAGACTCAGACAAGATCCTGTAACCAACCAGGTGTGGGAGGTAAGAGAGGAAGGGAAGAAAATATGTCAATGGAATTGTTAACAGGAACAGTTGCGTGACTGGTGCTACCATTAACCAAAGTTAGGTATAGACTCGGACAAGAGCGTGGGAAGGGAGCTGATAAAGCGGGCTTGGATATGCTGAGTGGAATGCAGGCTGAGCATCCAGGTGGAGAATTCTAGGAGGCAACCTCTTGTGGTTGCCAAGAGGGGGTGGGGTGGGGAAGGATGGGTTGGGAACCTGGGATCAGCAGGTACAAGCTCTTACTTATAGGACGGATAACAGGGGACTATATTCAGTATCCTGCGATAAACCATAATGGAAAAGGATATGAACAAGAACATGCATATATGTATAACTGAATCACTTTGCTGTACACTAGAAACTTCACACAATATTGCAAGCCAACAATACTTCAATAACGTAAGTTAAAAAGAAAGAAACTCGGCCCAGACGTTATCGGGGAGCCTGCCTGTTGGCCCAGGAGTGGACGTCATCTTCCTGTGGGTGGTGGTCTCACCTGTGCGCGTGTGAAATCAGCTGGGGGCGGGGTTGGTGGTGGTGGCAGCATTTGGCTTCAATCAACCAGATTCGAAGAGCCCACAAGGAAGAAGAGTCTTTCTCTTTCGGCGGTGTTACCACTTGGCTGAGTGCTCCTGGAAGGCTGATTTTGATGACCGCAGAGTCTAGTCAACAGTAAGAAAGCAATCCTCCTGAAAGCTGCTGAAAGTGTCAGAGATGGGCCGTCTCTTGACTTCCACTGGGAGGCCTCAGTGGCTTGAATGGAAGCCAAGCCTGCAGCCCCCAGGCCCAGGCTGCCCTGCCAGGTCTAGTCTAACTGCTTTCCTGGGGACCCCATCCTGGCCTCTTTGGGTGAAGGAAGAGGGGACCCTGCTGACTGAGAAAAAGAGGGGCTTCTGAGCCCTGAAACTCCCTACTGGCCACGAAGCTCAGCTGTTTTCCTTTATAGGAGAATAAGAAGCTGCTGAGCTGCCTGCAGATTCCTAGGTGCCTCCAAACATGTGTATTCATTAGGTCTGAGGCAGCGCTCGAGAATCCTACCGACTACTGACATCATGGTTCTCCTGATTTTATATATATGGCCTTCCCCGGTGGCTCAGTGGTAGAGAATCCACCTGAAATGCAGGAGACATGGGTTCAATCCCTGGGTTGGGAAGATCCCCTGGAGAAGGAAATGGCAACCCACGCCTGTATTCCTGCCTGGAGAATCCCACGGATGGAGGAACCTGGAGGGCTACAGTCCATGAGTCGAACATGACTGAGTGACTAAGCACACACACAGCATTAAATGTATATATGCATATATGTGTATATATACGTATACCTATATGAAGTGAAAGTGTTAGTCGCTCAGTCATGTCCAACCCTTTGCAACCCTGTTTTGCAACCCCATGTTGTAGCCCGCTAGGCTCCTCTGACCATGGGATTCTCCAAGCAAGAATACTGGAGTGGGTTGCCATGCCTTTCTCCAGGGGATCTTCCTGACCCAGGGATTGAACCCAGGTCTCCTGCATTACTGGCAGATTCTTTACCATCTGAGCCATGAGGGAAGTTGAATACAATATATGTGTATATACATATATATGCAAATATATACATATATTTCATATACACGTGTGTATATAGCTATGGAATTTTGACTAAATGTTTGGACACCCCATGGCCCAGGCAGGGTGACATAAACCAATCCCTCACCTGCCCCAGGTGAGTCTGAGGCTGGGCAGGCCTGAGAGGACCATGCTGGGAGCAGAGGAGATGGAAACTGGGAAGGTGGTTGAAGACAGGTCAGCTGAGAGTCCGGGAGGGTCATGTCACCAGGATCTGGGGGGTTTCAGAAAGGAAGGAGGGCCAGCTGTGCCAGGGAATGGGGCGAAGTGGGGCTGCCGAGGACCCGGGCTCTCGCCGTAAGAAAGTCCCCAAGGCCTGGGTGGAGTGGTCGGCAGGGCCTGCTGTGCTGGGCAGGAGCTGGGCTGAGAAGGAGGAGGGCTGGCAGGCGGGGCTTTCCGCAGACCAGCAGGGAAAGCAGGAGAGACACCACTCAGCCATCCGAGGGGAGCCCAGGGCCGGCTGCCCGTGTCGGTGGGCGGTGGGAGTGTTCGGGGAAGGTGGGAACTAACCCAGTGGCTGGAGGGACTTGTTCAGCCCCTGTGCCTTTTACTGGAGATCATCCGCAGGTTTTCTAACAGGCAGTGGCTTACCTTGATTTCGGGTGGTGATTCCACCCAGCAGTTCCTTCCAGAAACCTTTACCCATGAAGCGACTTGTACCAATATTTGGAGAGTAGACACGCATGCCCTCGGGCTGTGTTCACAAAAGACTCTTGGTATCCACTTTCTGAACGGCTCCTGTAACAAGTTACCCCAAAATGGATGGCCTGAAACCACGGGAACTTAGTCCCTCACAATTCTGGAAACTAGAAATCCAGAATCAAGGTGTCGTGGGGCTGGGTTGGCCTGGAGGCTGTGGGAGAGACTATCCTCCCTGCCTCCTCTGGCTTTGGGTGGGGTTTGATGGTGCTTCTTGATCCATGGCCAAATCAGCCAGGCCCCTGCCTCAGTCTTCACGTGGCCTTCTCCTCTACATGTCTCTTAAAAGATACTCGACATTGGATTTAGGACCCCTTTAGGTAATCCAGTATGATCTCATCTTAAAATCCTGAAATTAATTTATCCACAAAGACCCTTTTTTATTTTTTTAATTTGGCTGTGCCAGATCTTAGCTGCAAGATGCCAACTCTTAGTTGCAGTACGTGGGATCTAGTTCTCCCAGCAGGGATCGAACATGGGTCCCCTGCTTTGGGATCTCGGAGTCTTAACCACTGGACCACCAGGGAAACTCCCCTTTTTCTAAATAAGGTCACATTCACAGGGTCTGGGGATTACGACGTGGACGTGTCTTTGGGGAGGGACCAATCAGTCTACACTACTACTTGCTCGTGAAACCTTCTAGACAGCAGAGGAGACCTTGAGCATCTAAGACGAGTGACTCAGGGGTCCCTGAGAGGAGGGGCCGCAGGGGTCCTGGAGCAGAGCTCCTGCAGGCCCACTGCACAGAGGAGAACGCTGAGGCCCAGAGGGGAAGTGGCAAAGCCGAGGACAGACTGGCAAGACTTCCTCTCTGGACTCGAAAATCCTTGTGCCTGGAAACAACATCCCCGGGCCCTTTTGGCAAATAGCAGACCTTGTTGGAACATCTTTTCTTCGATCCAGAAGTCACGGTCATGAGCAGACTCAACGCTCAAGGCCAGAAGATAGGGAGCAGCGACCTATTGATTTTGGCTGAAGCTCTTAAAGTTTCTTGGCTTGTGTAAATGATTGTCCTCTTCAGCTGATGCCTGGAATCCATTTGATTTTTCTTGAAGAGCACAGCTGATTTTAAACGTCATCCATTGTACACCTCCATGGCTAACCTTGGGGTTCCTTTGTAGCTCAGACAGTAAAGAGTCTGCCTGTAATGCAGGAGACCCAGGTTTCACCCCTGGGTCAGGAAGATCCCCTGGAGAAGGGCATGGCGACCCACTCCCGTCTTTTTGCCTGGAGAATCCCATGGACAGAGGAGCCTGGTAGGCTATAGTCCGTGGGGTCACAAAGAGTCAGACAACACCGACCAACTAACACTACTACTACGGAGCAGCTAACACTTTCACTTCCTTTCACTTTCATGGCTAACCTGCAGTAGATTTCAGACGAAAGGTTTGTTTGTCATTGTGAGGTTTTTGTGGCGGGAGATGGGATTGTGTGACAAGCTGGAGGAAGGGCCTGTGTTCAAAACCATCCCTGATCTTTTAACTGCTAAGCTGTGCGACCTGGGCCAATAAGCTAACCTCTCTGAACCTCCTCTTCTCCACCTGTGAAATGGGTTGATGACACCCAGCTCTCTGTTGGCTTGGGCCTTGATGACGCGGCTGTGAAACACCAGCATGTAGTCTACTCGACACATAACTCTGGGTTTTGCCTTTTAAGGAAAAGGTGCTTACAGTCTAGAAAGGAAGGGAGAACTTGTTGTTCAGTCACTAAATCGTGTCTGACGTTTTGTGACCTCATGGACTATATTGCACACCAGGCTTCCCTATCCTTCACTATCTCTCAGAATTTGCTCAAACTCATATCCATTGAGTCGGTGATGCCATCCAACCATCTCATCCTCTGTTGCTCCCTTCTCCTCCTGCCCTCAATCTTTTCTAGCATCAAGGTCTTTTCTAATGAGTCAGCCTTCCACATCAGGTGACCAAAATATTGGAGCTTTGGCTTCAGCATCAGTCCTTCCAATGAATATTCAGGGTTGACTTCCTTTAGGATGGACTGGTTTGATCTCCTTGCTGTTCAAGGGACTCTCAAGGGTCTTCTCCAACACCACAGTTCAAAAGCATCAATTCTTTGGCACTCAGCCCTCTGTATTGTCCAACTCTCATATCCATACATGACTACTAGAACAACCATAGCTTTGACTATACAGACCTTTGTCAGCAAAATGATGTCTCTGCTATTTAATACGCTGTCTAGGTTTGTCGTAGCTTTCCTTCCAAGGAGCAAGTGTCTTTTAATTTCATGGCTGCACTTACCATCTGCAGTGAAGCCTGTGGGGCATCTGCAGTTAGCACTCTCGTTTTACAGGTGGGTGAAGGGAAGCTTAGTGCAGGGAGGTGACCTGCCTGATGTCACATTGCCCCTCAGAGCCAAGGGAGGCTAAAGGAGCTCAGGCTGGATTTACAGGCTCAGAGAAGGACGCCTCAGCTGGAGACATGAAGCAGGGCTCCAGGACTCAAGTGTCACGGGAAGGGTTGAACTGGGTTTGAACAGATGCTGGGTGTGAAGCGATGGCCTCGCTGGTCTCTGCCCCGGGGGCGGCCTGCTCTCCTCAGCCCACAGCGGCTCGTCTCGGGCTTCCAGAAGGACTTCCAGCCCCTCTCCAGCAGGGGTGGAGGTGCTCCAGGCTGGCCAAACTTTAGGGGCGAAGGAGACGCTGCTGGCGCTCGAAGCTTCCTCACCAGGTTGCTATCGTTC
This sequence comes from Bos mutus, assembly GCF_027580195.1. Taxonomy (NCBI): domain Eukaryota; kingdom Metazoa; phylum Chordata; class Mammalia; order Artiodactyla; family Bovidae; genus Bos; species Bos mutus. Next base: position 101,046,375 of record NC_091627.1, read on the forward strand.
AGTTGCTAAGTCATGTCCGACTCTTTGCAACCCCATGGACTGTAACCCTCCAGGCTCCTGTCCACGGAATTCTCCAGGTAGGAATAGTGGCGTGGGCTGCCGTTTCCTTGTCCAGGGGATCTTCCTGACCCAGGGATCAAAACTGCGCCTGCTGCATTGGCAGGTGGATTCTTTCCCACTGGGAAGTCCCCTTTACCAGGTAGGGGGACCGTCATTGTGGTCCAAACCGTGACACTCTGGAGTTCTTAACCATTCATCCCGGACAGGAGGTGTCAGCCGGGGCTGTCCCAGGAAACCAGGTCATGTGGCCAGACTGTCAGGGAGCAGCCAGATGCCTGGGCCTTCAGGACACGGGTCACATGTAAGCAGCCCAGCACAGCCCTGACACCCCAGCTGGGGTGGGGGTTTGGGTGGCAGGGCTCAGGTGAAGGCATCCTGACCAAACAGGATGTGGCTGGCAAGAGACCCTCTCAGAGCCCCCTGTAAAGGGGAGTGGGGGCGGGGGGGGGGCCAGGGAGAGATGAAAGCATCCCGTCTGTCTGGAGGCACCTGGACGACACACCTGTGGCCCCTGCTGGGTTCTGGGAACAGAGAAGCCCAAACCTCCCACCGAGAAGGGACTTTTTCGCTGGCAAAAGGAAGACGCCACTGGGGTTGTTATTTGAGTAAGGCAGGCAAGAAAACCCAAACCCAGTGTGCGCTCCAGTCTCTAGAATTACCCCGGACAAAAATAGCCTTGTAGGTGGTTTTCCTTCTTTTCACCCAGCCAGCTACTTAGAGGGTCTGCGGTGCGTCCCGTGTGACCATGTGCCCCAGAACTCTCAGCGGCCTGTGTCCAGACCACTGCTGGAGGCCCTGCCCTCGGGAGGGGATTTCAGCTCCCCTGGTCCCTGGGGGGAGAAGCAGACACAGGGAAGGGCCCTAAGGGTGGGGGTGAAGACGGGCGAGCTGGGTTGGAACACGGAGGGAGGGGATGATGCTGGACGGCACAGGTGGCTTGGGGAGGGGGTGGGGGCAAATTTCCTCTCGTCCTACTGGGACCCTGGCCAGGGATGTTGTGGGCCCGCCTGACACATCGGTGAACAGCGGGGCTGGGACCCCCTGGGGTCACGGTGCCCTTCTGGGGCCCACCCTGCGGTGTGACTGACACATAAGCGCTGGGCTTCTCTCGGGAGCAGAATGTATCCACTGCACAGCAACATCCCACGACTTTGCTTTGTCTCCTAGGAAATAATTAACCAGTGCTTGTATGATATCAGAAAATTGCTAATTATGGCAATGAGAGAAGGCAGTGATCTGGGAACTTATGGAGCTATCGTTAGCGATGACAGAAAAGGAAAATATTTGACTGTTCGGTGCTGTGCCCGGGCTCTGTGGAGGAGGCGTGAGGCGAGGCGAGGCTTGGCACTGAGCCAGGCTCGGAGCCCCTGGGCGCAGGACTCCGCTCGGTCCTGGGCATGGTGTGGGTGTCCTGGGCTGGCAAGTCCAAGGAGCTGTGAGGAGCCCCTGGAGGGCTGCGCTTGGGCCCTGGCTGACTGCCCCGAGCTCACACACTTACACACATACTCATGTTCACATACCAGCCTCACACACTCGCATACATAATCTCAGGTTTACATACACATTCACACAATTCACTCACATATACACTCACAATCACACACATACACCTGGTCCCCAAACAGTCTACACACACACGGCTCTCACATGCTCACACACTCATGTATACAAAGAGCAGACACATACACCTGGTCTCACACACTCGCACACACATGGCTCTCACACGCTTCCACACACTCATGGACACACACACAGCACACCACTAGCAATCACACATATATACCTGGTCTCACACACTCACAATCTACACACACACAGAGGTCTCACATGCTCACACACTCTCATGTGTACACACACATACACAGCACACACAAACGCACTTTAAACCCAGTTAGAGCTCTCTTCTCCTCAAGAAGGCGGGCACGTTAGTGTCTCAGGCTCAGGGCCCTGGCTTAGATACTGAGCCCTCCTTGTCACCTTGAGAGAGTCAAGTCCTCACCTTCCATGGTCTCTGGGCATTGAGGGGAGGACGGACCTCCAGGGGGCGACAGAGAGAATGTAAGCAATGCCTGGCATAAATCCTGCTAAGATGCTGCAGCTTCAGCAAATGTTGGTACAAACAGTACTTTCAAGTGACTGCAAAGAAGAAAATGTCACGTCGCCGCGTGTCTTATCTGGGGAATAACGCGTGAGGTGGAGGGGCTGCTGTGTGGTGTGGAGCCCTGGGCAGGGGTGAGGACCCACCTGTGCCACCAGCTGGTGGATGAGGTCTTGCCATTTGCTGACCAATTGCCATAAGAGTCAGTGTTTGCAGAGGGTCCTCTCTGGGTTCCCTGTGCCCATGCTCTGCTCAGCTGTCAGGATACCTGAGATACCCACGAGCCTCCTAACCTGGGCTGGGTGGCCGCTCATCTCTTAGCTGCATCCCTCCGTCAATGGCCATACTCTGCCTGGAAAACTAGGCTTCTTCTCACTCTAGATTCACCTCTAAGATTGGCCCCGTCCCAAGGCTCTGAATCCTCCCAGTACTCCAGGGTCAACCCATGTGACTGGCAGCCTCCTAAAACTCAAAGGCCTTTCTTTCTTTCTTTTTTTTAAATTTATGGAAGTATAATTGATGTACAGAAACATTATATAAGTTGCAGGTATACAATATAGAGATTCACATAAAGGTTATACTCTATAGAGTATAAAATATTGGCTATAATCCCTGTGTTGTCTGATCTATCCTTATAGCTTATTTTATACCCAATAATTTGTACCTCTTTATCCTCTATTCCTATATTGCCCCTCCCCTCTCCTCCCTAGTAACTTCTAGTTTGTTTTCTATATCTGTGAGTCTGCTTCCTCTTTGTTATGTTTGCTAGTTTATGGTACTTTGTAGATTCCCCATATAAGTGATATTATACAGTGCCTTTCTCCGCCTGACTTTTGTTTTACTTAGCATAATGTCCCCCAAGTCCATTCATGTTGCTGCAAATAACAAAATTGTGTGTGTGTGTGTGTGTGTGTGTGTGTGTGTGTATGTACTGCTCAGGCTCTTCAGTTGTGTTCGATTCTGTGCGACTCTATGGACTGCAACCCTTCAAGTTCCTCAGTCCATGGGATTCTCTGGAACAGGTTGCCATGCCCTCCTCTAGCGGATCTTCTTGACCCAGGGATCAAACCTAGGTCTGCTGCGTTGCAGGCAGATTCTTTACTGCTGAGCCACCGGGGAATATACATACATGTATATATACACGTATATATACGTGTGTGTGTATCTGCTGCATCTTCTCCATTTATTCATTTGTTGGTGGACACTTAGTTTGCTTCCATATCTTGGCAATTGTATACAGTGCTGCTATGAACACTGGGGTGCATGTATTTTTTCAAGTCAGTGTTTTCATTTTTCTCAGGTATATACCCAGAAGTGGAATTGTGGGTCATAGGGTAATTCTATGTTTCGTTTTTTGAGGCACTGTTTCCATAGCGGCTGTACCACTTTCCATTCACACCCACGATGTACGAGGGTTCCCCTTTCTCCACATCCCCACCAACGTTTGTTATTTGTGGTCCTGTTGATGATGGCCGTTCTGACCAGTATGAAGAGCTCAAGGAGGGGCATGATCAGAAAAAGCTGAGGTGGGAGTGAGGGAGACACATGAAGATACACCCTAAATTGGTTTCAACCCCCTGGAAGCTCTGTGTCCCTTCCTGTGATCAGCTGAAAACCTGATACCAGTTCTGTCCATTTCTGGTCCTGAAAACCAACGCAGACAGTGTGCAAGTGCCTGGGAACAGTAGTGAGTGAGACATGGCTGTGCCTTCAAGGAATTTACAGTCTATGGGGAAGATGGATGTTAAACAAAGGTGGGAATGTGAACAACCTCTGTGTGTATGTTTCAGAGCACCATGGGAACATGTACCAAAGACAGGAACTCAGCTAGTCTTTGTGTGTGTACATGCTAAATCGCTTCCGCTTTGTGGTATCATCTGCATATCTGAGGTTGTTGATATTTCTCCCCACAATCTCCTTAAAAGAATCAAGGGAAGCAATAGCATTTGGGTTAAGAAGTGTGCGTTTCCCACTTTTCTGTGTTGACTCAGTTCATAAAAATAAGCAACTCCGGACGGGGAGCCTGGTGGGCTGCCGTCTATGAGGTCGCACAGAGTCGGATACGACTGAAGCGACTTAGCAGCAGCAGCGGCAGCCTTGAGTTGTAAGAGTCTGTAAGGTTGGAATGCATTTGGTGGGACTAAATAAGAAGAAAAAAACAGAATCCAAAAAATCCAGAGGAAGCTCTGAGAGGTCTGGGGTTGCCGGCCTTTCCCTGAGTCCGGATTGTGTTAAAGGGCACTGGCTGTGCCTGAGCCTGCCCTGGCGTGGCGAGGTTGAGGTGCCCCTGGTCTCCCTAGAGCGGATAAGAGAACCCGAGCCCCTCTGAGTACTGAGCCCCTTCGGCCTCCAGGTGGCGCTCTAAAGCCAACGTCCCGCTTCTACCTTGGAAAGAACCAGGTGACCCCACCCCCAGGTAATTAGGAAACTCCAAGGTTGAACTTTCTAGAAGTGCAGGGGGCGGTGAAGAGGGGTAAGAAAGCATCCTGCCTGCTGCAGGCTCCGTCCCCAACGGGGTTTTTATTCACATCTTACATACTTTCTAGCCGGCGGAACTAGACCATTTCTAAGAGGTTCAGTTCTGCCCATCTCCGCTTTCCTCTCCCCTCCCATCCCTTTTTCGAGCACCTGCACGAGGCTGTCTACAGAGCCAGAGAGGAATGACTGGCTGCCTGAAGGTCCGTCCTCCCCCGGCCCCCCCGGCCCTTTCCCATTCCCTTTTATCCCGCTTCACGTTCTTTTCATCAGCTCACTTCACCTGGTGCCCAGGGACCCACATGCCACCAGGAGGGCTGCCTCCATCTCCTTGTAGCTCACAGGACCTCGGGCAGGAAGTACTGAGATGCCAAGTCCACACTGTGGCGGGGAGGGAAGGTGATTTGAGCACAGAATGAGAGAGGACAGGTCGACCCCTGCTCGCTGGGGGATCCCTCCTAGCTCAGACCCTGGTCAGGAAGACACTCTTCCCTCCAAAGAGGCAGAGGATGAATCTGGGGTCTTGGCCACAGTTCAGGTGGGGAGCGAGGGATCAGAGACGGTGAGAGCCAGGGGCCCAGGCTGTGCAGGCTGTCGGGTGGCCAGGACAGGGTGTTCCACATGGAGGGAGGCCCTTAGCAGAGTCCTAGGGGAACCAAATCTTCTCTGCAGTCCCTCCCGTAAAACCGCCGAGGCTCACTCTGAACCTGGTGGCAGAAATGATGTCCCAGTGCAAACTTTGCAGGACAAGCAAAGTCCAGAGAGGAGAAAATGCTGAAGCCAAGGGATCTGGCTCAGCTTAGAACAGAGGCCGGCTCTTCTCCACGTGCCAATAATAACGTTCTTACTTTTGGCAGCGCAGACAGTTGAAACTTGATGTCAGAATCTGTTTATATTACCCAGAGATCGTTTTATATGTCTATGCTCAAGTTAAGTATATAAGAAATTGCCTTATGTCTCACTCTAGAGCAAGAACCTGCTCTTCCTTTGTCTTTATGTTCATGGAAGCTCTTCTGGGGCTTGTCACAAACAGGTTTCTGGTTTCAATGCCCAGAGCAATGAAACGGGCCACAGTCACACTTAAGGGACTTCTCAGGTAGCTCAGCAGTAAAGAATCCACCTTCCCATGCAGGAGACACAGGTTCGATCCCTGGGTTGGGAAGATCCCCTGGAGAAGGAAATGGTGACCCACACCAGTATTCTTGCCTGGGAAATCCCACGGACAGAGGACCCTGGTGGGCTACAGTCCATGGGGTCAAAAAAGAGTGGGACACTACTGAGAGACTGAGCGTACACACTTACAGATGTGCTGAGAAGCTGCCTTCCTGCCTGGTTCTCCAGCTAGTCCATGTGTATAGGTGGGGGCATGAAGAAGAAATCTCTTCCTGGTTTCCCAGCAAAATACATCCTGAGACAAGGTCTGATATGACTGGTTAATTTGGGGCTATATAAATAAACTGGGTGGTCCCAGGAAGCAGGCGTGAGGGAGAAGGAAGGGGAGAGATGTGTGATCCAGCTGGGTGCTGCAAAGGGTCACTGGATGTTGCTCCTTGGGGCTCTGAAGAACCTTCTGGAATAAGATTCAGAGCCCTCTCCCTGAGCATTGCAGGGGGAAGCATGGCCTCCCCTCCCACCCTCACAGGCATTAACTTTGCACTTTCAGGTAATGTGTGGGTGAGACATTTTCCATGGGCATCCTCAGCATCAGAGAGAAGACCCAAAGCAGGTGTGGCCAGGCAAGAAGCTGGCTGTTCACACCTGCGTGAGGCTGGTCCCCAGGACACAGGCTGGAACCAGAGGTGAGGCAGATGGGAGGTGAGGTGACTCACCAAAGGTGACCCCCTCCCAGTGCAGGGTGAGTGGTTGGCACTCAGATCACACTTCTCCATCAAGAGCACGCTGCACGAAAAGGAGCTTAGATTACCCTGTAGACCAGTGCACAGACATCTCGAGCTGCATCCGGATGCACTGCTCTGGGAAATATAGCCATACCATCAAGGCTGTCTCTGCAGAAGACAACAGAAAAACAAATCACATTGCAGGAAATCATGTTTGTGAAGTTCATCTTGAATGCTAGTGCTTGAGGAAAGCAGGTTTCCTTGGAGAAATAGACTGAGCAGTTAGGGGCTCCTGGAGATGAGCCAGCGCTCCTGGAAGTGTCATTGCATCTGCCTCCATGGCAAAGGCGGGCACGTCTCTCCCAGGTGGACCCAGATCCCCAACACCACTTGTGCAACATCTGCCCTTGATTCTGGTTCACGTTTGGCTCCCAAAGGGAAAGAGGGTTAGGAGGTGGATAGGGTGTTTCCTGAAGAAACTCCGATGAATTTCAAGAGAATGAGGAAGAGGAAGAGGTTAGAGAGAACGTGGGTGTGTGTGGGAGAGAGGGTCTCCAGTGGAACTGACTCATGCTCTGCATGTGAATGTTCATTGCAGTGGTCCCCAACCTCGTTGGCACCAGGGACCGGTTTCGTGGAAGACAGTCTTTCCTTAAACCAGAAGGTGATGGTTTTGGCATGAGTCAAGGGCATTTCATTTCTTGTGCACTTCATTTCTGTTATTATTACATCAGTTCCACCTCAGATCATCAGGCATCAGACCCTGGAGGTTGGGGACCCCTGATTTACTGGATGCTGGAAGACAGAAGGACCATGGTGGGAGCCTGGGGTCGGGGAAGGCACATGCCTTATGCTGATCGTCTTCTCAGAAGGACACATGAGGAAGCCAGCTGCAGGCGCCGACCCGAGAGCTCGCATGGACCCCAGGGTCTGGGTGGCTGCCTGGCGGGGGGGACCAACATGGAGGGGTTTGGAGGATGTGTACAGTGGTGGGGCACGCAGATGGAAACATGAGTTTCCTAGGGTGAAAGTGCAGGACACGGAGACCCCAGCGATAAGCTTCCATTAAAAAAAAATGTTTTGCTAACATCTCACTGTAATGGAGAAGAAGCTTTGAGAGTCACCTGGTCCTGCAAGTCTAGCCCCACAATACTCTCACAGGTCAAGATTTATCTGAAATGCTCAGAAGAGGCCGTCATAGATGTTGATGCATATTTCATCGTGTCTGGCACACTGCTAATCTCACAAACAGATTTATGAAAACATAATATTTGTTGTATCATATCCATGCATGCCTGTTGTCACTTCAGTCGTGTCTGACTCTTTGTGACTCCATGGACTGTAGCCTGCCAGGCTCCTGTGTCCATGGGGATTCTCTAGGCAAGAATACCGTAGTGGGTAGCCAGGGGATCTTTCCTCCTCCAGGGGATCTTCCCAATCCAGGGATCGAACCCAGGTCTCTTATGTCTCCTGCATTGGCGAGAAGGTTCTTTACCACTAGCGCCTCCTGGGAAGCCTTTGTGCCATATCCATGTCTTAGTAAATGTGGTTACACTGCGAGGTAGAGGGAGGTCATGGCCACAGCCTCACTTTTGGGATGAAGCCGAATTCCCGAGATGCAGGGACCAGACGAGGTTGGCCTGGCCCCGTCAATAACCACCCTCCTTGGTCTGTAACCTTGAGATCCCCCTTGCTGGGGAAGCCCCTGCCTGTTCTGACTCTGCAGGGAGAGAATAGCTATCTCTCCTTTCCGCCTGGGCAGGCAGCAGAGCAAGCCGAGTATTAATAACATGGTTGGAGACGGCGGACTCAATCTTATCTGACCTCGAGAGGAGTCTGGCTCGTTATCCTGTCTGCCGCCCTCAACTTATCTGAGGAACCACACAGCGCGGATTCATCCTTCAGCCCCAGCGACCCTTCCCTCCTTGGAAACCTGAGAGTCTTCGCTTCAAACACGGCCCTCCGGGCCAGGCATCCGATGGGCCTGGCTCCCCTCTGATCTCCAGGAGCCTGGGAGCCGGGGGTCCCGGCAGCTGGAGTAATTCTATGCCTGCAATCTGGCTTCTTTTCTTTTCCTGGACAAGATTTATAAGGCAGGGTATAGTCTTACCGCAGTCATTCCCAGGAGAGGCCCTGAACCCCTGAGTCTCCACAGCCCCTTTCAGCTCCTTGCAAGTTCACGTTAAGATGGGCTTTTAGATAAAGTGAGGTTGATACTTAGGGCAAACCAAATTTGCATGTGATTGAGAAACTGCCTTCCACAACTCGAAGGATGGTGTCATAGCCCTCTGGAGGGAGGGGAGTAGGGAGAGGGGAGCTGTGTCTACCCGCCAGGCTGTGTGGAGGAGCAGGTGTGGGCTTGGAGTCAGGAACAGAGCAGATGGGCATCTGAGCTACCTCACCGTGCTGGCTGTGTGACTTGGGGCTAGTTACTTGACCTCTCTGTGCACAGCTTCCTTAGCTGGAAAAGGAGGGTACTAACAGCCTTGCAGGGCTGTTGTGAGATAATAAATATGAAGCACTATCTCAGGTGCAGAAAAAAAGGTCAATACAAGTTAGCTATTATTATGAGGTCATTTCATTAATCCATATAAGCCACGGACAGAGGAGTCTGGTGGGCTTCAGTCCATAGCGTCACAAAGAGTCAGAGACGACCTAAGTGACTAAGCATGCACGTAAGCCACGAGCCAATGGCTTTGCTGGTGTTGTTTGATAAAGGTCATAAATGACAAGTGGACAGTGTCACATGCAGAGACGCCGCAGCCCAGGAAGCGAGTGGAGGGACCAAGAATCAGACCCCAGGCTGTGATCCATCCCCGCCTGATGCTACGTCTAGTGGTCCAGGTACTTGCTGGCTAAGGCTGTTGAGGATGGAGTGGGTGCTAAGTGACATGAAATAATAAATTACACAAAGCATGTGTAATTGTGCGCAAGGCATGACCCCTGCATTTGAGGAGCTGGAGACACATCCACATGGGGACTACAAATGCCATGGGCGCAGGCGTCTCCCCTTCCACGGTGGGAGGTGACAGCGTGCTCCATCTGCAGTGAATGCCTTTTATTTACCTGGCGATGTCAGTTCCAGATGGCCAGGCCTGGCTGCTGATCTGAATAGTAATCAGCTTCTCATGTCTCCCTGTCTTTGCGAGAACCCAAGATCCTAGCAGCCTCCTTGGGCGGGGCTTCGGCCTTGCCGAGGGAGCGTCCGCACAGATGCACAGCATCAGGTGTCCCCGTAGGTGGCAGCCAGGGATGAAAAGGGCTTTTCAACTTGGCTGACAGTTTCATGTAAAAAGCAAAACAGAGTACACACTTGTTTTTGTTGGCCACGGCAGACAGACATTTGTACTTTTGAACAATTACTCCAAATGACTTTCTATTGGAACCTCCATTTTATTTTGTCTGTTTTTAAAGTCAAAATGCTCCTAGTCTCTTGATTTGTCATTGAGTGCCCCAAGAAATTGTGACCACAGTGCTACACCCAACTCGAGTTTCCTATACACAAAGGGGGTTGTGTGGGAGGAGTCCCTCTGTACACCATCACCCAGAGAAAGGACGTGGGCTGTTGTAAGAGTGGTTTTTTATTTGAATGCCCTTGAAATTGGATCCAACCATTCTTTCATTTGGTATTTATTTGCTCTGTGCACTGTCGGACGGATTGACACCCTGCCGTTGGGGGCTTCCACTCAAGGCAGGGTTCTGGAAACTTTAGCCCAAGTATTGTTTAGGCCCTTCCTGCTGTCCAGCTCTCCCTGTTGCCTCTGCACCCCTGCTCTGACTAGGTTGTGCTGGGGTGCAAGGCAGGAGAGACGAACAATGCCCAGCAGGCAGCTGGGCATTGCTCAAGGAGGACTCCCCGCCCCCAACTCAGAAGCTTAGCCTCCCTGTGGATGTCCAGCCTGCACCATGCCTGTCACCAACCCCTGGGAGGATGCAGAAAAATTACTGCAGGGACTGCTAGAGAGGTTTCCATTCCCACAACTAAATTTATTCCATCAGAGTTTTTTCTTTGCTTAAGCCTAATTGGTGCAGTCATTATGTCAGAGTGAATATTGCTATTAGTCAAAAGCAGTAAACTAGAAACGACATTCTGGATCGCCTCTCCTCCCTGTCCTAGGCTAGGATCCTTAGGAAGGAGCCCACAAGACCTGATTGCATCCTGTTGCTGCCAGCACAGACCTTCCAGGGCCCTCAGAGAACAAACAGAAAACTGGCCTGTGGGGTTTGCCAAAAATAATTTTAAACAAGGTGGTGCATAGACATGTGTATAGACTACACTAATGTAGAGAGAAAGAATAGTTCTATGCTACTTTCCTTCTGGGCTTGAAGATGTGAGTTCCATCCCTGGGTCAGAAAGATCCCCTGCAGAAGGCAATGGCAGCCCACTCCAGGATTCTTGCTTGGGAAGCCCCAGGCACAGAGGAGCCTGGTGGGCTACAGTCCATGGGGTCACAAAAGAGTCAGACACGACGGAGCGACTAGACAACAACAACTTTCCTTCTGGGATGGGTTGTTTTATCCTGTAGGGCTCCTGCTCATCATATAGGATGCCGGGCACAGTAGCAGGGGAAGGGTGTGCTTGTTGAATGAGTGAATGAACTCTGCAGGGCCCATGCAGCGTGATGCTGGGCCATGCTCGTGTTGCCTGAGGCAAACTGAACCCCAGCTCCACTTGTGGTGAGCTCATGTCCTGACTGTGGGTGTGCTGTGACAGTTACCAGTGATGAGGAAAAAAACAATCCCAAATGGAATTCATGTTTATGTCTGCATCCAGCAAAATGCATATCAGATGACAGAAAAATCAGAAATGTCTGTAGATAAAATTACAGCGCAAGGCTTTACAAAGTCATCAAGGTAAATCCTATTTTGTGAAATTGCCACAAAATCATGAATGTTTTCATGGCCCTAATTCAGAAAACGTCCCTCAAACAAAGAACATCTTGGTTTGATTCCATTTGTTTTGGAGCCCATATTGTGCGGATGTTTTTCTTCTGTGTGTTATAAACATGTAAGGATAGTAAGGGAAAACCTAGATACTTTTTTACATGCATAGATTTCCAGTCGGCAATTACATGGAGGACTAAAACACAGTTAAGTGGGTTAAATGGAATCAACATGCACTTAATCTAATCCTTGTCTAATATTTAGGACTTTATGCTTAGGGTATCAGCTCTCTGGTGTTTTGTGTGTATTTACAATATGTCAGTTAAGACACACATATCCCTTGCAGGTGGCACTGCCCTTGATAAGTAGATGGTTCTTGGACAGTTTCCTGAGACATGAGGGAAGTCTCACGAAAAGCCCATGATCCTGTTTTAGGCTGCGTGTATGCTGTTGTGTTCAACTATTTGGGACCCCATGAACTTTAGCCCACCAGGCTCCTCTGTCCATGGGATTCTCCAGGCAAGAATACTGGAAAGATCCCCTGGAGAAGGGGATCTTTCCAACCCAGGAATCAAACCTTGTCTCTTGCATTTCCTGCATTGGCAGGCAGGTTCTTTTCTAGCTGAGCACTGGAGAAGTCCTAGTTTCAGCTAAAAGCATGTAATTCCGGCTTTGCTGTATTTTAATGTGTAGCCTTACACTGGGAACTGTTGTAGACAGTCTAAGTTTCTCTTAGCAGGATGTCGAAAATGAGCTGTTGTGTTTGTTTTCAAAGGCAAGCATCACAAAGTCCACAAGCTAGGTGTCTTAAACCACAGAGATGTGTTTTTTCCTGGTCTGAAGTCTTCTCAAGCCTGTCCCTGTGGGTGACTAAAACATCCTTACAGACTTGTTTCACTGCATCTTGGAGATTTCTTCGTTTTCAGGAATCTCACCTGGTTGTGGTCATGCCCAGGAGAGATTTCAGTCATGCTCAGACTTCAGTTAGCTTTCTAGCACCAAGACCCTCCACTTGTGCACTGCAAATCTGTCCTGCCAAATTCTGATCAGTCTGTGCATTCTGTGTCAGCTGTACCTGACTCTTTGCAACCCCGTGTACTGTAGCCCACCAGGCTCCTCTGTCCATGGGATTCTCCAGGCAAGAATATGGAGTGGGTTGCCGTTTCCTCCTCCAGGGGATCTTCCTGATCCAGGGATCGAACCTGAGGCTTCTGCATCTCCTGCACGGGCAGGCAGATTCTTTACCACTGAGCCACCTGGGGAGCCTACGCTGGCCCAAGGGGCCCACAAAATGCATTGTAATGGCTCCAGTATTGTTGGTGGCTTTATCTTTCTCCCTGGTCCAGTCCTGGCTGGCAGTAAAGGCATAAGCCCTACAAGACTGTCCCAGGTTCACTTGATGGCTTGTCTTTGCCACAAGAGCTGCTCTCAGGGTGAGAATCAGCCTGGAACTGTCCCCCGCCCGCCCCTCCTCTTTACTCCCCTGGCTCCTGAGCTGCTGCTGAGTTCTGCATGCGCAGCAGAGCCCTCAGAGCTTCCTGAGCAGTGGGGAGGCTGTGGGTAGGAAGGGGAAACGGGGGTGGCCAGGGGCTGCTGCACCTGGGCTGAATCAATGGCCACGTTGTAGAGCAGGCTCCCTGGGGGTGGCCGGAAGGCAGGCTCTGGGACTGGGGGTCTGTCATTGCCTCTTGAGGTCCTGGTTGGTTTTGCACACGTTTGTGAGTGTGATTTGCACCTCCAGTGACTCATCTGCAATGGTCCTCCCTCCTGACTCATATTTTCTTCTTCCTAATGCATTTCTGTCTATCTCTGTTTTTTCTGATTTTCTTCAGTTGAGTAACCTGGAGAAGCGGAGGCTTCGGATGAAAGAGAGAAAGTATTGGAGTGGGAAAGTCCACTGAGGTTATTCTGGAAGGGTCTGTGTTTAGCTAGATCGGTGGTGGTCAGCCAGCTCGCACTGCCCTGGTGCCAGCACATCACCTGCACTTCCGTACCCGCCCGCTGAGCCCTTCTCAACCAGACCTTAAAAAGGACTTCTCACCCAACTGAGGCTTCAAGAGACTTAAAAACTGCTCACTCAAAACCCACAACCAACCACACTCTTTTTAAAAAATTTATTTTTAATTGAAGGATAGTTGCTTTACAATATTGCTTTGGTTTCTGCCATACTTCCACATTAATCAGCCATAGGTTTACATATGTCCCCTCCCTCTTGAACCTCCCTCCCACCTCCCGCCCCATTTCTCCCCTCCAGGTTGTCACAGAGTCCCTGTTTGAGATCCCTGAGTCATGCAGGAAATTTCCATTGGCTATCCACTTTACATCAGTTCAGTTCAGTTCACTTCAGTTCAGCCGCTCAGTCGTGTCTGACTCTTTGCAACCCCAATATGGTAGTGTATATGCTTCCAACTGCCCTTTTTCAAAGCTTGTATCTGTTTTGGCTGCACTGGGTCTTTGCTGCTATGCCCAGGCTTTCTCCAGTGTGGCAGCAGGGGTGCGGTGTGCCGGGGTGTGCTGGCTTCCGTCTTGTGGAGCATGGTCTCTGGAGGTCGGGCTTCAGTAGTTGTGGCGACGGGCTTATTTGCGCCATGGCATTTGGGATCCTCCCAGACCAGGGATAGAGCCTGTGTCCCCTGCGTTGGCAGGTGGATCCTTAACCCCTGGACTGCCAGGGAAGTCCCCCGGGTGCGATCTTTGATGTGATATGGAGTCTCCATGAACCTGCAGCGTGGCCTTGGCTGTGCCTCCCCTTGTTTATTCACACCGGAGATGCGTGTCCTCTGTGAAGTATCACTCACCTCATATGTTCCTGTGTGTAAGACCATCACAAATAACTCCTGCTAATATTCCCTGGCTTGAGATGTGTTTCAGAACTATACTGCAACACTGTCCTATCTCTTTGTCTTTTCTTTTTTTCAAAAAAATTTATTGATGTGTAGCTGATTTACAATGTTGTGTTAATTTCTGCTGTACAACAAAGTGACTCAATTGTACATATGTATATTCTTTTTCATATCCTTGTGCATTATGGTTTATCACAGAATATTGAATAGAGTTACCTGTGCTACACAGTAGGACCTTGCTGTTTTTCTTTTTTGCTGATTAAATGACTCCAGGTTACTTAAAATTCCAAGGTTTCCAGGAATGTGCATTATTTCCCTTCTAGAGACAGGCTGCCAAAAATTGGTAATTAATTCTCTACCTTCTTTTTTTTTCACACTGATATTAACTCTATTACTGTTGCCATTGATTATTTTGGATGTGGACTCATATGAGCCAAGCTGCTCTGAGCTTGCATTTTTCACTTTCCACATCAGTATAAAGAGGTCTAATTCACTCTTAAGACATGTACAGTATTCTACTGTGTGAAGCTGCCAACATTTATTTAATCTTCTTTAGCGTTCACTTGGGTTACTTGTATGTTTTTAATACTTGCAAGTTTTTAAGCAAAGCCACAAGGAACATTCCTGAGTCTCAGAGCACTCATAGAATGGTTCTGGAGGTTTAAATAGAAATACCAGGTCAAGAGGTATGACCTTGAAACATTTCAGTAGATACTACAAGTCAAAAATGTGTACTGCGACCTCCCTGGTCGTCCAGTGGCTGAGACTCTGTGCTTCCAAGGCAGGGAGCCTGGGTTCAATCTCTGGTCATAAAACTAGATCCTGCACGCTACAACTAAGAGTTTGCATGCCACAGCTAAAGCTCCCGCATGCCGTGACCAAGACCCAGTGCAGTCAAATACGTAAATACATCTATTTTAAAAAGTGTACATGTTTTTAAAAGCTTGCTCCTTGGAAGAAAAGCTATGGCAAACCTAAACAACATATTAAAAAGCAGAGACATTACTTTGTCAATGAAGGTCTGTCTAGTCAAAACTATGGTTTTTCCAGTAGTCATGTATGGATGTGAAAGTTGGACCATAAAGAAGGCTAAGCACCAAACAATTGATGCTTTTGAATTTTGGTGTTGGAGAAGACTCTTGAGAGTCCCTTGGACTGCAAGGAGATCAAACCAGTCAATTCTAAAGGAAATCAATCCTGAATATTCATTGGAAGGGCCAATGATGAGGCTGAAGCTCCAATACTTTGGCCACCTGATACAAAGAGCCAACTTATTGGAAAAGACCCTGATGTGCTGGGAACGATTGAAGGCAGGAGGAGAAGGGCATGGCAGAAGATGAGATGGGTGGATGGCATCACTGACTCAATGGACATGAGTTTGAGCAAGCTCTGGGAGATAGTGAAGGACAGGGAAGCCTGGCGTTCTGCAGTCCATGGGGTCGCAAAGAGCCGAACACAACTGAGTGACTGAACAAAAGCAACAGAAAGTATACTGATTTATACTCTCATCAGCCGTGGACCCCAGCATCCATTTATTTCTTACGCCCTCACCAGTGCTGATTCTAATGGCCCATTTTTGGCTTCAGCAATCTGATCACTGGAACAATAGGTCACTGTAGTTTAGTGCACATGTTTTTTTTTTTTTTTAATTTTTTTCTTTAATAGAAAACTATTCAACTAGTATACATGTGTTCCCCATCCTGAACCCTCCTCCCTCCTCCCCCCCCGACACCATCCCCCTGGGTCGTCCCAGCGCACCAGCCCCAAGCATCCAGCATCGAGCATTGAACCTGGACTGGCATCCCGCCCCACACATGACGCCTCACATGCTCCAATGCCACCCCCCCAAATCTTCCCACCCTCTCCCGCCCCCACAGAGTCCACAAGACCGTTCTACACATCAGTGTCTCTCCTGCTGTCCCGCACACAGGGCCATCGCCACCATCCCTCTAAACTCCACATATATGCGCCAGCATACTGCATTGGTGTTTTTCCTTCTGGCTTACTTCACTCTGTATAATAGGCTCCAGTTTCATCCACCTCATTAGAACTGATTCAAATGTATTCTTTTTAATGGCTGAGTAATACTCCATTGTGTATATGTACCATGGCTTTCTTATCCATTCATCTGCTGATGGGCATCTAGGTTGCTTCCATGTCCTGGCTATTATAAACAGAGTGCACATGTTTTGATTATCTCCTGAAAAAAGTTGAGCCAGTGGTTTCCCAGGCTTGGGCTGTTTCCTCCTCCTGGCCAGTCTGCGCCTTGACTCTTTTCTCATCCCTTTACATTTATGTAATTGGGAAGTGCCCGTGAATTTTAGTGGTAGCCTCAGCAGAGCCTACAAACCAGCTTCAAATTTATGCCCTAAGTTCAGAGCAGAGATCGTGACTTTTAGATCAGAGGTACCCGCGCAGGCTTCCCGGGTGGCGCTAGTGGTAAAGAACCTGCCTGCCAATGTGGGAGACAGAAGAGATGCAGGTTCAACCCCTGCATCAGGAAGACCCACTGGAGGAGGGCACAGTAACCCACTCCAGTGTTCTTGCCTGGAAAATCCCATGGACAGAGGAGCCTGCTGGCCTACGGTCCAAAGGGTCGCACAGAGTTGGACATGACCGAAGCGACCTAGCGTGCAGCACGCACTCACCAGCACGGGCTTCTGTTAGCCCAGCCAGGAGCTGGTGCAGTGTCATCAGATCTCACCACCGAGATACTTTCCTGCTGCCTTGATAGAACAGAATGATGGCAAAGGGAACGCGAGCATCTGAGGGTGGTTGTGTTTCATAGGAAGGTGGCTTTTCTCCAGCCAATCAAGCAGCCTTCTTGACCAGCTTTCAGAGTGTGATGTCCCACTGAAAGTCAACTTTCAGGAACAAAGGCATGGCCATGGAGACTGTAAAATTCTTGAGGGCAAAGATCAGGTCTTATCCTCATTCGATACCCACCCAATTCCAACAAGTCTTACCCATGATGAGTGTGGATGAATCTGGTGCTGTCCTGAATCTGAAGGGCTCCAGTGTGTGTACTGTCCAGATTCCCCAGGTGGTTTGACCTGTCTCCCAACCCCACACCCACCCTACCCACTCCCCCGCACCTACCTGCCACTCCCTGGCTTCAATTTAACCTTGCCTAATGAGACCTGGAAAAGAGCCAGTTCCAGAACTAGCCAGAGACCTGACTTGTCCAGGTGGCCCTCAGACCACCCCCAAAGCCAGCCTGGACCTCTGCCCCCAAGTGAAACTTGTCATAAAGCAAGAGCCATGTTTCTCCTCTCAGACACATACTCCTGAAATTAACTTGTCACCACCCTCACCAGGGTCCCTGCCTGATGGAAGGCAAAGCTATGTCGACTCATGTACTTATATCTGATTTTTTTAAAAGAAGAAAAATGCTTCCATTTGTAGCACTGCGTGTATTTCTTTATAATTTCTGAAGATTAGTGTTTGAGTACCATGTTGCTCTCATAGCACTTGGCCGAAACGTCATTAAGCCTGCTTTTGCTAAGCTTCACACTTCCAAGTGTGAATAACGTAACTCGTTCAACCCCACTTTTAGAAAAAGAGGAAACATGCAAAGCTCATTAGAGGTTTTCAGGCATTCTTTCAGGATTTAATTGCCAGATTTTATACCCCATTAGAGCCTTTCCAGCTCTCTTTAGGAGCCATTCCTAAAATCAAGACTTTATTAACACTTTTGAACACATTTGCTCTGTGACAGCATCTATGAGAGGAAAAATTCCTTCCCTTAAATTTTCCTACCTGCAGAAGAATATTGTGGACTATATAGTATGAATGGAAACTTGGAGAGGGCTGTGATCGGTGAGGAGAGATTGTGTTGCAAGTGACTGAAAATTCATTGAGGAGTCAGAAAATGGTATGGTTAGATACACTGGAATAACTCAGCCAGGGGAGGAAAGAGCCTGATGAGTGACTTAAAAGAAGAAAGCTAAATTCTTTCTTTTATAAACCTTTCAAACTTTTAGTAATTGGTGAGCATTTCCTTGCAGTTC
This sequence comes from Bos mutus, assembly GCF_027580195.1. NCBI lineage: Eukaryota > Metazoa > Chordata > Mammalia > Artiodactyla > Bovidae > Bos > Bos mutus. Next base: position 101,064,583 of record NC_091627.1, read on the forward strand.
TGTGTACATTTAAAATTTCCCTTTGAAACTCCATTTTTGACCAGTAGATTTTTTAAAATAAGGATTTGTTGATTTATTTCTTTTTGGCTGTGCTGGGTCTTTGTTGCTGTGTGCGGGCTTTCTCTAGTTACAGAGAGCAGGGCTACACTCTAGTGAGGAGCACGGGCTTCTCACTGCAGTGGCTTCTCTTATTGCAGAGCAGGGACTCTAGTGCACAGGCTCAGTAGCTGTGGCTCCTGGGCTTAGCTGCCCCGCAGCATATGGGATTGTCCCACACCAGGGATCAAACGGGTGTCCCTTACACTGCAAGGCGGATTCTTAACCCTTGGACCACCAGGGAAGCCAGACTTTTTTTAGAAGTATATTGTTTAATTTCCAAGGGTTTAGAGATTTTTCTGTGTTCTTTATCTTGTTGAGGTCTAATCTAATTGATTCCATTATGACACAGAACATGATCTGCATTTTTTTCAGTGCTTTTACATCCTTTGAGATTTGTTTTATGGCCCAGAATATGGTAGGTCTCATTTCACATACAAGTGCTAGGTAGGTAGGTAGATTTCACATACAATGATCATGTATAGTGGCTGTCTTTCTCTGACTTGTTTCACTTAGCATAATACACTGTACTAGGTCCACCCATGGTGTTGCAAATGTCAGAATTCAGTTCTTTTCCATGAGGGTGTGTGTGTGTGTATAACACATCTTCTTTATCCATTCATCTGCTGATGGACACTTAGGTTGCTTCCATGTCTTGGCTACTGTAGAATAAATAGCGCTGCTACAAACATTGGGGTCCATGCCTCCTTGCAAATCAGTGTTTTCATTTTCGTCGGATGTATACCAGGGGTGGAATTGCCTGATCATATATAGTTTAATTCTTAATCTTTTGAGGAACCTTAATACCATTTTCCATAGTGGCTACACCAATTTCCATTCATACTGATGGTATACAAGGGTTGCCTTTTCTCCATATCCTCACCAACATTTGTTATTTGTAGACTTTTTGATGACAGCCATTCTAACAGGTGTGCGGTGACATCCCACTGTGGTTTTGATTTCCATTTTTCTGATGATTAGCAGTGTTCAGCGTCTGTTCACATGCCTATTGGCCATCTGGATGTCATATTTTGAAAAAAGACTGTTCAGCTCTTCTGCCCATTAAATTTTTTTATATTGAGATATAAGCTATTTAAATATTTTGGATATTAACCCCCTGTTGATCATATCGTGTACAAATATTTTCTCCCATTCAGTAGGTTTTTTATTTTGTTGATGGTTCCCTCCCAAAAGCTTTTAAATATATTTAGACTATGTATATTTAAACATTGATATGTTAGAACTAAGTCTGTCCTTCCATCACTTGTTTCTTTCCTGTTTCTCATTTGTCTGTTTCTTTGTCCTTGTCTCCCTATAGATACTTTGCACAAATTTTAGAATTACATTTTCCTTTGCTTATAGTATTCTGAGTGTATCCTTTTGAAAAGGCTTCTTAGTGATTACTCTGTTACAATAAACAATGTGACTTGTGACCATCTACTATTACTAGCGTTTTACCACTTCAAGTGGGGCTTGGAAATCTTACCTCCACTGAAGTACCTTCAGCTCCCCTACACTGACTTACGTGTCAGATGGTGTTATTTTTGTTTACATGGTGAAATATGATTCGTGAAACCTAGGAGTAAAAGGATAACCTGTTGTATATATCCATAAATGTTCTCTTTCCATTGTTATTTTCTTCCTTCCTGGTGTTCCAAAATGCTTTCTTTTACTATTACTTTTCTCTGTGTGGAACTTGTTATAGCCATTCATTAATGGTAGGTCTGCTAACTGCAAATTTTGTGTTTGCTGACTGACAATATTTTTATTTCCTCTTTATCTTGAAGGATAGTTTTGCCAAATATAGAAATTGTGCGTTAGCAGTCTTTTTCCTTCAGTTCTTAACAAATATTCCCCTGCCTCTGGTATCCGTGGTTTTCAGGTGATGAGAAACCTGCCCTCATACAATTTGCTGTCCTTCTCTTGGTAATGTGTCGTTTTCCTCTGGCTGCTTTCAAGATTTTGTTCTTTTTTTTTTTTTCAGAAGCTTAATTGTGATGTGTCTTGGCATGGGTTTCTTTGGATTTATCATGTTTGGGATTCACTCAGCTTCTTGAATTTGTAGGCTGATGTCCTTTGCCACATTTGAGAAGTTTTCAGTTATAATTTCTTTGAATCCTCTTTCAGCCATAGTCTCTTGCTTTCTCCTCTGAAACTTTGATGTGACAAATGTTGGATCTTCTATTATTGACACACAGATCCTTGAAATTCTTTTTTTGTTTGCTTGTTTTCTTTTGTTTTATTTCCGTTTATTTTCTTTCTCCTGTTCAGACTGTGTAAAATCTATTATTATTTTCTCATTTACAAATTCGATCATCTCACATCTCCACTCTACTATTGACCTGATCCAGTACTTAAAACGGAGAAGGCAATGGCTCCCCACTCCAGTTCTCTTGCCTGGACAATGGACGGAGGAGCCTGGTGGGCTGCAGTCCATGGGGTTGCTAAGAATCAGACGTGACTGAGCAACCTCACTTTCACTTTCATGCATTGGAGAAGGAAATGGCAACCCACTCCAGCGTTCTTGCCTGGAGAATCCCAGGGATGGGGGAGCCTGGTGGGCTGCCGTCTATGGGGTTGCACAGAGTCAGACATGACTGAAGCAACTTAGCAGCAGTACTTAAAAATTCCAGTTGTTGAGTTTTTCAGTTCTTCAATTTCCCACTGATCCTTATTTATTTATTTTGGCTGTGCTGAGTCTTAATTGTGGCATGTGGGATCTAGTTCCATGACCAGGGGTCGAATTTGGGCCCTTGCATTAAGAGTGCAAAGTCTTACCCACTAGACCACCAGGTAAATCCCCCACTGGTTCTTTTTGTGTTTTGTTTTCTTTTTAAATAACTTGTGTTTCTTGCCGAGATTTAAATTTTTTTCATTTGTGTCAACAGAATTGTAATGGATTGTTGAAACATTTCTATAATGACTGCTTTACAATTCTTGTCGAATAATCCTACATGTCTGATTCCTCTTAGTATTGCCCTCAGTGGATTGTCTTTTTTCACTTGGGTTGTGGTTTTTTGGTTCTCGGTATGACTGGTGATTTTTAATTGTATCCTGGACATTTTAGTGGAGAAAGAAATGGAACCCACTTCAGCATTCTTGCCTGGAGAATCCCATGGACAGAGGAGCATGGCAGGCTACTGTCCATGGAGTTGCAAGAGTTGGACATGACTTAGCGACTAAACCGCAACTGGACATTTTAGCTATAATGTTAGGTGACTGTCTTAGGTTTAGCATCCAGACTAATTTCTTGAGCTAAGGTTGCAAAAACAATTAAATCTCACAGCCTTCCTGGTGCTATTTTGATTTGTTTGATATATCTGGTGCTGAGGTTTCTGCTGGTTGCTCCTTGTGCTGCCATAGAGGGTGGAGGGAATTTCTCAGCTGGTGCCTGTAAATGACGGAAGGGATGCTGCAGGTCCTGGAAATAAAGAGTGATTCCTGGGCAGGCTCCTCCCTGCTTTTGGGGGCAGAGAGCACTTCCTGGGATGGGTGCTTATTGTGGCAGATTCCCTCTTGCTGATGCTGCCCTGCATCTGGTGTCTCTGGGTTGGAGTCTTTATCAGGAGACAGAGATGCTTCCTTGGCTCAGAACTTCCTATGGAAGAGCCCCTTTGCCAGGACTTTCTGGCTCCCTGGTACCTCTAGATGGAGGAGGGTGTCAAGCCAGAAGGAAAGGAGAACGCTTTTCCTTGCCTTGTTTTGTAGGCAGGGTTCCTGATCCATCCCTTCTGGCATTTGGGGGGCAGGATTCCTGCTCTGTCCAGGGGAGGAATGTTACCTTGGCCATTTTCTATTGCAGAATTGGGAGTTGCAAAACAAGAAGGCTGTGTCACTTTCATCTCACAGGTCAGGGGTTGAAAAAAGAAAAACACAGCCATGTTGCCTTGTTGTTATTCCACTTGTCAGTCTCTCTGTTTTCCTCTATTTTTCAGAGCTCTCTCTAGTTGCCTCTTACATTAAAGCAAAAATATTTGGGGCCTAGGGCCAGACAAAGTGTTCTTGCAAAAGTCACATCTGAGAAAGGACTGTTAGTTAAATATACAAGTAACTCTTAAAACTCAATTATAGGAAAGCAAACAACCTGAATAAAAATTGGGCAAAGACCTGAACAGACTTCTCACCAAAGAACATATACAGATAGCACAAATGCATATTAAGAGATACTTCCCATTATATGTCATTTAGGATTTTCAAATTAAAACAATGAGATACAACTACACACCTATTGAAGTGGCCAAAATCCAAATCATTGTCAACAGCAGATGCTGGTGAAAAGGTGGAATGACAGAATTTTTTCAGTGTTGGTGGGAATGCAAATGGTATGGCCAACATGGAAGACAGTTTAAAAAAACCAAACTTACGCTACATTCCAGCAGTTTTGCTCCTTGGGACTTATCCAAGTGAATTGGAAACTTACGTCCTTACAAAAATCAGTGCATGGATGTTTAGAGCAGATTTATTCATAATCACCCAAACTTGGCAGCAACCAAGATGTACTACAATAGGTGAATGGATAAATAAATTCTGATATAGCCAGACAATGCAACGTTATTCAGTGCTAAAAAGAAATGAGCTATCAAGTCATAGAAAGACATGGAAGATCCTCATTGCATATTACTAAGTGAAAGAAGTCAATCTGCAAAGGCTGCATGTATGATTCCAATACATGACATACTGGAAAAGGTAAAGCTGGACACAGTGAAAGAGATCAGTGGTTGGCAGGGGTTAAGGAGGACGGAATGATGAAAAAGTGGAGCACAGAGAATTTTGAGGGCAGTGACTTTATTTTGTATGAAACTACAGTGGTGGATGCATGTCATTATGCATTTGCCTAAACCCATAAACTACAACCCTGAGCGTGAACCCTAAAATAAACCCCGAATGTTGGCTGAAGATGTGTTAGCGTGTATTCGTGGGTTGTAATAATGTACCACTCAGGTTGGGGGTACACGTAGAGCCTTGGTGGCTCAGATGGTAAAGAATCTGCCTGCAATGCAGGAGATGTGGGTTTGATCCCTGGGTTGGGAAGATCCCTTGGAGAAGGAAATGGCAACCCTCTCCAGTATTCTTGCCTGGAGAATTCCAGGGACAGAGAAGCCTAGTGGGCTACAGTCCATGGGGTTGCAAAGAGCTGGACACGACTGAGCGACTAACACTTTCACTTTCGGGTGGGGAGTGTAGGGGAGGCTGTGCGTATATGGGCACATGTACTTTCTGCTCACATTTGCTGTGAACCTGAAACTGCTCTGAAAAGCTACTCTTTTTTTGGTTTGTTAAAAAAACCTCAATAGTAATACAACAACAACAGTTTAATCATAAAATGGGTAAAAAAAAACAAAAACCATGAACAGACATTTCCCCAAAAGGTAGATAAATGGCAAAAAAAAAAAAAAACCAAAAAACAAAAAACCCACATGAAAAGATGTTTAATATCATTGACTTTCAGGAAAATGAAAATGAAAATGATTATAAACTGATCAGAATAGCTAAAATTAGAACATAACAACACTACCCAATGCTGGTATGAATGTGGAGAAACTGGATCACTCACACATTGCTAGTGCGAGATGTGAAATAGTCCAGCCATTCTGGAACATAGTTTGGCAGTTTCTTATAACACTAAATGGAATTATCATGTGTGCTCAGTCGCTCAGTCATGTCTGACTCCTTGTGACCCCGTGGACTGTAGCCCTCCAGGCTCCTCTGTCCATGGGATTCTCCAGGCAAGTATACTGGAGTGGGTTGCCATTTCCTTCTCCAGGGGATCTTCCTGACCTCCTCTCCTCTGTCCATGGGATTCTCCAGGCAAGGATACTGGAGCAGGTTTCCATTTCCTCCTCCAGGAGATTTTCCCGACCAAGGGATTGAACTTGTGTCTCTTGCGTCTCCTGCATTGGCAGGCGGATTCTTTACCATTGTGCTCTTGGGCACTTATCCCAGAGAAATGAAAACTTAAGTTCATAGAAAAAAACTACATGGATGCTTGTGGAAGCTTTATTTGTAATAGCCAAGAACTGGAAACACTCTAAAAGCCTTCAATGGTTAAACAAAATGTGGTGCACCCAGGCCATGGTATACTAATCAGCAATAAATAGGAACCCAAATTGACACATGTAGCTACTTGGAAGAATCCCTTGGATGGGTCTACAAGGAAGTAGGCTGAGTGAAAAAAAAAAAAAAAAAAAAAAAAGCCAATCCCCAAAGCTTACACTCTATATAATTCCATTTATATAATTTTTGTTGACATGAAAAAATGTAGAAATGGAAAACAGATTGGTTGTTGCTAGAGGTTAGGAATAGACCAGGGTCAGAGGAAGGAAGTGGGTGTCTGTAAAAGGTCAACAGAGGGGTCCTTGTAGTGAGGGAGCCGCTCTGTATCTTGACCGCTGTGTTGAAAGCATGAAACTGCACCTGTGATGAAATTGTGCAGGACTCAACACACACCCACACATGAGTGCAAGCAAAACTGGGGTGATCTGAATAAGATCGGTGGATTGTGTCAGCCTCGTTTGATATCCTGGTTGTGGGGTTGTCCTACAGTATCGCAAAGTGTTACGGCTGGGAGCACTGGGTGACACTGTGTCTGCGTTATTCTGAGTCTATAGCTATTTCAAAAGTTTCAACTTAGAAAGGCATTCACTTCTCTCTTTTTTTTTTTAAACACTAAAAGATAATTTATTAACTTGTCTGTTCTGGGTCTTTATTGCCGTGTACAAACTCTTAGTTGCAGCGTGTGGGATCTAGTTCCCTGACCAGGGATTGATCTGGGCCGCTTGTATTGGGAGCACAGAGTCTTAGCCGCTGGACAACCAGGGAAGTCCCCATTCACTGGCCACCTGGTGCAAAGAACCGACTCATTGGAAAAGACTCTGATGCTGGAAAAGGTGGAGGACAGGAGAAGAAGGAGACAACAGAGGATGAGATGGTTGGATGGCATCACCAACTCAATAGATGTGAGTCTGAACACACTCCAAGAGATGGTGAAGGACAGGGAAGCCTGGTGTGCTGCAGTCCATGGAGTTGCAAAGAGTTGGACATGAGTGAGCAACTGAACAACAGTAAAAAAAGTTACTGTATAGAGAGTAGATTGTAAAGGGGAGGAAGAGGCGACGGGGGAGTCAATTGGGCCACTGAAATATTCTGGTAAAGTTATGGTATACATGGTAGAAAAAAAAAGTTTGGAATTTTAGACATAGTCTGAAGAATTGGGTTAAGAGTTCACCCTTCCAATGCAGAGGGTGCAAGTTTGATCTCTGGTTGGAGAACTAAGATACCACATGCCTTGCAGCCAAAGAAACTAAAATAAAAGAAGCAATATTGTAACAAATTCAATACAGACTTTTAAAATGATCCACATTAAAAAAAATAAAAAAGATTGAAGATCAGGAAATAACTGACCTTTCTATTTTTATTTATTTTTAAAATGAATATCATCTTTTATTACAATTATGTTTATATATTTTATACATGCTACTTGCTCATCCTGGCAAGCAGATCTCCACCCCTGCTCACCAGAATCTCACGTCTACAGGCAGGCTTTTGTGGGGGCCAGTCGCCTACGCCACCCAAAGGGTCTCACCAGCACCCTGCTCTCTCAGAGCTGTGTCCAGGGCTCCCACCATGGGAAGGAGCGGCGGGTGTACACGGCAAGGCCAGGGGAGGGCGAGGAGCCTCCCCGCCCGCTGTCAGGCTCGTGGAAGAGCTGAGCGCACGCCCTCTGGATCACCCCACCCTCCTTCAGCAAAGTGTCATGAGACGCTGAACGGTCTGCGGGATCAACTCCATTTCCACCGGCTTTTGCTCTGTCTTTCGGCTCGCGATGCAGGCTGTCCCCTCCGCGACGTGAGCTGAGACAACAACTCTCCCACAGAGAACACGTTTCTGTCAGATTCTCCACTCGGGTCCTCAAAGAGCTGCCAGACCGCGGAAGGGATCATGGCCCTCGGACCACAGTCGGAAGAACCTTCTACCTGAGTGATTAGCAGCTGTTTCGCCATCGTCGCTCAGAGCTTGTGGACATGAAAAACACCTTAAAGCAGCCCCTGCGGGAGACATCCCGCCTCTGACACTGCGGGTAGGCATGGCGTGCGCGACACACACTTCCGCTTCCGGCCCCTGGCCCTCCTCACCCGCCTAGCACATAATGTGTGTGTTACATGTACATGTATGCTTATTATATCTGTGGTATAAAAACACGTGTTTCTAGAAGCTGCCATAGCTACTGATGCTTGTGTCCACCCCGCAAAATGCATATGTTGAAATCCTAATTGCATAAAATATATGTATACTGCATATACACGTTTGTATATCTGAGGTAAAAAAGTGTTTCTAGCATCTACCATAACTACTGACAGTTGTATTCCCCCAGAATTAGTATATTGAAATCCTACCAGCACATAATATATATATTATGTATATATGTGTGTCTATCTACAGGTACATATATATGTTTATATATCTGTAATTTTTAAAAGAGTGTTTAGAATTTACCTGGCTCAGTTGGTAAAGAATCCACCTGCAATGCAGGAGACCCTGGTTCGATTCCTGGATTGGAAAGATCTGCTGGAGAAGAGATAGGCTACCCACTCCAGTATTCTTGGGCTTCCCTTGTGGCTCAGCTGGTAAAGAATCCGCCTGCAATGCAGGATACCTGGGTTGTTAAGATCCCTTGGAGAAGGGAAAGGCTACCCACTCCAGTAGTCTGACCTGGAGAATTCCATGGACTGTATAGTCCAGGGGGTGGCAGAGAGTCGGACATCACTGAGCGACTTTCACCACTGATGCTTATGAGCCTCCCGGGTGGCGCTAGTGGTAAATAACCTGCCTGCCAATGCAGGAGTCATAAAGGGACACAGGTTTGATCCCTGGGTTGGGAAGATCCCCATGAGAAGGAAATGGCAACCTACTCCAGTATTCTTGCCTGGGAAATTCCATGGACAGAGGAGCCTGGCGGGCTACAGTCCATGGGATTGCAAAGAGTCGGACACGACTGAAGCGACTTATCGTGTACACGCACTGATGCTTGTGTCCCCCCGAAGTTAATATGTCGAAGTCCTAATAGCACATGATATATATATTATGTAAGTGCAATGCTTAGTCGCTCAGTCGTGTCCAATATATGTTTATATACATATATATTTTTATGTATCTTTGGTTAAAGAAAACAAAGTGAACTAATCTTTTTTAAAAGGAAAGATAATAATTCTCTGGGCATTGAATTTTATTTTTCTACTTGGGAAAAGAAGGAGAAAAAGTTTTCCCATAAGTTGCCTAATCAGCATGGTGGCCCTGGCTTCACTCAGCTGGTTAAATGGACCCACAGGAAATTCTGTTACAGGGTCAACCAGGTCTTTAGGGACGACCAGTACCTGCTTGGGCGATGGGATGTTAAGCCGTGTAAAAGGTGCCTTCCTGCACCCGGATCCCTTCAGTGAACAAATAGGAAACTTCTACCTCACAGTCTTGCAGAGAGAAAGACAATAACAGAATTGGTGCATAAAATGTAAGGAAGATAGAGGTTGTAGGGGTAGGGATGGACTTGAAATTTTAAAGAGTGGTCAGGAACAGCCTCACTTTGTTTTAAACTGAAACATAGTTGACTTACAGCGCTGTGTTTATTTTTGCTGTACAGCAAAGTGATTCATTTATAAGTGTATATACATTCTTCTAAATTTTTTTTCCATTGTGGTTTATCATAGGGTATTGAGTAGAGTTCCTTGTGCTCTACTGTAGGACCTTGTTGTTTATCCATTCTATATATAGCAGTTTGTGTCTGCTGACCCCAAACTTCCAATCCATCCCTCCCCCACCCCACTTCCCCTTGGCAACCACAAGTCTGCAGAGTATGCTCACTTTGAATGTGATGTTTGGGTAAATACCTAGAGATGGTAAAAGGGTGAACCTGTGCCTCTCTAGGGGAAGATTGTTCCAGGCAGAAGGAACAGAAGATACAAAGACATGTTTAAGGAGACCACAAGGCGGAAGCAGGTGGAGAGCCCGGGAGAGCAGAGAGGCAGGTGGGGAGCCGCGTCAGGGATGGCCTTGCAGGCCACAGTAAAGACTGGCTCATCTCCTGAATGAGATTGGGAGCGATTGGACTAATCCTAGCAGAGAAGTGCCATGTTTCTGACTATGTTTTAACAAGGGCACTCTGCCCCTGGGGTGAGGGTAGACCATGGTCGGTGGGAAGAAGCAGGGAGAGCAGCAGGAGTCCTGGAGTCACCCAGACAAGAGGAGACGGTGGCTTGGCTCAGGGTGGATGTCCCAATAGCCATGTACTGCTTTTGTGGGGTTCTCACCCTACTTTTTCAGACTCCATGAAGGAAGAGACCTACATAACTTAGATACAAAGGGAGTCTACTTAATGGGAGCAGTTTGACAAGTTCTCCTCTCAGGAGTAAACAGAGAACAAGTGAAAAGTAAGGGCCTTCCATGCAGGAAGGAAGCCAAAAACTATGGTCCAAGAATGACTGTGAGAATATGGTTGGATTTCTTGAGTCTTACAAGTTCTCCACGGGTATTAGTTTTTGCACATAATTCCTTTTCTAGGTAATGATAGAGACAATGAGATGTTGGTAACAACAAAAATGATAATGAAAGTGACTCTCAGATACACCTAGAAATGAAGTCCGGGAAGCTCACTTCCTTGCAGCCAGGCTGAATTGGAAAAGCAATCACAAGAAACTGAGTCCACAGTAGCAACTCTGAAGGGCTCTGGTCCTCTGCAGTGGGGGAGATGGTCGTTGATTATAACTCTTCAGCGGCCTTTGAGCTATCCAAGAGGAAGAGAAAAAAAGAATGTGTGTGTTTTTTTTAAAATGCATTTCCTGGGAACTGACCACCTCTAAGAAGTCATGTAGTATCAGCCAGCCTTCTCCAGCTTTAGAGAAGAGCTATGGGCATCTCAGTGAACACCTGCGGCATTTTGTATTGGAAATGATGGGCAAAATGATGGGGATTTAGTTCCAGCAGGCTTTTGCTCATTCACAAGCCCATATTTTGGACCTTCTTGTGGAAAACGACTCATTTCAGATCACATCCCTGCCACTCACAGTGGCATCCTTAAGTATCCACAAGCAGGCGGCTTGTGATTTCCTCAAAACTAATATTTCCAATGACAACCGGGAGAGAAATCCAATATGCCTTCCTATCCCCAAATTATTAATAGACCCTCAGTTCCTCACTCAGAGAACTTTGCAATGCTGATTAAAGTCTTGGTTCCTGCAAGAGATGTTTACACTTTAGTATGAATGAATTATAATTAATTTTGTGCCACATGTGGAGATAAACACAGAGATTGAGTACCTCTAAGGACCCGAGGATAAACTGGGAAGCCAGTCGTGATTTAGAAAAGAACTTTTCTTGATTCTCTGTGTTGACTTTACCCCTTCTACTACATGAGTGCTCAGTCTCTCAGTAGTGTCCAACTCTTTGTGACCCCATGGACTGTAGCCCACCAGGCTCCTTTGTCCATGAAATTTTCCAGGCAAGAATATTGGAGAGGGTTGTCATTTCCTCCTCCTGGGGATCTACCTGACCCAGAGATAAAACCCGCATCTCTTGCGTCTCCTGCATTGGCAGGCAGATTCTTTTTTTTTTTTTTTAATTTTTTTATTTTGTATTGGAGAATGGCCAATTAACAATGTTGTGATAGTTTTCAGGTGAACAGCAAAGGGACTCAGCCATACACATACATGTATCCATTCTCCCCCAGACAGGCAGATTCTTTACCACTGCGCTACCTGGGAAGCCCTCACCCCTCCTACTAGTGAATGTAAAATGAAGGAAGATGCTTTATCCTAGGAGAAGTTTTATAGCTGATAAAACACATGCATGATCTTACTTGGTCTTTATAGTAAATAACTCATGAAGTAAGTGTAAATGTGGTTCCCATTTTCCAAAAGAAGCAAATAGAAAAGAAAGGTAAGGACCACCCCAGGTCATGCTGTTATTAGATGCTAGAGCCAGAATTTCAGCCCGGGTCTATGAATTCCAAATCATGTGTTCTTTCAACTACACTAATGTGGATGGAGCCAATTCTGTTTTTTTCCCCAGAGAATTTAAATCTCAGCTAGTACTATTTAATGCAACACAAAAATTATTTTAAAATAATTTTAAAGGAGTTTCTTAGAGCAACGAAGGGAAGAAAAACGACAAGCACTCTTTCATAAATTCATCACTACAATACTTTAGCTCCATTTTTTCCCCCAAATGCCCCATCCTGTGAAGGATGCATAGAATTGCTAGGCCATGAGCCTGTGTTTGAGAATTCACTGTTTTAATTCAGGCCCTCGAAGCAGCATCCGTGTGTTCTGACAAATAAATTAAGGCACTTTTCAGAATTGGCCCTTGCTGGGGAGGTGGAGGGGGCTTTGATTGAGTTACTCTAGACCCCAGGAGAAATGCTAATGATATTAGCATTCGTGCGGGTAGGAGTCAACAGGAGTCTGCCTTACCCGGGAGTACCTGTGTTGGTGGCCTGAAAGTGGGTCAGGGATTTTTTTTTTTTTGAAGATAAACATTGTTATATTTCCATATTAAACTCTATGTAGGTCAGTGCCTACCTAAGGGCTCTCGGTTGATAGCGCAGCTGTGAGAATCAGAGTTGTGTGTGTTTCTGTCACACAGGGGTTTGGTGGCTGACAAGTGGCTGCATGTGTTGCAGGGGGAAGAACACAGGGGTGTAGGATGGAGGAGAGAGAGGAGGAAAGAGCATGCTGCCCCCGGTCTCCCTGCTCCCAGGAAGCAGTAGCCTTGGGACAAGAAGCACAGACAGTCTCTCCCTGCCCCCAGCCAAGGTGGGGCGTTTTGATAAAACAGGGACCTTCCAGGACTTAAGGAGCGAACATGAACTGCACTCCCATGTCAGGAGGCCTTGGTCACCTTCATCCTCTCCCTCTGGCTGGTGGGGGGCCTCTTGGGGCCAGGAGCAGGCCCCCATGGAGCCTAAATAAGTCTGTGTTGAATTTGGGGGTGCCACTGAGGGATGACCCAGCACTGAGTTTGTTCAGCAATGCCACTGCATCTCTGTACCTCAGAGCCTCGAGGTGAAGCCTGGGATCCTCCACCCTAGGTAGGACTCTGATGGTGAGGCACCCTAGAGAGGAGACCCTGACGATGAGGACATCCTAAGTAGCACTGTGATGATGAGCGTACCCTAGGTAGGACTCTGACGATGAGGACGCTGATGATGAGGACACCATAAGTAGGAGACTCTGATGATGAGGGCGCCCTAGGTAGGATGCTGACGATGAGGACACCCTAGGTAGGACTCTGCTGATGAGAAACTGAATGATGTCACTGCCCTCCCCCCTCATGCCTGTTAATTAGTTTTTCTGTGATGTCAGGGTTTCCCACCTGCTTCTATTAAAACATTCAAGTTAGAGAAAAACCTGTCGGGGAAAGAAAGGAGTGTGTGTGTGTGTTACATTTTTATTGAAATGTCTGAATGTTTTTTAAACATAAACTTTAAAAGAGTCAGACTGCCAATTCAGTTCAGTTCAGTCACTCAGTCGTGTCCGACTCTTTGCGACCCCATGAATTGCAGCACGCCAGGCCTCCCTGTCCATCACCAACTCCTGGAGTTCACTCAGACTCATGTCCATCGAGTCAGTGATGCCATCCAGCCATCTCATCCTCTGTCGTCCCCTTCTCCTCCTGCCCCCAATCCCTCCCAGCATCAGAGTCTTTTCCAATGAGTCAGCTCTTCGCATGAGGTGGCCAAAGTACTGGAGTTTCAGCTTTAGCATCATTCATTCCAAAGAAATCCCAGGGCTGATCTCCTTCAGAATGGACTGGTTAAAAGAACAGTCATATAAAGTGATTTTAGCCACATGACATCATTTCCCTTTATCAATGAGGAAGGTTTAGGCTGGTTGATGTAATGTCTAGGGGATTCCCTGAAGACCCTCTTCTGCTTAGGAAAGCCTAGGGCGTGAGGAGGTCACAGATCACAGGGAGAGCAGCCAAGACCTTGGCTGAGGCCATGCGACGATCACAGCAGGGACTCTGCGTCCAAGAGGGCACCGGACAGCCTGGCCGCCAGATGAGGTCTCACGCACGGCGACACCAGGAGCAGCCCGTGCTTCTCCGTTGGTTCCCCTTCACAGATGGGGCCTGGGACCCAGCTTTCAAAGGGAATATTTTTAATGCTGGTGAGCAGCATGCCAGGGGACCTGAGTTCTCACCCACCAACTGCACGGGATATCAGACAATGTATTTAGTTGCTCTGAACATCTCAAAATTCCTTCATCAGTAAAATGAGAACAGTGATTTTGTAGATCCTGCTTCATGGGTTTATTTGAGGGTTAAATTTGTGAAAATTTTCTAAGCAGAGGATCTGGGGTATAGAGGTGTTTACAATGAATGATGACCACAACAGTGTCCTTAGAGGGGCCCGCAGGACTGCGTCGGGCACATTTTGACTTTGCCTCTGTGTGAAGGTTGTGGGTGCATGCTAAGTTGCTCAGGTGTATCTGACTCCTTGCGACCTCATCGACTGTAGCCCGCCAGGCTCCTCTGTCCGTGGGATTCTCTGGGCAAAGAATATTGAAGCCGGTTGCTATGCCCTCCTCCAGGGGATTCCTGACCGAGGGATCCAACCCACATTTGCAGGTGGGTTCTTTACCACTAGTGCCACCTGCCTGCCCGTGATATGGGAGAACCTCTAAAGCATGTCTGTATGCCTTCAGATAAAGAATATGTTCACAAGCTATAGAGTTCCTCAGCTGAGTATTCACCCAGCATGCGTAGGAGGTGATAATACTGAGTTGTGAAAGTCCTGGAGGAGGAGGAGAATTAGTAGTAGAGAGAACCATTGTGGACATTGGGGGACCAGCACACCCTCCCCCAGATGCTGCTGGAGATGTCCCCTGTCTGTCAGCCCTCTTTAGGAATAACTGCTCTGTGCAGAGGTACAAAGGCACAGACCTTTCCACTCACTTGGCTTGGGACCCTTGAATGGCCCTTCCTGCTGCAGAACTCCCCTTGTGGAGCTGAGTGGGCCTTCACTGAGTCTGCATTGCACCCAGGCTTCTCACCTGGCCCAATCCTGCCTCCCTCCCCTCCCTTCCTTTCCATGGGTGTTGATCCTGGAAGCCCAGAGAGGAGTACAGGGGACCCCTGATGGGATGGGGGATAAGACAAAAAGGGGAGGTTGAACTGAATGACCTTTGAGGCATCCTGAGTCTGTGATGTTAAGCTTGCATCTCACAGCCTTGATGAGTGTGGGATATCCACTAAGGTGACAGATTCCTGAGCCCTCCCTTGGCCCCAGCTGAACCCACAGAACCAGACTTTCTGGACTGCATTTAAAAATAGCTCCAGGATCAGACTTCTAACCACTGAGGAGGAGCAACTGCCTTAGCGGGTGGGCCTCGTGCTTTTGGCTCCAGCAACCGTACAACAGTGTAGGAAATTCTGAGTCATCTGAGATCAACGTGGGATTTGGTGGATGCTTTTCTGGGCATAGGGCTTCCCTGGTGGCTCAGGTGGTTAAGAATCCACCTGCCAAGGCAGGAGACCTGGGTTCGATCCCTGGGTGGGGAAGAACCCCCTAGAGAAGGGATTGGCTACCCACTTCAGTATTCTTGTCTGGGAAATCCCATGAACAGAGGAGCCTGGCGGACTACAGTTCATGGTGTGGCAAAAAGTCAGACATGACTGAGTGACTAACAGTTTTCACCTTTTTTTTTCCCTGGGCATAAATGAGGAGAACAGGGAGCAGCCTGGACAGAGTAAGCCTTTCACTTATGCACCCGCTGCCTGCCTGCTTCCAGCCCTGTCCTCACACCCTCGTGGTGAAATGACCTCCAGCTTAGAATGGTTTCACTCTTCATCTTTCCCACCAGGCCTTTTACTCCAAATAGACTTTTTTTGAAGAGATCATTTACATAGGTTTCACCAAGAAGCATGAGGATCAGAGATTATTTGCAACTTTCAGATGCAATTATCAAAGGATGTTGATTCCCATCCAAAAAAGGAAAAACCTCTAATCGTCAATTAAATATTTATAGGTTACCTTATTATTAATGTATTTCTGCAGGAACTCAGGAAAGCACCCAGATTTTATAGCTGAGTTAGTCATTTGGTTCTCAGCCTGGCCACACAAAACAAGTATTAGTCATATCAGGAACATGTGCAGTGAAATTGGAGTCTCAGTTTTACGGCCCTCTTGATCTCTTCTTGAGCTGGCACCAGTCTTGGGCCCAGACACTTTCCCTCTGATCAACCCTTGCATCAGTAAGACCGTAGCTGGGGCAGCCTGCTCAGAGAAGAGCGTGTGCTTCAGAGCCACAGACCAGCTCCAGCACCGGGGAGCCCTGTTTTCTCGGGCAAACCACTGCATCTCTGTGAGCCTTACCTCTCTCACCTATAAACTGGGACTGATCAGCACCTTCTCCAGTCTTAACATCTTATGGGGCTCCTAGCATGGAAGCTCCTGGCACATAAAGTGACGTGTGTGGTGGCTATTCTCCCGTCTTCCAGTAGATCAGCTGTCCCTGGGTGCACAGCAGCCAGCCAGCTCCATCCTCCTGCTCACAACTGGAGGTACATTTAGATGCCAAGAGCTGAGGCGGGGTGTGGTAAGGGGACAAGGGGAAGATGGGGAAGGTGTGAAGATACTCACCACCTACCCTGGGAGGCAGAAACAGAATGACAAGTGATGGTACAAGGAAGCGAATGCTAAGCACACATGAATGGCGAAGAGAAGTATTCCAGGATCAAGGTTCCAGAAACACAAGGTCTGGGAGGCACAGGAAGGCTTTCTGAGATGGTGGCTCCCAACTTTGCATACACAGCAGCAGCAGCCGAGGGACCGAAACCAGGAGCCCGTGCCTGAGTTCTGCGGCCAGGGTCTCTGGTTTAATTGGCTTGGGGTGGACTCCAGACATCTGTATTTCCCCAGATTCCTCCTGTGATGCCAGCATGTGCTAGTTAGGGATCCTCTGTGCCAGGGAGCAAGGTCTGAAAAAGACAGGACATGCTCACCTTGGACATTTGAATAGCACTTTTTTCTTCCAGGTGCTTTCACGTACATGGTTTCAAGAGACCCAGGAAGGTAGGGCTAGTGGTAAAGGACCCTCCTGCCTCATGCAGAAGACTTAAGAGATGCGAGTTTGATCCCTGGGTTGGGAAGATCCCCTGCAGGAGGAAATGGCAACCCAATCCAGTACTCTTGCCTGGAGAATCTCATGGACAGAGGATCCTGGCAGGCTACAGTCCATGAGGTCTCAGTGAGTCAAATATGACTGAAGCGACTTAGCACAGCACAGCGCAGGCAGGTGGGGAGACGGGGAGGAGTCAGAGCTGAGGCCTCATGGACAATGATGCTCTCAGTGCACAGATTCCTGGACTGCACTCGGGCCCCAAGCTCTGAATGCTATCGCTTCTTCCGTACCACCTACACCTTAGGGAGTAAGGATTGCCCCTCTGAGCACATGAGTGGCCCATAATAACAACAGAAGTGCAGTCAAGGCTTTGGAGCATATGCAGTTCTGTTACAGTCTAAGCTCGCCCCGCTCACCACACAGCGAGGCCAATAAATCGAGAGACAAGTTGTTGGGACAAGGGATAGTGGCTTTATTCCGGAGACAGCTGGCAGACGAGAAGATGGTGGACTTGTGTCCCAGAGAGCCATCTTGCCTGGGTTAGAATTCAGGCTTCTTTTGTATCAAAAGGGCAGGAAATGAAGTTTCCTATTTTCTGGTTCAGGTCAGTCTCCAGAAGGGTTATGTTCTTTTCTTCCTTTCTGTAGTCATTCACACAGTCTGGTCAGTGTGTCTCCTGTGAGCTAAACAGAAATGTTTTTAGCTTAATGATCATTGCCTGGGAGGCAGGGTCCCCAGAGATGGGCCATTATATACAATTCAGTTTATGGGCAGCATCCCTTTAGTGACTAAGAATAGAGGTTCTTCCCTACTACACTTTGAGAGCACCTCCTCCCAAACAAGTGACACAAAACTACAACTACACATAAATCTTAGGCTTCATTAACTTTAGGCCAGACAGGCCTCTGGGAGGGGATAACATGTTTAGTCTCTCTGCTGGTTAAGGGGATGTGCCAAGGTCCCACAGCTGGTAACCCATAGAACTGGCACCAGAATCCAGATCTAACTCCAAAAGATCTAGACTCTTAGCTGCTCTTGGAAACCCTGATGCCTGCACTGTCTGGAGTCATTAGCGCCTTTTCATCCGAGTATTGATCTCATGGTGGAAATTATTGCTTGTTCAAGGTATTTCAAGCAAAGCTCCCTGAGCAGAGTCCTGAGTAATAGGTTTTATTTCCATCTCAGGTCCTATCCCAGGAGTGTTTCCTGGGACTCTTTCTGCACCCCATCTCCACACTGCCGCCCTCCCTTAGAAAGCGGTCCAGGCAAAGCTCCAAGTCGTGCAAGGAAAACTTCGGTGTGGATTACTGCTGTCTCCAGCCAAGCTGGGACATTTATGGGCTGGCCTGCCAGAAGATTTTTGGGGACTTAAAAGCTGAGAACTGGAACTAAGTCCTTTAGGGAGGGCAGAAACCAATGAAGATGCCCGGGCTGGAGAGAGGGCAGCCTGAACCCTGGCCTGAGGAGCCTGCCTGGGGCTGGGGCTTGGGGAGACAGGCGGTGAAGGGATTAAACCTGAGTCTCCTGTGTCTCCTGCATCTCTTGCTTGGCAGGTGGATTCTTTACCACTGAGGCACCTAGGAAGACCCCTGAGGTCCAAGAGGCCTTGTTAACTGAATGGAAGGGTGGCCCAGATGATCTCCAAACTGCTCACTCACTGGATTTTACCTATTGCAAAAGTCCAGAAAAATACGTCTAATAAAGCTGTAAAATTAGACGCTTGCTCCTTGGAAGGCAAGCTATGACAAACCTAGAGTATTAAAAAGCAGAAACATCACTTTGCCAATAAAAGTCCATATAGTCAAAGGTATGGTTTTTCCAGTAGTCATGTACTAATGTATTATTGTGAGAGTTGGACCATAAAGAAGGCTGAGTGCTGAAAAAAAGATGCTTTCAAATTGTGGTGTTGGAGAAGATTCTTGAAAGTCCCTTGAACAGCAAGGAGATCAAACCAGCCCATCCTAAAGGAAATCAACTCTGAGTATTCATTGGAAGGACTGATGCTGAAGCTGAAGCTCCAATACTTTGGCCACCTGATGTGAAGAGCTGACTCATGGGAAAAGACCCTGATGAATGCAGGAGGAGAAGAGGGTGACAGAGAATGAGACGGTTAGACTACATTGTTGACTTAATGGACCTGAATCTGAGCAAACTCCTGGAGATAATAAAGGACAGGAAAGCCTGGCATGCTGCAGTTCACGGGGTTAGAAGAGTCGGACACAACTTAGCGACTGAACAACAACAACAAAAGTAACTTCAGCTCTATTATCGAACGATAAATATGGTCAATGGGTAGATAAATCAATCAACCAGGTGGTTATAGAGGACCCATTAAGGCTCTGGCGTGGTTCTAAACACTTCAGGGCAGAGACAGGCTGTCTATGGTGGGGCTCTTAGCCTCTAACCCGACAGCGCTTCTGGTGTCCACTGTTCCACCCGCTGCAGTGGCCTCTCCACGTTCACCGTCCATGTATTTATTTGACAGCCTGTCACACACACTGATCTTGGCTTCTACATGCCATTCTCCAATACAAGGAACCAGCACTCCCAAGAAAAATGACTTGATTCCAGGGCTGTACCAGGAGAGTACAAGGTGGACCCGGATCACTGTTATGCCAGAAAGTAAGGAAGCATGCCCAGAATGATGGGGAAATGTTAAAAGAACTCAGAAGATAGGAGCCAGCATGCAAGTGTTCCCTCTGACCAAGCTTGGGACAATGTGAACATCAGAATAAATAAGGACAGTAAAATAATAAGAATCCATGAGTCCACACTGGCATGCAAACCCACATGCAAACATACTTAGATACCCACATACATGCAGGGAGAGAGGATGCAGAATGCCAACTAATAAAAGGAAAATGGAAGGATGGAATTGGCAAAGCCTCCAAAATTTGCAGCGATCCTGGTAACAGCTGAATCAGGCAAAGGTCATTAATTTTGCTAAAATTACTGGGTGAAGATTTGATGAACAGGTTATGACTCCATAATTACAAAGGGGAAATTGATAAATTTACTACAGATGAGAAACCGAGTAGATGCTGTCTTCACCAAATAATCAGAGTTCATATCATCAATGACGGGACAAACAGATATCAGGCTCTGGTCCCCTGAGAAGGACAGCATCAGTGTTAAATTTCCTGATTTTGGTAACTGAGTGCTATGGCAGGAAGACACATAGGGTGTCCCCCATAAACCCCACCTCTTAGTGTTCTTGCCCCGTATGATCCTCTCCCCTTGAGACTGTGCAGGACCAATGACCTCTTTCTTTTTAAATTTATTTTGCTGCTCCACACAGCATGTGGGATCTTAGTTCCCAGACCAGGGATAGAACCCCTACCCCCTGCAGTGGAAACAGAGAGTCTTAACCACTGGACAGGGAAGTTTTTTTTCTTGGTTTTGAAGAGAGAAGCTGCTATGGTTTTGAAAAACATGCTTTTGACTTCATCATTTCCTATGCGTTCCTGAAATTGAGGAAAGTTACCTTATCTCCTATTTTCTGACATTTTGAACTTGGGTTTGGCTTGATTTGTGTCATGGGTTGTGAAGTTCATCAGAACCATTGTGGTGAAACCGGAACGCCTCATGATCTGCAGTGTCCCCAGTTCATGAGTCTTAGACTCAAGATTTCAGTCTAGAGTCTGTGGGAGTTTTGCTGGGATCAGGATACCTGGTGATACGTCAGACTCCAGTCTCCCGGGGAAGCCATTCTCTGCCAGACTGCTCTGGATGGCCCCAAACCCCAATCAGAGTATTTTGGATCATCTGTTTCTGCAAATTTTGCTCTCGCCAACTTCTGAGAGCCATTCTAGGATGAAAGCCTTGGTGAGATGATGACAGTACCAGCAGAGGTGCTTTGAATCAGCTGTGAAGCCAAAGCCTTAAGAAGGACCTCATTATCGCTGGAATTGAGGCAGAAGGAGCTGGAGCCCACCCGGGGTTTCCTGACCAGTGAGCAGAAGGTCACAGGCGCACATCTGCCTCTCAGGAGGATGTAGTACGGTCAAGTAACTTCCTGAAGGTGGCAGCTGGAGAAGGGGGTATCCAGAGAGCCAGAGGGACTGGGATTGGTGGCATGTGAGCTCCCCCAAGATTACCTGTGCTTTGGCGTGTCCATCTGTGACACACCTCTGTCTAGCTTCTTTCCTGGAAAGGGAGTAAAAAGGGACTTAGGCATCTGTGCTGTCCCCAGGCGATTCAGAGCAGAGACAGCCAGGTGGCACGGTCCAGCTTCACCCTCACTCTTTCGTTGCCACTGTGTCCGCCCTGCCGCAGCTATAGATTCAGAAGACCAGGCCTTCAGGGTCCCTGAGAAAGGGTCACTGGCCTTTTAGCCCGTTAGGAAACCATGGCTGGTCATGCTCTTCTCATGGAAACGATTCCTGTATTCCTGACGCTCTGGTATTCTGAGAACTTTCAGCATGCGGATGGGTGGTCCTTTCTTTTCCTGGACAGACGATGGCATTGTAACACTTCTGTAGGCAGCAAAGCCCCAGCAGCATCTTCCCTGGTTTAATTGAATCCAACATCCTGGAAGAGCCTGAGGTTTTGCCTTTGAGTCCTGGGTAAAGCAGATGAATGCCATCCTTTCTGTGTTTTCTAAAAGGGAGACAGGAGAGTCTTGCATCTCTACTAAAAAGTATTCCCACCTCATTGAAATTCAGGCTTGAACTCTCCACCCTGAACACATCCAGAAGCCCTTTCTCTAATTTTGGAAGCAGTGATCTCGGGAGAGAAGTTTTCCATCTGTTTCCTTATGATGCTAAGCTGTTAGTGCTGTTCATTATTTATTATATCTCCTGCTTCATGTTAAACTCTGATTTTCTTTTTTGCTGAGTATTAAGAATTCCATCAGGTCGATATAAAAATAGGATTGGCATCCGCTCCTGCAGGCCGATTTTGTGGACAGCATATTTAGGGGGAGGTTTGTATTTCTTCTTGAACTGCTTTCCTTCTCAGCCATTACTTGATAACAACTCTGGTTGTTTACACTCGTGCTGTGTGGTATCAGACACGACTGTGTGATGCACGTGCTGAAAATCGGCAGTGAGGAGATAGGTCTGCACGTGTGTAGGGGGCTGGGCTGTCTGCCCCTAGAGGCAAGATGACAGGGCACCAGAACCCATAGAGACGTGTGGCTGGGAGGGCGGGGGGTCTCGTGCTCACAGTAAATTCACAGCAGTTTGCATCATGTGCTTGTAAAGACAAACACGTTCACAGACTAAACAACTGACATTCAAAACCTCTCCGGGTCCTTCAGGGCAGCCAGGGCTGTGGCAGTGGTGCATGCCTCAGGTGAGGCCCCCCAGGCCCAGGTGGAGAAAGGAGCTGGCTTTCTCAGGCCTTGGGCCTCCAGCTGGACAGTGCCCCAAGGGAGTCCTGTGCCTCCAGCCTGGCAGGGACACAGCTGAGAGCCTCCACAGGCCGTGCACACCCCAGCCACACACTGACAGACAGCTCAGGGTCTGGAGGAAGGGATGAATGGGAACCATGGCACGAGCATTCTTGCAGTTAAATCATCATCGTTCACTCCCCCAAAGCAGGGAGTTCTCTCTGTGGCAATCCCTGTCTGCCCATCTCCTGCTTGTAGAGGCTCAGGGGCGGTGAAATAGCTCTGAAGGATGCTTATTTCCTTGCAGCCAAGTTGAATCATTTTCTACTCAGCATCTTGTTTATAGAAATATCCTATCAGACATGGAAAGGAAAAGGTTGGTATCGTGTGCATCATAATTAAAGTATTACTTTTCTCCATAAAACATTATCTAGATTATCCCTCCAGAAACTGTTGTTTACAATAGTGATGATAAGCGTAATACAACTAGCAGCTAAAATAGTATAGAGAGCATATTCACCAGACCATCTCTTCACAGTTTTTTTTATGTCCTTCTAGGAGATAAACAGACTTATCTTTGCTGTCATCCAACGCCGTCTTTAATTTAGTGGAGATGTTATTAAGATAAAATCTCAATTCAATTCCATATTGTATCATATTAACACACACAATTAGTAATGCTTTATCAGTTATGAAGAAAGATGATGACCGCTTTTAAGCTAAATTACCTTTATCATGGTAGCACAGGCTGGAAACCACAAATATTTACCCAGTGTATGTTCATTCTTATTTAATTTTAACACTGCTTGTATCAACCAAATTAACCAATGGATCCTATTAAAGGGAATGCTATCGTAGAAGAGCTTCCCATCCTGCATTCCATCTGCTTTTATTTATACAATTTTGATGGTTTCTTTTTCATTTCATTTTTAATTAAGAGGAACACTTGGAAAATTGAACAGTTGGGCCTAATTGTATCAGAATTTGGAATAATTAGACCTATGTTCTTGTAGATTGTCGATGCTGGGCCTGCAGGGCCTGCATCTATTCATCTGAACCCTTGCAAAGGATGTTCTGTAAACACAATGATGGGGTGATGGCGAATGCGTTACCACAACATTTAAACTGGAGGAGACAATGTGTGGCAAGGAAAAAATACTCACTGTGACGATTTTGCGCCTAAGGAAGCCAAGCAGTTCCTTTCTATACCCTAAGAAATACAAGTTGCAGTTTAAAGGAGGAGGATGTTATGGTGGGAGTCACCTGACAATTCAGGTTGGGAGTGTGTATCCCTGGCAATATGTGAACAAGCCTCGCTTTCTCTGCCTCTGGAGCTGCCCTAGGATCCCTGGCTGTCACTGTGGGCTGTGTAGACAGAGGGGAGAGACAGCAAGTGAGGAAGAATCTTGTATTGAGGAGTTTCTTGACCTTTTTCGGCTGGGATCTTCTTCTTCTTTTGGAACCATTGTTTAAATTGTGTGTATGTGTGTGCACTCAGTCATGTCCAACTCTTTGCAACTGGATGGACTATAGCCTTCAAGGCTTCTCTGTCCATGAAATTTCCCAAGCAAGAATATTGGAGTGGCTTGCCATGCCCTTCTCCAGGGGATCTTCCCGACCCAGGTATCTAATGTGCATCTCCTGCAATGGCAGGTGGCTTGTTTACCAGTGAGCCACATGGGAAGCCTCTTTACATTGAAGTATATTTAATTTGCAATGTTGTGTTAGTTTCAGATATACAGAAACGTAATTCAGATATACATATATATACACACAAATATGCAAACACACATATATATATTCTTTTTCAGATTATTTTCCATTATAGGTTATTATAAGGTATCTAATGTAGTTTCCTGCACTATATGGTAGGTATTTGTTGTTTATTTATTTTATGCATAGTAGTGTGTATATGTTAATCCCAAACTCCTAATTTATCTCCCCCTGTACCCCACTATCCCCTTTGGTAACCATAAGTTTGTTTTATATATCTGTTTGTTTTATTTTATTGAAGTATCATTGATTTATAATGTATGTTAATTTCTGCCATATAGCAAAGTGATTCAGTTATGCACATAGATATTCTTTTTCGTATTATTTTCCATTGTGGTTTATCATAGTCTGTTGAATATAGTTCCCTATACTATACAATACTAGAGTCCTTTTGATCTAAACTTTCTTGACCATCCCCACCCCCCACCCAATCCCCAAATAACAAGCATAGTAGCAGCATGTCAGTGGGAATCAGTACATCCTGGGGGTAGCAGTTTGCAGTTGGTAGACACAAGTTCAACTGTTAGTGGACTTGAGAATTTCAATTATGCTAAATTTTTTACTTGCTCTTTGGAAACCTCCTGGGAGACAGAACTTATGCCCACCTTTAATTGCTTTTGCCAGCAGGGGTGGAAACCAGAGTGACTGGTCTGAAAGGCCTATGTCAGGGCAGAGTCACCCAGCAGAGGGATGATGCTGCTGGTGTCCCTGCAGCTGCTTCTCACGTGCCCCAGGCCACACGCGCCGGGGCAGGACAGCTAGCTGTCCCAAACCTCTTCACGTGGATCTGATGGTGACGTGCACAGAATAGGCCGCATGCGACAGGCCAGGCCCTTGGCATCGCCCAAACTGGCCAAGTCTAAAGCTAAAAGTCAAGTGCTCATGTACGACTCCCTCTCAGGAGATTGTGATAAAAGTACATTAAAAAGAGTGTGTGTGTGCTTCCCGTCATAAGCATCTCACATTCTGTAGCTGAAAGGCTATTGGTCAGGACACCTAAGTCCTTCTGTTCTCACTATAGAAGGTCACTCATATGGCCTGGAGCAAGTCACTTGATTTCTCTAAGCCTTGGTTTCTTATCTACAAAACAGGGA
Source organism: Bos mutus (assembly GCF_027580195.1). NCBI lineage: Eukaryota > Metazoa > Chordata > Mammalia > Artiodactyla > Bovidae > Bos > Bos mutus. Next base: position 101,089,989 of record NC_091627.1, read on the forward strand.
AATACCTGCCCAAACCATAAAATGTAACACGTAAGATGTGTTCAACTAATGCTCAGGATCTTCTAAAGAGAGAATGAGAGAAGAAAATAGTTTTTAAATAGTTAAAAACATTATATAGTGCAAACTATCATTGTCATTATTTTTTTAACTGAAATCTGGATTATTTTTTATTCCCACTAAGTTAAAGAAATCTGAATATATTACTGAAAAAGAGGTTAGAAAATGTTCGTTAATGAAAGGAAATCATTTCTGATTGCAGAAGACCCCTAAAGGACGTCTCTGACAACCCAGATCTGGGCATTATTGATCTTATAAACTTGAAAATAACCAAAGGTTATTTTATCAGATTGAGGACAAATAATTAGAATCTATGTTCTTGCCAATATTCAAATAGCAATTTGCTAGTAGTCATAGTCATGGTAGTATCATTATTCCCATTGAGTTATGATAGCCACCTGAAAGCCAGGGTTGTAATGGACAGCCTTACAAAACTTTATAGCAGCCTTAAATAAAAATATAATGTAGCCAGAGCCCCTCTATACCTCACTTAAACTAGCACTTCGCAGCTATGGAAGTCTTGTAAAATTCAGAGCCTGGCAATTTATACTTAATCTCTATAAAGACCACATGCGAAATTGCCCCCTTCCCCACCCCGTGAGATGGCAGCGAGGCATCAATATTTTCTGCTGTATAAAATGGCTTGTCGGGAGTAAACATATTAATTTGACCCCAAGGGAGAGAAGGTGAGAGCAAATCAGCTATAGTGAGTCATTTACATTATTGCTGAAGATGAATCCTTCATTTATGTTCATCCTGTAATCGGGCACTTGCCAAATATATAAAAATCTCATTTTCTATCTCTGAGGCCAAAGTGTCTCCTCACTTTGATAAGTCTTGTTTTTAGGAAGTATTGATGTTTTAAAGTTACATTTTAAACAGGAGGAAAAAAATCAGTCTCCATATAATTAGTGAATGTAAGCAGATTATTTGCAATCAACATCTACTTAATGCCTTATTACCCTAATGGAAGTTATTGTAAGTGATGATAAAATTGTCAGAAGGAAGTTGTGCTAAGTGATGATAAAATTGGTGTTATTAAGTAGTAAAACCTTTTACCTTCTGCTTGGCTTTAAAATAAAATGTCTACACAAATTTATCCATGATGAGAGAACCTGAAGGGCTCATTCATGGCCTTTGGGCCGAGGAAGGTACTATGGATTGAACGATTGGGTTCCCCCCTAAATTCAGACATTGGAACCCTAACCCCCATGTGATAGTATTTGGAGATGGGGCCTGGGGTAGGGAATTAAGTTGTGAGGATGGAGACTTCGTGATGGGTTTGGTGCCCTTGTAAGGAAAGACAGGAGAAAGAAAATCTCTTCTCTACCATGTGAGGACATGGTGAGAAGGCAGCTGTCGGCAAGCCAGGAAGAGAGCCCTCAACAGGTAAGCAACTGGCCAGCATCTTTATGTTGGGCCCCAGCCTCCAGAACTGTGAGGAGTAGTTGTCTGTGGTTGAAGCTGCTACTTGATGCAGCCCGAGATGCCTAGGACCGAAGGAAAGACAGCAGCTCTTGCCCACAGCCAGGGGAGATGTCAGAGGGCAGAGGTGAGTCAAACAGGTGGAAAAGCGTTCATCCTGCTGTTGGGACACTGCATGGCTTTGTCCACCTGGTGCCTCTCTCTCTCTGTAGCTAATCTGTATGTTTTGCTGTTGATCTGTGGCTCCCAGGCTTGGTGCTGGAATCCGATGTAAAATGATCATTCTGCAGGTAGAAGTCAGACAAAAGCAATGGTGATTGTTGCACCCTGGGAAGGAAGGAGGGCCTGGCCAGTGGAGAGGACTTTCCTGCCTCCAGGGAGGAACAGAATCGGGCAACAACTGAGGAGTTGCCCTCCCCAGGCTGGGAGATTTGCTCACACCCGTCTGGAGTGTGAAAGAGTACCCACATGACTCCTTCATCTCTTTTTATTAGGACTTATTGGATACACTGAAGGGGAAAATAAATAAATATGGATTTCTAAGTTAGTGTAACTGACTCTGGCTTGTCCGCTAAAAGCCCTGATGCTATCTTCATGTCAGCGAGAATGAGGTTGATGAGGCAGATGCGAACGTGTTTTCAAGGATGAAATGAACAGCAAGTCACTAGAGAAGGGCAAGCAGCTGAGTCTGGCCTGTACCTCCTGGCTTATGATGCTCCTTAAAAGTATTTATTTGTCTATTTGATTCATTGGCTGTGTCAGGGCTTGGTTGCGGCGTGCGGGATCTTTTGTTGCAACAGACAGACTCTAGGTGTGGTGCATGGGCTTCAGTAGTTGCAGCACTTGGGTTTAGTTGCTCCGTGGCACGTGGGAATCTTAGTGCCCCCCACTGGGAATTGAACCCATGTCCGTTGCATTGCAAGGTGGATTCTTAACCACAGGGCCACCAGGGAAGTCCCAGCAGTATGTTATAAAATATCTCCCCCACTGGGATATAAGCTGAGCAGGTGGCTGGTTTGGGTTTGTTCGTTCCCTGCTTCCTCCTCAGTACCTAGGACAGGGCCTGGGAGGTGCTAGGCCAGTCAGTGCGTGTGGGATGAAGGCAAACATGACGGTCACTAGCATCCTCGTTCGAAAGAGGAAATGAAGACGCCAATTACCCACTTACTTCCAAACGTCTCCTTTTTACCTCACTCCTATTCCTGCCCCTGTCTTTGGAGAGGCTGGCATTTGGAAGCTCTGGTCATTCTCTTCCTCTTCTGCTCACCGCATTTTGCTGGTTGGCAAATCTTTCCCTTTGTGATCTACAGTGCACTTTTCATTCTCTCTCCAAGGGCCCTGGGGCCAGCCCTCTTGCCTACGCAGCTACTCCAGCCTCCTCACCGGCCTCCCTTCCTCCACCACACGTATTGCAGCCCAGGCCAGGTCCATCTTCTTCCAGGAGAGTTGCCCTTGGCTCAGGAGGTGGCAGAGGTTCTCTGATGTCTGCAGGATAAAGTCCAAGTTACCCATGCAGGCACAGGGGCCCTGCATTCTAAGCTCAGACTCCCTTTCTCAGCCTGGCCTTTTCTGGGTACATGTCATTTTGGTGGAGCTTCTTTGAAGCTAGGAATACTTGGCGTGGCTGTTTTATTATTGTTCAGGTATGGGAGAAACAGGCCAAGCAGAGGAAGCAAATTTAGGGTTGGCTAGTTTGAATAATTTCAGTGGGCTCTGGGACTTAGGGGCTGTGGTAGTTGTCTGGTATCTGGTCCTGAGGTGATTAGGGCAGGGGAGTAGTGACCCTGAATGTAAGAGCCTGGTAGAGGAGGGGGTTGGATGGGTTTGTTTGCATATGAGAGGCAAGCTCAAAGACCCAGAAATTGACAGCCCTCGAGGGGCCATTCTCTCTAGGTTTACCCAGGCCCCAAGGTGTCAGAACATCAGAAAACACACACACACACACACACACACACACATCCAGATTGCTAAACCACTGCATAATGCCTGTAATAGTCAGCCTCTGCCTATTACTGGGTATCCCCATTCCTAAGGCCCACTGTGATGCAGGTGACCAACATTTCCACCCCCCAGTTCCAGATTTACCCTTAGTTTGCTAGAAAATTCTCAGCAACTGAGGGGACAGTAGACTGTGCTTTTCCAGTTTGCTCCCCGGGGAATCGCTGATCACACACTGTGAGGTACCCCTGCCTCAGTCTTGGTGCCATGGGCCACTTCTGTGTCTGAAAGCCTGTCGTGGCCCATTTCCTTCACAATTGGCTATTAGGAATCTAAACCCATCATCTGTTCAGCTAGGTACTTACCATTTGCCAATTCACAGTGCTTAAAATAGTCATCCAAACTATTTTGTTAATTTTTAATAGGCTCTGTCTGTGTGCCCAGACGCTGATTCCTGAGAGCAGCCATTCTGCTCAGCCTCCTGGCTGAAGAACTTGGCCAAGCCCCCAAAGGGTTTTTTTTTCCATCCCATAGACTTTTATTCCAGCTTTAAAATAACATAAATTCCACCTGATTACTCACTTCCCTATTTTGTTCACTCTTAGTCATTAATCAGTTTATTAAAAATGATGAGTGACCCAAGTTGCCATCGCAATGTGAAAATAGTTTACCTTCAGTATTTGAGAAAATCTTCTCTTGAATATCTTTTTATTTTAAGTTCTTGTTTTTTGAAAATGAACAAAATAATAAGAGTGGGAAATTGCCATTTCTTATATATTCTTCAAAAAAATTTTTAAAAGGACATATCATTCCACCTTTTTAATCTATTTCACTGTATTTTAGTAGATTTTACAAAATTTCCCAAACACACGTATGAAATAAAGATCAAGCATACTTGTTAAAAACTTTAATTAAAGTCTAATCTGACATTTAGGTGAAATAGTAGGTATAAAAGATGTCTTTATGATTGAGCATTCTCTCCAAAACCCTTTTTGTGACTGAGGTTGTAAAAAACTCTCAGACTATAATTTTTCTCTCTGCCGTTCATCGCGGTGATGTTTTTAGTGCTCCCTGGATTTCAAGTCTATGTATAATCTATGAGGAATAAAGGATATCCAACCTGGAGTGGTTAATTGCGGTTAATCTGATATGACCCAATCATTGTACAAAGCATGTGGCATCAGCTATTGTTGAATTTGCTTAATACTAATGATAGTCAAAGTGGAACAGAGCTTGCTTGAATTGATATATTGAAAAATTTGGACACATGCTAAATAACTTACATGAAAGTGAGTTAAAGTGTTAGTTGCTCAGTTGTGTCCGACTCTCTTGTGACCTCATGGACTGTAGCCTACCAAGATCCTCTGTCCATGGGTTTCTCCAGGCAAGAGTAGTGGAGTGGATTGCCATTCCCTTCTCCTGGGATCAAACCCGGGTTTCCTGCTTTGCAAGCAGATTCTTTACTGTTTGAGCGATCAGGGAAGCCCTGAAATATTGTACATAGATTGTCTCATTGTGTTTGTGCAATAACCCTATGAGGCAGGTACTCTGATGATCCCCTTTCGACAAGTTAAAAAACTGAGTCATGTCTAGGTGAACCTGGACAGCTTTGCCCAGTGACAGTGTCCCCTGACTTTGCCTTGGACCAAGGGTCCCCTCAACTGGGCCACCTCCCTCCACAAGCTGAGAACCAGCCACAAAGCTTTCCTCACTGCATCCACAGGCATGCTCGCCAGAGGCACAGCTCATCATCACAATATGTCCTTTAAGAAAATAAAAAGAATTCCTTGTACAATGTCCTAGAGTTTTGGCCATCCTATGGACCAGGGACTGTAGAGCTTCAGTTGTCCCCATGTAGACTGGAAGCTCTGCTGGGGCAGGCCTGACCTGTGTGACTTTCATTCTGCCCACCAGCTGTCAACCCTTGCTGGCCACGTGGGAGCACTCAGCTGAGGAGGACCTTGGCTTTGTGGACAGGGCTTCCGCTGGAACTCCTGGTTTTCTCTTTGCTACCCTTTGCTTTGTGACATTAGGCAAGTCCCCTAACCTCTTTGAATCTCAGCTTTCTCATCTCTAAAGATAGTGAAAAATCTGCTTTGTATGGTGGTTGTGAAAACAAGTGAGAAAATTATTGTAAGGGTGTTTTGTAAACTGTAATTAATACAAATATAAGCAATTTAACAAGTTCCAGTTAAAATGTGACACACTTATGCATAAGCACCCACTTTCCAGGCATCTTTGCAGTCCCAGGGACCCCAGAATTTCTGAGTCCATATGGACCAGTTTCCTGGGAAGGTGAAGAATGAAAGTGGAGATAGTTGGAATACAGGATCGCCAAGCCAAAACTCCACACAGGCAAGTCCTTCTGGCCGTGCTCTGAGGTGCCAGGAACCACAGACTCTAACAATAACTGTCACTATCACTACGGCAGGCTGGAGACTTCTGATGACCTAGCACTTCCCATGACCAGATGAAGTAAGTCCCGCTGAAACCATGCACTTCTCACTGGGGCTTGAACCCACGGCCTTTTAACTGGGGTCATATATCTGGCCTCAGGACTTAATGAAGCTCAGGTTCTTAGTCTCAACAAAGAAAGAACTCAGTGAGAGAGAAAGTGAAAGGTAAGAAGTGGATATATTTGGAAAGAAACATGGGCTTCCCTTATAGCTCAGTTGGTAAAGAATCCGCCTGCAATGCAGGAGACCCTGATTCCATTCCTGGGTTGGGAAGATCCACTGGAGAAAGGATAGGCTACCCACTCCAGTATTCTTGGGCTTCCCTTGTGGCTCAGCTGGTAACGAATCTGCTTGCAATGTGGGAGACCTGGATTTGATCCCTGGGTTGGGAAGATCCCCTGGACAAGGGAAAGGCTACCCACTCCAGTATTCTGGCCTGGAAAATTCTACCCATGGGGTTGCAAAGAGTCAGATGTGACCGAGCAACTTGCACTCTCACTTTCACTTTTATACTCTAAGCTACAGCTTCCCTTGTAGTTCAGTCAGTAGAGTCTGCCTGCAATGCAGGAGACCCAGGTTTGATCCTTGGGTCAGGAAGATCCCCTGGAGAAGAAAATGGCAACCCACTCCAGTATTCTTGCATGGAGAATCCCATGAACAGAGGAGTCTGGCAGGCTACAGTCCATGGGGTCACAAGAGTTGGACAGACTTAGCAACTAAACCACCATACTCTATAGACAGAGAATGGGCCATCTCAGAAGGTTAGAGTGGTCCCACAGTGTGGGGTCAGCAGTTTTTGATAGGGCTGGGTAATTTCATAGGCTTAATGAGTAGAAGAGAAGTATTCCAGCTATTTTGGGGAAAGGGGACATTTCTAGGAATTGGGCCATCACCCACTTTTTGACCTTTATGTCTGGCCTTGGAACTGTCATGGCACCTGTGGGTGTGTCCTTTAGCTCGCTGATGTGTTACAATGAGCTGTACTGAGGCTCAAGGTTTAGTGGAAGTAGACTTCTCTGCCATATTGGATGTATTTGGTCCTAATCAGTTTATGTCCTGTCCTCAGGCTATGTCATTCTTTCATAGACTGTGCCCTGCCCCCTTCTCTCCTGTTTCACTGCTATGACCCACTTGTAGCGGTGAAGGGACCAAAGTGCACTGAGGCTGGAGGGCCCCTCAAGGTCAAGGAGCAAAGAAATAGCAGAAGCAGGCTGCCGGTCAGTGTCTGACCACTCACTGTGGACAACTTGTCTCTACTCTCTGAGCTCTTGAGGAGTTCTGTAGGGCTGGGAGAGTTGGGTATCTACTCAGGGGGACCAGTTATGTGAGGGGTGGAATGTCACAGATGCTGCTGCTGCAAAGTCGCTTCAGTCGTGTGCAACCCCATAGACAGTAGCCCACCAGGCTCCCCCATCCCTGGGATTCTCAAGGCAAGAACACTCGAGTGGGTGGCCATTTCTTTCTCCAATGCATGAAAGTGAAAAGTGAAAGTGAAGTTGCTCAGCCGTGTCCGACTCCCTGAGACCCCATGGACTGCAGCCTACCAGACTCCTCCGTCCATGGGATTTTCCAGGCAAGAGTACTGGAGTGGGTTGCCATTGCCTTCTCTGGTCACAGATGCTCAGTTCAGTTCAGTTCAGTTCAGTCACTCAGTTGTGTCCGACTCTTTGTGACCCCATGAATCGCAGCATGCCAGGCCTCCCTGTCCATCACCAACTCCCGGAGTTCACTCAAACTCATGTCCATCAAGTCGGTGATGCCATCCAGCCATCTCATCCTCTGTCTTCCCCTTCTCCTTCTGCCCCCAATCTCTCCCAGCATCAGAGCCTTTTCCAATGAGTCAACTCTTCCCATGAAGTGGCCAAAGTATGGAGTTTCAGCTTTAGCATCAGTCCTTCCAATGAACACCCAGGACTGATCTCCTTTAGGATGGACTGGTTGGATCTCCTTGCAGTCCAAGGGACTCTCAAGAGTCTTCTCCAGCACCACAGTTCAAAAGCATCAATTCTTTGGCGCTCAGCTTTTTTCACAGTCCAACTCTTACATCCATACCTGACCACAGGAAAAACATAGCCTTGACTAGATGGACCTTTGTTGGCAAAGTAATGTCTCTGCTTTTTAATATGCTATCTAGGTTGGTCATAACCCTCCTTCCAAGGAATAAGCGTCTTTTAATTTCATGGCTGCAATCACCATCTGCAGTGATTTTGGAGCCCAGAAAAATAAAGTCTGACACTGTTTCCACTGGTGAAGTGATGGGATGAGATGCCATGATTTTAGTTTTCTGAATGTTGAGCTTTAAGCCAACTTTTTCACTCTCCTCTTTCACTTTCATCAAGAGGCTTTTTAGTTCCTCTTCACTTTCTGCCATAAGGGTGGTGTCATCTGCATATCTGAGGTTATTAATATTTCTCCTGGCAATCTTGATTCCAGCTTGTGCTTCTTCCAGCCCAGCGTTTCTCACGCTGCTGCTGCTGCTGCTAAGTCGCTTCAGTCGTGTCCGACTCTGATCGACCCCATAGACGGCAGCCCACCAGGCTCCCCCATCCCTGGGATTCTCAAGGCAAGAACACTGGAGTGGGTTGCCATTTCCTTCTCCAATTCATGAAAGTGAAAAGTGAAAGTGAAGTCGCTCAGTTGTTTCTGACTCCTAGTGACCCCATGGACTGCAGCCTACCAGGCTCCTCCGTCCATGGGATTTGCCAGGCAAGAGTACTGGAGTTGGTTGCCATTGCCTTCTCCATCTCATGATGCTACTGGTCATTAAAAAGCAAACCTTCCTCTGTGCCCACTGACTCCTCACAACATCAGTGGAACAGAGAGAAATGTCACTCTTTTCGGCTTACTGACTTTTTGGAGGGTAGATGGGCCCAGGCCAGGCCCTGGAAAGCGGTACCCTGGAGTCACTTGTAAGGGCAAGTGTGGGCACCGTGGTGGGCAGGGAAGGCTGGCCTGGCCTGACAAAGGAGAGGTGAGGGAAGAGGAACAGCTGGGCTCCAAGTGAGGGAGACGCTGGAGCGGGGGTTTGGGGTTTGGAGTTTTTGTTTGTTTTTTCCTTTATTTGTTTTTCACTGACGTATGGTTGATTTACAGTGTTTCAAGTGTAGAGCAAAATGATTCAGTTCCATCTATCTGTTCTTTCTCAGATTTTTTTCATTATAAGCTATTATAAGACATTGGGTGTAGTTCCCTGTGCTATACAGGACACCCTTGTTGGTTACCTGTTTTTTATATCGTAGTGTGTACTTGTAAACCCCAAACTCCTACTTTATCTCTCCCCATCTTTCCCCTTTGGTAACCGTACGTTAATTTTCTTGGTCTGTGAGTCTGTTTCTGTTTTGTAAATACGTTCGTTTGTGTCACGTGTTAGACTCCACACATAAGTGGTATCGTGTGTGTCTTCTCTGACTTGCTTCACTTAGGATGGTAATCGCTAGGTCCGTCCATGGTGCTGCACATGCTGTCTGTTTTTTGCTGAGGTGAAATTCGCAGAACAGTAGGTGATCCATTCACGGTGGTGTTTAGTGCATACGCAGTGCTGTGCAAGCATCACCTCCATGAAGCTCCAAAGCGTCTTCATCACCCCCAAGGAAGACCCTGTGGGGAGGTTTTGATGTTGTGAGCAGGCAGGTGCATGATATAACCCCCAAATGCGCCCCAACCCCAACCTTTAGGCGGGTTGGCTTATGATGCTTTTGTGTACAGGGATTCCTACAAGGGATCCAAGAGGAGTCTGTGTCTCACCCCCATCAGGATAGAATATGGGAGATAGGGTATGGGGAATCAGGTCCAGACTGAGAGTGAATCTGGGGGTGCTCTGGAGTCATCAGAAGGCCCCTGAGGGCTTGAGAAGCCAAGGTTCCCTCAACTCCAGGGTTAGCGAGGCCTCAGCGGACATCTGAGTTAGATCAGCAATTTGTCTGTCTAAAAGGCAGCATCTCTGACAGGCACAGAACATCTCTAGGACATAAAATGCCTTCCTCAGAGCTGTACCAACTGTACCTTGCATCACAGAAGCCACTGTGCTTCAGAAGCCGCTGTAAATTGTCCAGGAAGTGAAAGCTCTTTTCCTATTGGCTCCGGGGTCCTCTCCAAGGCATGGCCCCATCCCTGGCTGTCTCTGCCTTGGCCTGATCATGGTGCAAAGCAAACCAGAAGGGAGTGGGGGAGGGGAGCCAGAGCTGCTGGCGCTACTGGCAGTGGCCCTTTGGGCGGCCAGGGTCTCTGGCTTCCTGGAGCCGCAGACCTTACCCGTGACAGAGCAGCCCTCCTTCCCCGCCAGGCTGAGGCTGTGCCCCTCCCCCACCACTCGCGGCCACCCCCGCCTCCTGTCTGGAGTCTGAGCCACATTTTTCATTTCCCTTCTGGTGCATTTCTGGTATTTCTTAGTTGCTTTACCGAAAAATCACTTTGAAGAACATCTCTATCCTTTAAAGCATGGCATACCTATGTCCTCCTGAGTTAAAATTGTATGTCATAGAGGATTCCCTTATATTGTGATTATTTAATGGACAATCTGCCCTGCTGGGAACAGCAGCAGATGTAACTATTGACAGGAAAAAAAAAAAAAAGATGCATTTTCTGAGACACATTTGGCAAAGTGAATCCAGCTTCTTACTAGAAAAGAATGTAATGAATTTCTCTCTATTTTTAGTCTTGCATAAATCCCTTTAATACATTTGAGCTCCAAACTCCGTATTTGTCTTGGTCTGAAGTTAAATCTACAGGATAAGTTTAAAGGACAGCATATTTGTCCAATGCTGTGTATTGAGACTCCCCAAGTGGAGGAGAGATTTCCTGGACCCTGAGTGTCATGGCAGTGCTAAAAATTCAGCCTCTGCACCTGTGCCAAATCGAATCTTGGAGACAGAGTTTTGGGTGAAGTATAAAAGAATAGCCTTATTGCTTTGCCAGCAAAGGGGGACACAGTGGGCTTGAGCCTCTCAAAACTGTGTGTCCCAACTCCGGGGGATTTGGTGAGGATTTTCATAGCAATGGCTCAAGGGCAGGCTTGCTGTTAAGGATGGGGTGTGTTGGGGCCTGCACTCCTGTAGTCTGCCCTCAGGTGGTCTCCTGATGAGCTTCTCTCTGGAACATCTTCCATTTGGTGGGGATTTCAGTTCTGCAGAAGAGTTTAAAGATATTGTTATGTGCATCATGGAGGAGGACCCAGGACCCTGCCCTATGCTGTTGTTTCTTGGGTGTTCCTCCCTTGTCTCTGTATCCCTACCCCTTGCTGCTTAGCAACTTTTTGAATGGCTTCTGGGCCCATTAGCCCCACAGGGTCCTTCTGGGTTGCAGGTAATATGGGAAGGGAAGGGCTTTCCCTCAACTTTCCCAGAAGCAGAATGGATGGTAACAGAGTGCCCACTGAGGCCCTGGGAACACCGTTTTTGATGTCCAGTCAGCATAGATGGAAGGGGCTGACTTTGAACTTGGCCCCTGGGGCATCTAATGAAGGCCCAAGTGGCAAGGGAGGGGAGGTGACTGTACTGAACTAAAAAATGAAGAAAGAGAAAATTTGTACCCTAGGGTCACTGTAAAGCTCTAAGTCTCCCTATTTACAGATTTCAGTTGTTTCTGTGAGTCACAGTTAGGTGGCAAGCCCTCGCCTTACCCAAGGGGTATGGCCAGATTCATGTGGAGGGAGAGAAGGGGTCCAGCCCTGACAATCAGAGGTGACTAAATTGATTTCACTAAAAATGGAGGTCAAGGTCATGAAACCTGGAGCCTCACAAAGGACGCTTGGTGTCCCTGGGCCCCCAGGGGACAGGTGAGCGAGGAAGAGCAGTGCTCCTGACTGCAGAGGTAGGCGTCCCCAAGGGCACACCGTGGGGGGCACAGCTGTGGCAGGATTCTAGAGGGACTTTGCATGCGTTTTGGGGGAGGGAAGATGGCAGGCTAAAGACCCAGCAGGCCCGCACTCCCTGGACCACACCTTCCCGGTAGCTGTGGTTTGAGAGCCCCACCCACACCTTCTTACATCAGGCAACACCCCTCGAATGGAAACGGAGCATCACAGCAGAGGTTCCTGTAGTCCCAGGGACTCCCCCATCCTTACCACATGCCCCCTGTAGTGGGTGAAGCATTCAGAGCATCTTAGACCTGGGACGTGCAGACCTCACTGTCTGGGGAGTGTGCCCAAAAGCCACCTCCTCTGACACCCACCAAGCCCAAACCTACTGCAGTAATTGCAGTGAATGCACAGCTGGTGAAAAGTGACCTCCTCTTCCCTCTCTCCCCACCAGGGATCAAACCTGGCTGTAGCCCCGAGTCTTGGCAAGCAGCCAGAAAGGCGAGTAAGTGGTTCTGTGCTTTCCTATGGTGCTCTGTGCTTCTTCAAGCAAGAGAACAAGTTCTCATTCGTTCTCGGTCGGCCTTCAATGGGGCAACGAGGTAGAGGTGTTCAGCTGTCTTTACTCACAGAGAAATTAAGCCACAAGAGGCTCAGCTGTTTGCCAGGGGTTGAAAGGTCCCGAACACAGGTCCCCCAACTCACCTTCTGCCCATCTAACCGCTGGGATGTAGACATCCTGTTGGAATGATTTTCAAAATCTCCTTTTGAAATGGAAATTTTTAAAAAATCTGCATAAAATTTAAGTTTGCAACGTATAGAGGATTTTTCCATAAGAATGCCCAGTATTGACAGCACAAACCAGTGGAGGGTCAGAAATCAATCAGCTTGCCAGGTCAAAGCACTTTAGTTATAAACTGCCATTAAAGCCTTTCGGAAAGGACTTTTGCAGTCTTCCAAATCTTTAACTGCCTTTCATCTCCTCTGTGAACTGCAGCACCGCCCTCAGCCCCCTCCACGTGGCCAGCAGGTGTGTCTTCTGTGGAGCCGTTGCTGGGAGCCTACACAATGCCTAGCCCCTGGGTTTTCTTCAGGGAGGCAATGAAAGGAAACACACAACTTTGTTTTGGTCTCATTTTTTCAGCAAGATGTTTTGGTCCATGTAGTGTAGACACAGACCTTGAGAAATTCCTGACTGGATCACAAGGAGGAATCTGCTCCAAAGATTTCATCCTCAACTTGCACAATCCGCCACCGTTTTTATTCCCTTAAGGACAGAAATAGATGGAGAAACCAAATCTTTCATAAATGTTCCTTCTTTTATTTGAGCAAAGAGATCTCAAGGGAATTAAAATTTGAGATGAGGACTTAATGTCGTTTATTTCAGAGCTACAGGGAAATCTAGATTGATCACAGTAGTTTCCAACCTTCCCCATAGCACTGAAAATGCCATTGCCAATGCCTGAACTCCGGCTGATGTACTCGGTAATTGAAGAAACAAAACCAACCCCCCAAATTCTTGAGTCCTTCTGTTTAAATGGAGAACTTCTGCCTTAGTGAATGAACATGTCACTGGGGCTTACAAGGGGTAGCTGACTCAGCAAACTCATTTCCATGTGATAAAAACTGCAGATAAGGTGAAAACATCCATACATATAAGAATAATCAATAAATAAACCAAAGAGACCAAGAACAACAATAAAACAAAACTAAAATAAATGAAACCAAATATCACGAAAACAGTGTTTCCCCTCCTGACTTTATGCTCAGCTCCTGGGGGAGCTCGTCTTGGAAAGTCTCTATATCAGGTGTTTTCTGTCTCGCCACCCCTGCCCCCAAGCCAGGTCCTTTTCTCCCTTCTTCCTTCCTCTGCCTTGTTCTGTACCCCAGGAGGCTGACCTGTGCAGAACCTGTCACCTGGCACCCTGTCCACTTAATTCCCAGTGAGATTCAGCCAATGGGAGAGGCTGGCAGGAGGGAAGAGAGAGAGGGGTTAGGTAGTTCATCCTTACTCCATTCATTGGTATTTGCTGAAAACTGTGTTTGTCTCTTGGTGGGTGTTAAGCCAGTAGACACAACCAAGCCAAAGATGGGCAGAAGGAAAGATTTGTTACCTGCCACAAGTAAGGAGAACCTCAGAGACCTTTCTCAAAGAAGTATCTTCTCGAATGGCAAAACTGGGAAAGCTTTAAACTAAGGTAGATGCATATTCACGAAGGGGCTTGAGCAGCGGAGAATTTCACGTAGAGTTAGGGCAAAGGTCGACACGGTCCAAGCTTTAGTTGACTGAAGTCAAGAGGGTCAACATCATCCTTCCATCCTCCATCTGGGAGTGGGGGGCTTAATTTCTGCAGAACTCAAAGACTGTGTTAGATTGTTATGTATATTCCTTGAGGAGGAACTAGGACTCAGTTTTTTCACTGAGCTATTGTTTCTTGACTGCTTTTGCTTTTTCCTGCCTTGTCTCACTTTTCTTAAGATCATTGATTACTGAGACTTGTAAGGACAAGCGTGTGGCCAGGGTTAAATCATAAAATGCCTTAGACCAAAATGGCTTTGCTATGTCAAGAAAGTGATGCCTGGTTCTCTTTCTCTGGAGACTCTCTTTCTGCGTACAGTGGGGCCAGATTTCTCCCCTTGATCAGGCCCCCAGAACTCCAGCTCTCCTTTGCTCCTTTGTACTATCTCTTCTTCTTGCCCCTCAGTCCCAGCAGGGCAGCGGCTTCCAGTGTTGCAACAACAGTGTCACCAAACTCAGGTTTGGCTGCTTGCTGCTCAAAAGTCAAAACTCTAGAGACCAGTGTTGGTAGGAGTGGTTGTTGTTGTTGTCCAGTTCCTAAGTCGTGTCCGACTCTTTATGACCCATGGCTGCAGCACACCAGGCTCCCCTGCCCTTTACTGTCTCCTGGAATTTGCTCAGATTCAGGGCCATTGAGTTGGTGATGCCAGCTAATCATCTTACCCTTTTGCCGCCCTCTTCTGCTTTTGCCTTCAATCTGTCCCAGCATCAGGGTCTTTTCCAGTGAGTTGGCTCTCTGCATAAGGGAGCCAAAGTATTGGAGCTTCAGCTTTAGCATAAATCCTTCCAATGACTATTCAGTGTTGATTTCCTTTAGGATTGACTGGTAGGAATGGAAAGGTTGCTTGATTCAGGAGGCTAGCAACCTGGGGAGAAGGAGTACTCATGTCCAAAAACCAACTCTGAAGATTCTGCTCAATCATGGAAGTTTTTAAAGGGGGAATAATTGGGGGAGGAGGTCATTTATTCAGCTGAGTTCAGTTGCTCAGTCATGTCTGACTCTTTGTGACCCCATGGACTGCAGCATGCCAGGCTTCCCTGTCAATCACCAACTCCTGGAGCCTACTGAAACTGATGTCCATTGAGTCAGTGACACCATCCAACCATCTCATCCTCTGTCGTACCCTTTTCCTTCCACCTTCAATCTTTCCCAGCATCCGGGTCTTTTCAAATGTGTCAGTTCTTTGCATCAGGTGCCCAAAGTATTGGAGCTTCAGCTTCAGCATCAGTCCTTCCAATGAATATTCAGGATTGATTTCCTTTAGGATGGACTAGTTGGATATCCTTGCAGTCCAAGGGACTCTCAAGAGTCTTCTCCAACACCACAGTTCAAAAGCATCAATTCTTCCATGCTTAGCTTTCTTTATAGTTCAACTCTCACATCCATATATGACTACTGGAAAAACCATAGCTTTGACTAGACAGACAGATGTTTGTTGACAAAATAATGTCTCTGCTTTTTATTTGCTGTCTAGGTGGTCATAACTTTTCTTCCAAGGAGCAAGCCTCTTTTAATTTCATGGCTGCAGTTACCATCTGCAGTGATTTTGGAGCCCCCTAAAATAAAGTCAGCCACTGTTTCCATTGTTTCTTTCCCCATCTATTTGCCATGAAGTGATGGAACCAGATATCATGATCTTAGTTTTCTGAATGTTGAGTTTTAAGCCATCTTTTTCACTCTCCTCTTTCACTTTCATCAAGAGGCTCTTTAGCTCTTCTTCACTTTCTGCCATAAGGGTTGCATATCTGCCATAAGGGTCTGCATATCTGAGGTTATTGATATTTCTAACCAGCAATCTTGATTCCAGCTTGTGCTTCATCCATCCTGGCATTTCACATGATATACTCTGCATAGAAGTTAAATAGGCAGGGTGACAATATACAGCCTTGATGTGCTCCTTTCCTGATTTGGAACCAGTCTGTTGTTGCATGTCTGATTCTAACTGGTGCTTCTTGACCTGCATAGAGGTTTCTCAGGAGGCAGGTCAGGTGGTCTGGTATTCCCATCTCTTGAAGAATTTTCCATAGTTTGTTGTGATCCACACAGTCAAAGGCTTTAGTGTAGTCAATGAAGCAGAAGTAGTTTTTTTTTTTTGGAACTCTCTTGCTTTTTCGATGATCCAACGGATGTTGGCAATTTGATCTCTGGTTTCTCTGCCTTTTCTAAATCCAGCTTGAACATCTGGAAGTTCAGGGTTCACATACTATTGAAACTAAACTTGTAGAATTTTGAGCATTACTTTGCTAGTGTGTGAGATGAGTGCAACTGTACAGTGGTTTGGGCATTCTTTGGCCTTGCCTTTCTTTGGGATTGGAATGAAAACTAACCTGTTCCAGTCCTGTGGCCACTGCTGAGTTTTCCAGATTTGCTGGCATATCGAGTCCAGCACTTTCACAGCATCATCTTTTAGTATTTGAACTAGCTCAACTGGAATTCCATCACCTCTACTAGCTTTGTTTGTAGTGATGCTTTCTAAGGCCCACTTAACTACACATTCCAGGATGTCTGGCTCTAGGTGAGTGATCACACCATTCTAATTATCTGGGTCATGAAGATCTTTTTTGTATAATTCTTCTGTGTATTCTTGCTACCTCTTAATATCTTTTGCTTCTGTTAGGTCCATACCATTTCTGTCCTTTATTGTGCCCATCTTTGCATGAAATGTTCCCTTGGTATCTCTAATTTTCTTGAAGAGATGTCTAGTCTTTTGCATTCTATTGTTTTCCTCTATTTCTTTGCACTGATCACTGAGGAAGACTTTCTTATCTCTCCTTGCTATTCTTTGGGATCTGCAGTCAAATGGGTACATCTTTCCTTTTCTCCTTCGCCTTTCGCTTCTCTTCTTTTCACAGTTATTTGTAAGGCCTCCTCAGACACTCATTTTGCCTTTTTGCATTTCTTTTTCTTAGGGATGGTCTTGATCCCTGCCTCCTGTACAATGTCACGAACCCCCCCATCCATAGTTCTTCAGGCACTCTATCAGATCTAATCTGTTGAATCTATTTCTCACTTCTACTGTATAATCATAAGAGATTTGATTTAGGTCATACCTGAATGGTCTAGTGGTTTTCCCCACTTTTTTCAATTTAAGTCTGAATTTGGCAATAAGGAATTCATGATCTGAGCCACAGTCAGCTCCCATTCTTGTTTTTGCTGACTGTAGAGAGCTTCTCCATCTCTGGCTGCAAAGAATATAATCAATCTGATTTTTGTATTGACCATCTGGTGATGTCCATGTGTAGAGTCTTCTCTTGTGTTGTTGGAAGAAGGTATTTGCTGTTATCAGTGTGTTCTCTTGGCAAAACTCTATTAGCCTTTGCCCTGCTTCGTTCTGTACTCCAAGGTCAAATTTGCCTGTTACTCCAGGTATTTCTTGACTTCCTACTTTTGCATTCCAGTCCCCTATAATGAAAAAGACATCTTTTTTGGGTGTTAGTTTTAGAAGGTCTTGTAGGTCTTCATAGAATCGTTCAACTTCAGCTTCTTCAGCATTACTGGTTGGGGCATAGACTTGGATTACTGTGATATTGAATGGTTTGCCTTAGAAACGAACAGAGATCATTCTGTCGTTTTAGAGATTGCATCCGAGTACTGCATTTTGGACTCTTTTGTTGACTATGATGGTTACTCCATTTCTTCTAAGGGATTCTTGCCCACAGTAGTAGATGTAATGGTCATCTGAATTAAATTCATGCATTCCAATCCATTTTAGTTCGCTGATATCTAAGATGTCGACGTTCACTCTTGCCATCTCCTGTTTGACCTTTTCCAATTTGCCTTGATTCATGGACTTAACATTCCAGGTTCCTATGCAATATTGCTCTTCACAGCATCGGACCTTGCTTCCATCACCAGTCACATCCACAACTGGGTGTTGTTTTTGCTTTGGCTCTGTCTCTATTCTTTCTGGAGTTATTTCTCCACTGATCTCCAGGAGCATATTGGGCACCTACTGACCTGGGGAGTTCATCTTTCAGTGTCCTATCTTTTTTCCTTTTCATACTGTTCATGGGATTCTCAAGGCAAGAATACTGAAGTGGTTTGCCAGTCTCTTCTCCAGTGGACCACATTTTTTCAGAACTCTCCACCATGACCCATCTGTCTTGGGTGGCCCTACATGGCATGGCTCCTAGTTTCATTGAGTTAGACAAGGCTGTGGTCCATGTGATCAGATTGGTTAGTTTTCTGTGATTGTGGTTTTCATTCTGTCTACCCTCTGGTGGAGAAAGATAAGAGGCTTATGGAAGCTTCCTGATGGGAGAGACTGACTGAGGGGGAAATTGGGCCTTGTCCTGATGGGTGGGGCCTTGCTCAATAAATCTTTAATCTAATTTTGTGTTGATTGGTGGGCTGTGTTCCCTCCCTGTTATTTGACCTGAGGCCAAACTATGGTGGAAGTAATGAAGATAATGCTGACCTCATCAGAAGCTCCCATGCATACACTGCTGCACTCATTGTCCCCAACCCTATAGCAGGCCACCACTGACCCATGCCTCCACTGGAGACTCCTGGACACTCAGAGCAAGTCTGGGTTAGTCTCTTGTGGGGTCGCTGCTCCTTTCTCCTGGGTCTTGGTGCGCACAGGTTTTGTTCGTGCCTTCCAAGAGTCTGTTTCCCAGTCCTGTGTAAGTTCTGGTGGCTCTCAGTTCAGTTCAGTTCAGTCACTCAATCGTGTCCAACTCTTTGCAACCCCATGAATCACAGCATGCCAGGCCTCCCTGTCCATCACCAACTCTCGGAGTTCACTCAGACTCACGTCCATCGAGTCGGTGATGCCATCCAGCCATCTCATCCTCTGTCGTCCCCTTCTCCTCCTGCCCCCAATCCCTCCCAGCATCAGAGACTTTTCCAATGAGTCAACTTTGCATCAGGTGGCCAAAGTACTGGAGTTTCAGCTTTAGCATCATTCCTTCCAAAGAACACCCAGGACTGATCTCCTTTAGAATGGACTGGTTGGATCTCCTTGCAGTCCAAGGGGACTCTCAAGAGTCTTCTCCAACACCACAGTTCAAAAGCATCAATTCTTCGGCGCTTAGCTTTCTTCACAGTCCAACTCTCACATCCATACATGACTACTGAAAAAACCATAGCCTTGACTAGACAGACCTTTGTTGGCAAAGTAATGTCTCTGCTTTTGAATATGCTGTCTAGGTTGGTCATAACCCTCCTTCCAAGGAGTAAGCGTCTGGTGGCTCTATGGTGGGGTTAATGGCAACTTCCTCCAATAGGGCTTATGCCATACCCAGGCATAAGATACACTCAGAGCCCCTGCCCCTGTGGCAGTCCACTGCTGACCCATACCTCCGCAGGAGACACTCTAACACAGTTCTGGTTCAGTCTCTGGGTCCTGGTGCACACAAGTTTTGTTTGAGCCCTCTGAGCATCTCTGGTAGTTATGGGGTTTGATTCTAAATGATTTCACCCCTCCTACCATCTTGTATGTGAACCGTGAACTTCCAGATGTTCAAGCTGGTTTTAGAAAAGGCAGAGGAACCAGAGAGCAAATTGCCAACATCTGCTGGATCATCGAAAAAGCAAGAGAGTTCCAGGAAAACATCTATTTCTGCTTTATTGACTATGCCTATGCCTTTGACTGTGTGGATCACAATAAACTGTGGAAAATTCTGAGAGAGATGGGAATATCAGACCACCTGACCTGCCTGTTTAGAAACCTATATGCAGGTCAGGAAGCAACAGTTAGAACTGGACGTGGAACAACAGGCTGGTTCCAAATAGGAAAAGGAGTACGTTAAGGCTGTATATTGTCACTCTGCCTATTTAACTTCTATGCAGAGTACATCATGAGAAATGCTGGGCTGGAAGAAGCACAAGCTGGAATCAAGATTGCCAGGAGAAATATCAATAACCTCAGATATGCAGATGACACCACCCTTATGGCAGAAAGTGAGGAGGAACTAAAAAGCCTCTTGAAGAAAGTGAAAGAGGTGAGTGAAAAAATTGGCTTAAAGCTCAACATTCAGAAAACTAAGATCATGGCATCTGGTCCCATCACTTCATGGGAAATAGATGGAGAAACAGTGGAAACAGTGTCAGACTTTAATTTTGGGGCTCCAAAATCAGTGCAGATGGTGATTGCAGCCATGAAATTAAAAGACGCTTACTCCTTGGAAGGAAAGTTATGACCAACCTAGATAGCATGTTGAAAAGCAGAGATATTACCTTGGCAACAAAGGTCCATCTAGTCAAGGCTATGTTTTTCCAGTGGTCATGTATGGATGTGAGAGTTGGACTGTGAAGAAAGCTGAGCACTGAAGAATTGATGCTTTTGAACTGTGGTGTTGGAGAAGACTCTTGAGAGTCCCTTGGACTGCAAGGAGATCCAGCCAGTCCATCCTAAAGGAGATCAGTCCTGGGTGAAACTCTAATACTTTGGCTGCCTCATGCGAAGAGTTGACTCATTGGAAAAGTCTCTGATGCTAGGAGAGATTAGGGGCAGGAGGAGAAGGGGACTACAGAGGATGAGATGGCTGGATGGAATCACTGACATGATGGACATGAGTTTGAGTGAACTCCAGGAGTTGGTGATGGACAGGGAGGCCTGGCATGCTGAGATTCATGGGGTCACAAAGAGTCGGACATGACTGAGCGACTGAACTGACTAAACTTAACTGAACCATCTTGTTGGGGTTTTCCTTTGCCCTTGGATGTGGGGTATCTCTTCAAAGTCACTCCAGCACCATGCAGCCACCTCTCCACCATGATGCAGCTGCCGCTCCAGTGCCCACCACTTTTTTGGGGCTTCTCTGCCATTCGTTATCTTCCACCATGTTCAGAGTTTCTTCTGATTGGTTAGTGATGAGGTAACAGGGCAGTGCTCCAGGAATCTAGCGCTCAGCCTGAAGTTACCATCCTCCACCTGGGTGGGGACTCTAGTACCTACAGCAGAACTCAAAGATTTTGTCAGGTATATTCCTTGAGGGGGAACCAAGACCCTGTCCCAAGGCTGTATTATTGTTTCTTGACTGCTCCTTTCTGATTTCTGCATCTCCTCCCTTCCCTGATCAGCTGAATTTTCTTTACCACTGAAGATAGTCAACTACACTCTTCAGGGCCCCTCCACATTCTTCTCTGATACCATTTACCATCTCCACTGTAACCTTCATGTATCTCCGTCTCCCTGTTAAAGACTGCGAGCTCATTGAGGTTTAGGGAGGACTTCTTTACCTCCCATTCCTAGCACCGAGCATACTAGCAGACCTAAAATGGGCAGTTAGCTGATACTGCTTGAATGAACATGTAATTGCAGGGTAAACAAATAGGGTCTGAATGCTCTCCTGAGACAAACATCATATTGTTTACTTTTCACTTTCATTAAGCACCTGCTCCTTGCCAGGCCTTGGGCCAGGTGATGAAGCCAGAACCATGAGCATGACAGACACACTCATGGCCTTTAAGGAAGCTCCTATCTGAAGGAGTATTGAGGGAGCTGACAAGAAAATGGCTGGTTGCAATAGTATGTGGGAATGCTTTGACAAGGACAGGGAAGGGGGCCTGGTAAATATCCCAAACCAGATCGGGAGTGGGCAGGCAGGGAAGTCTAAACCAAGGTTTTGTGTGTGTGGGTGTGTGTGTGTGTGTGAGTGATCAGTTGCTCAGTCGTGTCTGACTCTTGTGGCCCCATGGACTGTGGTTCTCTGGTACTCTGCCCATGGGATTTCCTAGTCAAGAATACTGGAGTGGGCTGCCATTTCCTTCTTCAAGAGATCTCTGCAGCCCAGGAATTGAACCCATGTGTTTTGTGCCTCTTGCACTGGCAGACAGATTCTTTACCACTGAGCCACCAGGGAAGCCAGTTGCCAACCTCAAATGTCTACAGGGCCAACCAGCCTAGAAAAAATAGTTAATCTAGCCATGTAGAGGCTGAATGAACTGGAGTGGTTGGTTTAAATGGAATCCTGAAGCCATGTGGGGCCAATTTTCAAGAGATATCAATAAGCTGGATTTTTGTTTTTAAATGTCCAGAACTAATGCAAAAATATAAAATGAAAAAGGGAAACACACAAAACGTATCAATAGATCAGATACTGCCTGCTTCCCTAAGCAGTTCTAAGCAGTTTATCCTGCTTAGATACTGGATAAACTACTGCTCAAAAAAATGAGCCAGAATTCATCAAGTAAATTGTGTGTGTGCGTGTATGTATATGTGTGTTCACGCTGAAGTCTGGGAGTAGGTGCTTCATTGGAAAAAGGGTTCCCGGAAAAAGAACAGCATGAGCAGATACCCAAAACAAGAACAGAGCCTGGCAGGTGGGGAAGTTTAGTGCAGCTGAAGAAGAGAGTGGGTGAGAGACATTGCAACAGATGAGGCGGGATGGGCAGGACAAGATGATGGAGGGTCTTATAAGCCTGAGGTGGTGGGCACTAAAGATTGCTTTGCCACTAGCCATCCTTCTTTGCTCCTGGAATCTCTGTGTTAGCTGCTAGGCAGGATGTGGTTGAGAGGAGGACCACTCCTCCTCAGACCAGGGTCTAAGCCGATCATGGTCATCCCATTCCCTTTTCAGGGACAAGGGTAGCTTTGGCAAGAATGCAGTACTTGCCAAGGAGAAAGCTGGGGAGGAGTGTTTTCCACAAAGCTTTCCATGCTCATTAAAAGGGTCACAAAGAATCAAACACATCACTCCCTTTTTCCCACCCCTGTGGATATAACCTGCCATTTGGGGATCAGAAGATAAACCAACTCCAGAAAACAAATCAATTTGTCGAAAGGCCAGAACAGCCAGATGAAGAGACTCCACTTTTACAATGAGATCATTGGCCAGATGAATTGACCAGTTATAAGGCCCCTCTTCCTAGGACTTCTCATTATAGAAGGTAGTCTGTCTTCTTACTGTTGGCCCTTTATGAATTTTATTGGTAAATCACCAAGTCAGGGAGTTGGAGCTTTATTCCGAGGGTGCTGGGAGGTCAATGAAGAGTTTTAAGGACAGAAGTGTTATATTCAGATCTATGTTTTAGAAAGATCACTCTGGCTGCAGTGAGGATAAATGTTTGGAGCCAGGAAGGAACATGTATATTTCATTTTGCTCAGGAAACTTGAGATCCCCTGAGGGTAGGAATGGTGTTTCATTAATCTGCTGCAATGCTTTTCATATGGTTGGCACTCAAGGTCTGTTCAGGGAATGAGGTCAGTTGCTGAGTGATTATATCCTTTCTATTACATCTAGAACAGCTGGAGGTCACCCTCCAGCTGTGTCACATATGAGCACCTATAGGTTTCTTGCCAAAAATTGCCTGTTAACATTTTTCTTCCTTTCTTTCTTCCTCTCTTCCCTCCTGTCTCCCTCCCTCTCTTCCTTCCTTCCCTCTTCCTTACCTCCCTCCCTCCCTCCCTCCCTTTTCTCTCTTTCTTCCTTTTGCATTTAGCATTCCTTTATCTGCAACCAACTACATAATTTATTAGACCAGCACACCACGAATTTGTAGGATCTTTTGTCCCAAAAAGGAAGGGGAAAGTACTAAAACATAAAGTATACATATATCTCCTCTGCTCATGTGCATACTCCATTGACTTCACTTGTAAAACCACAAATTCAAAGAGTTACTAAGAATTTAAAGATGGTGAGGGCAGAGCATTAAAACCCAAGCTTAGGACTGGTTTGAGTGTAGGGCTTCGTGAAGCCACACAGCTGGCACTCATGAAGCAGCACTGCCTGGAGCCTAGAGTCTCTGGCTGATATGTTCACAGCAAGGAGAGCAGTGTGCAATGGGGAGGGGAGCCCAGGGCTGGGTTTTTAGGGGGCTGGGCGTGTGTTAGTCCCTCAGGCATTGTCCAACTCTTTGCGACCCCATGGTCTGTAGCCCACCAGGCTCCTCTGTCCATAGGATTCTCCAGGCAAGAATACTGGAGTGGGTTGTCATTCCCTTCTTTAGGGTATCTTCCCAAGTCAGGGATCGAACCCAGGTCTTCTACATTACAGGCAGTTTCTTTACTGTCTAATCTACCAGGGAAGCCCTAGGGGGCTACCTAGATTCTAATTATTATTGACTTAAGCAACATTATAATTACATTTATTGCAAATTTATGCTTTTTATGCACTTCTGCCAACCTATATTTATTATATTTTCTAACTATAAAAATTTAAGTAAATGATGAAGATAAATTCATTGTAAGTCTAATGAAGTTTCTAAATTGCCCTCTCCTGGGAACTTTCTCTCTGTTTCCGTGATTGTTTTGGGTGTTTCTACATTACCATCTATTCCCTTCTCACTTCTCAGAAGTAATTCAGACCTGTAAGTTCCAGATGGGGTATACACTTTTTCATGATCCTGCCAATGATAAGGAAAACCAGAACAGCATTCAGGGATGAATTAAAGAGTTAACTTTTCCCAAAAGTGTTATGCCAAGACTTAGAAGAATTATATCACACATAAAAGAAGGGCTTCCCTCATAGCTCAGATGGTAAAGAATCCACCTGCATTGCAGGAGACCCTGGTTTGATTCCTGGGTCGGGAAGATCCCCTGGAGAAGGGAAAGGCTACCCTCTCCAGTATTCTGGCCTGTAGAATTCCACGGACAGTCCATGGGGTTGCAAAGAGTCAGACATGACTTGAGCGACTTTCACTTTCATCTCACTTTTCAAGAGAACACAATCAAATCCTTTTAGTGGAAAAGCGGGCCACAGTCCGTGGGGTCATGAAGAGTTAGACACGCGTTAGCGACTAAACCAACAAGTGTCCATTCTGCCCCCTTAGGGCAGAAAGAGACCCTCAGGCTTTCTTCCATAGAGATGTCTTTTTCTTTTTTTTCCAGTTAAAGACCAGAAGAGCTCCCTCTCCTTGAGTAACAGGCTTGGCAGGCATCTTAACCGAAGGATCAGGCATCCTGATGCCGCTGGTGCGGCTCCTTTGTGCCTCCTCTCGCTGTGTGGGCGGCACTATTTTTTGCGCCTTGAGGATCCAGGTTGAAATGGGCTCTGGTCTCACTGGATGGGTGTGCTGTGTATCCCTTGCCACCTAACTGAGTTCTTAAATGGTAATTTCCAGTGAGGGAACTGGATTACAGCAGAATCTTCATATCAAGTGATCCACGTGCAAAATCCATCACACTGTATCAATCAATCTCATCATTCAACCGTACATGTAAGTTTTAAAATTTTTATTTTTAATTGGAGGATAGTTGCTTTACAATATTGTATTGATTTCTGTCATACAACAATGTGAATCAGCCCTAAGTATATATATATCCCCTCCCTCCTGAATCTCCCTCCCACCGCCCTCCTCCATCTTACCCCACTAGATCATCACAGAGTGCCAGGCTGGGCTCCCCGTGTGCATAGCAACTTCCCATTAGCTATCTGTTTTACACGTGGTAATGTGTATATTTCTCTGCCACTCTCTCAATTTGTCCCACCCTCTTCTTACCCCGCTGTGTCCACAAGTCTGTTCTGTATATCTGTGTCTCTATTCCTGCCCTGAAAATAGATTCACCAGTACCATTTTTCTAGATTCCACATAGATGTGTTAATATGTGATATTTGTTTTTCTCTTTCTGACTTACTCCACTCTGTATAACAGGCTCTAGGTTCATCCATCTTGGTTCAACAGACTCAAATTTGTTTCTTTCTATGGTTGAGTAATATTCCATTGTATATATGTACCACGACTTCTTTGTCCATTCATCTGTCAATGGACAGCTAGGTTGCTTCCATGTTCTGGCTACCATACACATAATTTAAAAATTTTTTTTTAATTTTAACCTTTCTGGAATTAAGATATGTCTTGCAATCAGTGACATCTTACATTCTCTGTCAAGGTGGTAACATTATTGCCATTGCCCGAGTAGGCATTGACATTGGAAACACCAATATCAAAACTTGCAGAATGGAGATCGTTGACCTGGAAGAAAATCCTGAGGTCCCAGTGCAGCACTGTATAGAGTGGTCGCAGGACATGGTGGCATGGGGGGAGGAAGTGGTAAACCAGGCTATTGGGCAACACTCTCAAAGCAAGAGTCACAAGTAGGCTGACTCTACAAAAGCAACAAGAGCTGAGGCACCCAGCACCAGCTGTTCTTGTGCTAAGTCACTTTAGTCATGTCTGACTCTTTTCAACCCCAGAGAACCTACCAGGCTCCTGTGTCCATGCGATTCTCTAGGCAAGGATATTGGAGTGGGTTTCCATGCCCTCCTCCAGGGGATCTTTCCAACCCAGGGATCGAACTCAGGTCTCTTACATCTCCTTCATTGGCAGGCGGGTTCTTTACCCCTAGCGCCACCTGTGAAGCCCACTAGGTCTTGTTTTTAGGGCTTTTTAAAAATGCCACATCACCAATGAGCTTGATGGTCCTATATCACAGAGCGTGACATGGGCAAGAAAACTTCCTCTCTGAGTCATATGGTGACTCTGAAAGGTCAGACTAAATATGAAGTTTTAGGGATATCTGGAACTGTTCATTTCACTTATGTTTTCCTTCCTATGAATGCACAAGAGTGATATGTCATACAAATCTATGTCTAATTAGAATGGCTATTATAAAAAGAAAATCAGAAAATAAAAAATGTTGGTGAGGATATGGAGAAATTGCAATCCAGATTCATCACCACTGATGGGAATGTAAAATGGTGTGGCCACTGTAGGATGGCATTTTCTCAAAAAAATCAAGCATAGGATCACCATATGATCCAGTAATTCCACTTCTGGGTACAGATCCCAAAGGACTGAAGACAGGGACTTGAACAGATAATTATACATTCATGTTCAGAGCATCGTGTGTGTGTGCTAAGTTGCTTCAGTCATGTCCAACTCTGTGCAACCCCATGGACTGTAGCCCACCAGGCTCCCTTGTCCATGGGATTCTCCAGGCAAAGAATACTGGAGTGGGTTGCTGTGCCCTCCTCCAAGGGGTTTTTCCTGACCCAGGTGTTGAACACGTGTCTCTTATGTCTCCTGCATTGGCTGGCGGGTTCTTTACCCCTAGTTCCTCCTGGGAAGCCCCATGCAGAGCATCATCATGCACAATAGCTGAAAGATGGAAGCAACCAAAAGGTCCTTCCATGATAAATGGATAAACAAAATGTGGTCTATACATACAATGGGCTATAATTGGCCCTGAGCATTTATGAGCTTCTGATACATTCTACAGTTTGGATGAATGTTGATGACATTGTTAAGTGAAATAGATCACAAAAGGACAAACATATGAATTCGCTTATATGAGGTCCAAGAGTAGTCAAACTCAGAGAGGCAGATAGTTGAATAGTAGGGACTATGGTAAGGGCAGAATTGGGGACTTACTGTTTAATGGATGCAGAGGCTCAGGTTGGAAAGATGAAGGATTCTGGAGATGGGTGGTGGTGATGGTTGCACAACAGTACGAATGCACTTGGTGCTGTCGAACTGTACACTTAAAAACGGTTAAAATGGTAACTTTTATGCTTTGTATATTTACCACGATGAAAATCTATATCTTATCAAACCTGTATAAACTCTGTTAATAAGTATAAATTAATATCTTTAAGTGATAAGAGAGCATTTAGCCAGAATTAATCAACAGCATTTTCCTTTTTCATTGGTATGTGAAACAACGGTAGATCTTGTGGTCACAGACATCCTAGATTTGTGAAATATGGCCATATGTTTTCCTTTACCTCCTCCCTCCATATGAAAAACGCTCATTTGACAGATTCACGTTAGAAGAGAAAAAGTTGTACCAACTTCACCTCTGATCGATTATTAGGATTTGCCCCCTGTCCAGTCCTGTTCTAGAAGCTGGGATTAGAGGCCTAATTCTTGACCTCAGTGAACATGTAGCTTCTTGGTCAAGTAAAAATATTGTTTGGGTAGAATTGGGAGTGCTGGAGCAGGAATCTTTTTTAAAAAGTGATTCTGAGAGGTGAAGAAGATAGGAGAGAGAACTGACTGCAAAGGGGCCAGAGGAAACCTCTTGGTGTGATGAAAATATTCTGTGTGTAATGACTACGATTATATGATTGTAGTTGAAACTCATCAAGTGACATATTTAGAAAGTGGTGACTTTTATTGTATATAAGTTATACCTAAGTAAATAAAATAACCCAAAGAGAAGAAGGAAGGAAGGATGGAAGGAATCTGGAGAGCTTCTTAGTTTAGACTCTACCAGGCAAGTCACTTTGCTCCTCTTGCCTCATCTGTGAAATGAGATACTTCAGTGAAACCTCTGAGATCTCTTATTACTTCTCTGCATCCGTGGAAATACAATCCAAATGAAACAGCATTGTGATGGAGCAGAGACTGTGCTTGTACACCCCTTCCCACCCCAACCCCCACCCCATATGGGTCCCTTTTCCCCCTCCTAGGCTACATTTCCCAGTATCCCTGGCGAATAAGTAGGGTTGGGTGGCTGATTCTGGAAACATGGCCAGAAATTAGGTGCATGCCCTCAGGCCTGGCTCCTGGAGCATCCCAGTGGGATCCTCTGCATGCTCTGCCCTTCCAGGTTGCCCTCCCAGGCCTTGGGTTGAAGGGACTGTGCCTTAATGGAAGGTCCTTTCTTCCTAGGTTTCCCTCTGGAGACGTGCTGCCCAACTAACGTGGCAAGAATTACATCACTGTTGTTTTAGGCTGCTCAGACCTTGTTTTGCTTATTAGAATAAACAAAACAAGCCTACGCTGAATAAAATAAAGAGCTAAGTATGGGATGGTGAATGGAGCTCCCACCCCAGGGCCTTTGCACTTGCTATTCCCTTTGCCTGGAAGACTTTTCCCCACACGAATTTGCAGGCTCAACTCCCTCCCTTCCACTCAAATGTCTTCTTCATATAATCAGAGTCGACCACCGTTAGCAGAATAACCCCCTTCCCCACCCCACCCCAGGAAACTCCGTCTCCTTCTCTGCTTTAATTTTCCTTCAATACATTATTTTCCCCATCTGATGTTAAAGTATCTATCTATTTATCTGGCTTCTATGAGGGCATGTCATTTGCCGTGTTTTCTACCGTGTCCCCAGGGCCTGGGACAGGTACGTGGGCTATGACAGGCTTCAACAAATACTTGTTTGCTGAGAGATCTTGCTTGCTAAACCACAGCAGTAGCTTGTAACTGTTCAGAGGGCTGTGCTGAGAAAGATTTGAGCATCAGCATACAGTAATCAACGCTGATGGATATTTTGCCCAGAGTCAGGAGGGAGAGCCAGAGGGTATGTTGGTCCCACTGCTACCTCGTATTGGGGTTGAAAATGGTGCTAGGTTTGACTTTCCTAGCATGTTAGCCAATAAGGCAATATTCTTGGTTTATGAGTGGAATGAACATCACAGTGAAAACTTGGTGCGGGGAGAAGAGAGTCCAGCTGGCTAGGCACACAGGTCAGGGCAGAGTGGGGCTGTTGTGGGAAGTAGCCTGGAGCCAGGAGGCTGTGGTTGGAGGAAGCCAGGTCTGGGCACAAGGCTCTGGGCAGACAGAACACGCGGAGGCTAGCTGGGGAGGCGGGGCTTGTTTGAGAAACTGACCAAGGTAGAGAAGGAAGACTGGGACACAGAAGGGCCAGTCTATTCACTTCCACCCCTGGGCTCCATAGCTCCCTCACGTCACCCAGAGTTTCCCACCATCCTGCCAGTTCAGAGCAGAGCTATAAAGGGTCCATGAAAAAGGAGTGAGCAGGGGATAAATAAGCCCAGAGATTAATGCACTAGGCTGTATCCTTTTTACACTCCGTAAACCTGGACTCCTTAAATACACTGCAGTCATCGGGGATTCTTGCATAATCTCTTGGGTCCTTAAGGGAAGCAACAGAAAGAAAGCCATCTCCTTTTTTAGATTGGAGAATTGGCCAGGCAATGTCAGGACTCTTTTTTCACTGTATTTAAAAATTTTTCATTGGGGGTGTGGTTGATTTACAATGTGTGTTAGTTTCAGATGTACAGCAAAGTGAGTAAGTTATGCATATACGTATATTCACTGTTTTCAGATTCTTTTCCCATAAAGGCCATTACAGAGTATTGAATAGAGTTCCCTGTGCTATACAATAGGTCCTTATTAGTTATCTATTTTATATGTAGGAATATGTGTATGTCAGTCCCAATCTCCCAGTTTCTCTATCCCTGCCATTTACCCCTGGAAGCCATAAGTTTGTTTTCTACATCTGTAACTCCGTTTCTCTTTTGTAGATAAGTTCATCTGTACCTTTTTTAAAGATTCCACATATAAGTGATATCATATTTCATCGTATGTTTAACGATAAGTTAATTGTGGGCTCTTAAGCGCTTGTCCTCAGTGCCATGCCAGGGCCCAGCACAATACTGCTGGCTTCCCAGGACCAAGCTGCTCACTTTCTCCCTCTCGCTCCAAAGCAAAATAAAAGAACATCACTGAGCATCTTGGAACTGCGTCGCTCAATTTCTGGGATAGGACACAGAATTGACAGGCGCAGCTTTATTTCTCCCTACGAGATGTGTTCTTGTATAGTAATCTCCTTCCCATTTCCTAGTGTGTCTTCCAGCAAATGATGACGAACATAAACAACACTTGCGGAAGAGATGGTCTTTCATTAGTTCTTAGAAAGACCTTCATTTCCTTCCAGGCTCATCTCTCTAGCTGGAAACCAGCTGATCGTTGGGAGTGAGGCAAATAGATCAGAACAGTAAACACCAGGTTTTTAAAATATGGTTATGCTTCTAATGGTAAAATAATTATAAGCCAGGGCCTTAAAGCAGGCTTTTGTTTACCCCCAGGAAGCACTGTACGATTACAGCGTGATGCTAGGTTAAGAATTGGAGGTTGACATGATTGAACTGTGTCCCTCTTGAAGTGGTGCTGCTTTATCTCTAGAGATCGGGAGAAAATGAAATCTCCTTTCGTATTTCAAATATTTTTTCCCTGAGAAGCTGTTTGGATTTCAGAACTGATTTCTCATGCAGAAGAGACGCACAAATGTCAGGAAATTATGCAGAGTTCCATTTTAGTGATCACCACTCGGAAGGATGTTGTCAGCCACAATGACCAGGTTTCTTTTGATACAAATGAAATTTTACACAAATGATCCCAGATCCCATGCTATTCATTTCTCGATTGTTTGTTGCTCATTTTTAAGCAAAAATTGAGTTCAAAAGCATCTTGGTCACAGACTATCCGTGTCACACAAACCCCTTTCTGCCTGAGTGACTTTGTTGATGCTATTTGAAATGATCACCCGTTAGGATTTATTTTTGCCAGTCTACACGCCTCAGCCCAGATAGGGCAGATCATTAGCGGGTACGAAGGGAGGCTCAGGAAATGAAGGCCCTCCAGCGCTCTTCACATTACTTTAACTGGTCTGATAAAACAGAGCAGGGCAGGCAGGGCTTTTTCTCCCCACTGGGATATTGAACTTACAGAAAATGAGACAGTGAATTGAGCTGAGGCGGTCAGATCTCACCAGAGAGACTGAGGTAAATGTGTTTCCCCAGTTGCTCAAGGAAAGGATTCCAGCGGATGGCAGGGGGCCAAGGGACAAAGAGAGCTAAAGGCCCAATGGGAACGACCCTCTGAGGCCACAAGGTGAAGAGGTGGGAGAAATGCTGACAATCAACCAGTTACTACAAAGACATCAAAGGCATTGGCCGGCTGTGCACCCAACACTGAGTTTCAGATCTTTTGGAGGATGAATGGGTGGCCCAGTGTGCCTCGTCTTACGGATGCAAGTGGTATGCACAGGCATCTTGACTGATCTGTGCTCTCCCAGGTCTGCATTGGGAGAGTGACCCTGCAGATCAGAGAGATTGGCCCTCCTGGGAGATTTCCACCATCCCTGGAGTCCTGTCCCTCCTATAGGGAGCTCTCCCTCTACCTAGCGGTGCCTGATTCCTGCTCAGTGGGCTGGGGTCCCTCTGCCTCCTCCCCTCCACTCAACAACAAAGCAAGACCATCTCAGGATGCTGGGAAGAAAGTCACTACTCAATGAAAAACCACGTGAAGGCCTACCTAGCTATTAATAAGTTATTAATAGTTATTCATGGATGCCAGAGACAACATGTGAAAGTTATCCTGGTGACTTTATTAAGATAAATTGGTGGACGTCCACAGAAATAAATATATTTCTTTTTAAATAGCAAGCTTTTTAGGATGACCAACCATCCTGGTTAGCTCCTGGTCTAACTGGGGTGGCTGGTCACCCTACTTGTAGTTAATATCAGAGTAGCTGGTTTAGGATAGTGTAAGAGAAACTATTACATTTTTCAGAACTGGATAGCAAAAATCTAATGGGTGATTCATTCCCCTAACTTTATCTACAGACATAAAAATATTAAGAAAACCACCTGTGAACCTGCTTAGCTATGGACCCCAGTGACTCTGGAGTCAGGCTGCTGCTGCTGCTGCTAAGTCGCTTCAGTTGTGTCCAACTCTGTGCAACCCCATAGATGGCAGCCCACCAGGCTCCCCTGTCCCTGGGATTCTCCAGGCAAGAACACTGGAGTGGGTTGCCATTTCCTTCTCCAATGCATGCAAGTGAAAAGTGAAAGTGAAGTCGCTCAGTTGTGTCTGACTCTTAGCGACCCCATGGACTGTAGCCCACCAGGCTCCTCTGTCCATGGGATTTTCCAGGCAAGAGTACTGGAGTGGGTTGCCATTGCCTTCTCTGAGTCAGGCTACTGGGACTTGAATCCTGGCACCATCACCTCCAGGCTGTACGAACTTGGGCAAGTTGTCGCCCCTTCCCTCTGTCCCTTGATGGCTTTGTCTATAAAGTGGAGATGATAGAGCATATCTCGGTGGGTTGTTATCTGAATTCAAAGAGCTAATACATGTGTGATATTGTGATTTATAAGAAATACATATTTGGTTGTTGTGCTTTCCTGACACAGAGATCCTAAAACCTTTGGGATTTTTTTGGTGATGTGTGCAATAAAGGTGTCTTTTGTTATGTTAATGAGGTGCAAGTTGGACTGAGCCTAAGGATGGAACTGGTTACCAGGGGAGCCAGCCCTGTGATTGGAGGATTGGAACTTTCAGTCCCACCCCCTGACCTCTGGGGAGGGGAGAAAGGGTGGAGGTTTTGTGTAGTCACCAATGGCCAGTGAGTTAAATCAATCCTGCCTGTGTAATGAAGTCTCCATAAAAACCCCAAGGATGGGTTCTGAGAGCTTCTGGGTTGGTGAGCATGTGGAGATGTGGGGAGAATGGACCCAGAGAGGGCATGGAGGCTCTGCACCCCTTCCCCATCCCTTGTTCAATGCATCTTTTTCATGTGGCTGTTCCTGAGTCACATCCTTTATAATCAGTGAAAGTGAAAGTTGCTCAGTCATGTCTGACCCTTGTGACCACATGGGCTATATAGTCCATGGAATTCTCCAGGCCAGAATACTGGAGTGGGTAGCCTTTCCCTTCTCCAGGGGATCTTCCCAACCCAGGGATCAAACCCAGGACTCTTGCATTGCAGGTCGATTCTTTACCAGCTGAGCCACAAAGAAAGCCCAATAAGCAGTGATGTAGTACGTAAAATAGCTCTCTGAGTGCTGTGAGCTGCTCTAGCAAATTAACCAACACCAACCTCTGACTTAGAGCCAGTCGGCCAGAAGCACAGTGATGGCCAGTGCCTGGGATTGGCCCCTGAAGTAGTCAGGGGCGGTCTTGTGGGCCTGGGCCCTAGGCTGTGGGACCTGAGGCCATCTCTGGGTAGACTGTGTCAGGGTTAAGTCGAGTTAAATGATCCCAGTGAGTGATTAGACAGTTGCTTGCTTGGTGGTGGTAGGGGGGAAGCCCTGTCACATACACACCCCACCATGGTGGAATTGGTTGCAGAACTCTTTTAATACGCAAGAGGCTTAGAACAGCTCTAGCACCCAGTAAGTGCTTAATAGTCTCAGTTGTCATCCTCATTATTATTATTATCTCTCTTTTCATGAGCCCTGAATTACTGCCAAGGGTTGAATATAACTCCTAAGTGTACATTAAGCCTTCATGTCATCACTTAACTGTTGTAATTCCTGAGTCACTAAACATTGTATTCTTTGAGCAGGCCTCACGTGTGATTTTCCTTCTTCACCCTGCACTGGTCTGGAACATTTCCGTTTCCTCTGGCTGCCTCTGCTTTCTACTGCTAAGAGAAGGGCGTCAGTTAGCTTCCTAAGAGCCCCTTGACCCAGGCTCTCTCCTCAATGTGTGGTTAAAACCTCTTAGACCTGCAGTCTTCTGTCTCTGCTCTAGGATTCTAGCTGCCCCTCTAACACACACACACACACACTCCCCACAGCAAACACCTCCCACATACACATGTATATGCACACAAACATACACACAGAGCTGTATACACTGCCACATATTCCCACATACACATGTATATATGCACATATGCATGTGGGTAAACATGGATGTACACACACCATGTATACACATACACTGCATACAAACATATACATGCAAGTACGCAAGTACACGCATACACCATATACACATTTACCTCACACCCGTACACACAGATAAATGCACATGGACATACACATAATACACATGGGTATATACACACGTACACACCATATACGCACTTGCATACAGACACATATACATGAATGCACATACACGCATGCACCCAGATATACACAGATACGCATATACATCAGGTGTGCATGCATACACACACAAACACATACATAGACATACACAAATGCACACGTATCACACACATACATCCCTACACGATACACACACTCACACACACACACACACACATGCATATACATACACGTAATTCATAGTGAGCTGTAGGCTCCAGCTCATCCCAGAGAGCATGGCAGAATATTTCTACCATCTCCACACAGATTTAAAGGTGGGTCTTTAAGAAGGAAAAAAACACTTCTAAAAGGTAATTATGTATGGTTTTCTTCAAGATCACATTATGAATAGTAATTATATAAAATATTATTTCAAATATCAAAACTTGTACGTACATGCTGGTCAGATAATTTATTCAACAAATAACTGAAATTGCAGTGCCTCCTCTGGCAGGTGCCCGCCGGGACGTAGGTGTCTTCTGAGAGAGTCTTCACCTCTCCCCCAGACCTCCTTGTCACTAACTTTTCAATCCTGTGTTTTTCAACATCTTTCACCTACTGGCCAAACCAATACCCCTTCACTTAAATAAGTGTAGAATCACTTTTCAGGCCATGTCTCTCTCCACACGAAGTGGTCAACCAGATGTGTTATCTGAAGTTTTGCCCCCAGGAGGATTTACTCCAGCATTGTGTTTCTGGGCCACTTCAAAAAGGACTGTAGTGCTAACCCCATCTACTTCTTGCTTTCCTAGCATCCCCATTTTACTGATCCTAAGGAATGCCTCAGGAAGCCATGGGTCAAGGGAGAAGAGGGAAATAGCAGGAAGCATACGAATATGATCCATTGGCTCGGGCAGTGTATTCGTGCCTTCCAGACCGCTCTGACTCAGTTTTATATTTGCCGTTCTGCATTTGACAAGGGAATGTTATTATGAATGTCCCTTTTTATGATCTGATGCGTCAGTAATGCCTTGTTCACGGAAGCCAGTTCAGAATGTGTTGTCTTGTGGTGTCCGTAGTGGGTTATGCATGACAGCAAAGTCTGTCGCTCTCTCCCATCAAGCGGTAGAGTTCATTTCTTCTGTCCTTGAAACTAGATTGATGGACCAAGAGAATAACGTGGTAGCAGCACCACTGTGTGTCCTGGGCCTGGACGCTGCAAGGGCTGGGGGCATTCATTTCTTCCCTCCTTCCTCCTTGGAAGACAACCATCACGCTGTCAAAAGCCCACGTGTCACAGACAGCCTGTGTGCAGGCACTCTGGTCAGCAGCCCCAGCCAGTCTCCTCATCAGCAGCCAACATGGACAGCCAGGCTTCTTGGACTTGTGAGCAACCTTGGTCTTTCCAGGCCAACAAAGTCAAGTTCCCACTGAGATCAGAAAATCCAATAAATGGGGACTTCCTTGATGGTCCCGTGATTAAGAATCTGCTTTCCAATGTAGGGGATGTGAGTTTGATTCCTGGTCCGGGAACTAAGATCCCACAGGCTGCAGGGCAACTAAGCCCACACATCGCAACAGCTGAGCCTGTGCACCACAACTACGAAGCCCACACGTGCAACAAAAGACCCTGCATGCTGCAACTGAGACCTGACACAGGAAAAGTAATTGTTTTTAAAATAAGTGAAATAATAGTTGAGTTAGTTAAATAAAAAAGAAAATCCAATAAATGGCCACACCAATATCCCCAACCTTCAGAAGACAGCCACCTCAGTGCCTCTTACAGCCTGAGGGAAAGGATGGTCCTCCCATGGCTCAAAGTCGGGGGACATCTGAACAGGTTGTACTTACCAGATCCGTCCCATTACTCCCATCATCCTTCATCTTCAGACACTTGCCTCTTCAGGTATCGTTTGCTACCCCAAATCTGCCTAGAGCATAGGTGTCACCTAGGAGCTTCTTAGAAATGCAGATTTTCAGATTCTAACCCAGACTTAGTTAATGAAAATCTCTGGAGGTGCTACCCAGGAAACTGTTTTAATAAACTCACCAGATTTTGCAAAGCATTACCAGGAGTGTTCAACCTCATTGACTGTAGACCAGGATTTGAGTCCAGGCTTCAGTGAATCCCAGCAAATAATTACTGTCACTTACAGGTGCAAAAGTCAGCACTTTAAATCCAAAATCCTCAGTGAGTATATTATATTAATTGATTTGACCTGATTATGTATTTCTTCTTCCTTGGCTTTACATCCTCAGAATTCACTTCCATATATGCTTTCTGTGTGGAGTAACTGCCAACAATACTCAGCAAACAATTCAGCAAAGCTCTGAATCTCTCTTAGCTTGTTGTCATTCTCTCTTAGCTGAACAGGTTATTACCTTCCAGAGCAGGTCTTATAAATTTATCAGGGGTACATGGGGATGGAGCTCTCTTTAGCATCTAGAGGTGATGAGGGCTGATGGCCGAGGGTCTTGTGATACAGTTGCTCAGCCACAGTTATCGAAAAGCTTCAGGGAAAGGTTTTTGGGAGGATGTGAGGTCTTGTTTCCACTACTAAAAGATTAAGGGGAATTTGGCTAGTTCAAAACTCTCAGCCTCTTCCTGTCTGCCCAGACGTCTCCATCCTACTTCTTGGGCACATCTTGTTCTTTAGTGTCCTAGTACAGTGATGTACTATTAATAGTATGTCCTGGTACTAGAGTACTGGTGATGTCCTAGGACAGCAATGTACTAGTGTGGCCACCTCATGTGAAGAACTGACTCATGGGAAAAGACTCTGATGCTCAGAAAGATTGAGGGCAGGAGGAGAAGGGGGTGACAGAGGATGAGGCGGTTGGATGGTATCACCGACTCAGTGGACGAGAGTTTGAGCAAACTCCAGGAGACAGTGAAGGACAGAGAGGCCTGGTGCACTGCAGTCCACGAGGTTGCAAAGAGTCAGACATGACTTAGTGACAGAACGACGACAGTGAAAGTACAGTGAGAGGAGAAGTCTGCGGATCAAGAGCGGGGGGTTGGGTGCTTAACTGATGCAGCAATGCTACAGATGCTATAACCAGATTCTAAGCTTGTTCCACAGCTATGCCTGCCCTACAGCTGTAAGAATAAGGAACACTTTCAATGCTTCCATAAAGATCTTCTGACCTTTGAGTGCTGTGGGTTTTCCTTTGGTTTTGTCTTTTCCCGCACAGACTCCTTAGAGCTCTCAAAAGCAGTCATCTGAGCCCGCATCATCTATAATCACACGCTGTTATGCTTTGTTCTTCCCTTGGTTCCCAGATTCTTCCATGTACAGGCATAGTGTAATAAAGGGTAGGGCAGGAGTGGGGAGGGGGGCTGGGGTCATTTGGTCCAGGAGGGCTGATTCTTTCCTTGGGAGGCTGGCTTGAAGGGTCTTCAGCATCGGAGTTGCCCTTGCCTCTTGTTGATTGGCAGGCATCAAGAGGTACCAGCCCTGGCACATTTCCTGGTCATCCTTTCATCTTTTTTCCGCCCTTTCATGTCTCTGTTTTACTCTATTTCTCTTTCCCCATTTTCAACCGATATTTTTATCTTCTTCCTATCTGTACCTACCCATACACTTCTGATGCTGATACTTCTGTCTGCGCTCACAGTTTTAAACACTTTCCTGCCCTTCTTGGGGTCACAAGCTCCCAGATGCTGTGCTTCCATTTAATACCCCACAGTCATTTCCTTTCTTCTCTTAAAGCCTCATTTTCCCCTTAAGAAACTCAACTTTACTGCATATCAGCTCAACTACCAATTGAAAGACAGGTCAGTATATATTATTTTTTCAACCCAGACCTGAGACACAGCAACGCCTCCCAGCAGTGAAAGACCACTCTGACCATTCTTGTATTTCTGCTTATGTCTGGACCCTGGGGCTTGCCCTCGTGGCCCCATCCTGGTGACACCGGGGCAGGTATGAGAACTCCCTACTTGCACGAGTCACCTTCTTATCTGTCCTGTTCGTGGGTCATGGTCTCAAGGTTTCCCCAAGCCACCTGAGAGAATGAAGTAACTTGGCTCTGTTGAAGCTTGGAAATAAAAAGGTCCTTGAGAAGCTTTTGTGAAAACTCTCATACTGGAATGTGGATTAAAAAGGCTTGCAGGGGGGTACTGCTAAATCTTTACAAATGTTTAGGATAAAGCACAAATGAGAAAAACATGTTCAGTGAGGCTTTTTGATTTGGGCTAAACTGTATTCTTAATTCTCTTCTACTGAAATGTGTTATGATCAGGGAGAATGACCTCAGGCCAGATGATGAAACTATTGTACTTCTGTACTTGGGGTGACTTCCCTCGAGGGGCCTATGCTGTTTCTCTCTGACTCTATCTCATTTTCTCTCTCTCCCTCCCACCTCACTCATGACATGGAAAGTCAATGTTTGGGGTCTCTTATTTGGTAGCATTACAGTGACCCTGAGTCACAAAACAGCCTTCTGGGCCATCAGCAAGCTTTTTAGATGAAGTGGAAACTTGGGTAGGCTATGCTTCTTACTAATTAAGACAGCTAAAAGAAACTGATACAAACCGGCAATGAGAAGAAAATAAGTTTTGTGGGGTAAAAAAATGGACTTCTATGATTTTGTAGTATTTTTTTAACTTAAAAATATTAATTTTGGCTGCATTGGTCTTTGTTGAAGCATGCGGGCTTCTCTAGGTGCGGCACTTGGGCTTAGGTGCCCCCATGGCATGTGGGATCTTAGCTCCCTGACCAGGGATTCAACCTGCATCCCCTGCATTGGAAGGTGGATTCTTAACCAGCAGACCACCAGGGAAGTCCCTGTAGCATTTTCATAAAATTATTTTGGAAATACAACACACATACGGAAAACGATACAGATCATAAGTATGTAATTCAAGGAAGTTTCCGCAAATAAATCATGTGTAGCCACTACCCAGATCAAGAAACAATATTATTACTGGCCCCTCAGAAGCGCTATTTAAAAGTGTCTATACGAAAGTGTCTACTTTCATCATTAGTATTACCCCTAAAGGTAACCATCATCAAGACTTTTATCA
This sequence comes from Bos mutus, assembly GCF_027580195.1. Lineage (NCBI taxonomy): Eukaryota > Metazoa > Chordata > Mammalia > Artiodactyla > Bovidae > Bos > Bos mutus. The sequence continues at coordinate 101,129,390 of NC_091627.1, forward strand.
GCCGCAGTTTTGTCTCGAATTATAAGTATATACACTTTTATGGGGGCTTCCCTGGTGGCTCAGAGGGTAAAGCGTCTGCCTGCAATGCAGGAGAGCTGGGTTCGATCCCTGGGTCAGGAAGATCCCCTGGAGAAGGAAATGGCAACCCACTCCAGGACACTTGCCCGGAAAATCCCATGGACTGAGAAGCCTGGTAGACTACAGTCCATGGGATTGCAAAGAGTAGGACACGACTGAGCGACGTCACTTTTACTTTCTTCACACTTTTATGAATGGGTTCTCTCATGCAAAGTTGTGCTCGGGCAATGCGGTCATGTATTGTGTATAGAGTAACATGTCCCTTGCTAGTGGTTTGGATCAGGGACTAGCAGATGACAGCCCACCCCAGCTTGCCCTTGTGTGGCCCACCAGCTAAGAATGGTCTTTGCTTTTGTCAAGAGTTGTAAAAAACAAAATGAGAATATGCAGCAGAGACGATGTGTGTGTGTGCTTAGTCGCTCAGTCGTGTCCTATGCTTTGAGACCCCGTGGACTGTAGCCTGCCGGCTTCTCTGTCCGTGGAAGAATACTGGACAAGAAGTCCAGGCAAGAATACTGGAGTGGGTTGCCATTTCCTCCTCCAGGGGATCTCCCCGACCCAGGGATTGAACCTGCATCTCTTACGTCTCCTGCATTGGCAGGGGGTTTCTTTACCACTAGTGCCACCTGGGAAGCCTCACCAGAGGTAGAATTATTTCCAAAAGATATATTGAACTCCTTCATACTACCTCCCTTCTGACCCTCCCCATCCCTACCCCCCAGCAACTACTGATCTGCTTTTGCCATGGTAGCTTATTTGCATTTTCTCAATTTTTTTTTATAATTGATGGTAAATTGCTTTATTAATGTCTTTTTGGGGGGCCAACCTTCAAAATCGTTAGGTTTACTATTTTGGTGAGGAGGGAAGGGGACATTTTACTGACCCGTGGAGCCTGAATATCTGGAACTTGTGGCAGTTAAAGAAAGAGCTCTTCAGTGAGAGCACAGCGTCAGCACCCCGGAGGGACGAGCCTGGTCACTCATCATGTATCTGGTATCTTCTGTGGTCTCAGCCCTATGGTCCCCTCACTTGCCTCGTTGTTGTCATTTAGCTGCTAAGTCAGGTCTGACTTTTTGTGACCCCGTGGACTGGAGCCCTCCAGGCTCCTCTGTCCATGGGATTTCCCAGGCAAGCACACTGGAGTGGTTTGCCATTTCCTTCTCCGTGCATTTTCTCAAATTTTATAGAAGTAAATTCCACAGCCTCTTCTCTTTATTGTCTGTCATCTTTTACTCAGCATAGTTATTTAGAGACTCATCCGTATTGTGCCACATTTTCATTTTTTTAAAAGCCAACCAATGCTCCATTATATGGGCATACCACAATTCATTTGGCTAATAATAACCTGGAAGAAATGTTTAGTGAAAGTCATAGTGAAGCCATTTAACTAGAGGTTTATCAGCTTTATTGTTCTCAAAAAAGCTAGTTTTTGTTTTATTAATATTTCCTGTTTGTTTTTCTATTACATAAATTTCTGCTTTGACCTTCATTATTTCCTTTCTTCTGATTACTTCGGGTTTCATTGGCTCCTCTTATTTTCATTTCTTAAGGTAGTCTTTGGTTTGAAAACTTCTTCCTTTTCTATTCAGATCAGATCAGATCAGTCGCTCAATCGTGTCCGACTCTTTGCGACCCCATGAATCGCAGCACGCCAGGCCTCCCTGTCCATCACCAACTCCCGGAGTTCACTGAGACTCACGTATTATAGGTGTTTTAAATATCCTTTTAAATATAGCTTTAGCTGCATCTTGAAGATTTTTGGTAGGTTGTGTTTTCATTTTCATGCAGTGCAAAATACTTTCTTAATTAGTGTTTTTTCCCCTGAGATCCATAGCCTATTTAGAAGCCTCTTCAGTTCATTTCAGTTCAGTTGCTCAGTCATGTCTGACTCTTTGCCACCCCATGGACTGCAGCATCCCAGGCTTCCCTCTAATTTCCAAATATTTGAGGATTTCTAGGGATTTTTATTATTTGTTTCTGATTTAGTCCCATTCTAAAGAGCATACTTTAGATGACATCATCCCTTTATAAATTACTGAGAACGGTTTCATGGTCTGGAACATGGCTTATCTTGACAAACATTCCATGTGCCCTTGAAAAATGAATGCATTCTGCTGTTGTTGGGTGGAGTGTTCTTTGATGTAAATTGGTTCAGTTTCATTGATAGGGTTGTTTAAATCTTCTATATTAACTCTGATTCTCTGTGTACTTGTTTTCTCCATTGTGGATAGATGGGTGGTGACATCTACCATAATTGTGGATTTCCTCTGTTTCTCCTTGCAGCTTTTTAAATTTTTACTTTATATTTTAGAAACATAAATATTAGTATTGTATGTTCCTTTGATGAATTGGTCTGTTCATCATTATAAGATACCATTATCATTGACTCTCTGGGTCCTTGGTGATATTTTTGCTCTGAAATTGACTCTACCTGATTTTTTAAAAATTTATTTGCTTATTTATTTTTTGGAGGCTAATTACTTTACAATATTGCATTGGTTTTGCCATACATTGACATGGATCTGCCACAGGTGTTCATGTGTTCCCTATCCTGAACCCCCCTCCCACCTCCCTTCCCATCCCGTCCCTCTGGGTCATCCCAGTGCACCAGCCCTGAGTGCCCTGTATCATGCATTGAACCTGGGCTGGAGATCTGTTTCACATATGATAATATACATGTTTCAATGCTATTCTCTCAAACCATCCCACCCTTGCCTTCTCCCACAGAGTCCAAAAGACTGTTCTATACATCTGTCTCTTTTGCTGTCTCACATACAGGGCTATTGTTACCATCATTCTAAATTCCATATATATGTGTTAGTATATTGTATTGAGAAGAAGGCAATGGCACCCCACTCCAGTACTCTTGCCTGGAAAATCCCATGGATGGAGGAGCCTGGTAGACTGCAGTCCATGGGGTCGCTAGGAGTCGGACACGACTGTATAACTTTCAAGTAGACAACCTGAGCGACTTCACTTTCATTTTTCACTTTCATGCATTGGAGAAGGAAATGGCAAGCCACTCCAGTGTTCTTGCCTGGAGAATCCCAGGGACGGGGGAGCCTGGTGGGTTGCCGTCTCTGGGGTCGCACAGAGTTGGACACAACTGAAGCGACTTAGCAGCAGCAGCATACTGTATTGATGTTTTTCTTTCTGGCTTACTTCACTCTGTATAATAGGCTCCAGTTTCATCCACCCCATTAGAACTGATTCAAATGTATTCAACTGATTCAAATGTAATACTCCATTGTGTATATGTACCACAGCTTTCTTATCCATTCGTCTGCTGATGGACATCTAGGTTGCTTCCATGACCTGGCTATCATAAACAGTGCTGCGATGAACATTGGGGTACACGTGTCTCTTTCAATTCTTGTTTCCTCAGTGTGTATGCTCAGCAGTGGGATTGCTGGATCATAAGGCAGTTCTATTTTCAGTTTTTTAAGGAATCTCTACACTGTTCTCCATAGTGGCTGTACTAGATTGCATTCCCACCAACAGTGTAAGAGGCTTCCCTTTTCTCCACACCCTCTCCAGCATTTATTGCTTGTAGACTTTTGGATCGCAGCCATTCTGACTGGCATGAAATGGTACCTCATTGTGGTTTTGATTTGCATTTCTCTGATAATGAGTGATGTTGAACATCTTTTCATGTGTTTGTTAGCCATCTGTATGTCTTCTTTGGAGAAATGTCTGTTTAGTTCTTTGGCCCATTTTTTGATTGGGTCATTTATTTTTCTGGAATTGAGCTGCAGGAGTTGCTTGTATATTTTTGAGATTAATTCTTTGTCAGTTGCTTCATTTGCTATTATTTTCTCCCATTCTGATGGCTGTCTTTTCACCTTGCTTATAGTTTCCTTCATTGTGCAAAAGCTTTTAATTTTAATCAGGTCCCGTTTGTTTATTTTTGCTTTTATTTCCAATATTCTGGGAGGTGGATCATAGAGGATCCTACTCTGATTTATGTCGGAGAGTGTTTTGCCTATGTCTTCCTCTAGGAGTTTTATCGTTTCTGGTCTTAAATTTAGATCTTTAATCCATTTTGAGTTTATTTTTGTGTATGGTGTTAGAAAGTGTTCTAGTTTCATTTTTTTACAAGTCGTTGACCAGTTTTCCCAGTACCACTTGTCTTTTCTCCATTGTATATTCTTGCCTCTTTTGTCGAAGATAAGGTGACCATACATGCATGGATTTATCTCTGGGCTTTCTATTTGTTCCATTGATCTATATTTCTGTCTTTGTGCTGATACCATACTGTCTTGATGACTGTGACTTTGTAGTAGAGCCTGACGTCAGGCAGGTTGATTCCTCCAGTTCCATTCTTCTTTCTCAAGATTGCTTTGGCTATTCGAGGTTTTTTGTATTTCCATACAAATTGTGAAATTATTTGATCTAGGTCTGTAAAATACCATTGGTAGCTTGATAGGGATTGCTTTGAATCTATAGATTGCTTTGGGTAGTATAGTCATTTTCACTATATTGATTCTTCCGATCCATGAATACAGTATATTTCTCCATCTATTTGTGTCCTTTTTGATTTCTTTCACCAGTGTTTTATAGTTTTCTATATATAGGTCTTTAGTTTCTTTAGATAGATATATTCCTAAGTATTTTATTCTTTTCATTGCAATAGTGACTGGCATTGTTTCATTAATTTCTCTTTCTGTTTCCTCATTGTTAGTGTATAGGAATGCAAGAGATTTCTGTGTGTTGATTTTATATCCTACAACTTTACTATATTCATTAATTAGGTCTAGTAATTTTCTGGTGGAGTCTTTAGGGTTTTCTATGTAGAAGATCATGTCATGTCACCTGCAAACAGTGAGAGTTTTACTTCTTCTTTTCCAATCTGGATTCCTTTTATTTCTTTTTCTGCTCTGATTTTTGTGGCCAAAACTTCCAAATCTATGTTGAATAGTAGTGGTGAGAGTGGGCACCCTTGTCTTGTTCCTGACTTTAGGGGAAATGCTTTCAATTTTTCACCATTGAGGATAATGTTTGCTGTGGGTTTGTTATATATAGCTTTTATTATGTTGAGGTATGTTCCTTCTATTCCTGCTTTCTGGAGAGTTTTTATCATAAATGGATGTTGAATTTTGTCAAAAGCTTTCTCTGCATCTTTGAGATAAAACTTTCTTTTGTTAGTGTTAGCATGATTATTTTTTTCCATTCTTTTACTTTTAACCTCTTTTTGTCTTTATGTTTCAATTAGATTCTTATAAGCAGCATGTACTTGGGTTTTGATTGTTTAAAATCCCATTTGTTTTTGACAAGCTGTGCCTTTAAATTGAAGTGGTTAAGTGGTGTATATATATATATCTTCTTTATCCATTCATCTGTTGACAAACATTTAGGTTGCTTCTGTGTCTTGGCAACTGTAAATAATGTTGTTATGAACATGGGGGTGCACGTATCTTTTGGATTATTGGGTGTTTTTTTAAAAAATAAATACCCAGGTGCGGAATTGATGGGTCATATAGTAGCTCTACTTTTAGTTTTTTGAAAACCTCCATACAGTTTTCCATAGTAGCCGTACCAATTTACAATCCCATTAACAGTGTAGGCGGGGTCCCTTTTCCCCACAACCTCACCATTTTTAATGTGTGTTCTTTTTGTTGATAGCCATTCTGACACATGTGATGTGATATCTCATTGTGGTTTTGATTTGCATTTCCCTGATGATTAGTGATGCTGAACATCTTTTCATGTTCCTGTTGGTCATCTGCATTTCCTGGAAAAATGTTTGTTCAATTCTTCTGCCCATTTTTTAATTGAATTGTTTGGGTTTATGGTGTTGAGTTGTAATAGCTGTTTATATATGTTGGATATTAATCCCTTATTGGTCATATCACTTGCAAATGTTTTCTCCCATTCAGTAGGTTTTCTTATCATTTTGTTTATGATTTCTTCTGCTATGCAAAAACTTTTTAGTATAAGAAGGTTCAATTTGTTTGTTTTTGCTTTTATTTCCTTTACTTTAGGAGACAGATCCAGAAAACACTGAGGCTGTTTATGTCAGAGTGTTCTGCTTAAAATTTCAGTTATATTTTTAATTTCTAGAATTTCCCTTTAATATATTAGAGTTTTCTATTGAAATTCTTCATTGTATCATCTAGTCTTAGAAACTCATTAATCCTATACATCAATAGTGAAGTGAAGTTGCTCAGTCATGTCTGACTCTTTGTGACCCCATGAGTTGTAGCCTACCAGTCTCTTTGTCCATGGTATTTTCCAGGCAAGAGTACTGGAGTGGGTTGCCTTCTCCAGGGGATCTTTCCGACCCAAGGATTGAACTTGGGTCTTCCCCATTGTAGGCAGATGCTTTTACTGTCTGAGCCACCAGGGAAGTCTGTCTAATATATATATGAATGGTGTACAGTAATTAAATATTTTGATCACCTTTGCATCTATTTTTATTGCTTATTTTTCCCTCGACCTTGTTTTCTGTATACTTGATATTTTTAATTAAGTGTCATAGGTATGAAAATTGAGGCAAATGAGTATGTTTTATTTTCTTCCTTCAGAGAGGATTAATGTTATCCTATGTTACAGACTTCGTAAGACTGTCTCTGATTGAACTACATTTAGTATGTACTCCAGACTCTCAGCTGAAAGTGTGGGTGTTTACTAGAGCTTGAAGAGTGCTGGACTCACAATTTTTATCTCCCCAGATATACAAGAGCACTAAAATATCTGCAGTACTTTCCAGCTATATTTTTAGAGGTTTCTGAGTGTCTTTTATTACAGAAATTAAGAATCAGAAAGTGCTTCAAGGGGAAAACTCCTATGGGGTGTCAGACTCACTTTCCTGAGTTTCTCTTCTTCTTGTGTACTGAGCCTTCAAGTCTGTGCTGCCTCAGCAACCCCAAACTCCTGTTTTGCCTTTGCATCCCTGTGAGATTGAGATTAGCAAAAGCTCTTCTGGCTTATCTGATTCTTTATAACATTCTTCTGCTCAGTTCAGCCTTCTCTCTGTGTCAGGAATCCACAAATGTCCTAAGAGAAATGAAAATAGTTGACTTTTCAATGGGTTTCCTTTTTCTCAAGAGCTTTGGCCCCTCAAGTGCTGGTGTTTGTCCCAGCATCTCTCCCATACCCTCAAACAAATTTATTGTGTATTTACTTGTCTACTTGTCTTCAGCTGAAGCATTTGTCTACTACAAATGATGGAATCATCATGGCCTAAAGAAAAATACTCTCTAGGCATTTAATTTAAAAAAAAGTTTGAATTATAAGCATGCAAATGCCAAAGATTATATATTATTTTTTATTTGACTCTAGTTATTCAAACTTACTAGTGTTTGTGAGTGTTCTCATGGTAATATTTTCTGTTGTGCATGGGATGATGAAATATCTAATGAAATAACAGTGGTGGGGTCTATGCAAGAGTAAAGTTTTGAGATGTTAAACTTCCAACTTTTCCCTCCACTTTATTTTATCCATTTCTACAGAAAGTTCATTCTGTATCCATTGTCTCATGTGGAAATAGGATAGACTAGAGAGTCAGGAGGCGTGTCAGTTGCTGACTTTGGTGTTCCGAAAGCCTAGGACTTCAGAACAACTTAGAGAATGGGAAGATTCAACAAAATTTAAAAAAAAAAAAAAACCCAACTTTTTATTTTGTGCTATTCTCAGTCGTTCAGTCATATCCCACTCTTTACAACTCCACAGACTATAGCCCACCAGGCTCCTCTGCACATGGAATTTTCCAGGCAAGAATACTTGATTGGGTTGCCATTTTCTTCCCCAGGGGATCTTACCAACCCAGTCATTGAACCCATGTCCCCTGAATCTCCTGCATTTGCAGGCAGATTCTTTACCACTGAGCCACCTGGGAAGAACCCCTTGCCCTTTTTTGTATTGGGGTATAGCCAATTAACAATGTTATCATAGTTTCAGGTGAACAGCAAAGGGACTCAGCCAGACATATACATGTATTCATTCCCCGCAAAATCTCCTCCCATCCAGGCTACCACATACCACTGAGCAGAGTTCCCTGTGCTGTAGTGTAGGACCTTGTTGGTCATCCATTTTAAGTACAGCAGTGTGCACATGTCCATCCCAAACTCCCTAACTATCCCTTCCCCTCATCCTTCCCCCTGCTGGCAACTATAAATTTATTCTCTGAGTCTGAAGACTCAACACAACTCTTGAGAGAAATAGGGTGGGGAGAGTAGAGGTCTCCCTGCTTCAAGACAAGAACATAATTCCCCAGAACTGGTGGTGTTAGAAAGAGACGGGAGAGAGCGGTGGTGTAGCAGGAGCTGTTGGTTACCCAGTCCCCTGGCTGCAACTATACCTTAGAATATGCCAATCCGACAGCCACCTGCCAAGGCCTGTACTTCCACACCTGAGGATTTTCTCTAGCTTTCAAACCTCATTTTGCTTTCATCTGTGGCAGACTGAAGGTCTCAGCCAACTAGTCCCTCCAGCAAGCAGCTTTCAACCAATGACAGATAGGAGTCATTGTGTAAATACTCCAGTCCCTAGCTCCTGAGTTGTATGTTCTACGTGGGTTCCTATTTAATTTTCCCAGAAGGTTAAATTCCAGTTGGCCACAGTGGCTTGATAATGCCCTCTTTTGGATGCCTTCCCTTTCTTGTCTCTCTCTACCCAACTACCCTATTGATGTTTTCTTTGTCTCCCAAAGAAACGATTTGCACTAGAACCCTTGTCTCAAGAGCCTATTTCTGGGGGACTGTACCTAAGACGTGGCTTAGACTCACGTAGATACTGTAGGTCCTGGCTCCCAGACAGTAGCCAGAGGAGATAACGAGCCTCCAGAGATGAAACACTGAGGATTCACGAGGGCTGTGGACCATGAGGCATGATCAGCCTTGCAGAATGTTTGTTGAAGTAGTGTTAAATTGAAAGGAATCTTCTACACTAGTGAATGGTCTGTCTCCTAGTTGGGTAGATAGTAGCTACGTTTTGGACGTAAGTAAATGACTCACCAGCTCGAAACAAGTGCTTGTGTCTGCAAGTGTAGCCTGGACAAAGCTTTTTATCAGGATGAGGTATTCTGTTCCTTCTGCCTTTATTTGCCCTGTGTTAACCATCAGCATGTTCAAAAACAGGACAATTATTCTGAATGTATAGAAGCAAATAGATTTTAATGATTATTCTAGATGACATTCACTTCAGATCTGAATGTGTTCAAAAAGGGGCCAGGAGTAACTTTGCATTTCAAATTTTTCTTAAGTCATTCAAAATATGATACAATATGGAGTGATTTCCCTCTTAATTCCTTTCTAAAACTTCCATTTGCTCATTAAACCTTATAAATCAAGTGAGATTATGAAACTGGTGATTAAGTTAAGGCTTGAAAACTTAGATATGGCCTCTTGGCCTCAAAATGCCAGAAAATATTTGTGATAGTTTCTGTAGCCCATGGTGAGCTACAGTCTGTGGGGGAGCAAAATATATCAGAATGATGGATATTTTTTTTGGCCTCCTATGGTAAATAATCCACCTGCCATGCAGGAGACCTGGCTTCGATCCCTGGGTTGGGATGATCCCCTGGAGAAGGGAATGGCAACCCACTCCAGTATTCTTGCCTGGAGAATCCCATTGACAGAGGAGCCTATAGTCCATGGGGTCTCAATGAGTCAGACACAACTGAATGACGTTCACTTTCATGTTCAATTTCTCCTTTCCCACACTGTGATCTGAGAGTCTGAACTTTATAAATGTAGTCAGTGGGCTTCCTTGCTTTTTTAACTTGTATTTTTGTTAATTTTTTTGTTTGTTTTTGGCTGTGCTGGGTCTTCCTTGCTACGTGTTGGCTCTGTTTAGTTGCAGTGAGCGGTGGCTACTTTCTAGTCATGGTATACAGGCTTCTCATCGTGGTGGCTTCTCTTGTGGATCACAGGCTCTAGAGTGCAGGCTTAGTTGTCCTGGGGAATGTGGAATCCTCTCAGACCAGGGATTGAACCTTCCCTGCATTGGCTGGGAATTGAACTGCCAGGGAATCCCTCCCTTGTTCTTTGGATTCCATTGGGTTTGGCCAATGGCTGTCACTGGTAGGAGAGCAGAAGATAGTATAAGAGAGATATCAGGGTAATTACACTCCCTGTCAGCTGGGTCACTGCAAATGGCTTGTGTCCTTCTGTCTAAACAACAGCTCCTGCAAAGAATCCCTGCCCTGCAGCATCAGCTATGCTCCTTGGGTCACGGGAGATGGTTTGAGGAATTAGGGTGACTAGTAATGGCTTCCTGACATTGCTAACCCAGATATCCTGCAGCATCCTCTACTGGTTTCCCCTAGCCCTGCCCAACAACATTTTTAAAGTTTTCTGTATTAAACTGTCCTCCATTATACCATCTGAATGAGGAGGCCATCTGTTTCCTGCAGGGACCAAGATTGGTGCAGTGTGTCCCTCCTCACTGGTCAGACGTTAAGCAGAACAGGACAGAGCAATGCAGTGAACAGGCGATGCAAGTCCATCCATTTTGCTAGAGAGGGTGGGATTTCATGAAGCGGATAAAAGTGGTGTTGGAGAGCTCTTTGAATTACATGTAAAACTATTATCTAATGCAGTTCAGCAGAATTCCTCTAGTTAAAAATTGAAGAGAAAATCCACACTTAGGCATTTCAAGAGAGAGTGATTTTTAATGTCAAGGATTAAGACAGACATTAGGCAAATATATAAATCCTTTGCTGTTGCTGCTTCTTTTTTAATTTAAATACAAGAGACACTTTCTTCATGCTTTTGTCATAAAACCGTGTGAAGTGAAGGATGTCCTTATGTGCCATCCGACTCTTTCTCCAGAAATATTGCACCCAAAAGCCAACCAAAGAATATTCACTTTAAGGCACTCTTGTTTGCCTTTAAGAATGAGCATGTAATTATAGTGATAACCAACACTTTCATAAAGGTAAGATAAACTTACTTTCTTAATTCCTCACTTGATTTTCAAAGATTAAGTTGCAATCAGACTTCTTGTTTCTCTATTGAGTATCAAGTTTTGTTCTCCACGTGAAATGGATTCACTCAAAGTGAATCCCCATGATCCTTTCTCCCCAGTGATCTTTGGCTAAGAGGACCTTCTGAGCATCCTTGGAGGAACTGCAGAGGCCACTCAGGGAGAAGGAACTGTCTGTCCCTTAGGTGGTATCTGAGGGCATCCCTTTGGATTTGGGGTTAGCCTCTGGGATCACACAACCTGGATTCAGCATCCACCTTCAACTCTGGTAGCCCTTGGCCTTGGCCGGGCACTCAGCCTTGGGAACTCCATCCCTGTATCGCATCTTTGAAGCCCTTGGCCCAGGTTTCTAGTACATGGTACACACTCAGTTACCACCAGCTCCCACTAGAATTACTGAAATTATTGTGCCATTAGTAGCTCTATTTAATAGGCTGCTCTGTGAGACGTTATATCAGTTTACTAAAATTAAAACAGTAAATATTGCTTGTGTTTTTACCAGTTTCAAAATGACAAGGTTTAGAGAATAAAAAGCAATGGAATTACAACAGGATCTCTACCTTTCAAAGAGAGGAATACATAATTTACATAGAAATATAAAAAAGAAGAACCCTGAAAAATAACAGAAGAAAAGGCAATTGCATTAAGACAATAAAAATAAATAGGGAAAACTCCTTTTCTAAAGGGCAAATACCAGCTGAAACATAAACTCTAACTAAGCTTCTAGGCTCTTAATATGTAAATCAAAGTGACAAAGAATATAAAAGAATAAATAAAGACTCTCAGGAATATGCAAAACATAAACGAGGTGGGGGGCAGTATTTATATTCATACAAAGTCAAGTTCAATGTAAAATTGTAATTATAATGAGAAATTGAATAATTTCATTAATTGATATAAAGCATAATTACTAACAAAATAAAAAAAGCAGGAACATTAATGTGCCCTGAAACATAGTATCAAATAGAGAAAAGGCAAAATTTTAAGACAATCAATTTGGTAACTAAAAACCCCAAATGCAGGGATGCAGTAACACAGGTATCAGCCAAGGGCCTACCCGGTATGGAAATAATAACCCTCTCTTAGCTTCTGTACCTTAGAACAGAGTTTCCCAACCAAGCAACAAGCACTCCTGGGCTGGAGGACCTCTGAGCCCTTAAGGAGCTCAGGATGTTGTATAAGGAGCTTAGGGAAGCCGAAAACTTCAGTTTGGTCCACCTCGAGCCTTGAGCAGCTTTTCCTGGTACTTCTCGGAGAACTGCTTAAGCAGACTGTGTGTGACCACGTGGTCTGCAGTCCCTGAGACCAGAGAGAGAACACGATAAGCGACATCGATCTTTGTCCGCTGTGCCCCAGACCGCTGAGCATGGGAAGAAGTGTCTGCCACCTGAGCATCTGATTCGGCAGCCACCTGCAGAAAGGTCTTCACTGCCTGTCCTGGGACAGGTAAGTCCAGGTGGGGGGCCCAAGGAGCAACTCACATAGCAAGCACCTGGCTGGGAGTTAAGGAGGATGAGCAGGGACCAGACCAGGCCTTGCATCTACATCTCTGTTATGTGACGTGCATGCTTTGTGGCAGGTGTGCCTTTTTCTAAATATAATTTTTTATTGTAGTATAGTTGATTTACAATGTTGTGTTCGTTTCAGGTGTTCAGTACAGTGATTCAGTTTCAGGACTTCCCTGGTAGCTCAGCTGGTAAAGAATCTGCCTGCAACGCAAGAGACCCCGGTTTGATTCCTGGGTTGGAAAGATCCCCTGGAGAAGGGAAAGGCAACCCACTCCACTATTCTGGCCTGGAGAATTCCAAGGACTGTATAGTCCATGGGGTCACAAAGAGTTGGAGATGACTGAGCAACGTTAAACAACATTATTGTCTTACATATAAAGGAAGATTATGTCAACATTAGCAATGAAAGATTGGCAGAAATTACTCTTTAAAAGTCTTGTTTAGGAGTTAGATGCAGCATAGAACAAGAGAATACAGAAGTGTTCATGAAAATTAAAAATTAAAGCAATGATTACATTTAACCAGTGGGATAATTGATACTTCAATATTTATTTTAAAATATTTGTTCCTAAAATAATACTTCAAATACATGAAGCCAAGAATATACATACATAAAGTGAAAGTGAAAATGAAGTTGCTAAGTCGTGTCTGATTCTTTGTGACCCCATGGACTGTAGACCCGCCAGGCTCCTCTGTCCATGGAATTTTCCAGGCAAGGATACTAGAGTGGGTTGCTATTTCCTTCTCCAGGGGATCTTCCTGACCCAGGAATCAAACCCAGGTCTCCCGCACTGCAGGTAGACTCCTTACAATCTGAGCCACCAGGGAAGCCCATATACATAAATATGTACGTGTATATGTGTATAACTGAATCACTGTGCTGCACACTTAAAACTAACACAACATAATAAATCAGCTATGTTTCAAATTTAAAAATAAATAAAAATTTTTAAAAAGAGAAAAAAGAAAATGAATGAGATAGACACACACAAAATATCTGTTAGCATTCTGAACTGAAAGCCACATACCTGTTTTGAAGCCAAGGATACCATTTAAATTTTATTTTGGTCATGTTATGTCGTTAAACCTACACGGTATCAATTGAATGATTTTTCCCCTACTGACATGCTTTAATAACATGTATGAGGTCTTATCACTGTCCCGTTCCTGTGCTTTCAGCATCTCATTTGTATGCAAATTCTCGTGGAGGCAACTTATTCTCCGGTAAACGGTGCCAGCCGATTGAGTGGCTCTGTAATTATGTTCCATCCCTGTCTACCCTATTTGTTTCCTATTTTATCCCTGCCGCAGCGCCTGCTTCATGTTCCAGTCATGAATTACTGAGTGGCTCCATGGCAATTTTTCTTCTGTGTGATGGGATGCTTTACCTCCCTCCCCGTGATGTGTTTGTTACCCGTTTGCCATCACTTTCTAAACCCGTGTGTGAGACTTGTTCCTTCTGCCTTTGGATTGTGTCCTTCTGTTGTTTAATCTAGAAACCTTTGGTTCTAATACAGATAAGTTGTTCCACTAATTAAGTTGGCTGCATCCCTCTTCTCCCTCAGTTTGATATATGTGCTACTGAAATTTACTACTACCAGTAAAATGATTTTGTATACATGTGTACATTTGGGGTTGGTCAGGAAGGCTGAGAAATCTAATGAAAATTTCACGTGGGACAGTCATGCCAGGAATAAACATTATGCATTTAGATTTACATATGAATACAGTATGTAGGCTTGATTTTACACATATGTACAAAAGTATGTGAATAAAGTGTGTGCGTACATGTGTGTGTGTGTGTGTAGAAACTGTATGTGCTCTGAAACAGTAATACTTGTGTTTGAACTCTATATCGATCATTGATTATTTGTGTGACCTTGGACAGTTTCTTACACTTCTGTACTTTATTTTCCACATTGGTAAAATGAGGTTAAGAATCATATCTATTTCACAGGGCTTTTGGAGGATTAAGAGAATGAATGCATGCAGAGTGCTTCTTGGGGCACTGTAAGCACAAATGCAATAAATGTCAGTTGTTTTTAATTATCACACAGGACACACAGTAGATATGCATGCGTGCTAAGTTGCCTCAGTCGTGTCCAATTCTGTGACCCTGTGGTCTGTAGCCCGCCAGGCTCCTCTGTCCATGGGATTCTCCAGGCAAGAATACTGGAGTGGGTTGCCATGCCCTCCTCCAGGGGATCTTCCTGACCTAGGAATCAAACCTGAGTCTCATGTCTTCTGCATTAGCAGGCAGGTTCTTTACCACTTGTGCTACCTGGGAAACCCCACAATAAATATAAACATACACAAAGAGATATCGATTAGATTAGATCCTTTTATTTGGTCAACCTAATTTCTTTTTTTTTTTAATTTTATTTTATTTTTAAACTTTACATAATTGTATTAGTTTTGCCAAATATCAAAATGAATCCGCCACAGGTATACATGTGTTCCCCATCCTGAACCCTCCTCCCTCCTCCCTCCCCATACCATCCCTCTGGGTCGTCCCAGTGCACTAGCCCCAAGCATCCAGTATTGTGCATCGAACCTGGACTGGCAACTCGTTTCTTACATGATATTTTACATGTTTCAATGTCATTCTCCCAAATCTTCCCACCCTCTCCCTCTCCCACAGAGTCCATAAGACTGTTCTTTAATTTCATAGCACCTGCTGTGTGCAGGAGGCCTCGTGAGAGCACTCAGGGTGGTGTGGAGATGGGCACTTTCTCAGATGCGCGTTCATGACTGTGCACAGTCTTCCTGAGTAAGGATCCTATGGGCCCCTCCCTTAGTACCCGGTCTCCATACCTAGACTGGCACCAGGCAGGCGAGGCTGCCCACACCCACTGTGGTCGGGGACGATGATGAAGACTCAGTCGGCACTAACCAGCCCGTACTCACCCATTTACCGCCTGTGCTGTTCTGCTTGCCCAGCAAAGAACTGCAGGATTCCCAGACGTGTCTCCCCACCCCAGCCTCACGGAGTGGTTCCCCCATGCAGCCCCTTGGGGCTTGTCTCCTGGTCCGGCAGACAAGACCAGCTGTGTTTCCTGTACTCTTGTTCCCTATCGTGAGGCGTGAGGCCCTCCAGGGAGGGCCGAGAACTTTGCCAAATACACAGGGAACTGGCTCAAACACAGCCCTTCCTGGGACAGAGGCGAAGCCCTGACTTCTCCTGCTAGAGAAGCAGCATGTTTGGAGTCAGGCACCCAGCTGATGTCCTGCTGGGTGCAGAGCATTTTCCCTTCTCTTCTGTCATCTTCCTTCCTGCATCCTCCCTTCCTGCTTCCAGCTCCAAGCACACCTGGCCGCATCACTTTCACAATGGGCTCTGCAGTTTACAACCTGCTTTGGCCATGACCCTGTTCCTATGGGAAGACATGTCTTGTGCTTCCCATTTTACAGACGTGGGAGCTGCAGCTCCGAGATATGATACCTTGCTCCAGGTTACACAGCGTGGCGAGGCTAGCCCGCACCTGGACTTGGGCCCATAATTGGCTTCACACAACTGCAGTGTAATAACCTCATGGACTTCTTCAACAACCACTGATTGTAATGAAGTGTGCTGGGTATTGTGGCAGAGGAAGTACTTTTCCTACACATCATGCCGGTTTGGGCTGGGCAAGATACATGGAAGGAGAACAGTGCATATTGGTTGAGAAGGTAAGGAATAGGTTTTCCAAATTCAAATTCTTTCCCCATTTAGATTGTTACATAATATTGAGCAGAGCTACTTGTGCTATACAGTGAGTCCTTGTTGGTTATCTTTTAAATATAGCGGTGTATACATGTCAATCCCAAGAATCTGATAAAGAATAGATACATGTATATATATAAATGGGGCTTCCCAGGTGGCTCAGTGATAAAGAACAGCCTGCCAATACGTGAGACACAGAAGACACAGGTTCGATCCCTGATCTGGGAAGATCCCCTGGAGAAAGAAGTGGCAACCCACTCCAGTATTTTTGCCTGGGAAATCCCATGGACAGAGGAGCCTGGTGGGCTACAGTCCACAGGGTCGCAAAGAGTCGGACATGACTTAACAACTAAACAGTAATGAATATGTATAATTGAATCACACTGCTATACGTGTGAAACCAGCGCAACTTTGCTAATCAACTACATTCCAACAACACAAGAGAAGACTCTACACACGGACAGCCCCAGATGGTCAATACCAAAATCAGACTGATTATATTCTTTGCAGCTGAAGATGGAAAAGCTCTATACGGTCAGCAAAAACAAGACTGGGAGCTGACTGTGGCTCAGATCATGAACTCTTTATTGCCAAATTCAAACTTAAATTGAAGAAAGTAGGGAAAACCACTAGACCATTCACATATGACCTAAATCAAATCCCTTATGATTATATAGTGGAAGTGAGAAATAGATTCAAGGGATTAGATCTGACAGACCGAGTGCCTAAAGAACTATGGATGGAGGTTTGTGACATTGTACAGGAGGCAGTGATCAAGACCATCCCCAAGAAAAAGAAATGCAAAAAGGCAAAATGGTTGTCTGAGGAGGCCTTATAAATAGCTGAGAAAAGAAGAGAAGCAATAGGCAAGTGAGAAAAGGAAAGATATACCCATCTGAATGTAGAGTTCCAAAGAATATCAAGAAGAGATAAGAAAGCCTTCCTCAGTGATCAGTGCAAACAAATGGAGGAAAACAACAGAATGGGAAAGACTAGAGATCTCTTAAAGAAAATTAGAGACAGCAAGGGAACATTTCATGCAAAGATGGGCTCTAAAAAGGACAGAAATGGTATGGACCTAACAGAAGCAGAAGATATTAAAAAGAGGTGGCAAGAATACATAGAAGAACTATACAAAAAAGATCTTCATGACCCAGATAATCATGATGG
Source organism: Bos mutus (assembly GCF_027580195.1). NCBI lineage: Eukaryota > Metazoa > Chordata > Mammalia > Artiodactyla > Bovidae > Bos > Bos mutus. The sequence goes on from NC_091627.1 coordinate 101,146,775, forward strand.
TGTCATCATTCACCTAGAGCCAGAAATCCTAGAGTGCAAAGTCAAGTGGGCCTTAGGAAGCATCACTGTGAACAAAGCTAGTGGAGGTGATGGAATTCAGTTGAGCTATTTCAAATCCTAAAAGATGATGCTGTGAAAGTGCTCACTCAATATGCCAGCAATCTGGAAAACAGCAGTGGCCACAGGACTGGAAAAGTCAGTTTTCATTCCAATCCCAAAGAAAGGCAATGCCAAAGAATGTTCAAACTATTGCACAGTTGCACTTGTCTCACACACTAACAAAGTAATGCTCAAAATTCTCCAAGCTAGGCTTTGACAGTATACGAACCTGAGCTTCCAGATGTTCAAGCTGGATTTAGAAAAGGCAGAGAAATCAGAAATCAAATTGGCAACATCCGTTGGATCATCAAAAAAGCAAGAGAGTTCAAAAAAAAAAAAAAAAAAACTACTTCTGCTTCATTGACTACACTAAAGCCTTTGACTGTATGGATCACAACAAACTGGAAAATTCTTCAAGAGATGGGAATACCAGACCTCCTGACCTGCCTCCTGAGAAACCTCTATGCAGGTCAAGAACCAACAGTTAGAACTGGACATGGAACAACAGACTGGTTCCAAATCATGAAAGGAGTACATCAGGCTGTATATTGTCACCCTGCTTATTTAACTTATATGCAGAGTACATCATGTGAAATGGCGGGCTGGATGAAGCACAAGCTGGAATCATGATTGCTGGGAGAAATATCAATAACCTCAGATATGCAGATGACACCACCCTTATGGCAGAAAGCGAAGAGGAACTGAAGAGCCTCTTGATGAAAGTGAAAGAGAAGAGTGAAAAAGCTGGCTTAAAACTCAACACTCAAAAAACAAAGATCATGGCATCCGGTCCCATCACTCCATGGCAGATAGATAGGGAAATAATAGAAACAGTGACAGACTTTATTTTTTTTGAGCTCCAAAATCACTGCAGATTGTGACTACAGCCATGAAATTAAAAGATGCTTGCTCCCTGGGAGAAAAGCTATGACCAACCTAGACAGCATATTAAAAAGCAGAGACATTACTTTGCCAACAAAGGTCCGTCTAGTCAAAGCTATGGTTTTTCCAATAGTTACATATGGATGTGAGAGTTAGACCATAAAGAAAGTTGAAGAAGAATTGATGCTTTTGAACTATAGTGTTGGAGAAGACTCTTGAGAGTCCCTTGGACTGCCATGGGATGCTAAAAGTCAATCCTAAAAGAAATCAGTCCTTAATATTCATTGGAAGGACTGATGCTGAAGCTGAAGCTCCGATACTTTGACCACCTGATGCGAAGAACCGACTCATTGGAAAAGACTTTGATGCTGGGAAAGATTGAAGGCAGGAGGAAAAGGGGATGACAGAGGATGAGATTGTTGAATGGCATCACCGACTCGATGGACGTGAGTTTAGGCAAGCTCTGGGATTTGGTGATGGACGGGGAAGCCTAACGTGCTGCAGTCCATGGGGTTGCAAAGAGCCAGACACAACTGAGCCACTGAACTGTACTGATACTCCAATATAAAATAAAAGTTAAAAAAAAAAAACTGAACAGAAACATCATGCCAGATACTTTACCAGAGGATGGAAATAAATGTAAATGAAGGCGTCTGTGACAAGCCCTGCCTCCATAGCCTTCTTTTTTCTGCTGTTCAAAAAATAATAATTGTTATTGTTTGTTATTAGATTTTTAGTTTTGTTTTTATTTGTAGTTAATTTATGATGTATACAGCAAAGTGATTCAGTTTGCATAAATATATATTCTTTTTCATATTTTTTCCATTGTAGTTTATTACAAGACATCGAATATAGTTCCTTGTGCCGCACAGTTGGTCCCTGTTGGTCTGTGTCATATAGAGTAGTTAGGATTTGTTGCTGCTCACATCCTAGTCCCAGAACAGGGATTTCTGTGTGGGGGGAACACAAGGGTCCTGGCTGAGAGGAGCAGGCTTCCCTGAGTTCCCCTGCCAGGGTGGGCACAGCAAGGAACTCATTCATACAAAAGCATGGTGACAGGATGCAGCCCAGAGTGTTCAGCAACCTGCTGGTGCTGGGTTGTTGCTGGGCGAGTGGTGGGAGGTGAGTGGTCCGGGCAGCGGCAGAGATCTGAAGCTGGGGATGTTCCCCCAGGCCCACCCTCAGCCCCTGGCAGAAAATGCATTCTCTGACCTCCTGTTACAAGTGTACACTAAAGAATTACCTTTTTTTTTTTTTTTTTTTAAATGAAGGCATTCTGCCTTATCAGGAGTAGCTCTCCTTGCTATGAAATTGATGCATTTTATAAAGAATTTTCTGAATAGTAAGGTAAACAAAATAGCCATAACAATAATCTCCACTGCTGCTGCTAAGTCGCTTCAGTCATGTCTGACTGTGCGACCCTATAGACCCGAATGACTGTTACATCCTGTTCAGGCACAATGTTGTCAAGTTTATACCATAGCTCTGTGACGGGGGTGTTGTGTGGATGAGGAAGCTGAAATTAAGTTGCACACCCAAGGTACCACAGCCAGTAAGTGGCAGAGGTGGAATTCAACCCCAGGTCTTGCTGACATCAGATCAGATCCCCTTCCCTTAACTACCAAATCGCCCATAGTAAATGCCATCGAACACGGAGGCAAATGCTATGGTGGTGGCTCTCAGGTATAAAGGATTCTCCTTCAGATAGGAGTAATGCGGAAGGGCTTTTAGCATTCATGGGGACTTGCCAGAGAGCAAATGGGAATGAAGGCATTCTTCCGAAGAATGGGAGAAGCCAGAGTGGCCTAGCGCGGCCCGGGTGTTTAGCAAACCACCTGTGGGGCTCGGTCTTGGCGAGTGAAGTGGGGAGTGGGTCACGGGAGTGGCAGAGACATGGCTGGAAAGGGCAGAGCCTGTTGCATCAAGTGCCTTGGCTGCTCGGTGATGGGACGTAGGGGTTTTCCTGGAGGTGATGGCGAGCCATCGAAGGGTGTGAAGACTGGGAGTGGGGTGAGGAGGCATAACATCACCATTTTTGCTGTCTCTGACAAAGCAAGTGTGGAGGCAGTTGGGAAAACGCTCTGGAGCCTGTTTCCTAGGATAGAAGTCCAGGCAGCCAGGCATGTCCACATGTCTGATCATGCAACCTTCTCCAGTAAAAAAATCTCCACAACATATTCCAGGAGATATGTGATTATTCACAAGTGATCATAGCATGATGGTATTCATGCGTCGTGTACATTAAAACATCCATGGGAAGCAGACACTAAAAGAATGCCATAAAAATCAATATTGGGTCAGATGGTGGTGGTGGTTGCACAGTATTGCACCTGCTCAGTGCCACTGGGTGGGACCCGTCCAAATAGTTAACGGGAAATGTTATGCTGTAACACAAATGGTAAATGTTTATGAGTCTTCAGCTCATAAAACCAAACAAACAAGTAAGCATGAGTAGGTATTCCAGCCTTCTCCTTCCACGCCTCAGTGGATTGCTTCCATACCTGGGGTGCACGTGCCCCTGTGATGTCAAGGTCTGGAGGAAGGGCGTGGCTGTGGGAAAGGAAAAGAGAGAGAATTTGAGGTGTGGTTTAGTGGGTAGAGTTGAGAGATCTTGATAATTGGAGATTGATGGAGAGTCTGTAGAAAAGAGAAGGCAGAAGGGCAGCCCAGTTCTGGCTTAGAAATAAGAAAAAATAATTTTTCCCTTTGTTGGGGACTTGGTATGGCCAATTTGGAACCAGTCTGTTGTTCCATGTCCAGTTCTAACTGTTGGTTCTTGACCTGCATAGAGGTTTCTCAGGAGGCAGGTCAGGAGGTCTGGTATTCCCATCTCTTGAAGAATTTTCCAGTTTGTTGTGATCCACACAGACAAAGGCTTTACTGTAGTCAATAAAGCAGAAATAGATGTTTTTCTGGAACTCTCTTGCTTTTTCAATGATCCAGTGGATTTTGGCAATTTGATCTCTGATTCCTCTGCCTTTTCTAAATCCAGCTTGAACATCTGGAAGTTCATGGTTCACATATTCCTGAAGCCTGGCTTGGAGAATTTTGAGCATTACGTTACTAGCGTGTGAGATGAGTGCAATTGTGTGGTAGTTTGAGCATTCTTTGGCATTGCCTTTCTTTGGGATTGGAATGAAAACTCACATTTTCCAGTCCTGTGGCCACTGCTGAGTTTTCCAGATTTGCTGGCATATTGAGTGCAGCACTTTCATAGCATCATCTTTCAGGATTGAAATAGCTCAACTGGAATTCCATCACTTCCACTAGCTTTGTTTGCAGTGATGCTTCCTAAGGCCTACTTGACTTTGCACTCCAGGATGTCTGGCTCTAGGTGAGTGATCACATCATTCTAATTATCTGGGTCATGAAGATCTTTTCTGTATAGTTCTTCTATGTATTCTTGCCACTGCTTTTTAATATCTTCTGCTTCTGTTAGGTCCATACCATTTCTGTCCTTTATTGTGCTCATCTTTGCATGAAATGTTTCCTTGGTGTCCCTAATTTTCTGAGGAGATCTCTAGTCTTTCCCATTCTGTTGTTTTCCTCTATTTCTTTGCATTGATCACTGAGGAAGGCTTTCTTATCTCTCCTTGCTATTCTTTGGAGCTCTGCATTCAAATGATTCCAAATTGGGAAAGGAGTACATCAAGGCTATATATTGTCACCCTGCTTGTTTAACTTCTATGCAGAGTACATCATGAGAAACGCTGGGCTGGAGGAAGCACAAGCTGGAATCAAGATTGCCGGGAGAAATATCAATAACCTCAGGTATGCAGATGACACCACCCTTATGGCAGAAAGTGAAGAAGAACTAAAGAGCCTCTTGATGAAAGTGAAAGAGGAGAGTGAAAAAGCTGGCTTAAAACTCAACTAAACTCAAAAAACTAAAATCATGGCATCTGGTCCCATCACTTCATGGCAGATAGATGGAGAAACAATGGAAACAGTGACAGGTTTTATTTTTTTGAGCTCCAAAATCACTGCTGATTGTGACTGCAGCCATGAAATCAAAAGACATTTGCTCCTTGGGAGAAGAACTATGACAAACCTAGATAGCATATTAAAAAGCAGAGACATTACTTTGCCAAAAAAGGTCCGTCTAGTCAAAGCTAAGGTTTTTCCAGTAGTCATGTATGGATGTGAGAGTTGGACTGTAAAGAAAGCTAAGCATGGAAGAATTGATGCTTTTGAATGGTGGTGTTGGAGAAGACTCTTAAGAGTCCCTTGGACTACAAGGAGAACCAGTCAATCCTAAAGGAAATCAATCCTGAATATTCATTAGAAGGACTGATCCTGAAGCTGAAGCTCCAATACTTTGGCCATCTGATGCAAAGAACTGACTCATTTGAAAAGACCCTGATGGTGGGAAAGATTGAGGGCAGGAGAAGGGGACGACAGAGGATGAGATGGTTGGATGGCATCACTGACTCGATGGACATGAGTTTGAGCGAACTCCTGAAGTTGGCGATGGACAGGGAAGACTAACGTGCTGCATTCCATTGGGTCACAAAGAGTCGGACACGACTGAGTGACTGAACTGAACTGGTGTGGCCAATACTGGGATGGGCATGGGGGTGAGTAGGGCAGTGTCTAGGTGTGTCCAGAAGTTCACCCATCCTGAGGATATGGATGGAGGGCCCTGTTTGGATAAGGAAAGTGAGAGTCTAGCCTGAAAAAGCCATATTAGCCAAGGTCAGACCAGATGGAGGCAAGCTCAGGAGAGGAATCAAGGAGCAAGTTGGGAAGATGACAGGAAGGGTTTCACAAGCCACACGGAAAATGACGCAGGTGTGGGTTACAGACCAGGATTTCATTCAAACGGTTAAATCTGATGCCTGGGAGATGCCCTGGGGGAGCAGCAGAGATGGGACTAGGTGGATGTCGGCTTTGGAAAGCAGTATCTAGATTGCAGAAGAGGCTGCTCAGGGAACGTGAACCTGTGCACTGAGGGTGGAGCCCGGGAAGGACAGAATTTAAGGTGATGGCAGAGGAATGGAAGCCTGACAGTGACAGAAATTACCAACCACAGCCAGGAGTTGGGAGTCATGGGGCAAAGGGAAAGTTCCAGAAGTAAAGAAGTGCTCGCGAGTGTCAACACTCCTGGGGAACAAATAGGGACGAACTGAAAAAGCATCCATTGCCTAAGCTTCCTGGTGACATTAGTGAAAGTGACTTTAGAGATGGGGCGAGGGCAGGGAGAGAGGCAAGGGCACGGAGCAGGGAGCCCTACTGGGGGAGGTGGGGAGGCACAAGCCCTCCAAGCACACAGCCTCGGGGTGTCTGATTCCTCATCCAGTGTTCTTTCTCCTCTGCCAGTGCATCTGGGCCCTAGAAAGTTCTAGAAGACTTATTCCAGTCCAGAGGCAGGATACAGCTTTTGGTGTGGTCTCTTGGATGCCCAGGAAGTTTAGGGAAACCAGCAGACTTTCTGTTAAGTAGCCCATCTAAGTCAGCATACCTGATGACAAGAATATATTATATTTAAGGGATTCAAAGCTGTTCCTGGGATTCTTTTAAAGGGTTTATTTAGAGTTAGGGAGAGGAGCAGAGCAACTGAGAACTTCTCCGTTGGCCTCCCTGACCATGTTCTTCTGCTCTGTGTCAAATGGCCCCCCAGAAGGGGGCCCGGGCTGCTGGTTCCAGCCTTCTGGTCGCCCTTGCTCTGCTGTGGGTGAGAGGAGGCTGGCTGCATGCCTGGTGGGGAAACGCCATTGGCTGGTTTAATCACTCGCCTCCACACTTTCACATCCTCTATCAACACCTGCACACTTCAGTGGTGACCACATGCACTCTTCCTGTTTATACGGAAAGTGCCATTCAGAAAGCTTGCCAGGGAGAAGGGAGCTGCACCCTCAGCCTCAGAAGGAAGACGTTGAACAACTTAATTTGGGAGAAAAAGAAAAAGAGCGTGTGTGTTGAGAGGTAAGATCAAGCCAAAGAGGTCTGACTCTCTGGGCCACCTTGGATGGAAAAGGAGTGACCCTCCCATTGCAGCCTTCAGGGGGTGACTCAGAGGAGCCTGGCCCAAACTCATCAGGGCCTGGTAGTGGGGACTCTCAATCTGCCCCATAGACAGAACCCAGCCTCGGTGAGTGGCCACACCGACTGGGGAAGCAGATGTGGAATGTAGTCCAGAAAGGTCACAGAACTCACACGGGGGGAGCTTGTAGAGAACGCACAGCCTGGGTGTGAGTGTGTGCACCCACCTTTGAGATGCTGGCTGGGCCTGTGGGCATCGGGAAGAGTGTGTCTGAACCCCACGTAGACCATTGGCTACGCCTCAGATAGAGAGCCCGTGAGCGGTCTCAGACACCTGGGCCCAGGAGGGATCAAGTGTGCAGGGCTCACGCTGAGGCCACCACCGGTCCTGAAGAAATGGCTCAGGCCGCCTCCTGGGCGGGGGTCAACAGCACTATTTATTTCTTGCACAGCACATCATCACAGCTAAGCGCTGGTCTAAGTGTGCACAATGGAGTCTGTCCAGACTCTGCTTCTAGCTCCCCGTGTCACCTCTGCAGTGTGAGCTAAGTGATAATGGAATCGTATGTGTGTGTGCATGTGAGTACACCCGTCATGCACATGTACACGCAGCAGTATGTTTACAGACAGGCATACACACATGTGACACGTAAAGACTCATACATAATACAAAAGAGCAATAGCGACCATATTTTTGAAACTAGAGAGTTTATCATGTGATAAAGGATTTTCTTCCCTATATGTGAACTCCTTGCTATGCAGGTCTTACAAATATAAAAGTGAAATCATGTTTGGATATGTATTTTATAATCCCTTTTATTCAAAGAGGTGAAAATCCCAGGGGATGGGAATTGCTCAAGTAGTCTGGGGCCTGATATTGCAGCAAGAATTAGCTAAAGGCTAGATGTTAACTCCTTCAGAGGAGGAGTTAACATCTAGCCTCATTGGAAAAGACTCTGATTCTGGGAGGGATTGGGGGCAGGAGGAGAAGGGGACGACAGAGGATGAGATGGCTGGATGGCATCACTGACTCGATAAACATGAGTCTGAGTGAACTCCGGGAGTTGGTGATGGACAGGGAGGCCTGGCGTGCTGCGATTCATGGGGTCGCAAAGAGTCGGACACGACTGAGCGACTGAACTAACGAGATGTTAACTCACACCCACATCAACAGATAGTAGCCTGCTCATTCTTTGAGTCTTGAGTGTACACACTGAACCCTCAGTTAAGAAAATTATGCTTTCTGCCCAAAGCATCAGGCTGTGGGTGCAAAATTGAAGAAGAGCACCCTCCCTTGCATAGGGCTTTCAAGCTTTCCCGTCTCATGAGAGTGAGGTTTTTAGAGTAACGATAGCAGAAAGACTCAGTATTCTAAGGTTTTAGTTTTTGTTTCTGTACTGCTGTTCCCTTGCTGTGGGCATTACCCAAACTTTGTGTTCAGTTATGTCATGCATATTTTTATTTATTTTGCATTTGGAAATGGAAAATATATTCATTGCTCATTGGCTAGACTTCTGGGTTCTAATCCCAACTCGAACAGTTCCTTTGGCTTTGGGCAAGTTTCTACACCTGCATCTGGGGTTCCAGCATCTGTAAATTGGGTTCAGTAGTAGTCCCTACAATAATAGTCTACATCTAAATAAGGGTTAGATGAACTAACACCTATGAAGTGTTTGGAAGAGTGATGCCCTGAAAGGGCCTCCTAAGTGTTAGTGGCCAGCATTATCGTTATTGTTGGCATCATGTTCTGTGCAGTTAAGCTTTCAGATGTGAAGGGAAATGGTAGGAGGAAAAGATCGGTAGTGGGAAAGGGGGTTGTGTGGTTGGGTGTTTGGGGAGACACATAAGAAGTCAGAGCAATGACACCAACACGCAGTCCTTTACCTGCAGGGTGTTGTGAGCAGATGGGGAAGGAGCAGGGGCAGCCCTCCACGAGTCCCCCTGGTGAGAGGAACAAGCGCTTGAATTCAGGGAATTTGATTCCATGAGCTCTGGAGCTCTTACACATGCTGTATGTCCATGTGCACAGCAGCCAAAGGCAGACAGGTGTAACTGTGACAGCCAAGTGATGGTAAATGGGCTGTGCTTAGTGCCTCTCATGTGGAAAGCGTGTGCTCCCGTGTTACACACCTTTGCTCATATCATTGCTCAGATCCCTTGTGTGATGGTGCCTATTGAAGAAGAAAGCTGAGAGCTGGTCTAAGCATGCAGACTCTGCTCCTAGCTCCCTGTGTCTCCTCTACAGTGTGAGCTAAGTGGTAATGGAATGTGGTGGGTGAGGAAGCTGAGTCCCAGGAAATTAAGAACCAGATTCAAAGTCACGCTGAGAGTTAAAGCTGTGGCAGGAGCTGGATGCTGGTCTCTAATTTCCAGACCCTCTGTTCCACTCTGTGGTTCAGGGGAAGAACCCCTAGGCTTGCACCCAGCCTTTTGACTTTGACAGCCATGGGACTCCTTCAGTAAGTCATTTTTTCTTCCACATTTTGGTATCTTTATTTGTAAAGGGGGTAAAATAACCTGCTCTACTTAGTTTGTAGGGTTTTATGAGATTTCAGCCAAGCTACATATGTAAAATGCTATTAAATAGCATATATAAAATGCTATTAAATTGTAAAATGCTACATATGTAAATGCTATGTAAAGTCCAGTTGATCTACAGTGTTTCAAGTATACAGCAGAAAGATTCAGTTATATATGTATCTCTCTCTTTCCATATATACATATGTATTATATGCATATGTATACACATACACTTTTTCAGATTCTTTTCTGTTATTAATTAATAGACTTTGAATATGCTATACAGTATGTCCTTGTTTATCTATTTTATATATAGTAGTGTGTATCTGTTAATCCCAAACTCCTAATTGACCCTTCCCGCCTTTCCCCTTTGGTAATGATAAATTGTTTTCTATGTCTGTGAGTCTAATTCTGTTTTGGAATAAATTTATTTGTATCATTTTTGTAGATTCCACATCTAAGTGATATCATGATATTTGTCTTTCTTGGTCTGACTTACTTCATTTACTATAATAACTTCTAGATCCATCCATGTTGTTGCAAATGACATTATTTTATTCTTTTTGTGGCTGAGTAGTATTCCATTGTATATATGTACCACATCTTCATCCATTCATCAGTTGGTGGATACTTACATTGTTTCCTTGTCTTGTCTATTGTAAATAGTGCTGCTATGAATATTGGGGTGCATGTATCTTTTCAAATCAGAGTTTTCATCTTTTCCTGATATATCCCCAGGGGTCAGATTGCTGAATCATCTGGTAACTCTATAGCTATTATATTTCTGAATCATGTAAGAAGAAATGTTGAAAGCAACACTCTGTGAGGTGAAAAGAAAATACAAGTGATGTAGATTCTTCATAATACATCATTAAGTATGATTTAACTTATTCTTCCAAATGGCTACTTTGCACTCTTTGGTACTGACATTTCTTAATTCATTAAACTAGACTCATATATGAAAAATTAATTTATTTCCATTTTTAAATATTCCAAATTAAACTGCAGAGATTGTTCTGCAAATCCTTTAGTGCCATCATTTTAATCAGTTCTTTTAATTTTTGCAAACCTGATAAGCAAATGGCACTACTTCATTGGTTTTATTTGCTTTTCTTGATTATTAGTGAGTTGAATCCCAATGTTTTAAAACACTGCTTCATAAAAGATGAAACACATTATCCTTCATCTACAAACAGTCAGAATTCCTTTTAAAGTGAAATAGCCTCATTTTTCTCATGATTAAAATACAAGCAGGTATTTGTGTGCAAACATAGACCTATTAAAAAGCACCTTGCACAAATATTTCTCTTTATAGTTTTTATCGGTGCTAAAAATGGGGGATTATAATGAGTACAAGACAACCAGACTCCTGCAATAACTAATAAACATGACAATTTGATTTATTGCTGTTCCTCTGCTGTAGCCTGTTGACAGGTTATTTTTTTTCTTTCTGGAAAAATTACCAGGATTTAAATCTCTATCATATGGCACTTAATTCAATCGACAATATGTTACCAATTAGATTCTGCTTAAACTACCATCCGCCGGCAGACCATGAAGCACGTTAAGTAGGATGACGATCAGATAACTAGTGAAACACTCCGTGGCGGCTTTCTCAGGGCCGAGGAGCAATGCTGAGATGATGGATAGTAAGCAAGAAGGGGCCAGTCGAGCATTTCCTTTCCCCCAGCTCCCCCAAAGAAATTGTCTCAAGTTCTCCTAAAAGCATACAGGAACTTGTGTTGGTGGTTCTATCAATTTGCCCTTTGCTACCCCTCTTCCCTCCATCCTCCTGCCCTTTTTGATGATAAAAAGGCATTCCTACTCAGATCCTCTCCAACATGGTGATGCCTAACTTCAGCTTGGTGGTCCTGTCCCATTTAGTGATATGTTTTAGGATTTCACCTTTCTCCCAAGTCCTGGAGGTTGACCACAGTAAGAGAGAACTCTTGGAGTGCATTGAGCCTCCTTTTCTTCTTTTTCTTGGGGAATCTGGCTGCATCAGACCGTGCTCTTGTTTCAAGGGAAAGAAACCACATTGAGTGGTGCTGAACAAAAAGACCATCTTTGTTTGTTTGTTTTTTAATTGGAGGATAATTGCTTTACAATGTGGTGTTGGTTTCTATATGTATACATTTATCCCCTCTCTCTTGAGCCTCCCTCCCCGCTCCCCCCATCTTACCCCTCTTGGTCACCACAGAGCACCAGGCTAAGCTCCCTCTGTTTTACAGCAACTTCCCACTAGGTATCTATTTTACCCATGGTAATGTGTATGTTTCCATGCTATTCTCCCAATTCGTCCCACCTTCTCCTTCCCCCATTGTGTCCACAAGCCCATCCTCTGTGTGCTATTCCTGCCTGGCAAGTAGGCTCATCAGTACCATTTTTCTAGATTCCATATGTGTGTGTTAATAGATGATGTTTGTTTTTCTCTTTCTGACTTACTTTACTCTGTATAACAGGCTCTAGGTTTGTCTACCTCAGTTCAACTACTCAGATTCGTTCCTTTTTATGGCTGAGTAATATTCCATTGTATATATGTACTGCAGCTTCTTTATTCATTCCAAAAAAGCCATCTTTTGAAACAATGTTGGAGGCTGACCGGGCTTAAAGAATAGCAAGTAAGGAGCTCTGAAGGCCAGGTAGCCAGAACCAGTAAGATACCAGGAAGAACCATGGCAGTGGAAACGTGGGCATGGGCTGGGCCATGTAATGCAGCCATCACTGTAGCAGACAAGACCACAACTGTCCGCATGTTGGCACACCATGTACATAAATTATAGGATCCCAGGAAGGGGAGGGTGATGAGCTGTGTGTCAGGCACATGTCTGTCCCCAGGGAAAGGTCAGATCCCTTCATTTGACTTCAAGCTATGCACAGGGAGGCCTCCCAGAGGAAGACTGGAAACACAGTAGGAAGGGGTGGGTGGTTGAACGGGGACAGCGAAAGGTGACAAGTGGTTCTTGCACAACAGTCTCTGAGTGGAAGCGGGCTGGTTGTCACTGGGAGAGATGAGCCTTTGGTGGTTCACTTGTACAGACGAGTGCACACCAGGGAGATTCAGGAAACTGAGCCCCACTGCTTCCTGCATCCTCATTTATTCTGGTCACTTTGCTTCTACATCAGGGAATAGAGTAGGAGACCAAAGAATTTCCTTAGGGATTTGAGCAATAATATGGAACCTCCTTGTAAATCAAAGGAATAGGCATATCTCCCTAGCTCCTACCTGTGCTGAGCACTCTAGAGTCATTTTCTGAGTCCCCACAACAGCCCCACAATGTTAAATATTACACACGCTTTCTACATACAGAGAACGGAAATTCCAAGAGGTTCAGCAACCTGTCCACCGAGTGCACACAGTCAGATGTGGGGCTCAAACCCAGGCTCCCCAGCTCTGAACCCTTCCCCCAGCTGGCTTTTGGGCTACCCTGAGTCCAGGCTGCGCAGAAGCAGCACATGTAGTATTATTTGAATGGCATCTTTTTCTTCCAGGACACCACTGTGTGTCAGTGTGTGTGTGTTGGTGTGTGTGTGCGCGTGGGCATGCACATGTACACACCCAACGCACAGCACCAGGAAGAATTCTAAGAGGAAAGTTAGGGGTTCAGAGGAAAAACATCCCATATGTTCTAACTTTGTCTGGGCTGTCCCTGTTTCTAAATACTGTGGCAATATTTTTTGAAGCAAAGATCAAAGGACATATGGTCTGACTCATGGATTAACAAAGGGAAAAAATATTGGAAATTGGGGCTCTCTGGGACAGTTTGAGATGTATGGCTACAGTCATTCTCAGAGCACCTGGGGATCGGAGTTCTTTGGGAAACACTTTGAAATCCTGACACATTACGTCCCATTCTCCAAACTAGGAGTGATTTTATCAACAAAGTCAGACAGTCTTATCCACTGGCTCTGTGATTCCAAAGCTGTCTTGCCCATGACAATAGCAAAAGGGTTGAAATCTGTCTGCATCACGTGTAAAATCATTAGAAATGATAAGAGAGTTCTTTATACAAAAATGGATAGGTTTCTTAAGGCAAAAAATAGCCAGTAAGAAGGGATTTAATTCACAAAAGTCACTGCAGTATAAATATCTAGAAAAGAACTTAAAATACATGAGACTTCTACCCCCTCTGCAAAAAAAAACCATCTACTTAGGGACATAAAATATATAATTGGAAACACATAGCATATGGAGACTAGATAAGCAATATGAACTTTCACCAACCTAATTTGTATGCAAAAAGTATGTAAAAAGATTTCCAGTGCACTGGTGGGGGAGGAACTTGGTAAAATTCCAATCTAAAATTCTAAAGAATAGCAATGATCTTTTTGAAGAAAAGGTGGGGGCAGGCATGGTGCTTGTCTTGTCAGCTATGAAAGTTTCAGTGGTCACATAGTTCCAGATGGATAAACAGATGAGTGGGAGAGAAGAGAAAGTACGCACACAGGCTCTCACACACATGCAAATGTACCCGGTGATAAAAGCACCTTTTGGAATCAGTAATAGCAAGAGTGAGGACAGTCATATTGAGAATCAATGGTCAGTCTTCATTTGGCTTGATCTTCAGCAGCTTTGACACAGTAATTTCTTCCCTTTTTTTTTTTTTTTTTGTGCTGGGTCTTTGTGGTGGGTTTTAGAGCCCACAGGCATTATAGTTGCAGCATGCGGGCTTAGTTGCTCTGTGGGATGTGGGATCTTAGTTCCCCAACCAGGGATTGAACCCACGTCCCCTGAATTGCAAGGTGGATTTTTAACCACTGGGCCATCAGATATAGTGTTAGTTGCTCAGTCATGTCTGACTCTTTGTGACCCCATGGACTGTAGTCAGCCAGGCTCCTCCTCCATGGACTTTTCCAGGCAAGAATAGTGGAGTGGGTAGCCATTCCTTTTCCCAGGGGATCTTCCCCACCCAGGGATCGAACTCAGGTCTCCTGCATTGCAGGGAGATTCTTTACCATCTGAGCCACAGACCACCAGGGGAGTCCCTAATTTCTTCTTGAAATACCTTCTTCTACCTCCAGAACATCCTTCTCTTCCTCTTTATCCTCCTTTTCCAACTCTTTCATGCGTGTAAGATGCTGGAGTGCTCAGGGCTCAGACCTCCAGCATCTCTTCTGTGTCTGCATTCACTCCCCGTGTGATCTGGTCCAGCAACACCATTGAAACACCAGCGACATCCGAAATGACTTCTCCCAGCCCTGACCTCTTTTCTGACTGGACACCTCACTCTCCATCTCCACTCAGAGTCTCCACTTTGAGTGTGTGTCCAGCCTCACAGTCGTCGTTTGTCTAGAACAGAATTCCTGATCTCCCTAGCCCGAGCACTGGTCCTCCTGTCGTTTCCTTGCACATCAGCAGAAGCCCCCTTCATTCTTCCAGGGTCAGGCCTGCCCTCTGAAGCCATCCTTCACTTCTTTCTATCACAACCCACATCTAATCCAGCAGAAGATCCCATCCACGTGTCCTTTGAAATGTATCTAGATTGAGTCCCTTCTTAGCACTCAACCTCTTGGGTCCCTCACCTGTTCCACAAACATGCTCCCTTCTTTATTCTGTTCTCAGCACAGAGACAGAGGAATTCTTGTAAAACTGAAGTCAAATTAGATGATTGCTCAAAACCCTCCCATGGCATCCTTACCTCACCGTTTCAAGCTACATAATCAAGTACCCCCAAAAAACATGGTGGCTTAAAACAACCTTTCCGTTCTGCTCAAGATCCCGTGGTTCATGAATGGGGGCAGTTTAGTGTGGGCTGGGCTGGAGGGCCCCCTCCAGGGTGGCTTCTTCAGTCACATCCTGGCGCCTGGTGACCTCTCCCCTTCCAGGGCTCTCCATGCAGTTTGAACAGACTACCAGTCCTGAGGTTCGTGCACTTTTCCCTTTGTGATGAGCTCTAAGAGGCAGGAAGAAGAAGCTGCCACACAAGACCAGAGCTGGGACAACATCCTTCTGCCATATTTTGTTGGCCAAAGCAGTTAGCAAACCAGCTGAGATTCAGAGGTTGAGAGACAGCCTTTCCTGACAGAGGCAGGGCAATGTGGCCATGCAGAAGAGTGCAGAGGATGTTGCTGAGGTCCTATTTGGAAATGCAATCTGCTCAACTCAGCGAGCACCAAAATTCAAAGTGTTTACCATGACCTGTCAGGTCCTACACAGCCTGACTCCTGCCACCCGTCTGACTTCTGGCCTCCTTTTCCCTAACTAGTGGTATGGCTTCAGTTTGAGTGGCCTCTTTGCCATGACTTGAATACACCAAATGTAATCCCACCTCCTGGTCCAGTGTTTGTGGTTCCCTCTGCCTGGCACTCCCTGCCTGGGTGCCTGGGTCATCTCTTACCTCCTTCAGGTCTCCACCCAGATGTCTCCATTTCAGAGAGACCTTCCTTGATCACCCTTGACCAAGAAAGCCATTCCAGCCCCTCTTGGTCTGTCGTGTTTAACATCATCTAATGTGTTGTATGTTTAGTTGTCAGTATCTGCCTCTTCCCATTAGAATGTAATCTATCACCAGGACCTAGAAAAATGTCTGTTCATGGTAGGTTCTGGATAAATATTCATTGAGTAAGTGAATGGTTCAACAAGTAACTTTTCATTAAGTGATACTGGGACACTGTCTTAACTGTTGGAGTGGTGGGGAGGAGAATAAAAGTAGATGCATCAGTTCAGTTCAGTAGCTCAGTCGTGTCCAACTCTTTGCAACCCCATGGAATGCAGCATGCCAGGCTTCCCTGTCCGTCACTAACTCCCAGAGTTTACTCAAACTCGTGTCCATTGAGTCAGTGATACCATCCAACCATTTCATCTTCTGTCATCCCCTTCTCCTCCTGCCCTCAATCTTTCCCAGCATCAGGGTCTTTTCTAATGAGTCAGTTCTTCCCATCAGGTGGCCAAAGTATTGGAGTTTCGGCTTCAACATCAGTCCTTCCAATGAATATTCCGGACTGATTTCCTTTAGGATGAACTGGTTGGCTCTCCTTGCAGTTCAAGGGACTCTTGAGAGTCTTCTCCAACACCACAGTTCAAAAGCATCAATTCTTTGGCACTCAGCTTTCTTTGTAGTCCAACTCTCACATCCATACATGACTACTGGAAAAACCATAGCTTTGACTGGACGGACCTTTTTTGGCAAAGTAATGTCTCTGCTGTTTTAATATGCTGTCTAGGTAGGCATACCTAATACATTAAACCAAAATATGTTCTAGAAATATTCTAATGTAGTATAATAAAGCTTGAAAATTACCAGAGAAAAATTCAGGTGAAGATGAAATAATCTTGTGGTGAGAAAGGTTTTTGTAAGCCTGATACTGAATAAATGAAGCATAAATAAAAGTATAGATTTGACTGTATCAAAAACACACAGTGAAAAGATGAGCAGCAAACTTTGAAAAATACTTCAGTATTTTTATGAGCAAGTACTGTTTCAGATATATAAAGAGCTCTGTCAAGTAAATTCAGAAAAGAAAAAAATACAAAAGCCTAGTAAGCTTTTCAGAAGAAAAATCTCACCAGCTGTGTGGTTGGCAGGCGAGTTACTCAGTTCTGTAAAAGGGGAAACCAGGTGGATTCAGTGAGCAAATATACATACTTTCTTAGAAAACTGTTAGGCCTATGATGGTGCTTAGTAGCATTAGCTTTTAATATTCCTATCTCCTAATGCCACACATAACTTTTAGATGGGGCTTTAAAAATTTTTTATTTATTTTTTAAATTAGAGTATAATTTCTTCACGATGTTATGTTAGTTTCAGCTGTATAAGAACGTGAATCCGCTGCATGTATAATAGGCCTATATCCCCTCCCTCGAGAGCCTCACGCCCACCTCCCCCAAACCACCCCTCTGGGTCACCACAGGGCAGCAGGCTGGGCTCCCTGTGCTGGGCAGCAGCTTCCCATAGCTGCTGTTTCACACGTGGCCGTGTGCATACCTCAGTGCTGCTCTCCCGGCTTGCCCACCCTCCCTTTCCTCTGTGCCCACAAGTCCATTCTCCATGTCTGTGTCTCTATTCCTGCCCTGCACATAGATTCGTCTATACCATTTTCCCAGATTCCACATGTATATGCTAATATACAATATTTGTTTTTCCCTTTCTGACTTCCTTCACTCTCTGTGACAACTCTAGGTCCAGCTACATCACTACAGATGACCTAATTTTGTTTCTCTTTATGGCCGAGTAATAGTCCATTGTATATACGTACCATATCTTCTTTATTCATTCATCTGTTGATGGACATCTAGGTTGCTTCCATGTCCTGGCTATTGTAAATAGTGCTGCGATGAACACTGGGGTGCATGTGTCTTTCTGAATTATGGTTTTCCCTCTTGCAGTGTTCGTGGGAATATATATTGGTATGGCCACTATGGACAACGGTATGGAGGTTCCTTAAAAACCTAAAAATAGAACTACCTTATGACCCAGCAGTCTTACTACTGGGCATACACCCTGAGATAACCATTAACTTTTAATATCATTATCTCAGTGTTTCCACACATGACATGCAGATGTGGCTTTTAGATGTTTATTCATTATTTTATCCATCCATCCCTTCATCCATCCATTCATTCACTGTTTCCCTGGAGTGCACCACTTCACCCTCACTGACTCATAAACATAATAAAGAGAAGGTGCTGCAGGAGACGTTTAATTCTTGAGAAATCTATTTAAAGAGACAGCCTCACCCAGGAAAACTGCTCTTACATCATGTCAATAATAGTAACCTGGAAATCATACTCATCTGAGTGGTTCAAGGGCAGAGGGAACGCCCAGTGACACACCGAGAGAACGGCTTCTCAGCCTGGTGACCGTGGGGCCCGAGTGTCATGGAAGAAGTAGGCCTCCCTCTTCCTAAAGAAACAGGGATGCTGGGGGACCGGGTTCTTGAGTCCATCTTTTTGACTATTAAGTAGCATGTTTTACCATCTGGAGTCTGAGAAACTCTGGATTGAAAACGTTAGTGTGGAATTTCTGGCCATTAGTTTTATGAGTCTACTGTATGCGTGAGTATGTGCTCAATCACTTTAGTCGTGTCTGACTCATTGTGACCCTATGGACTGTAGCCCGGCGGGCTCCTCTGTCCATGGGATTCTCCAGGCAAGAATATTGGAATGGGTTGCCACACCCTCCTCCAGGGGATCTTCCTGACGCAGGGGTCAAACCCACGTCTCCTACTTTGCAGGCTGATTACTTACCACTGAGCTACTGGGGAGGCCCTATGAGTCTACTATTCAACCTTTTTGTTGTCTGGCCTGAAATTATGCTTTCGTACTTTAGGAGATGCTCAACAATCTTTGTTTAGCAATAAAAAGTGAGCACTTAGTGTTTTGGACTGGCAAACAAACACCCTTCCGTCCCCTCCGTGGACACTTCTGTGGTCCTGATGGTGCCTAAGCTGGGTTGTTCTCAAGGCTGCACCTGCTCAAGGCAGCTACAAGATAGCTGCCAACAATCTCACCGCCCTAAACTGCGTCAATGATTTTGTTTACAAGCCTCCTAAAAGAACTCCAGAAAACCTGGAGTTCCTGGAAACCACTATTTGGAACTTGTGATATGCAGGACTTGTTTTTCTGAGGCAGTGAACACATGGAGAGGGCAATGGCAACCGACTCCAGTGCTCTTGCCTGGAGAGTCCTATGGATGGAGGAGCCTGGTAGGCTGCAGTCTGTGGGGTTGCTAAGAGTAGGACACGACTGAGCGACTTCACTTTCACTTTTCACTTTCATGCATTGGAGAAGGAAATGGCAACCCACTCCAGTGTTCTTGCCAGAAGAATCCCAGGGACGGGGGAGCCTGGTGGGCTACCCTCTATGGGGTCGCACAGAGTCGGACACGACTGAAGCGACTTAGCAGCAGCAGAAGATACCATGCGCTGTAGGAAGATCTGTGTAGGCAGGCAGCCTCCGGCACAGGGCACACAGCTGAGTGTGTGGATAGGGACTAAGACCCAGCCGACCCAATTTGCCCGAAGGAACAGACACCTTTTCTTCAGTTCTCACAACGTACCCAGTGTCTCACGGAGCCCTGTGTCCATGGGGCTGCACCCTTAGGAACAGGTGTCTCTTATGCATGAACACCAGCCAGGCCTGGTGAGGGGAGTGTTTGGTGTGGCATAAATCTCTGGTGCTGGGGAATGGAGAGCTGGCATGGAGCCTTGCCCACACAGCAGCCTTGGGCCCGTCAGCTTTAGAAATGATGACATTTGCAACTGAGAATCTAACCATGGCTTCCATGAACACGGAATGTATCAGTGAACTTCTAGAATCTTTTATGCGCACCTATTCAATTTGGGAGACTACATCTTAATCATTTGTTTTGGGTGCTACATGCTCTTAAACGATAGGGAGCTCCTGAAAGTGTAACATACACAGTATGGCTCCCTTAGGACAAGGATTCCTGCCAGTGACACGTGGCCATGACCCACTTCCTTCTCATGGATGGTACAAGTCATGAGAGAGCCACAAAGAGGCCAAGTGTAAAGGCTTTGATGAACGTGAGACCCCTCCCAGCTCTGCCTCCCAGTAAAAGGATGTTAATGATCACCCATCAAGTACTTTGCTGTTTGACCATGGGCGAATTATGTTCCTTTTTAAAAAAATAATTTTATGAGTGTATAGTTGATTTATAATGTGTGCTAGTCTTAGCTAGTCTTAGGTGGTAGAAGGCAATGGCACCCCACTCCAGTACTCTTGCCTGGAAAATCCCATGGACGGAGAAGCCTGGTAGGCTGCAGTCCATGGGGTTGCTAAGAGTCGGGCATGACTGAGTGACTTCACTTTCACTTTTCACTTTCATGCATTGGAGAAGGAAATGACAACCCACTCCAATGTTCTTGCCTGGAGAATCCCAGGGACAGGGGAGCCTGGTGGGCTGCCGTCTATGGGGTCGCACAGAGTCGGACACGACTGAAGCGACTTAGCAGCAGCAGCAGCAGCCGCCTTAGGTGTATAGCAAAGTGCTTCAATAATACATGTATTCATTCTTTTTAAGATTCTTTTCCAATATAGGTTATCAGAGTATTGAGTACAGTTCCCTGTGCCATACAGTAGGTCCTTGTTGGTTATCTATCTCGTATATAGTAGTGTATACATGTTCATACCAAGCTCCTGATTTATTCCTTCCACGCACATTTCCCCTTTGATAACCATAAGTTTGTTTTCAGTATCTGTAAGTTTGTTTCTGTTTTGTAAATAAGCTCATTTGTATCATTTTAAAAAATTAGATTCCACCCAAGTGAGATCATGTGATATTTGTCTTTGTCTGACTTACTTCACTTAGTATGATAACCTCTAGGTTCATCTAAGATGCTGAAAATGGCCTTACTTCCCTCTTTTAATGGCTGAGTAATATTCCATTGTGTCCATGTACCACGTCTTCTTTATCCACTCCTCTGCTGATGGACATCTAGGTTGCCTCCATGTCTTGGCTATTGTGAACAGTGCTGCTATGAATATAGAGGTGCAGGTATCTTTTCAAATTATAGTTTTGTCTGGGTATATGCCTAGGAGTGGGACTTCTGGATTGTGCAGTAGTTCTATTTTTAGTTTTTTAAGGAACCTCCATACTGTCCTCCACAGTGGCTGCACCAATTCACACTCCCACCAACAGTGCAGGAGGGCTCCTGTTTCTCCCCAACTCGTTCCAGTTTATTGTTTGTAGACTTTTTGATGGCTGTTATGGGCGGCAAGTGACTTTCATTTCTGAGCCTCAGCTTACTCTTCATTTAAAATAGGGACATAATGCATCTGGGTTGCTGTGAAGACTTCATGAGGCTGGATTTTAGTCCCTGTTCACAAATGCACAGTGCCTGGGACATACCAAGCACTCAGTGAAAAGTAACTTTTTTTTTTTTTTTATTATTTAGACTCTGGACTCACCTCTGCTTTAACATGCTTATTACTTGAAGAACAAGTAATTGAGACATGTTGGGGAAGAGGGTTAATTCCTCACATTGGTGGAGCATTTTGTGAATAATAATAGTAATTTTCTAAATGATTCTGAGTAGCCTGGAAAAGAGCGTGCATGTAGCACCAGCTCTGTCACTTTCCTGGAGAGTAAATTGCCCATTGGAATGGCCTGACCATTACTTGCTCATAATGTCAACTGTATATATATCCACTTAGTAATAGCACATTTGCCAGGAAAACTATGAGGCTGATGTTTTTGCCCAAATAACCAATCTTTTTTGGTCTTGGATAAAGTGTCAAATGTATGATTTGGATTTTATGTTCAGTTGATTGTTTACATCAGGAAGCATCAACCCAGAGTAACTTGGCAAGTGGGTACACATTCAAATGATATGATGACATTCCTGCCACATTTTCCTGTGACTCTAAGTGGGGGGAATCATTAGGGATTCTTGTTTTAGAATCTCATCAAAATGAATCCTTTGGTTTGGTTAAGTGGTTGATGCTGCTAAGTTTGTGCATGGTGATGGTGTAGCTGAAATCAGGCAGCTCTGACCCCTTAGCGCGTGGTCTTCCCAGCTGTCCTCTTCCATGCTGCAGCCGGCATATTCCTGGCTGGACGGAGTGCATGAGCAGCCTGGGTTAGCCAAGGCGACAGATGGACTGGAGGTGCCTGACTGTTGACCCCTGACCTCTGACCAAACTCCAGAAATGTGTCCATAGGAAGGATAAACAAATTAGATATGTGAGCCTTGAGACCTTAGAGGTCACAGATTCTAACCATACTCTCCTCGTGCAGCATATTTTGATAAGGAACTGTCCTCTCTCTTTAACTGTCTCTGACAACAGAAAGCTCATAGCCCCTGAATACTGCCATTTCTTTTTTCCAAAGAATTTCAATGACTTGAAAATCTTTCTTGTCAAAGCAAAATTGGTCTCTTTGTAAATTTGGCCCTTGTTTCCCATTTTGCCTTCTGGCATCACAGGGAATAAAGAAAAGAACGGGAGGTTGACTTAGGCAGACAGATCAGAGTTCTCTGTACTCAAAGTATCCTTTGGGCCCAATAACAGTAAGTATCGTTTACTTATCTCCAGTGGCACCAGTTGGAAGAGGCAGGCTCTGGAAAACTCATTGCTTGAACTCTGAAATTAACCTTTCATGGATGGGTCGCTCTGGTCATCCTTAACCAACCACTAAAAACACCAGAAGCCTCTGGATAGTTGTTCCCATGAGAATGGGCAAAGGAAGGGGGGCGGAGAGAGAGAATGGGTGAGAGGGAGCTAGGAGGGGTACCGTTCACACCTATTATAAAGGAGTCCCCAGCTGAGGAAGGGAGCTAGCAAGAGAGGGTCCAATATCTACCTGCTCCATGATCGTTTGCTGATTGATGCCGGCCCCTCCCTCAGCTGCACCCCATCCTGGAGTCCTCCATGCCCCTGGCTAACTCACCAGCATCAAGCTGGGAGCAGGGACCACCCTCCTTGGGCTGCTTCTGTCAGGCCTTGTTTAGGCAGACATTCAGAACACTTGTGCAGTAGCAGGGATGGAGAGCAACGATTGACGTTCAGAGGTCAGGCCAAGTAGATTCCGGGGTCAGGGTGTCAGTTAGAAGTGCCCACTGCGGGGACTTCCCTGGTGGTCCAGCCGTTAAGACTCCACGCTCCCAGTGCAGGGGGCTTGGGTTAGATACTTGGTCAGGGAACTAGATCCCACATGTCTCAACTAAAGATCCTGCACGCAGCACCTAAGATCATCCCGGATGCTGCAACTAAGACCTGGAACAGCCAAATAGATAAAAATAGAAAACAAATAGGTGCCACCAGGAATCAAAGACCCCCATCTGGTTCTGGCTCTGCCACCAAGCAGCTGTGTGGTCCTGGGCAAGTGTCCTCAACCTTTCTGAACCTGTTGTTCCTTAGCCATCACTACACCCGGCTGGGCGCATTGGGTACTTTTTCTCTGACTTGATGAACTGTGAATGCAGAGTTACCTCCTACCAAGGACGGGGACACAGCACTCCTGTCCCTCCAAGCAGGATCACCACCAAGGTCCTTGCAAGCTCCTGGAGCATCCTGACAGCTCATTGAAGCACATTTATATGCACCAACACTGTTTTCATCTTCGACTTTAAACAACCTTAATTAATAATACCCTCCCTTCTCAGTGTGTCAACAGAACTCCACCTTTTCATTTGGAAGGAAATTAAATAAATATCAAAATAAAATATTCAATTATCAGAACCCGAAATGAGAAAATATAATTGATTTGTGAGGCTTTTGTTACAAAAAATTCCCCGGGGTCTCTGACTACATTTTATTAAAAAAAAAAAACTCACAGACTTATATTTCTACATTACTTATGTAATAATTTTGCATTTCTCAGGGGGAAAATAGTATTATGGAAGGAGAAATAATTATGACAAGTGTTAAAGATTAGTGAGCTGGATTCCCCTGATGTGCCACCAACATCCTGGGAGTAAGTTAAGTGCCTTAGAAAGCGCTGTGAACCCTTGTCATTGACTAAATTACTGCTTCGATGCACTAACAAGGACCCCAGTGAATTAGAAGAGTTCTTTCAGCTTCCCGGAGTGCCGAGCCTAATCCCTGGGCAGCATTTGTGCTCTGTGAGAATCTGGATCTGCGTTCACCCACATCTATTTCTGTCTTCCAAGAACAGGCACTTCCTAGGGTAGGGCTTGTATCTGTGCAGTGCTTGCTGGCATCTGGCCCAGCCCCAGGCTCCAGAGAGCCCCGTAAATGTGCCTCCAGCTTCTTGAATGGAGCTCTTTGCTGTTGATCAGTGCCTCAGTGGCCCTGAGCACGTTCCTCTGCTTCCTGCTGAAACAGGGTCCCAGCATCCTGACAAGGACTGGCACCCTGGTGATGGGGACATCCAGCCATTTCCCTCAGCGTTCTCAGCTCCTCCCATTAGGGGTCTGCAAGTTAGCACACAGTGTGTGGGATATGTGGATTCTTCTCAGGGGCTTCCCTTGTGGCTCAACGATAACGAATCTGCCTGCAATGCAGGAGCCTCAGGAGATGAAGGTTCGATCCCTGGGTTGGGAAAATCCCCTGGAGGAGGGAATGGCCACCCACTCCAGTACTCTTGCCTGAAGAATCCCATGGACAGAGGAGCCTGGTGGGCTACAGTCCATGGGGTCGCAAATAGACACGACTGAGCAACTGAGCACACACACGCATTCCACTCAGTTATCTGAGAACGTTTTCTTCTTCTTTGGTAGCTCAGTTACTAGATCCTGAAAAGCAAACCCACAAGCTGAGTCCCTTCCCAAGAGGTCAGGAAGCCCACTTGGAAGCTCTCGTCTTGGGTGCATGCCCAGAGCCAGGAGTTCCCAGCCTCGAGTGTGATATTGATAACAGACAAGTCACAGTGCTTATGGCATCTCTTGAGTAAATCCTTAGCATCCTAAAATGTGGCTGACAAAGCCCTGTTAGACTTGGCTCTTCCCCTTTCCCAGGCTCACACGGAGCTTCCTTACAGCATGCAGTCTACCCCAGCCATCAGGTCTTTCCTCTGCCTGAAATCGTGCAAGTGCTCCCCAGCCCGGAGCTCTCTTCCCTCACCTGGCTGGATCTTCCTCAGGTTCCTCTTACTGGTCACGTCCCCAAGTAAACCACCACTACACATGGCCACCTCTATTCTTCTGTGTACCATTACAATGATTAGGTTGGTGCAAAAGTAATTGTGGTTTCAGACTGTGAATTTTAGATCATTACAACTAGGCTAAAACACATCTTTAAGAATCAAAATAGAAACCATTAAAATAACACATTTTTGCCAATGAGAAATAAGTTTGCTGATTCCTGTAGCATAAAATCATGCTTTGGGATTAGATGAATTCTTAGAAAGCATTTTCTGCCTCCTGCTCATCATGGAAGCGTGTGCCCTCCATAAAGTTGTTGAGATGCTTGAAGAAGGCTTAGTTGGGTGATGAGAGGTCAGGTGAATATGGAGGATGAGGCAAAACTTCACAGCCCAATTCATTCAACTTTTGAAGCCTTGGTTGTGTGACATGTGGTCTGACATTGTCATGCAGAAGAATTGGGTCCTTTCTGTTGATCAGTGCCGGCTGCAGGCATTGCAATTTTTGGAACATCTAATCGATTTGCTAAGCATACTTCTCAGATGTAGTGGTTTTGCCAGGATTCAGGAAGCTGTAGTAGATCAGACCAGCAGCACACCACCAAACAGTGACCATGATCTCTTTTTGGTGCAAATTTGGCTTTGGGAAGTGCTTTGGAGCTTCTTCTTGGTCCAACAGCTGAGCTCATCGTCACTGGTTGTCATATAAAATCCCTACCACCATCCCACACCCTAGCTCATCACAGAGGACTACTTTTTTTTTTATTGTATAGTTGATTTACAATGTTTTGTGAGTTTCAGGTATACAGCAAAGTGATTTGGTTATATATATATATATATATCGGAGAAGGCAATGGCACCCGACTCCAGTACTCTTGCCTGGAAAATCCCATGGATGGAGGAGCCTGGTGGGCTGCAGTCCATGGGGTCGCTAAAAGTCGGGCATGACTGAGCAACTTCACTTTCATGTTTCACTTTCATGCATTGGAAAAGGAAATGGCAACCCACTCCAGTGTTCTTGCCTGGTGAATCCCAGGGACGGGAGAGCCTGGTGGGCTGCCGTCTCTGGGGTTGCACAGAGTCGGACACGACTGAAGCGACTTAGCAGCAGTATATATGTGTGTGTATATATATATATATTCTTTTTCAGAGTGTTTGACATATTATTATCTTTGTTCTTCCTGTGTTTATATTTGTATTTTTCAGTATTATACTAATTCTGCATTTCTCAATCCATCAATTTTTGATGGGCTCTCCTGTAACTCAGATAGAAAAGAATCTGCCTGCAATGCAAGAGATCCAGGTTCGATCCCTGGGTAGGGAAAATCCCCTGGAGAAGGAAATAGCTACCCATTCCAGTATCCTTGCCTGGAGAATTTCATGGACAGGGGAGCCTGGCGGGCTGCAGTCCATGGGGTTCCAAAAAGTTAGACATGACTGAGCAACTAACACTTTCACTTTCTTTCAACTTGTGTTAGTATTATCTCTCCTATTCCTCACTTTAGAAGATGAAGCTGCCCCTACGCTTTCTCCACCTTCCATGTTCCACTTTTTGGGATCAACATTGACTGTACACTTCTGTCCTGTGGTTGCAGCCAAGTCTCCATGGCTCTCCATCCACTGATCAAGTCATTTAATAAGTTTTACATCCTAACCCATGGGCCAGTGAAGAGATGATGCTTCTAGAATCAAGGTCATGAATCTTCTCTTTTTGTTTATATCCTCCGATATGGCCACGCTTTAGTTTGCTTCGTGTGTGAATTATGTGTTCAGCTGTACTACACATTCCTCACCTTACCACTGATCCCTGGTGGCTGTTGTTTTTCTTGCATTATTTGCCCTTGTGATTAATTTTCCCCAAGTCTGTCTTTTCTTTTTGGAGACCTCCACCCCGATCTCCCCACCACCCTTCTGCTCCTTCCTCTAAGCTTGCTGTGCAATTGTCATGTTGGAAATTTATTCCACTGCTATCAGGACTCTGGGTTGGAACCATAGACTCTTAGACCCCACAATATCCTTCTTATTCTGCCCTTTGTTTTTCTAGATATATCTCCAAAAACTTTTAAAGGAAAGAATATATAGGAGATAAACTTTCTGATATGTTTTTGTCTGAAAATATTGTCTTGCCTTCATGCTTGACTCATGCCTGTCTGGGCATAGAACCCTTTAGACAAAGTTTTCTTTATATCCTCAGTACTCATCAGAGTACTGTCTAGGTACACATCAGAGGCGTGTCTAGGTATGGCTCTCTTTTCTTTAGTTGTTCTGGGCATTCAGAAACCTCTTTTATTTCTGAAGAATTTTATCCTTAAACTTTGATGATTTTCTTCAACTATTAAAAAATTATTTTTTCATCTCTAACCCTGTATATGAAATCTTCTAGACTAATTTTCTTTCTCATAGTTTTAAATTTCCTTGTCTTTTTCTCCCTATACTCTAAGAGAGTAGAGTATTTGGGTTTATTTTCTAGTTTTTCTTTAACTAAAAAGTTTTTTTAACCAGTCTTATTTTTTTAATCTGCAAATACTGTCTTTTATTCTCTAATCATTTCTTTTCTTAGCATTTTGTTCTCATTTTAAGGACATTATATTTTCTCCAAAATTGTCTTGGCATATTAATTAGAGTCTTTTTAAAAAAATTGGAATATGATTCCTTTACAATATTGTTAGTTTCTGCTATACAGCAAAGTGAATCACCTATACAAATACATATATCCCCTCTTTTTTGGATTTCTTTCCCATTTAGGTCACCACAGAGCATAATAGAGTTCCCTGTGCTGTATGGTCACTTCCCATTAGTCATCCACTTTATACATAGTAGTGTATACACAGGGGCTTCCCCGGTGGCTCAGTGGTAAAGAATCTGCCTGTAATGCAGGAGCCGCGGGTTTGATCCCTCGGTCAGGAAGATACCCTGGAGGAGGGCATGGCAACCCACTCCAGTATTCTTGCCTGGAGAATCCCATGGACAGAGGAGCCTAGCGGGCTACATTCCACAGGGTTGCAAGGAGTTGAACTCGACTGAAGTGACTTGGTGCAGCACAGCACAGCACAGCACAGCACAGCACAGCATGTGGAGGACACTCCCACCCCCGACCCCCCTCCCTTCCCTCCTTGGTATCCATGTCTGCTCTACCTTTGTGTCCAGTTAGAGTGTTTTTAGTGCTGTCTTCTGTTCCGTAATGGTCTTTCTGTTTCTTCTGGGTCAGTTTGTGTTTCCTTTGCTCTGTGTTTTTCATGTCACAGTTGTCCTGTGTGCCTGGTGGTTCTTAGTTCTGCGTTTCCATTTCAGGGAGAAGGAAAGAGTGTGTGTATCTCAGTTTATTGTCAGCGATCTGTTTTCTGACTTGATCGCTCTCCTTGAGAACTGTGAGTGGGATGGGGGTGTGTGTCTGCTAGGAAGCTTTGCTCGAGGGGAGCAAGATGGTAAGCTGCACTCATCCTGAAGATTTCAAAATGCTAAAATGACAAAGACTTTATTCTAATTTGCTTAGCTATTAATGCCATTTTACAAAGAGGAAACTGAAGCTCAGAGACCTGCCTTTGGTTAAATAGCTAGTAAGTGATGAAGCCAAAATTTGAACTGCTGTTTGCCAGATAAACACTTTTATTCTCATTCCACAAAACCAAATAAATTTTAACATAAATTAAAAATCATGTTATATGAATAAAAGCTCTGTCTTTTCTGTAAATATGCACTTTCACAGGCTCTACAGTTAAAGCTTCCACCTTGATGGCCATATCTTGAGCACCAAGGACTCTGTACCTTTCCACTCATGGAACAGCCATCTCTTCATCTTAAGCAATTAATCTGCACTCTGCTATTAAAGAAAATGAGATAATTAAATTTCACTCACACTCAGAAGTCATCTAAGCAGAATTAACAGTTTCAGAGGAACTATGAGCTGAGGAACTAGAGGGAATAATTTATCCCTGGGTTGGGCAGGTCATGAGATGGTAGAAATTTCTTAAATTATTTTTAGTGGATGTTAAGAAAGCCACATTCTTCCTAATTCTAAGGTTTTATCCTGATTCTGAAGATCACTGCTACTTCACTTTTTAAAAAATCTACTTAAAAACTTGATGACAAATGACTTTGTTATTAAAAAAAACTACTCTGAAAGTTAAAAAATAAGCATGTATGGATCACCTTGCTACACCAGACACCATGACATTAAACCATGGATTGCTTTCTTTTTTTAATGGATAAAATCCTTCTGTTAAGCATCAGAGGTTCTCATGTTGAGTGAAGACAATTACAACATATGTTGTCCTGTGCTTTTTAAAAAAAAAATCATTGAAGTATAGTTGATTTGTAATGCTGTGTTAATTTTGCTATACAACAAAGTGATTCAGTTATACATGCATATTTTTTTTCATATTCTTTTCCATTATGGTTTATCATTGGATATTGAATATAGTTCCCTGTGCTACAAAGCAGGACCTAGTTGTTTATTCATTCTACATGTAATGGTTTCCATCTGCTAATCCCAAACTTCCCAGTCCTTCCCTCCCAGCGCCCCACCGTGGCACCCATAAGTCTACTCTCTATGTCTTTGAGTCTATTTCCATTTCACATAGGTTCATTTGTGTCATAGTTTAGATTCCACACACAAGTAATATCACATGGTATTTGTCTTTCTCTGTCTGACTGATTTCAGTTAGTACATCATCTCTAGGTCCATCTAAGTTGTTGCAAATGGCATTATTTCATTTTTTTAATGGCTAAGTAATATTTCATCGAATGTATATACCACATCTTCTTTACACATTCCTGGTAGATAGACATTTAGGTTGTCTTCGTGTCTTGGCTATTGTGAATAGTGCTGCTATGAACTTGCTGCTGCTGCTAAGTCGCTTCAGTCGTGTCCGACTCTGTGCGACCCATAGACGGCAGCCCACCAGGCCCCCCCGTCCCTGGGATTCTCCAGGCAAGAACACTGGAGTGGGTTGCCATTTCCTTCTCCAGTGCATGAAAGTGAAAAGTGAAAGGGAAGTCGCTCAGTCGTGTCCGACTCTTAGCGACCTCGTGGACTGCAGCCCACCAGACTCCTCCGTCCATGGGATTTTCCAGGCAAAAGTACTGGGTGGGGTGCCATCGCCTTCTCTGACTATGAACTTAGGCATACATGTATCTATCTTTTTGAATTATAGTTTTGCCTGGATATATGCCCAAGAGTGGGACTGTTGGATTATACGGCAACTCTGTTTTTAGTTTACCATATTATTCTCCGCAGTGGTTGCACCACATGAACTGGTTTCTTAATTCAACATTCCCACACCATTTAGGGATTTGATAATAGATGTTCCATGAAAAATGCATTCCCAGGTCAAATAAGTTTGATCAGCTCTGGGTTAAATGAAGTTAGTTTTCCTTTGCAGCTGCTCTTCTCAGTGCCTTTCATTGGTAATAGGCATTGGGAAAAGCACATTTTGGGAAATGCTCAATTTAGAAAACCCATAATTTGAGAGACATTGATTTAATTTATTAAAGAGCCATTTTGCTTTCCTTTGCTCTTCAGAGACATGTTCTCAGTTACTCAGTTTTAGACCACGTGTATGGCAATGTAGCTTTTCATTACCAAGTCACATTGTCTTTATTTGGGGTTGGGTAACCTCGCTGCTGTGTTCATTTTTGTTCTTTGCATCTGGGCTATGACTACCTCTTAGTTTTGCAACCGTTCCTTACATCCTTGAAGACGCTGTAGATTAATGCCTTAATTTCCTCATGTACTAAATATGAATCCACAGACTCATTAGGTGTTTGTAAGACATGAAAAAGAAAGATTATGTGTGCTCAGTCACTCAGTCCTACTCTTTGCAGTCCCATGGATTGTAGCCTGCTAGGCTCCTCTGTCCATGGGCTTTTCCCGGCAAAATAGTGAAGCCCCGACCCAGGGATTGAACCTACATCTCTTGTATCTCCTGCACTGGCAGATATTCTTTATTCCTGAGTCACCTGGAAAGCCCCATGAAAAAGAAAGATTGCAGCCTACCTATTATCTAAAGCTGACAGTAAAGCATTTGAAATAAAGTTCCTGCTTGTGGAGAGTTCTCTCAGAATTGATCATCTCAGCCCTCAGTAGATGACATCCCATTATAGTCAATAACATATTGAAAATATATAAAGACTGAAGCTCTAGGATAGTCACAAATGTACCCATAAGAAAGTTATAGGAACATTGCAATTGCGTAAATACGGATAAAGGCAGATTGAGACAGTAACTCTGATTAAGGTCCTCCAGTGTCTTGAAGAAGGATTTCCTGTGCATGGCCAGATACCACGTTTGTCATGACTTTGACTGACATCTCCTCCATCCATTATCTTGGCAGCACTGCCCATCATTTGTCTGAGTGAGAATTTCAGAGTCATCC
Organism: Bos mutus; assembly: GCF_027580195.1. Classification (NCBI taxonomy): domain Eukaryota; kingdom Metazoa; phylum Chordata; class Mammalia; order Artiodactyla; family Bovidae; genus Bos; species Bos mutus. Next base: position 101,178,135 of record NC_091627.1, read on the forward strand.
TCACCCCTTAGCTTTCCTCTGATTTGAACGAACCCCTTTTCCACTGACCAAACCATCCTTTAAGATCTGGCTCAAAGCCTTGACCAGCTCTGGCACTTTCTAAATAAATGTGTCCACAGAACCAGCATTCTTTCAAGATACAGTGGTCCAAGCCTTATCCAGGATTAATGACTAGTGGGATACAGAGCAAACCTATGTGAACTTCATTTTTCTTTATCTTCAGTTGGGAAGCCACCCCTATAGCCTGTATGACCACCCTCCCCTCATCTCCACCATCTTTGGAACAGGTGTCACAGATCATTTCACCTTCACACCAGCACTTTAATATTCAGTTCAGTTCAGTCACTCAGTCGTGTCCGACTCTTTGCGACCCCATGATTTGCAGCACCCCAGGCCTCCCTGTCCATCACCAACTCCCGGAGTTCACTGAGACTCACGTCCATCGAGTCAGCGATGCCATCCAGCCATCTCATCCTCTGTCGTCCCCTTCTACTTCTGCCCCTAATCACTCCCAGCATCAGAGTCTTTTCCAATGAGTCAACTCTTCGCATGAGGTGGCCAAAGTACTGGAGTTTCAGCCTTAGCATCATTTCTTCCCAAGAAATCCCAGGGCTGATCTCCTTCAGAATGGACTAGTTGGATCTCCTTGCCAATTAATTATGTCTGCTCTGACTCTGGCCATAAATTTGAGCTTTTTTTCTATTACTCAAGCTCAATCAGAGCAACAAGAAAAGTTTCAGCAAAGGAGGAAAAAATCTCCCACAATTATGGGATGGATTTATATAGATAACACCAGGCTATGGTAATTTAGGTTTAAAGTCTCCTCTGTGTTGGAAACAATTAGATCATACTAAGGGCAGACACACTGAAACCATACTCACAGAAAACTAGTCAATCTAATCACACTGGGACCACAGTCTTGTCTAACTCAATGAGACTAAGCCATGCCCGTGGGGCAACCTAAGACGGGTGGGTCATGGTGGAGAGATCTGACAGAATGTGGTCCACTGGAGAAGGAAATGGCAAACTACTTCAGTATTCTTGCCTTGAGAACCCCATAAACAGTATGAAAAGACTTTAATATTAGCAGTCCCCAAATCTATTTCTATCCATACTTGCTGCTGCTGCTGTGTCGCTTCAGTCATGTCCAACTCTGTGTGACCCCATAGACGGCAGCCCATCAGGCTCCCCCGTCCCTGGGATTCTCCAGGCAAGAACCCTGGAGTGGGTTGCCATTTCCTTCTCCAATGTATGAAAGTGAAAACTGAAAGGGAAGTCGCTCAGTCATGTCCGACTCTTCGCGACCCCATGAACTGCAGCCTACCAGGCTCCTGTGTCCATAGGATTTTCCAGGCAAGAGTACTGGAGTGGGGTGCCATCACCTTCTGCATATCCATACTTAGACTCATCTTATTAGGTTGAAAGTCTGGGGTGAAGGGAAGAACCCTTCAATCTTATGATAATCTTCTGAAGCTACATTTTAATTTTTCTCAAGAAGTTAAGGGGAATGGGAATTCCCTGGGGTCCAGTGGTTAAGACTCTGCCCTACCACTGCAGGGAACATGGGTTCCATGAATTAAGAATTAAGATCCTTGCAAACTGCAAGGCATGACTTAAAAAACAAAAGAGTTAAGGGGGAAGTTTATTTCCTCCTCTCAGATAAGTGGGGGTAGTAGAGAACTATTTGGGTTGGTGGGGTCCTCACCCTCCAGGCTTCAGGCTTCTGGTTGGAGAAGTATTCACAGGGATAAAACAAAACTAGTAGTCAGGGCAGCAGGACCACTAAGCAATTTTATTCTTACTATAATTCCATGTCACCTCAGTAAAAGATCCTCAAGTACAAAGACTCGTGTGGAGGGCCTTGGGTTGGGCTGTTAGAATCCTTGGTGAGGGTAAGTGCTGTAACCTGGTTACCCGCTAAATGGTTCTAGTCAGAGATCTTACGGAAACACATAATCCAGTGACTAGAAGGTTAATTTTTCACAGGCTTAAACAGTCGGCCCCCAAACAGTGCACAGGTTAGGGGTACCAACCTCCATAGAGTGGAAAATCCATGTTAACTTAGCGTTGGTGCTGCACATCCACAGTTCTATGGAGTCAACAGACCACCCGCCCTGTACCACTGCAGTATTCATTATTGAATGAAGTCTACATTTAAGTGGACATACTGATTCAAACCTGTGTTGTTCAAGGGTCAACTGTACTTTCAGGAGCCTTACCTCTCATTGTAAGTTTCTCTAAGAAGCTTCTTCTCAGGATCTGCTAACGCCTCCTCTAATGGATTATTTATTGAACATGACCACTTACATGGCCAGATGCTCTCCTTTGCTTTCAGAATCCTCTCACCCTGTTCTGATGGATTGATTTGGATATTTGCTAACCTAATTGTTTGAATTAGATCCTTAGGTCTCTGTTCTTATCAGGATAGTCTTAAAAAGCACAATCCACCAACACTGCCCTAGTGTATAGAACAGGGAACTATACTCAATATTTTGTAATAACCTATAAGGGAAAAGAATCTGAAAAAGAATATATGTATACATGCATGTATTATATATATTATACATACATATATATGTATGTATAACGGAACCACTTTGCTGTATACCCAAACTAACACAACATTGTATAAATAAGCTATGCTGCAATTAAAAATAAAGTATGAGACTTTATTTTTTCTAATGTATTTAAGGGTATGCAAATCCCATGGACAGAGGAGTCTGGCAGGCTACAGTCCAGGGTTTGCAGAGAGTCAGACATGACTAAGCACACATACATTCCCCTAAAGTATTGCTATATCCCTCTTGTTTTGACACGTGCCATTTATATTATCATTCAGTATAAAAACATTCTAATGTCATTATGATTTTTGTCTCATTTTCTCACTGCTAGAAAGTACTCCTATGCTTTCTTTCTAGGTTATCGTTGTTATTGGTTTATAACTTAATTTCATTGGTGAAGCACATGGTCAAATTTTGAAATGTTCCACATGTACTTGAAAACTAAACATTTTTTCTACTGCCCACCCAAAAAAGGCATATTCTACCCCATTCTAACAGAGCAATTCTGCAGAGTAACTATAGGTCTATTAATTCTCTGGTCATTCCTTCAAAACTTCACAGCTGTTTCCTCTGTGGTACACTGAGTCTCAGTTTTCAGCCTAAGATTCTGCAGGGACAGCACCTAGACTCCAGGAGTTGCTGATGGGAGCCTGGTTGATGGTTTGTGGCCTCAGGTTAAATACTCTGCCCCGGTAAACCATAGTACAGTTCAGTTCAGTTGCTCAGTCGTGTCCGACTTTGTGACCCCATGGACTGCAGCACGCCAGGCCTCCCTGTCCATCACCAACTCCCGGAGTTTACTCAAACTCATGTCCATTGAATCAGTGATGCCATCCAACCATCTCATCCTCTGTTGTCCCTTTCTCCTCCTGCCCTCAATCTTTCCCAACATCAGGGTCTTTTCCAATGAGTCAGTTCTTTGCACCAGGTGGCCAAAGTATTGGAGTTTCAGCTTCAGCATCAGTCCTTCCAGTGACTATTCAGGACTGATTTCCTCTAGGATGGACCGGTTGGATCTCCTTACCATAGTTCCTCCCCTGTAAAACAGGGATAATGACAGTGCCTACCTCATTTGGTTGTTCTGTGCATCCGCGAGCGCATATGTGCATGTAAACACTCAATACTTGCTGGCAACTATTAAGCCTGTGATGAACTATTGTTAAACCCTATCATTGTTTTGCAAAGTCTGCCAAGGATAACATAACACTGTTTGCTACTTTTATTGACTTTTCACAAGATTTTGTTCTGGGGGTCAAGACTAGGTTAGGAATTAAACAGCATGAGGTCAATGAGGACTCCTAGTTATTGATGTTTAAATGAACCTGCTTTCAAGTGCCCAACAGGCAGAATTGGCAGGAATAGTCTCCTGAAGAGTAGCTAATCTCTGGACATATAAAACAAGGCCAAGTGGTTGAAAAGTAGGGCTAGGACAACAGGGCCCCAGAGGGTCATCATAGGGACTTTTTGCTAATGTGCCTTTGGCCTTACCTGTGGGTGAAGAGGAAACTAACTGGTAGAGGCATAAAAACAATTGGAGCAGTTGTAGAAACGTAGACACATAAGCAGAAAGCTCATACATCTCTGCGTGCAGGTATACTTTTGAACCTTACATGTAGGCAAAGCCAGATTTGCTTTAATTGGAGCTTGTAATTGACCCCACAATGCAAAGAAGTATTCCACCGGGTTCCCGAGTTCTACAGCATAAACACTGCTGAGATTTGAGTATGAAAAAATTACAAAGCAAGTATTTCCAGGACCCCAGAGACATGACCTAAGAGTTTCTTTCTGAAATACAATACCAGAGGAAAAAAAAATTCCCATAATTGTAACCATCTTAAATCTAAAATAGTTATGTTTGACTCATGTTATTAAATATTTAAATAATTCATATTGAATAAGAATAGTTGCCATTTGATCAGTCCTTACACTAGATGCCAACTCTGTATTGTATCTTTACAATATTGTTCTATTTATTTGTCAGCAAAGGCGCTGTAATCATCATTCACATTTTACCCATGAGAGAAGTGAGAATCAGAAAGTTTAATTAAATTGCTGTAAATCTCACTGCTAACAGAAACAAAACAAAGATTTGAACCAGATTTGCTGGAACCAAATCCTGTGCTCTTAACTATTAATAATACGAAGGATAGTTCACAGCCATCCTGTGAAGGTCATTTTCAGAGCACATTACCCAAACCCAAGAATAGCTTTGTTTTTCATAGCACATGTGCATCTATTCAGTACATCTGAAGGAAGAACTTTTTGAATAATTAGAATATAAAGGCATTAGAGATCTAAAAGTTAAGTGAAGGATTGCAGAGCCATGCTCCAGAAGAAAACAGAAACTAAGGGAAGTGTGTGTGGTGTCTAGGACTACATTTTGTCTGAGGGTCAACTTTGAAGGCAGTGATGAGAGGATAACACAAGCTGCTGGCAGCCCTCTAGGGCTCAGGTGATGACAAAAGTCCATAAAGAAAAAACTAAGCATAATGAACACCCATTATAAGGATTGGAATCTTGAGGAGTGTACCCCCCAAAATGGGAACTATGTGCCCCTAAAGGTGCTTTTTTATCATTTAAAATTCCCCAGCATGTGAAATTATATAAAGGTAGTCCTAAATTGCTAATGAGCCTAAGAACCTGGCAGAAAGGGATGTACTTCTCTGGAGAAAAATAATATCACTGTAGGTCTCAAATTACTTCTGAAAATTATTTTGCAAATACAATGTCCATCATTTAAAAAAAACTTTAGATAAGAAGCTATGAAAATACGAATGACTTGTCAGCAGAAAAAAATAGACAGTAGAAGTATACTTATAGGGGCTCCAGATAAAGACATCATTAGATACAAACTTTAAGATAACTATGATGTCTAAATTGAAAGCAGGTAAGATGGAGAATTTTAACAGAAGATGAGAAACTATGAAAATGAATCAAATGGAAACTCTAGAATCAAAAAACATGATACTTCCATCAAGAACTCAGTAAATGTCTTAAAAGGCAGATTACGCACCACTGAAGAAATAATTAGTTAACTGGAAAATACATGAGAAGAAAATATTCAGAATGGAGATTTAAAAGACAAAAAATTTTGAAAGACAGTAGAAGAGATGACAGTGAGAAATTCTAACATGCATGAAATTGGAGTCTCAGAAGAAAAGGAAAGAGAGGACAAGTCAAAATCAATAACTAAACGCTATCGAGATAAAGGCTAAGAATGAACCAAAACTGCTTAAAAGACATCAAACTCAGATGATATGTCTTAAGCACCTCAAGGAGGATAGAGAAAAAGGAACCCACATTCTATATACATCATAGTAAAACTGCTGAGAGAAAAAGCAAAAAAGAAAATCTTAGAGGCAGGCAGAGGAAAAAGAGGCTTTACCTTCAAAGGAATAAGTGATACTGACAGCTGACTTTTAAACAGACAAGACAGAGCCACAGACAGTGATATAATATCTTTAAGTTGATGGGGGGAAAGCTGTCAATCTAGAATTGTAAACCTAGCAAAATATCCTTTAATAATAAAGGTAAAATAGGTTGATCAAGATGGTGATATAGGAGGCTACTCTTCTCCACCAAATGTACAGATATACACAGAGCGATTACCTCTGAAAGAAATTTGGAAACTATCTGAGAGACTCCTGCATATCAGCAAATGAGAAAATATCCACATTGAAACATGAGGAAATTTTAAGATGTACTCTTCCGTAAACCCCACCCCTGGCATAGCATCGTACAGTCTGGTGGTAACTCCACATTCCTGGTTTATCACTAAGGAGCAAAGGGTTTGAACCCTAAATCTAGCACCCCAACTTTTCAGACTCTCACCCAAGGGGTAGGTCCCCCAAACACCTACCTCTGAAAACCAATGGATCTTGTGTCCATGGATCTCATATGGATATGGCAAATGAAGAGGTTACTGAGGTTATTAATGGACACATAGGCACTCACTGCGGCTTATCACCCAAGGACTCAGCACAGATGGAGCAGGGAAAGTCACCCATCTCCCAGTCTTTCTTTTAAGGGGTCCATCTGCTGAAAGATTTTCCTCTAAGATCAGGAATATGACAAGACTGCTCACTCTTTTTTATTCAACTGGAAGTCCTAGCCATAGCGATTAGGTGAGAGGAAGCCATGAGATACATAAATCAGAGGGAAAGAAGTAAAACTACCTCCATCTGCAGATGGCATGATCGTATATACAGAAAACCCGAAAGACTCTACCAAAAAACTATTAGAAATAAACAAATACAGAAAAGTTGCAGGTACAAAATCAACACACAGAATTCTTCTGCATTTCTTGATGCTAATAATGAGCTAGCAGAAAGAGAAATCAAAAAAATAATTCCACTTAGAATCACAACCAAAACAAAAAAATATCTAGGAATAAATTTAACCAAGGAGTTGAAGGTCTTGTACACTGAAAACTATAAGACATTATTGAAAGAAACTGAAGAATACACAATAAATGGAAAGATACACTGTGCTCATGGATTAGAAGAATTAACATTTATTGAAATGTCCATATTACCTAAACGAATGTACAGACTAATTACACTTTGATTGTGTAATCTCTATAAAAATCCAAGGACATTTTTTCACAGAAATAGGAAAAAAATCTCTTAAAATTTATAGGGAACCACAGAAGACCCTGAACAGCCAAAACAACCCTGAGAAAAAAATAAAACTAGAGATAGTCATACTCCCTGATTCCAAACTATATTACAAAGCCTTGATAATCAAAACAGCATGGTATTAGCAGAAAAATAGAATAGAAATGAAAGCTTAGAAATAAATCCCCACATATATGGACAATTAATTTATGACAAAGAAGCAAAGAATATACAATGGAGATAGTTCCTTCAATAAATGATGTTTGGGAAAACTGTAAAGCCACATTCAGAAAGAAGATTCTAGACTACTACCCTACACCATACACAAAAATCAACTGAAAATGGATTAAAGACTTGAATGTAAGACCTGAAACTATAGAACTCCTAGAAGAAAATATTGGTGGTATGCTCTTTGATACTAGTCTTAGCAGTATTTTTCTATCTATGTCTTCTCAGGCAAAAATCATCATTAGAGATTAAGAGGGACACATCATCCTTTTAATAAGATGTATTCACCAGGATGATATAACTGTCCTAAATATTTATGCATTTAATAAACATAGCCTCAAAATATATAAAGCAGAACTTGAATTATATGAAGAAACAAGTGAATTCTTAATTATAGTGGGAAATGTTAATGTGTCTCTTAGATATAATGGCAGAAAAAATATCAATAAGGATAAAGAACTTTGAACAATAATATTAGAAAACATGATATTACATAAATATGCATATATATACATATATATAGTGTTGTTTAGTTGCTAAGTCATGTCTGACTCTTTGTGACCCCATAGACTGTAGCCCCACCAGGCTCCTTTGTCCATGGGATTTCCCAGAAAAGAATACTTGGATATTAGATGGAGTGGATTGACATTTCCTTATCCAGGGGATCTTCCCAGTCCAGGGATCAAACCTGCATCTCCTTCATTGGCAAACAACTTCATAATCCTTTGCCACTGAGTCACCAGGAAAGCCCATATGTATTAGAGAGAGAATACTATATCAATAGTAGCAGAATACACATATTTTTCTAGCACATAGAAAGTATTTACAAAATTGATCATATGTAAGACCAGAGAGTAAGTCTCAAAAATTTTCATAAGATCAGAATTCTAGAGTATTTTTGCAATCATAGTGCAGCTGAAACACAGTCAACTGCTAAATGTTAACTAGATAATCCCACATGTTTGGAAGCAAAGAAATATGCTTCTAAGTGACTAGCATGTTAAAGAAGGAATCACAATGGAAATTAGAAAATACTTTGAGCTAAATGATAATGACAGTTCTATACATCAAAGCTTATAGAATGCAGCTAAATGTGCTTACATGAAAACATGTAGCACTAAATACATATATTAGAAGAGAAGGAAGACCAACTACCAGAGCCAAGCATCTAACTCAAGAAATTCAGAAGAAAACAGCAAATCAAAATAAAATAAATTAGAATGAAGGAAATGATGAAGATGAGAGTAGAAATGAATGAGGTAGAAAAGAGGAATCAAAACAGACAAAAGGCCGTTCTGTGAAAATAATAAAATTGAGTGCTGGTGATATTGACTTAAAGAGAGAGAGAGAGAGAAACCATAAATATGCAATGTAAGCAATGAAAAGGGGAATAACTACAGACCCTACAGCTACTAAAAAGACAACAAATAGGGAAACATCATGAATATGCCACTCAATTTGAAGTTTTTCATGATTTCCATGATATCTTTGTAGAAGCAAGCAACTTACCAAAATTGACAGAAAGTAGACTTAAAACTGTTAAAAATCAAATCCATAATTAAAATTTTTCCTTCGGAGAAATGTCTAAGCTCAGATGACTTACTAGTGAATGCCACTAAATTCTTAAAGAAGAAATCATTCCAAGATTACACCATCTTTCCCAGAGAATAAAAAGAAAAAGAGGTACATGTCCCCAGTTCGTTCCCAAGGGCTTTCTTAGCAAAAGCTAACGAGCTCACTTCAAAACAGGAAAATTTTACTCACTTACTCATGACCATTGGTGCAGAAATTCCCCTCCCCCACAAAAAATAGCACATTGAATCTATAGCAAGTAATGTATTACCACCGAGTTTTTACTCCACGAATACAAGGCTGGTTTGACTTTTGAAAATCAATGTAATTCACTACATTAACCATCAATAGAAAAAAAATGTCAGATAATACAACAGGCCAAAGAAAACATTTTATAAATTTCAGCTACAACTCATGATTTCAACAAACAACAAAAATTAATAGCTATAAGGTTAACAAAGTAGGAATAAGTGGAAAATTCCCTAATCTGATAAAGGATCTACTAAAAAAACCCTAGTTTGAAATAAGGAATAAGACAAGGATGCCCACCATTACTGTTTCTACTCAACATTGTAGTTAAAATTCTAGCTGGTAAGTTGAGAAAAGAAATAAAGGTGTAAGGATTGCAGTGGTTGGGAAAACGCCATCCCTAAATCACATGATGATGTTGCTGAATTATCATGTACATAGGAAATAAAGCTACAGACAAATTATTAGAATAAATAGGTTAGTTTAATCAAAGGAAAAAATCTAACACATGATATGCAAGATCTCTATGGACATGAATATGAAACATTACTGATCTAAATAAAGGGAAATCTAAATAATCGGAGTAATGTAGTATGTTCAGGTATCAGAAGACAGTATTATTGATGTATTAGTTCTCCAAACAGATCTATATATTCGAAGCATTTTCTGTAAAAATGATAAGAGGATTTTTGTGTGAGTGTGCATGTAATTTGAAAAGTTGATTCTGAAGCAATGATGAAAAACCAAGAACTAGGAATAGAAGAATGTCTTAAGGAAGAACAAGGTGAGGGTAGCTGCCTCTAGGAGCCATCAAAGTTTATTATAAAGCTGTAGTTATTCAAAGTGTGCACCTGGCCCAAAGAGAGACAAATAGGTCTGGAAATGACAGGGTTACCACAGAAAAAGGCCTGAACCAGGGCCGGAAGAGATGCCTCTGGGCCACTTGTGTGATGGCTTCCCTTGATTCAGAGGCTCTTCAAACTCTCCCTGGTGATTCTAATCTGCAACTGGGTTTAAAAATCATCTCGCCCAACACACACACACACTCACCTCTTTTTTCCTAAGCTTGGATGAGCATTGCAGGTTTTTATTTAAAACTTGCTGGGTATATCATATCATAAAAAATTCTGAAATCCCATTTACATTTTCTGTCTTTGCCCCAAACTCTACTCCCTTAAGCTGCATTCCTTCCACCTCTAGCCAAGCTCTTCATTTCTTCCTGTACTCCTATTATTACTATTTTCTTTTGGAGAACAATTTCCTCCTTCCCTCAGTTTCCCTAACAGCTCTATCGTCCCTTGCCTAGCCAACAGAAGCCTTTGTGAGGACTCACTTATAAATTGAAAGTACTTTTTCTGGCTGCACTGTGCAGCATGCAGGATCCGACCAGGGATTAAACCCATGCCCTCTGCAGTGGTAACTGACAGCCTTAACCCCTGGACCACTAGAGACGTCCTGAGACTACTTTTAATTTAAGATCTCCCCATCACATGTTGCTGTGCATGGCTCGGATTATCTTCCTTTGAATGTTTTCAGTACTGTGGTGCAGACTGTCCTCCCCATGTGCTGCTCAACCAGCCTTGTGATGCAGCTTCCCAACACTCACCCCATTAGTGACAAGGTGCCCTTCAGCACCACTACTTCAGCAACCCTGGCTTTGTGGGCTGTGACCTCGGCAGTGACACAAGGCCCCACACTTAGAAGGGTCCTGCACTTGGGTTAATACTCTCCTCTCATCATCTTGAAATTCTTCATCATTTATGAACAAGAGGCTCCACATTTTCAGTTTGCTCTGGGCCCTGCAGATGATGTGGTCAACCCTGTGCCGCAGGAAGGGCTTGCTCGATTTTATAGCAAAAAAAAAAAAAGCCTCCGAGCTGAGTGCTCTGTGCAATACTTTCTCTGGTTTCTCAGAAACCATTTCCTCTTTTCGATTCTCAGTTATCCCCCTGGGTTAGCAGCTGGGTGTATGCGCGCTGCTTTACTGAATCTCTGATGTTCATTTCCTGCCCACTTACAGTGTTTTCACAACAGCCAAACAGGCGCTTCACCACCTGGCCCTAATCTCTTGCCCTGGCCTTGGCGCCTTTTTCTTCTGCTTTTGCTCCCACCCTGAACATGACATGCAGACTGCTCCAGCCCTCCTTCCCAAAGCAACACTTTGATGACACAGAACCTCCTCTGTCACCAGAATGTGACGTGCATCTTGCCTTTGTGCTCCATCCTGTGCTTTTCCTTCTGCCTGGAATGCTTTTCATCATTTCCAGCTACACTTTGACTCTCGTTCCTTTAGACCCAACCCACATGTTAGCTTCTGCATTACGAGAGCCTCAGACAGGACTCATTACCCCCTTGGTCCTGCTCCGATAGCTTTGAAGGCATACCTGTGTCATAGCAGGTGATTCAGCGTGGCACACAGACCTCTTCCATCCTCTGCCACACACCTTATTCTGGATGAGTCAGTTCTTGACTTAGAATATGAGTCAGTCATTTTTTCTAGAAGATCTCCCTGAGTACTTGCACTTCCCTAGACATACGGCTAATCATCTTATAATATAATCGCTCCTTTTTTTTTTTTAAGCTATTTGTTTATTTATTTGGTCTTCCCAGGTGGCACTAGTGGTAAAGAATCCACCTGTCAATGCAGGAGATGCAAGAGACATGGGTTTGATCCTTGGGTTGGGAAGATCCCTGGAGAAGGAAATGGCAACCCACTCGAATACTCTTGCCTGAGAAAAATCCCATGGACAGATGAGCCTGGCAGGCTACAGTCCATGGGACCACAAAGAGTCAGACATGACTGAGCAGAAGGACATTTATTTATTTGGTTGCAGTAGGTCTTAGTTGTGGCAATGAAGGATTTTTAGTTGCAGTATGTGGGATCTAGTTCCCTGACCAGGGATCGAACCTGGACCCCCTGCATCGGGAGTACGGAGTTCTAGCCATTAGACCACCAGGGAAGTCTCTCTCCTTATTTCTTAATCCACTGCTTGGCATGTACTGGATGCTTAATAATGTTTGTTTGGTTAAAAAAATATATACATATATATCTGAAATGGTTTATGTGCTCATTCAGAGTATTGTCTTGGGTCCTGAGCCCAAGACCTGGGCTTGGTTAAGTAACCCCATCCTTGACTTGAGGTCGCATCCTTCAGAGAAGGATAACAGAGATGACAGTGTGGGGATCTGGGCTGCCACTCACTTGGGCCCAAAAGGATGAATTTCCCTTTATGCTGTAATAAACTTCATATTGTTGTCTAGAGAGTGACAGAAAGTAATGTTAAATTCATAAAAATGTAACTATCTGTGCCAAGTATATGGAATTACAATATGTGTCACAGGAGAGTTGGAACTCTGGAAAAACACTGGGAACTAGCTCTTGAAAGAGCTGCTGTCTTGACGGGAGGGTGGGTCTGGCCCTGAGGCCTCCTTCCTGGCCTCGCTCGCACCCTTCTCCCAGAGTCTTGGGCCCCCATGTTCTACTTCTCATTGTGAAGCTTCCTCCTTAAAAACCCGCAGGGATGTAGCTTTCTTTTGGAAAGTTTCCTGCCTCCCTCTCTTGTAGTGGCTGTTTTCTTGCTCGTGGCTCCGCCTGCCTTTTGAAGCTCCCTTCTTCCAAGAAACCAACAACCAGGTGAAGGAAGATGGAGTTTCTTTCACCCCTGTCTACTTCCTCCTTCTTACAGACTGGCTCCCCTTCATTGTAAGGGATTCCCAGCCCAACAAGGAGCTCTCTCTGCCAAAGGTGCCAAGGAAAACTACTTGAGTTTGCAAGTAATTCCAGGTATTGAGGACCGAGAGAGGTTCAGTGGAGCTGAGCTGTAACTGAGTGCTTACTGTAAGCTGGTGAGATGCTAGGAAGTTGCAGGGAGATCAATTTGGGATTCATAAATATAAAGAAGAATGTTGTTCAGGCAGAGCTAAGCTCCATTAAAAACAGAATAGGAAGTCTTTTGAGAGTGCACTGCCCATCATTAGAAACCTTGAGTGGGCTGAACACACCAGGGCTAACAGAGAGGGAGTTCCTGCCTGGGGGTGGAGGTTAGCGAGAGAGCCTCCATGGCTCCTCCCGACTTCCAAGCTTCTACAATTTCATTATAGCGTTCTAACCTTGTAATACAGTTTATATTTCAAAATCCTGTTCTTAATTAGTTGTTTTTCTGAACTCCTTCTGAAGTAAATCAGCTTCATACAGTGGTAATTAGTTTATTGGTAGAAACAATGGCAGAGCCTAAAACATGCATATTTTTTGTATATGTGGCAAGGACACAGGAAAGGCTGACTCTTATTGTTCCTACACTATTTTCCAGAAATGAGATCTTCCAGTATCCCTATGAGGGATGTAACAGTCACTTAACCAGGTTAATAAATAACATGGAAATAAAGAAACAATTATTAATATGGAATACTAAAAAAATGCTGGAGCTGGATTAATCAGTCTTCAGACAATTGAGGCTGCGTGGGTTTCTTGTTAATTGATCTTCTTACAACTGGAGTGAACCCAGAAGGCAAGAATGCATTTAAGAGAGAAAATATAGGCTTTGCCTTTGGGGCAAGTGTGTGTGCGCACACTCAGTTGTGTCCGACTCTTTGCGACCCCATGGACTGTAGCTCACCAGGCCCCTCTGTCCATGGGACTTTCTTGGTGAGAATAATGGAGTGGGTTGCCATTTCCTTCTTCAGGGGATCTTCCCGACCCAGGGACCAAACCCCAGTCTCCTGTGTGTCTCCTGTATTGGCAGGTGGATTCTTTACCACTGAGCCACCTGGGAAGCCCTTGGGGCACATGGTCTGGGACATCTCATAGACCTTGCCATAAGGGGCCCTGTGAAGAGCACACTGGAGGGAACATGACTTCTTTATGAGCTAGGTGTAACAGTCAAAACATGATTATAGTGGCTCAGCCAAATAGAGTCTTGTTTTGTCCCCAAAAGTCTTGAGCTAGGTGGTGGTTCAAAGATGGCACAATTATGTGAAGAAACCAACAAGGGCATTGCCTCCTTTTAACTTCAGATCTGCCAACTTTAGTTTGTGAGTTTTGCCTGCAGGGTGCAAGGCAGCTCCTCTATCTCAGGCCTTCAGTTGCATTCTGGAAGAACGAAGAAAGAAGTGACCTAGAGGGTAAAAGTCTGCCTACTTCAGGAAAGTGAAACTTGCCAAGAAATTCCAGACTTATTGTAAAGTAATTAGCCTCCAATTAAAATAAATAAATTTATATTAAAAAAAAAAGAAATTCCAGCCGACTTAGGCTTATGTCTCATTGGCTTGAGCTGTGTTCCATGCCCAGTTCTTGCTGTGATAGAGACTAGAAAATATAATTATTTCATTATTGGATGGGCTCATCACTTCCCCAAACTTAGGTTTTCTTAGTAAAAAAGGGGGCAGATAGATATCGGGTAGGCAACTAGCAGTGACCGACATCACGTGTTTGTCCCAAGCTCCCAGTGAGGTACCCTGCTCTCTCTGTTTCTTCTATTTCCAGATGAGAGCACTTCTGCTATGAACTTTGAGGTTTGGAGATGCTGTTACCTGATAGACTTTGTGAGGATCTTATATTGCTGTCCTTGGCCCATCAATGTTTAACTATCAAAACATATATTTGAAATTTCTCTGTCTTTAGGACATGAGCCAGAACTGGCCCACTTGTGACCTCAGTGTCCTCTGAGGCTCTGTGGGCATCATTAGCTCTACACTTGAATGCTCTCTGGTGCCACAGAGAAGAGTCTGACATGCAGTCATGTCATGACTTCCTTACCATGTTTCCCCTCAGACCTAAGCTGCATCTCCTTCTCCTAGACGCTACTCTTGCTGTCTGTCAACACCTAACTAAACAGCAGGTGCTCCTGTTGGGAACAGGCCAACACCTTGAGATTTGTTTAAACCAAGGAGGAGGTCCTCCATTTAAACAGGAAAAGATTTATGGCTCCCCTGCTGTCCTCCAGAGATTCCTGTCTGGCAGTGCTCAGGAGGACAGCTGAAGATAGAACTCCAACATTTTAGAGCTGTCAGAGACAAAAATGTCCAACCCAGCCTTGATCACTAGATCCAATCTGTTGTTCTTTGGTTTGTAACACATAGCTGTTCTTTTTTACTCATCTGTAAAACAAAAACAATGGTAACATACCTCATGTGGTTTTAGGAGGAATACACAGAATTGATAGAATCCAGTGTATCATAATATAGAAATGTTGGCCATACTCCCAGGTAGCACTAGTGGTAAAGGACCCACCCGCCAATGCAGGAGATGCAAGAGATGCAGGTTCAATCCCTGGGTCAGAAAGATCCCCTGGAGGAGATCATCACAACCCACTCCAGTGTTCTTGCTTGGGGAATCCCATGGACAGAGAAGCCTGGTGGGCTACAGTCTGCTGCTGCTGCTACTAAGTCGCTTCAGGCGTGTCTGACTCTGTGCGACCCCATGGACTGCAGTCTACCAGGCTGCTCCATCCATGGGATTCTCCAGGCAAGAACACTGGAGTGGGTTGCCATTTCCTTCTCCAATGCATGAAAGTGGAAAGTAAAAGTGAAGTCGCGCAGTCGTGTCCGACTCTTAGTGACCCCATGGACTGCAGCCTACCAGGCTCCTCCGTCCATGGGATTTTCCAGGCAACAATACTGGAGTGGGGTGCCATTGTTGCAAAGAGTTGCATGCACACATTCTCAAAGGTTTAGAGTCCTTGAGTCTTACACGATGGTCAGTGCACATCTCAAAGAAGCAGAACAAAGAGCCAGTGGGAATATTAAATTTTAAGTCAGGACGGTTGGCTCTTGTTAGCAGTACCAAGGGATCTTCTTGTATCACAAATAATGGGATTATCCCCCAAGTAGGTCAGCATGGTGTGAAATACATGATCTATGATAGGAATGACTTTTCTGATCCACTTTTTGAATCGCCTATGCTTTTTCTGTCTGCATTTTCATTTTCAGTATACATGCTTTGTTTCTTTTTAAAAAAAAAAAATTGTGGTGAGCTTCAGACACAATAGTCTTTTGTAGCAGATGTATAAGGAGCAACTAATACCAAAAAGGATGAGATGGTTGGATGGCATCACTGACTCAATAGACATGAGTTTGAGCAAACTCCAGGTGAATGAAGGACAGGGAAGCCTGGAGTTCTGCAGTCCATGGAGTTGCAAAGAGTCGGATACAACTTTGCAACTGAATAACACCAAAGACATATATCCATAGAATTCTTATGCCAAATCAAATTTTTTTTTTTTAATAAAAGTAATCTTTAACTGGACTTTAATTCTACTTTAATTCTCTAAACAATGTTATAGTAGTTGTCCACATTTTGAAATTGTCTTGTTTGGTACTTGAATGGCATGAAAAATTTCCCTCTGCTTCCCTCCCTTCTCCCAAGGGTCATTTTCCCCACTCTTTTCTCTTCCCTGCCTGGCCTCTGACCTGCCCAGCTCTGCTGTTTCCACAGACTTCTGAATCTAATTAATGTCTTAGTAGATATATAAGTGAATTATGTAGGCAGGAGGATGTTGGAAACTTTGAGGAAGGTACGTTCCTTAGGGAAAACATGGTTTGTTAAAAAAAAATCCAGAAGGCTGCTCAGGGAGGGGGTAGAATGTCAGTTAAAGGTAAACTATCAGTAACATTGTTACACTCATTACATATCTGCTGCCTGATGAGCAGAGACAAGCTTAGGCACATCTCTTTTGACATCTGGGCAATAATCAGCCCTTATGGAATCCAGCTAAAGGGACAGATAGTCTGAATATGCCCCCATTGCAAACTGGCTTCAGCCACACAACTGGGGAACTGGCCTCCCCTCTCCTCCTGTCCCTTTTCTAGCCAGTTCTTAACCATTCCTGGGGAGTATGTCCTTAGATGATCTCAGAAATGACCCTGGCAGAAGGTTCTCAAACTCTCCAGAACGTGGGCAGGCAAGGGGGAGGGGCCAGAGGATACTGCCAGAGAGCCCAAGGCAGAGATGGTCCCTATGCCCCAGGTTTCCATGGAAACATAGGAGGAGTGATGACAGCCAGCACAGCCACACCATCTGCTCAGGACCTGGTGAATGATGAAAAAGATAGAAAAAGAAAGGCCCCTTAGATCCCAGGCTAGAGCCACTCTAAGATAGCAGAGAGGAAAGCCCTGGGGACTCTTGAGCTCCCAGGTGGATTAAAACTGGAGCTGTCCCGGGGGCTTGGCGTATTAGCATGTCATTTGCAAGCAGAAAGCCTAGAGGGCTGATCCTGCCATCCCTACAGACAAATACAAACATCCAAGAAGCCTCAGGAAGGAGACACAGACTGAGCGCTGGTGCCATCCGCCGTCTGGCTGAAGCAGGAGGGGGGCTGTGGTGAGCACAGTGCTGGCGGAGGTGGGGCAGGGCTCCCATCACCTTCCGGCAGGACCACCTGCACCGCTGACTTTTGGCCAGGCATATCCCTCCAGCGGAATGGTGGGATCGTAAAAGGAAAATTCCCACCTGGTCACAAAAGACCTCTGAGCTGCAGCCAGGTCTTCAGAAAAAGGCCTGAATTAATAAAGCCATGTAAGGGCTCTCTTCTCTCAATCCGTATCCAAAAGGTGATCTCAGTCGGACACCACAGACTTGTTTCTGGGTCTGTTTAGGAGGTTTCCAGTTCCAGGCTGGCAGAATGTGAGTGAGGCCCTAGCTAAGTGCCCTTGAATGCCTGCCCCACACTGAGTAGGATTCATTTCTGAATCCTTTTCCTTCAGAGATGTGGCCTAAACAAACAAACCTGACCTAGGATGCCAGCAGCCCCTCTCATGTAGCTGCCTCTCTCAGCTGCTCTCTGAAGCTGGGCACATTTGTTGAGCTTTCTGTAGTAGTGTCTCATTTATCTCCAGAGGAGAGAAGTCCCTCCAGCCTGACTGCCTTTACTCTGCACAGAAACTATATCAGCTTCATAGGAAATACCAGTTTTATTTTTATTTTTAACTTAGGTTATCTCTTATTCCTTTACAAAAAAAAAAAAAAAAAAACATCCTCCCTTTTAGTTCTGGCATTTGAATCCCAGGGTGTCCAAGCACCACCCTCCCCCCTCTCTTCCCCCTGCCCCTCTGACACTTTTTGGTGCTTTTTATTAAGGATTTAACATTTTGACATAAGTGACATGTGTACCAAACATACCACTGGCTGGAGGATAGTAAGAACAGCTTAATAAACCTGATAAATAATAATAAGATCACCCTATAAAGGCTCTCATTAACTGTTCTACATTTTTACCTGTGAATAATATAAATTTCTTTCCATGACAACTTAGCAAAGCTGGCATCTACTGATACAATATTATTTGAGTTTTTTCAGAAGGCCTTATTGTCCCACTGGAGACTATACACAAAAACTGGAAATAAAAGTGTTCATGTAACGTCCCCTATGTTAGAGGCCTGAGACTGAAAACATGAGCTAGTCCTGAAGAAAAAAATGCCCAGTACCCACGGTGAAATTGCTTTAGGCCCAAGTTTACCCATGTATTAGCATGAGACTCCATGTTTAAATTCAAATAGAAATCTATCTACCCATTCCTCCGTGGCTTTGGAGGGGGTGGCGAGGTCTTTTATGAGGGAACCACTCTGCCAGCTCTAGGGCTTTCTCCTTTCCCTCTTCCAGGACCCTCTATTTATCCTCAGCCTCCATGGTGAGGGCAATTTTGTATCCTGAGCTCAGGCCCAGGATGGGAGTCCCAGTAAACATGGTTCTGTTTGTTCTTCAGTCTTCCTCCATTGTATAAACAGACGTGTGGGAAGGGAAGGGAAGTCAGATCCCTGAGAAGGGTGGGAGGTCTTTCTGGAGAAGCTTCCCGGCAGGCAGCCGGCAGCCCTTAGCCCAGGAACAGGACGCTCCTCTTGTTGGGGAGTGGAACTTGCAGTTGTTCCAGAGCGGGGCTGTTTTCTTGAGCTCTCCTCCACCCTCAACAACGGCCCCCGAGCCTCCGGCCGCCGCGCAGCCTTTGTTCCTGGGAACACTGTCTGGATGCTTCAGCCATCTCACTTTTGCCAGAGCAAACATTTGCAACAAGGCTTATGCTAAGGAGACGTTGAAAAGACAGATTCCCCCCTCCCTCCCAGTCTCTCCAAATACACCCTCGACTGGGTCCTGGGAAGAGTGCTTCACACCTATGTGTTCCCCCATATTCGCATTCCCTTTGTTCCTCCTAGCCTTGTTACTACCTTCAACTAATGAGGGAGGTCTTTAGGGGCTGGGAGTTACCAGCTTGTAAAATAACAATTCTTTTCCCTCAACCCGCGTTGAGGGAAATTCCTTTCTGTCAGACTCTGCCTTCCTTTACTGTTTTACCTTCTGCACATTAGTTATGGATGCTAATAAAGGAAGGACTACATCAGAGCTGGGGGAAGGCAGCAGGGGGTTGAGCGTTTTTGTAATCCAACCCCAAACAGGAAAGAATTCTCCTTGGTCCTTTCTTCTCCTGCGTGTGCTCCAGACTTAGTTTGTTAATCCTCATTCAGAGGTCAGAGAGGTGAGGTGGGTATGATTCCTAGGCTTGCCTCCAGATGGAGGGATCCTGTGACTTAGTGCCACCCAAGGGTCTAGATTTCTGGCAGCCTCAGGCAGTGGTTCCTCTTGTCTAGAATGAACAAAAGGGGAGCGTGCCAGAAGGCTCCCTGTGGCAGGGCCTTGGGGGGTTGGGTGCAAGGGATGGGTATTACCCTGCCCTGTACTGCTCTCTCCAGGAAGTCTTTGGGAGCTTGGGCCAGGCTCCCAGCGCTGTGGCCAAGAGGACAGGAGAGTCAGGAGACAAAAGAGAGGTTCTGGGTTTTGGCCAGCTATAGAGAAACAAACAGGGCTAGGGCGCTGATGAGACGCCGGCTTCTCAGCCCTTACACAAAAGCAAGGGAGGGGGGAAGTGATCTTTAAACTCCAGGAAGTAGTAATAATAAGAAGAACTTGGTTTTTCAGGAGCTACAGTGACACTCTGTCATCCTTCTGTCAGACAGAAGACAGGGCTGGAAGTTTGCAGTCAACCCCCAGAGGCCTGTCCCCTTCCCTGAAAGAAATAGAAAGGAAATGGGTTTCCAGGGTCGGGCCAGCTGGAGCACTGGGGATGGGGGTACCTTCCTCAAACTGCAGGTCCCCTCAGAAGAGGTTTCATCCCCGATCCCCTTGATTTAACGTAACTTACTGGCTCGATATTTTAAGCGGTTTGTTTACGGCGCTACTGCAGGCTGCACCGCCAACTCGCTCCGCGCCTGGAGCCGCCAGGGCATCTCCCAGCACCCACTCAGGTCGGCAGCCGCCCCATCGCCCGGCCCACGGCGGGAGGCGCCTGGCCGGGTCAGGCGAAGACCGGACCCCCTCCAAGAAGTGTGTGCACCCGGGGGTTGAGGGGAGGCCGGGCGGGGCCGGGGCAGAAGATGCGGCAGACCCGGACTAGCTCTGCATCTCCGACCCTCCGCGCCGCCGCCCGCCCCTCGGCCGGGCTGGCCGGATCACGCCGGGCGCCCCCGGGAGGCCGGGGTCGAGGCGCGGAGCGGTACGCGGGGGTCGGGGCTGGCCGGGCGGCGCGGCCTGCTGGCTGTCGGGACCCGGGGGAGCCGCGCGGGGAGCGCAGGGGCGCGCGGGGCGGGCGCGGCGCGGGGCTCACGGCGCGCGCGCGTCTCGGCCTCGCCCGCGCACACGCGCCTCCCGGAGGAGAAAGGCGGGCGGGCGGGCGTGCTCGGAGCGGCGGCGGCTGCAGCGGGCCGGGCCGGGCCGGGCCGCCGCGAGGGCGGGAGGAGGGGCGGGCGCGGGGCGGGCGGGGTGGAGGGGAGGAGGAGGAGGCGGCGGCGGCGGCGGCGATCGCGCCGCTCTCTGCGGTGTGTGCCTGCGCGAGCCGGCGAGCGGGTGAGTGCGCTGGCCGCCGCCAGCCGCCCGGCCGGCCCCGAGGCGGGAGGGGGGCGCCGGGAGCCCCGAGCCGGGGGCGGGCGGCGGGCGGGCGGCGGCCCCTCCGGCGCGGCCGGGATGCACCTTGAGCGGCGCCTTTCGTTGCAGCGCGCGGGC
The DNA here is from genome assembly GCF_027580195.1 of Bos mutus. NCBI lineage: Eukaryota > Metazoa > Chordata > Mammalia > Artiodactyla > Bovidae > Bos > Bos mutus. The sequence goes on from NC_091627.1 coordinate 101,199,344, forward strand.
GGCCCGATCCTCGGCGGCGGCGGCGACGGCGGCGACGGCGGCGGCGGCGCTGACACCTCCCACCATGGACAGCTTCGACTTAGCCCTGCTCCAGGAATGGGACCTCGAGTCGCTGTGGTGAGTCCCTGTGCCCGCCGCTTGGGCGGGCGCGAGCGGCGAGGGGAGACTGTGGCGGCCCGCGCGCCCTCACCTGGGTCGGGGGTTCGGGCGACCAGCCACCGTGGGGGCGGGGAGGGTCCGGGGCGCCCGCCGCGCCGGCTCCTTCCCGTCTCCCCCAGGGGGAGGCCTGGCCGCCCGCTTGTCTTCTCGGCCCCCTTTCCCGTCTCCTCCCCACGGTGCTGTCGGCCCCCATCCCGGGGGCCGGTGATCTGGGGAGCCAGGGGCAGAGCGCAGCCTTGATAATGCACCGATTTCTAGAATGTGTCACTAGTGCCGGGGATCCACCCCTCGGTTCCCCCACCCCGCCCCCGCACCTCTCACCTCCCTTCCCTCCATTTGCGCACCCCGTCGTTCACATCAGCGACCCCCTGGAGTTGAGGCTGCTGCCAAGTGCCCTTAGAGGATGCTCCAGCCTCCCGCCTGTCTGCGCCGGGTCCTGGCGGCCACATCCTTTCTATCTCTCCCACCCACTCCCACCCGAGACAGAAAGTGAACCCGAGGGCAGTGGGGCGAGTGCTTCTCCGTGCGGGAATTCCGGAGGCCCTGGCCTTGGGAGACTCATTTCCTCGAGGTTCGCAATCCCTTTGGGCTCTTTCTTCACACCTCGCCTGGCCACACTCCTCCTGTCCCAGCTCCAGCCCACTGGCGCCCGTGTGTCCCTTTATTCCGCGCTGACGGCTTCCAGCTTGGGGAGCGGGCGGCCTGGCGGTAGCCCTCGGGGTTCTGTGGCTCCGGCTCCTCACATTGCGGAGCTGCTGTAGGTAAAGCGCCGCTGGAAACAGTTTAATTCTAGTTTCGGGTGTGTTAAAAATCCCATTGGCTGCTTCCACATCCCTCTTATCCACCGCCTCCCCCCATCTCCTAAATGTTTCCAACCAGCCCTATTCAGGTGGTAAAATTACTGCCTGCATATTCCTGGAGGAACTTGTGTTATGTTTAATATTTACGGAATGAACATCTGTGGAACAAGCATATTAACTGCATTCTGTTCTGCCTCTGGAAATCGCTTATTGTAGAGCTGAGGTTTGGTTCCCCCCACCCCTCCCTTTTCTTCTTTAATTCAGTAAAGAGTTCACATGTGTCTAAAACTGCAAGTGGTGTGCACATGAATATGCAGTGTGCAATTTTAAAGCTAAACTGCTATTTGATTTATAGATCATATAGATGATTTGTGGATATGTGTATGTTTCCCTTGCTTCATGCTTCCAGTGACTGCTCTGTCTAAAACCAGGTGTAACAAACTAAACTGGACACAAAGCTAGTCCATTAGCAAACAGTTTCTTATAATAGATGTGAGGATCAGCAAGTGCAGCTTGCTCTGCATAATGCTGGCACCTATAAAATACACAAGGATGGGCCCTAATGTAATAAAAGTTTTATATATTACACTGGAAACTTCAAAGAGTCAGTGTAAAAAGAATATGAAACATGTTATTACTCTATAAAAGTCGCTAATTACTGTGTTGTTGCTTCTGGGGTTTATTTCAGTCTTTCATTTATAGATACTTATTACTTTACAGGTTTACACTTTGAAATGTTGGTTTCTGGCACAAATTCAGTAGGTTTGGAGATAGAAATTGTGCTTGACTTTTGTTTTTAAAAGGCAGTTTTTCAGTCAAAGGAAAGAACTTTTTGTTTTGGTGGGTTTTTAGGCTTCTTGTCTGCTTGCTGACTCAAAACTGAAGCCCCCTTACGACTCTTACAAGGGATATTTTGAAATTATCAGTCATAATCTGTGACTTTTCCAGCACATGCCTAAGCTCTTTTTTCCTGTGCATCTTTAGTTTCTGGCTGAGTTACCTGGAGCACAGTTCCACAAAAAATGTCTGTTGAATTGACTTGAAATTTACATTAGCTACAGTACTTTTATTATTTAAAAAAATTAAAAAATAAGCGTTTTTTTTTTTTTTTAAGTTGCTGTACATGCAGTCAGAGTTTATTCAATTCATCAGTTTCTCTTTGGCTTATGAAACTGTGCAGGCTTTCTTGATTAAAACATAGTAGAACACTTTGGCTTGATTGAGGGAGCATTTCTAGTTTGCAGAGGCAGAAGTTACATCTTCTAAGAGCTTATATATTTCTGATCAGTTAAAGCGAAACCAAACTCCTTAAGTATACATTTCTAACATGGAATGGACGCTATTTTCTAACTCAGTTTTCTGGTTCACTTTTACGTTTTTCTGTTTTTAAGTTTATGGTTTACTTTTACGCTTATAGGGGACCCCAAATAACTAACATTTGAGTACTTTCTGTGGGTCAAAACATTTTCATATCCATTGTTTCCTTACTTGAATCTCATAACAGTCCCAGAAGTGGTAAGTGGTAGCAGTCCCATTCTACAGATAAGGAAGTAGAGGCCTTGAACTGTAGAATGACTTTACTGAGACCATAAAACAAATGACAGCCGAATTTTTAAACTAACATTTAACAGACACTTAGCCAGACACGCTGTAAGTACAATGCACATACTTAGCATCTTTAAACTCTATTCTAAGTACATTACATGGCTTAGCTCATTTAATTTTCACGACAACCTTAGGGAACAACCAAGTACTGTTTTTTTTTTTTTTTCCCAAGTACTGTTTTTATTCCCAGTTTACAGATTGGGAAATTGAGGGTTGGGAAGATTAGCTGACCTGCCCAAGGTCACACATGTAGAAGTGGAGGAGCCATGTTTGAACCAAGCATTAATTTCAAAGCTCAACTTTTCTGATTTTAAATCCAGTGTATTTTCTAAAGTATTACAGATGTATTCCCATTTTATGAGGGCAGGTCTGGAATTTATTACAAAACAAAATCTTGATGAAGATTCTGGTATAATATTAAAGAAAGAGAAGATCAGATCCCTTAATTATATTAATTTAAAATTAAAGATTTGAAAACAAAATACCATGATTTAGGAAATTACATCTGCTGCCCTATTTGAATTAGCTTATAAAATGTATATAAATTTAAAATAGAGACCACTAAAAATTTCTTTCTTTAATCCCTTTTAGGAAAACACTATTATTTGGGGGCGGGGCGGGAGCGGAGAAGGTACTAAGGCAAAAGAGAATGGGATTTTAACAGTGTTTTCACTGCTGGACATCATTTTCCAATAAAACAAATTTGAGATTATTAGTTGTGACTGTGCTTTGAACCTGAGCTAGCTTAGTCTAGTGGTCACTGAAAGCATCCCCAAATGACTGTAGAGACAATATGAACTAAAGAGCTCAGTACTGTTGAATTTAATCTCCTCTGCTTCCTTGCACACCCTTTCCCCTCCTCCCCTCCCCTCCAGAAACCCCCATTCTTTTTTTTCAAGGTGGGGGGAGGGTGGAAATTTTGAACCTGAATCATCCAGACAGCAGTTTCAGTTTTTCTTTTCAGCCATACCTTAAAGTTGAGAAGGGCTGCCCTTATTCCCACTTCTACTTCCCATTTCTGGTTTGAAGCAGGAGTGGAGAGTTTGGAGCAGGTGAAGGCATGCATCCTGTGCCCAGCTCCCTAGCTTCATTCTTAGAGCTGAGTCCCTGAAGAGCTGGGGATTCAGTAAGTTTACAGGGACAGATGCCTAGAGGAGCCGAGCCCCTTCTCAAATTCCATCTCTGTCCCCTTCGTCCCCTCTTCTTCTAGTTCTCCACAAGCTTTTGATCAGCTGCTGGGCATGTACGCCATTCCTCAGGGCCTTTAAAATAAAGACCATCCCTTTGAATGGCGTAACAGTTGCTTTCATTTATTCACTTAACACATTGTATTGATCACCTCTTAAAGACAAGAGCTCGTGCTGGTTACCACAGGGAATGCAGAGAAGAGTAAAGCGTGAGTTGTGCGTGTTATTGTCTAGTGGAGATGAGACAAGTACACATGTATAAAAGGAAGGCTTCCACACTGGTGATCCCGAAGTGAAAGAAACCATATTTGGGACCAGGGTGGGTGGGTGGTGGAGGAGGGAAAGAGGAAAAATCGAGTTTTTTAAAAAAGGCTTCCGTGGAAAAGGTGGCCTTTGAACTAAGCCTTGAAAGATGAATGGGATTTTTACAGACGGTGGGGGTGGGGTATTGAGAGGACATAGCGGCATCTTGGGCAAAGAAAGAACTGGAACAAAGGCTTTCATGGTGTCTCTGAAAGATGCTTTTATGAGTCATGGTGGAATTACCTATACCAGATATTTCAAAGATTCAGAACTCTGTAATCATGAGGTGCTTTCAGTGACCGAGATAAGCTTTCCACAGTGAACTCAAGTCAAAATTGTATCTAATCTCCCTTAAATATAGACACATGTTACTTACTGGGGAGAAAGTCTTTTGGAATAAAATAGTAAATATTCAGCTTCCTCTCTCCTACTCCTCTGACCCATAGCTTCACATGGCCCAGAATCCATTTCTTTGGGTTCCAGTAGGCATTCTACTTTATATTCTTTGCAAGTGGAACCTTTGAAGTTGTAACAAATGGATCATATCATACTCATCAGCTTGTTCAGTGAGCATTCACAGAGCATTAGGCAGCCTCTAGGTTAGGTGTCAGAGAACAGTTGCTTTCAAAGGTTTTCTACCATGACTCACAGTAGCAAGTATGTTTAACGATTGCAACCCACCACATCATTTGTGTGCACACAGACTCATAACTGAAACTAGTGTCACAAATAACACTTGCCCACATTATGGGAGATGTACTTTGGTATTTTATATTCTATTTTTTAAAAATTCCTTATCCATGGGTTGAAACCTGTACTTTAGGAGGGGAAAAAAAAAACAAAAACAAAAACCCTACTGTAGTAATTCAAAGGAAAGTGGATTTGTACGGAACTTGAAGGAGAATAAGCCATCCAGATCAGGATTTGCTATAGGAAGAAGCTGAGGCTGCCCTTTTGAGGGGGAGGCAGGTTTCCTTGGTGGCTCCACCGTCAAGAACTCGCCTGCCAAAGCAGAGACTTGAGTTCTATCCCTGGGTCAATAAGATCCCCTGGGTTGAGAAGGAAATGGCAGCCCTCTCCAGTATTCTTGCCTGGGAAATCCCAAGGACAGAGGAGCCTGGGGGCTACAATCCATGGGGTCACAAAAGAGTCGGACACAAAGAAGCGACTGAGCAACAACAAGGGTAGGGGAAGAGACCTTTAGGGCAGAGGCGCCTGTGAAAGGCATCCTGGAGAAGTGGACTTTCAGAAGGAGAAGGTGAAAGGGAGGAAAGTCCATGTGGAGGGAAGGTTGTGACTAGAAATAAGGAGGGAATAAAGCTTGGAGCTTGTTGGATGAAGTTATTAACTATTAATAACTCATCTGGGGATGGACTGCACCCCTGTAGGCGGACGGGGAGCCAAGCGGAGGAGCCACTAACCTCGTAGTCTCCATGTCGAAGGCTTCCCAGGAGCGCCAGCGGGCCTGTTTGGTTGTCTTAAAAATCAATCACCTTCTATCGGGCCTCCTTAGGCTCCCCCCATGAAGGGTCAGAAAGCGGCCCCTCATTCCTGATCTTGACCCTCAGCCCTTTCCTCTAGCTCCAACAAAGCAAACATTTTCAGGCCTATCCCCATTCCTTCTGTACAGTTGGAAGCAGTTTACCAGAAGGAGAGGCGAAACTGGTACCCAGCACCTCCACTGGGCGTGGCCTGAGCCCTGGGCGTGCTGGAGCCCATTGGTCCAGAGCAGTCCTGTTGGCTGCGCTCCTTCTCATTGGCCGAAGGTGGAGGATGATTGTCTGCGGGGCCCATCATCGGCCCAGAGCACGCATGCACAGAGCGTGGAAAAGGGCCTCCCCAGGTGCAGGGATGAGAAAGTTTACAGCAGAGTGGCTGCCAGGGCCAGGGCAGGAGGGCTGCGCCCTTGAAGGGGCTGGTGGCCAGTAAGAGGTGGGAATCAGAGCAGTGCTGAGCGCAGGGAGCTGAGGGGTGCATCCCTTTGTGGTTCCGTGAGTGGTGTATCTTGGAGGGTGGGGTGGTGGGGAGATGGCTTAATTCAGGGCGCTGAAGCTAAGGACCCAGGTTCTCAAACTGGGTGTCAGGATAATGGGGAGGATGCGCACTGGATGTGCAGACGAGCTTTAACCAAGGGTTTAAACCAAGTGCCTTTTGATGACGATGAAAATGAATTTTGTGTGTGAGGAAATGATTCCTTCCTGTGTTCCAGATTCTCTTCTGTGAAAATGTAGGAGGGTTATAAAATGCTAAAAGTCTATTTCGGGAGAATGTCCTTGTGAACCAGAATGGATCTAATCAATGGCACTTTAAATTTAGCAACTTGAACGAGGCCCTTTGGCATAATTTTGGTTAAAATAACAGTCAAATTAAGAAAAAAACCTCCCTAAAATGAAATGCAGGAATTTGTTTTTTTTTGGGGGGGGAGGGGTGGTAGGATAAAGCTTTGGTGGCAAAATCAGGGCCATAAAAGATGATTTTAATATCATTTAATGATAACATAATGTTTCCTTGTTTTGTTTTAGAGTGGAACCCATAAAACTTATTTTAGTGTTGCCTTTTCTCTTTTGTTTGGGAATTTAATTGAGGTTTCTGAATTCAGCTGGCTCCAGTCTTGCTTTCTGTTTGGCCCTGGGCAGCTCAAGATCTTTCTCATTTCCTATTCTCAGTCTTGTTTAATCACTTATAAAATGACAGCACTTATACCGGCCTACCTCATAAGGTTGTGATGTTAAGTAATGAAAGTGTCAATTGCTTTGTGAATGCCAAACGCAGTTCTTTTATACCCTTTACTTCCTTCAAAATGTCTCTTTATCATAAACAGGGAAGGATACAGAAAGGTCATGTTGGATCAGGTCATCCATCTGGTGCAGAGTTCTGTCCCTGGCAGTAGGACCCAGGGACCTTTTTGAGTAGAGGTCAGTAGATTTTCTTAGTTGTACATCATGGTTGAGCAGACAGATATGTCCTTACTTACAGTTGTACTAGTAACGTGTAGATATATTAACCATTACATAATCTTTGATGTTTAACTGAGAATGTATTGAATTACCACCCATTACATCAAATGACTTCATTTGGCTCTGTGGGTCTCATTAAATTATGTCAGGCTAATCATAATTTAGTTTCAGTAAAAACAAAATAACACAGTTATACCAGGATGAGAGGGTACCACACTATCTGAGGAGCTTAATGGGTTTTAGTCTATGGAAACAAAATACCTGGGGACGTGAAATACCTGGGGATGTGAAATACCTGGGGACATGATAGGGGCTCTGAGTGCTCCCAGGTATTTCACTGGGTTGTCCAAGGATGTCATTAAGGTCAGTGGGTGTGAGTGACAAGGCTGTCTCAGAGAGTGTCGATGACCTGTCCCTAGGAGGCTGAGACCCCCTGCCAGGGACTTTGTAGAAAGAGTTTCCAGAGTAAGTGGACTGGCAGCAGGAAGTTATCTCTGAGTCCTTCCAGCGTCACAATTCTATGATCATTCCTATCTCATGCAAGCAGGAATCAAAGAGCCATAGTCATTAATTGTGTTCACTTGTGTATTTTACCCTTTGCAATTTCTCTACTCACATGTGGAGAAGGGCGTGGAGGGTACTTAGGCTTCTTCACATTAATTTCTTCCCAGGAGGCTCGTTGTTAGCTGCAGTAAACAACAGTGACTGTAATTTGGTGACCACACGCACATAGCAACTCAGTGTAGAGCTATGTGCTTAACTTGAACTGAAACAATTTTATTTTTCCTTTTCTTATGGACAGGAAATTAGTTTCTGAAAATCCTCTGGAGGTTGTAATAGGAGTCTGTTAGTCTTAGGTAAATTTTTCTTGTCATACCGGCACTGTTTACCTGAGTTATGAAGTGACAGACCAAATTTTCTGTCAGGTTCATGGAAATGATAATTAGTAACCTGGCAGTTTAGATAGAAAAAGGCTTTATTCTAGCCAATCATCAGCAGTTCTGGGGAAATAATCTGTCTACTTTTGTTTTAGAATTTCAAGATATATTTATTTTTCTATAAAATGTATCTTGAGGAAGAAAAGACTTAGGTTAGAAAATAGTTTTGAAGTACAAAGGTCCATATACTTACCTATCACTCAGGCCAGCGCTGCTCAGGCTCCCTGCATCTAGATAACTTGTATCTTGATAAAACATAGATTCTGATTTAATAGGTGCAGGGCAGGGTTGTTACCGTTGTTCGGTCACTCAGTCGTGTCTTGACGCTTTGGGACCCCCTGGACTGCAGCACACCAGGTTTCCCTGGTAGGGTTATGAGTCTGCAATTTTAATCAGCTCCCAGATAGAACTGCTGGTCCTTAGACCAAAGCTTGAGTAGCAAGAAGTAAAAGAATAAACATTCCTTTGAAAAGAAGCTCTTAACAAATTTTGCATCATCTTTTTGTTTTGAGAAGGCTCTGCATAATAGCGTTACGGTTCCACAGTGCTGGGAGGTTACATTTTGATGCAGCATTTATTTTATTTTCGTGAATCTTCCTAATACAATTTTGATGAGTGAGGGGGTGGTTAATTGTATCCTAGTGGGGATATAGTGGGAAATAAACATAAAAACCTAAGTAAACAAAGTTTATAATAAATGGGCTAATCACTTTTTATAGCTTTACAGTTCTTGTCAGCCCTTCAGAGACAGAGGCCTTCTGCATTAAGAGCCAGCGCTTAGAGTGACTGGATTTAGAATTTTACAAATACTCTGTGTTTCTCAGGAATCTCACAAACGTTCCTGTAGGTGCCCAGGACTCAGACCAAATGGTCCCATTCTCTTTACGAAGAAGCTAGGGGTAGGGTGGTGCAGGGAGGTGGCCGTGATGGGGGAGGGGGTAACTATTTGCAGAATTACTGCACTACCCTGTGGCCATAGCTGCAAACTGCACCTCTCCCAGTGTCCTAAAAGAAATCACAGCTCAGCTCCAGGTGGAACCCATGGTGGGCTCAGAGCCTCTTGGGGGACCGTCCCTTGCTCAGCAGAGTGCCCGAGTCCATTAGGCAGTCAGACTTAGCTGCTGTTTAGCCATGTTTAATTTCCAGTCCTGTTTCATTAGAAAAATAAGTGCAGATGAGACTGATTATGTGAGTAAATACAGCACAGTTGACTTTGAGTGTACTGTGAGCTTGGCGGGAAATTTATTTACTTTATCTTCTTAATGAGGGTTTGTGTGCATGCACACACATACACACACACAGATTTTCGTTCTCTGAGATAGGCATGGAAGACTGTAGCTGATAGGAGCACGCCAGATTGGGCTTCAGCAATTGTGACTATTTCAGATTTGGAAGACAGAGCTGACTTTTCAGGAATGATAGTGACTAGTTTAAATTGTGCAGCCTGGAGACACGTGTGACCCCCTCAGAGGAAGTGCTCACCTTTGCTTTTAGCCTGTTGTTTGGGGCAGCACTTTGCGTTTGTGCTTTTAGTGGCTGGAATATTGCCTTCTACCTCATAATCCAGTGTTATCCAATTGCATTTAACCATTTCCTGTAGTAGGCAACATTAGAGTCTGTGTAACTTCTTCAGATAGGGACTAAGTGAGAGGGAAACAGCTGCCCCAGGCGTGGAGACAGATCAGACCCAGCAGAAGGAAGCAGGGGTTTGGTTATTGCTTTGATTTATACTGTTATCATCAAATTAATGTATTTTCTCTCACTTTGGAGAAAACATTATTTAATGACTATCAATAATGATACAGATAACGGGGTAGCCAGGTGATTTGCACAGCTTCCCCAGTCAAGGAGGGGAGGCTCTGAGTTAGTGGTTTGCTGTGTTGGGCCCTAAGTGGAAACAGTGACAGATTTTATTTTCTTGGGCTCCAAAATCACTGTGAGTGGTGACTGCAGCCACAAAATTAGAAGATGCTTGCCCCTTGGAAGAAAAGCTATGACAAACCTAGGCAGCATGTTAAAAAGCAGAGACATTACTTTGGCGACAAAGGTCTGTATACTCAAAGCTACAGTTTTTCCAGTAGTCATGTACAGATATGAGAGTTGGATGATAATGAAGGCTGAGCAAGAAGAATTGATGCTTTCAAATTTTGGTGCTGGAGAAGACCCTTGAGAGTCCCTTGGACTGCAAGGAGATCAAAGCAGTCAATCCTAAGGAAATCAATCCTGAACACACATTGGAAGGGCTGATGCTGAAGCTCTAATACTTTGGCCACCTGATGTGAAGAGCTGACTCATTAGAAAAGACGCTGATGCTGGGAGAGATTGAAGGCAGGAGAAGGGGGCAAGAGAAGATGAGATGGTTGGGTGGCCTCACCGACTCAATGGTGATGAGCAATTCCAGGCGATAATGAAGGACAGGAAAGCCTGGCATGCTGCAGTCCATGGGGTCGCAAAGAGTCCGAAATGTCTTACTGACTGAACGACAAACAACAACAGCAAGAAGAAACACCAAGCTGTTCCTTTGGAATAAAAAAAAGCAATTGATAGTGGTCAGCTAAATTCTGAACTTTGGCTATGTAATTCAGAATTGGGGCTTGACTGACGAGATAGGCTGGCCTGTCTCTGCAGTTCACTGAAATAGACGCTCAGGATCCGGAATGGGTTGGTCCATCCACTTTCTGAAATGTGCCACTTACCCCTCTTGTGGTCCACAGCAGCAGTGGAAATGAGGATTCCTTGGAGGGAGGATGTAACTTTAGAGACCCTCTGAGCCAAGTATGTAAGCTGTCTGTCATCCTGAGGGAGCAGGCTGTAGCATCAGCAGTGATGGGGAAACCATACCTCTTCAACAACCTCCGTATGTTAACAGTGCTCAGTCTTTGGTGGAAAATTGAACAGGTAATAGTTGTATGGCTGTGTTGCATGGCTGGGTGTGGAAGTTCAGCATGAAGCCTTTGCCTGGCTCCCATTGTCTGGGCTCATGTTGGGATGAGGAGGGAGCATCCATGTTATTCCCAAGCGCCATGATCATCTGCTGGCCATAATATTGGCGCTCAGGACAGATGTTGCCTGCAGAGGCTGCTGAGTCCTTCTCAGAATCACCTCCATGTGCCAGAGTGGGCGGCTCGGCTGGACTCTCCCGTTTGTGTGTGTGTGTGTGTGTGTGTGTTTTCATCAAAGGTAGATCCTTCCCCAGAATATGGTATGGCTTCTTCTGAGAACTAAATCTTTTAGGTGACTTTCCTTTAGAGTGTGTCTTTGTTTTTCAGTAAGTAGACTTTAATCTTTTAGTACGAGCAGAGTATCTGAGAAAAGTATCTTATGGGAAAGCAGTGAATTTTACATACCACTTTAGTCCCTGCCTCTCCCCTCCCACCCCGCAAGTTGAATGAAAACTTCAAGGCTGAGTTAACAAGTTCTGAATATGGAAATTAAATATTTATAGTAGAAAAAGAAAGTGTGGTAATTTCATTTCTACTATTTAGGTAGATAATTGGTTACATAAGTTGATTTCTATTCTTTTCTTTACTGTTATCCCTCAGCAGGATAAAAGTGATGTTTTAACATCCTGAAATAGTATATACAATAATCTAACACAATATGTATGCCTAAGCTGCTCTTCATATCTCTTTCTCTAGATTTACAGGTTTCTGGATTGAGATTATTAAGCCAGACACATTTTTACCTTAAGCTTCAAATGGATTATTTCAAATAATCTCAGTAGGGTTTGTACCAGTTTTAATAGGGAACCCAGTGGAGTACATAAGAGAGTACCCTCTCCATTACGGAGTTTCGGGGAAGATCTCCTGGGGAAAGTGACACCCAGTTTGAGTTTTAAAGGATGGATTGGAGGTAGGCTAGGAGAAGAGGGTGCTGCAGGTGCAGTACGTAAGTGAGGCCGAGAGGTGCAGGGCGCTGTGTTGTGATGGTCGCTGTGACCAGTGCAGGGGCTGTGGGTCTGAAGCGTTCCAGGTAGGCAGCAGCAGGAGGGGAGGTTGGGTGCGGAGGGCCCCACATGGCATTTCAATGAGCTTAGACGTTGTCCAGTAGGCCGGGGACTGCTGTGTGAGCAGGGGAGCAAAACAGCCCCGCTTATATTTTATTATTATTTCTAGAAGGCATTTGGCATGGGTGAGTCTGGGGGCCGTGATGGGCCATGTCTGGAGGATCAGGTCAGGCAGGAAGGACAGAGGGAAGAGGAGGACTAGAGAAGTCTGTAGGGAATTACACTGGAAATTTTGCTGATTGACTTGTTGGGGGAATAAGGGAGACTGGGCCGGGGGTGGGGGTGGGCAAAGGTGCTTTGAGGATGTTTGGCTTGTGTGATGAGGTAGGAGTATAGGAGGAGGAGCAGGCTGAGTGGGGGCGGATGGAGTGTTTGGATCTTAAAATGTTCCATTTGAAATCCCTGTGGACCATCCAGGTAGAGTTGCCTGGAGCAAGTTTGCTGTGTGGTAGTGACCTTTTGAAAGAAGGCAAGGACAAAATAAATATTTGGGAGTTATCGTTACATAGGTGCTAGAGACAGTCATGTGGTTGGACAGGATCACCTAGGAAGAGGGAGGGGAGAATATGTTAGCTGAGGACCCAGAGGAGCAGTGGGTTGGAAGGCAGTCTGGGCAGGAGGTTGAAGAGATCGTCAGAGAGATGGAAGCCTGGAGAGAGTGGGGTTCATGGTTGCCTGCTTTGTTTTATGGAAGTATGGTTGATTTACAATGCTGTGTTAATTTCTGCTGTGCAGCAGAGTGATTCAGTTATACATATGTATATGTTTGTGTTCATATTCTTTTCCATTATGGTCTGGCATACAATGTTGAATATAGTTCCCAGTGCTGTGCAACAGGACCTTGTGGTTTGAAACTGAAACTGTTAGTCGCTCAGTGGTGTCTGACTCTTTGCAGCCCTGGCCAGGCTCCCCTGTCCATGGGATTCTCCAGGCAGGAATACTGCAGTGGGTTGCTATTGCCTTCTCCAGGGGATCTTCCTGACCTGGGCATTGAACCCAGGTCTCCTGCATTGCAGGCAGATAGATTCTTTACCATCTGAGACACCTCGTGGTTTATCCCTCCTGTATATACTAGTTTGCATCTGTTCCCACAATCCATCCCTCGCTCTCCCTGCTTGCCCCAGTGGGCAGCTGCTTTAGATGAGTCACCTAATGTGAGGAGGCTGGGGTGGTTTTTTGATTCGGAAGAAATTGGATGAGGCTAACTTGCCAGGAAAAATCAGTGGACTTTTCTCACGGTGAACTGTTGAACATGGATTATTAAAAATGTTTTCAAACAGACAAGACTGGCAAAGTCAGGTGCCCTGGGACGTTGCTCTGACATTTAACAGCAGGATCTCCTTAGAAGGGCGCTCATCAGCCTATTTGGCCTTGGGGTTTCTTAGTTTTTCTTCATAAGGAAGTGTGGTGAGCCCTTTACATGTGCGGTGTCTCAGTTAATCTTCCTAACCTGTGAGGCCAGTTCTGTTATTCCCAATTTGATAGAGAAGGAAACAGTACCTTGCCCAACGCGCCACAGCCAGTGCAGGCGGAGCTGGGGGTTTAGCCCAGGTGGTCTGGCTCCAAGGTCCTTCCTTGTGGCCATCATCCTATCAGAAGTTATCTCAGTATCTCTTAATGACAGGCTTATAGGGTATGGGTTCTGAGGTCCCTTCTGACGTTATTTGTAATTAGTATGTGTGTGCATATACACGTGTGTGTGTGGTCTCCAACAGGTACAATAAGGTATATATAGAGAAACATCTTGAGATTTACTTTCAGCTTTTTAATTCAGGATGAATAATATACTGTGTCCAATTATTGTATATTTCAAATAAATATAATTCTAATCAAACAGGCTTTCCTGTGCTAGGATTGTCTGAAATTCATTGTCATTTTAGGTATGGCTCTTTTTGTCAGCATTTCAAACACATAAAAACTTTGTATCCTTGTAAAACCACTAATTTGACAAGTTTTATGGACGAAGAAAATGGTCACAACTGTTCACCCCACCTGGTCCAATCTACCCCAACACCTAAATGTAATTTTATTAATAACAGTAATGATGCAGCAGACAAATTAGTCAAACTACCTTATGAAAGTAATTTGAAACTGAGTAAGTGATTCTTTTTCATGCAGAGTTTCTTGCAGTTTCTTCTTAGTTTCTACATAAAGACAGACTGTCTCTTCAAGCTCTGTTACTGCTTCTATAAAAAGTGTTACCTTGATGACATAGAAAGGGTAAATAGGCTTAATTTGTGTCACAAGATATTTGGGTGAAGTAAAGTTAATAGATTCTTGGCATAAGGAATTGTGACATGTTGAAACAGGTGACAAAAATAACTTTGAATGCCTCCTTTAAAAATCCTTGAATAAGACAGTTTAAATTTTAAGGAAAAAAATCTGCTTGGCTGATAAAATTCCAGAACACTGCCATTTGATAATGGGAAGGGCAGAGGTTTGGAGCCAGCCTGTGGTGGGTTCTGACTATGCCATTTACAAAGTGTACTACCTTGGACTAGTAACCTAACTTCTCTGTTTCCTAACCTCAGTTTCCTCATGTATAAAACAGGCAATAATGCCTATGCAACTGATTTGCTATGTAGATTAAATAAGATAATATAGCCCAGCACACAGTAGGTCCTCAAGAAGTGGTAACTTTATTATTCATTCTTTTTGCCCTTCTCATGGTTGCTTAATTTTTTTTTTTTTTTACTTAATGTTTTGATTAGCAATTGTTTTCAATGATTGTATCCATTCTGTGGCTGAAAAGATACTTAGAAGCATTTATGTGAGTCAGTTTGTATCTTAATTTTTAGCTGATATCTTCTCCTTGCCCCAAAGGTCTGTGCTTGTGTTTATCTGATGACCGCAGAACACAGTCTTAGAAGATGGTCTAATGCTTTTTTCTCTTGAGGGCAAGGATTTCTTTTTCTGGCTCCTCAGTGCTAATATTAAACTTTATGAGTCCTGTGCATTGTGAGTGCTAAGAACTACCTGTTTTAAACATTTATTATATGTGTTTTAGTTAAGATAGAGAACAATTAAAACCGGAACTTCAAAATTGGTGAAGCAATTATATTATTGTTCAGTTGAGGTGGACTTAGGAGCAATGACTATGGATAGCCCAAATGGCAACATTTATGTTCTTTTCTGTCAGTACAAACTGCGATCATTATTTCAGATGGATATCTGTACCCTGACCTCATATCTCTACTTCGGTCCATACCCATATGCTTGCTCCCCAGTCTTCGATCATAGAATGACCCCAGATTCTCCAATGGGATGACTGTTCCTTGTGGTCTTGGTACAGTGACGTGAAGTCATGTAGCCCTCATTTCTATAGACTCTAGATTTCCCTGCTTTCTAGTCTCTTGATTTCCTTCTTCTTTCATCTCTGCATTAATCACTGATGTAGAACGTGGGATAGCTTTACATCATATTGCTGGATCCTGGCAAACCTGGAGATGAGTCATGAAGTATTTCTTTCATACTGAAATGTGAAATCAACCTCCCCTAGGAGTTGTTTATGACATCTCTTAGGTTTATCTCCCTATAGGTAAGTTAAATTGGTGAAGCAGGTTAAATGTTAGGGCTGCAATTTGTATCAGCAAGCTTTTGTCAGGTGATGCTCTGGTAACGTACACCCCCCAGATCCCTGGCTTATAGTTGCAGATTGTTGTTCTTATCTGTGTTACATGGCAGGTGAAGGTCAGGTGTGCACTGGTGTCTTTTCATTTCCAGACCCAGCCTGACAGAGTGCACTCTTCTGAAATATGCCATCCTCTCCATAGAGGGGACAGAGACCTTTTGCTGGATGTGGAGTCTGTCATATGGCTCCCATGTCATTGGCTTAATAAGTTGAAAGGTCAAGCCTGACATCAGTTGGAAGGGAAACTATCCTTCTTTTCCAAAGCAGTACTGCAGGTCACATGCCAGTCAGCAGGGATCCGTGTTCTCTTAAAGGGAGGGTGATGAAAAAGTGGAAAGTGGAATAGTCTACTATGTAACTAGTCAATGTGTATCTGTGTGTGTGTGTGTGTGTTTGTGTGCATGTGTATGCATACGTGCATGCTTAGTCGCTCAGTCGCTCTTTGCAACCCCATGGACTGTAGCCTGCCAGGCTCATCTGTCCATGGAATTTTCCAGGCAAGAATACTGGAGTGGGTTGCCATTTCCTTCTCCAGAGGATCTTCTAGACCTAGGGATAGAGCCTGCATCTCTTACGTCTCCTGCATTGGCAGGCAGGTTCTTTACCACTGCACTGGGGAAGTCATATGTATATATGTGTGTTATATATATATATATGTATGTATGTATGTATGTATGTATGTAGACTTCCCTGGTGGCTCAGTGGGAAAGAATCTGCCCGCAATGCAGGAAACACAGGTTCGATCCCTGGGTCGGGAAGATCCCCTGCAGGAGAGTATGGTGACCCACTCCAGCACTCTTGCCTGGAGAATCCCATGGACAGAGGAGCCTGGTGGGCTGCAGTGCATAGGGTTGCAGAGTCAGACAGGACTGAAGCAACTAAGCAGCAGCATCATGTATGTAGGTATAAATGTAGGTATAAAATACACATATATATGTGTGTATATAGTTAATCAGTGTTTTTAGATTAAAGAAAAATGGAAAGATTCAAAAAAGAGTTTATAGAATTGTCTGGTACATATTCTTTTATATTATAGAAGATTTCTGTCTTTTGGCCTGTGGTTTTCTTTTTACTGGCATTTATCATCTCTTTTGAATTTTCACTTTGGAAAAAAGGGACAGGTGATAAACCCCAGTGAGATGTTTTCATCCAGAGGTCCAAAGCTTCTGTGTTACAGACTTATAACATTAGGGAAATTGTTTTTAAAAATATGTGTTTATTTAAACTTTCATCTCTAAATAATTTGCCTCCACCATGTAGAAAAGAATACTGTTATTCAATTACTGTGTCCTGATTTGTAAATTAAATAACTTGACTTTGCTTGCCACTAAGTATAATCAAGTTGTAAATGAGGAGCAAAATCCATATACCTTGGATGGGAATCAGGCAATAAATTATCTGCTTTACAGAAAAAGTCTCGTTAATGCCTTCTTTATTTTTTTTTTTTTTATTCTTCCAATTTTATTTTATTTTTAAACTTTACATAATTGTATTAGTTTTGCCAAATATCAAAATGAATCCGCCACAGGTTAACTGAAGCTTTACATATAGCTTGAACCTAGTTTTGATGTTTGAAAAAAATGTAAGTAACAAAAGAAGATGTGTGAACCACAAGTACCTGGGGAGTGATAAATAACCGTTGATGGGAATTAATGAGTGTGTGTTTACTGGGGTCCTAGAGTAGAGGGGATGAGGGGAATTTCCTGGGTCTTCACAGGATTTCTAAGCATAGCCATAGCCCAGCCCACTTTATTCCTTACGGGTTTTAGAATAGGCAGGGTCCATATTCAGATCTGTAGAAAAGAGCTAAATATAATGCTTTTCTGAAACATAGGACAACTTGCTATGTATTTTGGGGTTATGTTATGTAAGAAACATGTTCACTGTTATTGGAATAAGATGCTCTTCTACATTAATTCTAATGAAATTGAAGAGAGTCCGCACCAATATTGTGATGTGCTTAATGGTGTTTAAAATCTCCAGGAGACTGGGCCAAAGTAAAAATATAAACTTTATAAGTGAAAATGTAGTCATTACTTTCAGTTTGTGTGAGCATCAAGATGCAATATTTTGAACCAATTACAACTGCTATATAGTACTTTGAAAAAGACCCATTAGAGAATTAAAACGTGAACAAATTAGTGTTCTTTAATGGGCCTAGCAGAAGATCTTTGTTGCTTCAAAATCTTTTCTAATTCTCGTCACTTAACCTTCTTGGCTATATAAGCAAAAGATTTTTCCTTTCACATTTTCTAGAACTGTGTGTATTCCAAGAAACATATCTCTTAAATAGCAGATAGTTGAAACATCTAATATAAACTCTGAATTTTATATGTCTACATCTCAGATGGAGATGAATAAAAATAAAAGAGCAACCTTTTTAGTTGCCAGTAATTATATATTGATGAAAATATGGATGACTAATAATTTGTACTTTATTTTTTGTATCTGCAACTTTGCTGAATGTATTCATTAGTCTTGATAGTTGGGTAGTGGTGTGTATGTGTGCATGTATATATGTATTCCTTTGAATTTTATATATGCAAGATCAGCTCATTTGCAAATAGAGATAGTTTTGCTTTTTCCTTTTCAATCTGAATGTCTTTTATTTCTTGTTTGATTGATCTGTTGGAACCCCCAGTACAAAGTTGAATACCAGTGGTGAGAATGGATATTCTAGACTTGTTCCTGATCTTAGGGGGAAAACTTTCATTCATGTGCTATTCATTATGATGTTGTGGGTTTTCATAGATGTCTTTTTTATCAGGTTGAGGAAGTTTCTTTCTGCTCCTAGTTCGTTGAATGTTATTATCATGAAAGTGTTTCATTTTGTCAAAGGCTTTTTCTGCATCTATTGATCTGATCATGTGAATTTTGTCCTTTATTGTGTAAATGTGATTTATTACATTGACTAATTTTGTATGTTGAACCAACCTTGCATTCCCAAAATATCTCACATTGTCATGATATATAATTCTTTTGTACCTTGCTGGACTCCTTTTGCTAGAAATTTTGTTGAATTATTTAAAAATACAGACATTTGTCAGCTTCTTTTTTATTATTACAAGCTCATGAACACTTGGGGAGAAAAATGTTGATACATGACTCCTTAATGGGAATATGGAAGTTTCATTTCTGCTCATACTCTTAATGACTGCCCTTTGAGTGATAATCAAATTTCAACATATGCCTACCTGAGTATTCACATTCAGAAACTTTTATATGATGGTTATCTAAAGAGCTTTACCTTGAAACTTGCTTAAGAAATTCCCACACCATGTTCTTTCTTGCCTGACACATTCAGAGTTTAGGTCCTGACCTTGTGAAAGTCACTCAGTTTTGTTTGTTTGTTTTTGGTCTGAATTCTTTTTTTTTTTTTTTTTATTTGAGTTAAAAATTTTTTGTTGTGTTGATTTCTGCCATGCAACAATGCAAATCATCCATAACTATACATACATCCCCGTCCTCCCCAGTCTCCCTCACTTCCTCCATCCCATCCTTCCAGGTCATCACAGAGCACAAGGCTGGGCTCCCTGCTACACAGCACCTTCTCCCCAGCTGCCCAGCTTATGCCTGATAGTGTATATATGTTGATACTACTTTCTCCACTCTCTCCCTCCCCACTGAGCTTTGTTTTCTAATCAGGAAATAGGAATATGAGAAGCAAGTGAAACATATGATGTGAATGTGCTCTTAAGATATTATGTGATGTTAAGATAGAATTATTTGTATTTGCTTAGGTATGTAAGTGTAATTACTTAGCAGTGGGTTCACGAACTCAGATACCTTCAGGGACCAAGAAGATGCAGGAATTGTCTGCACGTGCTAAGTTGCTTTAGTTGAGTCAGACTTTTTGTGACCCTGTGGACTATAACTCGCCAGGCTCCTTTGTCCATAGTATTCTCCAGGCAAGACTGTACTGGAGTGGGTTGCCATGCCCTCCTCCAGGGGACCTTCCTGATCCAGGGATCAAACCCACGTCTCTTATGCGTCCTGCATTGGTCGGTGGGTTCTTTACCACTAGCACCAGCTGGGAAGCCCCAAGGAGAATTGTCTGAAACAATTACAGAATTAGACGCGATGCGGCCTGTGGCCAGTTGAATGCTCTGACACCTTGTTTCAGTACCTTCAAATTTAAAATAAAATGAAGGAGACAAGCCAACCCCCCACTGACCTGGCCAGACATCACACATCTTCTTCCTCGGTGGGATTCCTGGTATAGCGAGTCATTAAGAGAGTGTGAACCCTGGGTGTCTGGTTCTAGCTCCACCGTGGAGAAGTTTCATAACCTCTCTGTTTTATTTTTTCATTTGTAAAAATGCAGATAATGTACACCTTGCCTGCTCCAAGGGCTGTTGTGAGAGGCTGAAGTGAAATAACATGTGAAAATGACCTGAAAATGACTGTTGTTTATATCGTTGTTGTTTAGTTGCTAAGTTGTGGCCATCTCTCTGTGACACGATGGACTGTGTGTAGCCTGCCAGTCTCCTCTGTCTGTGGGATTCTCCACGCAGTAATACTGGAGTGGGTTGCCAAGGGGTCTTCCTGATCCAGCAGTTGAACCCGTGTTCCCTTCATCGGCAGGTGGATTCTTTACCACTGAGCCACCTGCGATTAAGGCTACATAAATGTGAGGACAATTGTTTTTTTCTGCTTCTGTAAATCTTAGCTTTTCAACAGAGATACTCTTCTTGTTAAGAAGATTCCATAGCCACACATTGGAAAACTCCAAAAGGCCAGCTAGTAAAGTCCCCTTTCAATAGTATAAGCTTGGTAATAGATGCAAAGCCTGTTTGATGTATTTGCTGGATTTGAATGGTTACCTGCATTTTCCTCTTGACATTGCAGTAAAAAGAACTATGATCTTGTTTTTCTCACCATTACTTTCTCTTAGATATGTGAACACTTTCGACAGTACCAGCAATATGGCTCATAATTCTCATAAACCAGAGATGGAATCTGTAAGCATCTTCTGTGGTTTCCTTAACAAATAGACAGAAAGTCAGAACTTAAGCTTTCTTGGTTTTCTGGTGTTTGGAAGAGTGATTTCTGTAGTTTGTGGATGGTGGTAAATCAAGTGCCAATATCTTGAAGCCTCTGTGGGAGGTTCTTCTGATGCCTGATCTAACTTGTGGATCAGACTCTGCACAAGATTTGCCTGGCCAGAGCAGCGTCTGTCTCCTCAATCGGCAGGGCATTGTCATAGGAGCTCATGATTAGGCTTATTGAACTGTGCACGAGACACTCAGAAGAGGTCATGTGGTCTCTACTCTGAAAAACATGAAGTCTGGTTGGAGAGAAACCAGTGTCCATGAAGTAGCTCTAGAAGCTAGACTCCTAGACTGTTAGGGCCGTGTGGATGGAGACTTGGGGTCATCTCTGCAGCCCGGTTTCCTCGTTGTACAGTGAGGAGCACCGTGCCCAAAACACAGTGTTAATATAATATCCATGGTGCAGTCCAGGAGTTCTTAAATCTAGCTGCTTAAATCACCTGACATTCAGAGTCTCTAGGGTGGGGGACCAGGGATTTGTACTGGCTTATGAAAAACCCACAGTCACAGGCGATTCTGGCATAGCCAGTCTGCTGCATGGATTTGGGAATGGAAATGGTCCAGCTGGGAGTGGTTTTGGAGTTTAAGGTATAGAAATCTCAGTGAGAGGCCAAAGGCCCTGATGGAGAACTTGCATGTTTGCGGTCAAGGGATAGGAGAGCTGTTAGGGAAGGGTGTGGAGTTGGGAACTGGCGTGGCTAAGGTGATGAGAAAGATGTTTACATCAGACCAGCCTCTTGTATAGAAAGGGGTTGAAGGGGAGTTCATACCTTTGCTCTGACAAAGAGCTATGACAGGCTCAAGACATTCTGATGTCACTTTGACTTGTGTGTGTGTGTAAGGTTTTAAGAAGGTATTTGATTGCATTACAAGTAATTCTGCAAACCTGAATTCATTGTATTTGACTAAGCATAATTTTTTAAGTTTATCATTAGTGTCATGCTTAACACAGGTGTCATTTGGTATCGATGGGAGGTTGATTCCAGGACCCCTGAGGATGCCAAAATCCACCGATGCTCAAATCCCTTCTACAAAATGGCATAGCAGGTCGGCCTCCACATCTGCAAGCTCCATATCCAAGGATCCCCGGTTGGCTGAATGCTGCTTCTGCGGAACCTGTGGATACTGAGGGCCACCTGTGTCTTCCGGGCCTTCCCCAAATTGGTTTTAGAGTAACACTGATAATTTTGTGTGTTAGTTGCTGTATCTATTGGTCATAAAGTAATTGATATGCACTATGCTAATAAACGTGCATAAAGAAGCGTGCTCTGGACCAGTAGTGAAAACACGAGCATTCATAAACTATCCTTTGTTGAAAATAATTTTATGTCCTCAAGAAAGTGAGTTATCTTGATGACATTTTAAATATTACTTTATCGACACAAATCTTTCATAATAAATTAATGTGTCTAACCATTGGAAAAGACTCTGATGCTGGGAGGGATTGGGGGCAGGAGGAGACAGGGATGACAGAGGATGAGATGGCTGGATGGCATCACTGACTCGATGGATGTGAGTCTGAGTGAACTCCGGGAGTTGGTGATGGACAGGGAGGCCTGGTGTGCTGCAATTTGTGGGGTTGCAAAGAGTCGTACACGACTGAGCGACTGAACTGAACTGAACTGAACCAGTATGCGTAGTGAGACACTGATTCCCTTTTTTGTAAAAAAAAAAAAAAAAAAAAAAAAAAAAATCTGTCCACTGTATATTTACATACCATTTATAGCTATGTTCATTTCACTGTCAAAATATTGAGCATATATATATATTTTGTATTGAAACTATTCCCCTGGTGTGTGAGTCTGTGAAAGGCAGGAACCGCCTACTGACGTTGGAGAGCATTGCTCTGAATCAGGTGGTCTGAGTCCCCCACCCCCCCGGGGCCACTGCTACTCAATGGCCATGGATGACTATTTTGTCAATTGTGAACTCTTGAAAAAAAGTATACCCACCACAAAGGATCGCTGTCCGTGTTAAATGAGTTCATAGGTATAAACTGTTTTGAGGTTATCTAGTTAATGGCCCTCCTTGCACACCGGAAGAATCTGGGGCTTATTCCAAGAGCTCGTTCAAGGTCACTGGGAAGCTAGAACCTCAACCAGAACCCAGACACCTGACTCCCAGGCAAAGAGAGAAGACAGTCCATTCTCTCTGCAGCACGCTCTTTAGTGTCTGTCACATGTTCTGACTGCCCCCCCCACATTTCGCTCTCTTTCTCTGTCTCCCCTACCGTCATCTCTTTCTCTCTGCTTGTCCTCACCACACTCTTCCTCTCTTAGCCTTGAAACCTGGAGGTTAGGGAACCCCCCCCCCACACCCCCGCACCCTGCCAACATCACATGTGCATTTTTTTATTTTTTCCTTTTTTTCCTGAGAAGAGAGCCTCCAGCTTTCAGCAGACTCCAGAGGCATCTGTGACCCCCCTTTCCACGAGGGTGGACATGGCCCTGGCAGCGGCCGTTTTCCACCCTGAGCAGAAGCTGAGCTGGCGCTCAGAGAAGTGGCTGTATTCCTCTGTTAGTGTTTCCAGATGCAGAAGAGAGAGGGGAGCTCAGAGGGAGGCTTGGCCAAGCTGCTTGCCGGGTGAAAATGATTGCATCCTGAAGGCACAGCTGAGGCTTTTCTGAACTGTCTGAACAGGCAGGAGGCTTGGCGTTACACAGCTGGGCCAGAGGGACAGCGTGGGCCGTGGAGAGTCAGCCAGGAAGGACTCCGAGCCTGTGTGGGCCTCGCTTCACCTGCCACTTCCTAAGGACACGACGGGAGTCTGCTGCCTTCGATTTGCCTTAATTGCAAAAGTTGATTACGTAGACGTTTTCATAGTGTAGGCCTAACTCGTCAAAGAAAAACGCTGGTGTTCTGTGACTAAAAGAAAATTAAGGAGACCGGTATTGTGCATAAGGACTCAGGAATTCAAATGCATTGTTATAGAGCCATTTTATAAGACTGCATATCACCCTGTTTCCTAAGGGCTTTTCAAGTGTTAATTGGAGCCTGAGTTAATCCTGAAGGTCACTCACTCAATGATAAAGTCATGACCAAATAGCTTCCCGTGTCACTTTGAGAGTGATCATGCAGCCCTTGATGTTTTTCCCTCCACTATGTAGTATTCAAATTTGTCACACGGCAGCTTTCTCATAACTGATGGTGAGGCACTTTTTATTGGCTGTGGCAAGATCAAGGACTTTTTAATATAGTCTGGCTGGACACCAAGAGTACAGAAGCGATCCATTTCTCCCCTGGCAGTTGGGGAAGACAAGTTTATGTTGGGGGCATTGAGTTAGCCATGGAGGGCTTTATCAGGATGACATTCTTTTGCCAAGTATGTGTGATAAAGCTGGGGTTAGACTTGGGGAATTTGGACATTGCCTATATTTAGAACCTAGAAACCAGCATGGGGTGGTCCGGTCATTGTGCTTTAGTCAGTGTCCGTCACGGTTCTGCTAGAATTAGCCAATTTAAGCATCGATGACGATGCTGTCCTCTTGTCGCTTCTGAAGTGTGTCTGTTCATTCATTCATTTCATATTTCAACACATCTTAATTTTTCCTGACATTGTGTTTACTTTTAGGACGACCTGAACCATTTTTGATGAGAAAGACTCATAATGAAAAAGCAAAGTTAAGAAAACATTAGAGTGTTTATACTTAGGCTAAACTTTCTTAAAGAGCTTTTCAGGGAACCAGATATTAAAATTAACTGAATGAAGGAGAGAAATGTCAATAGGAACTTTTCTTTAAAGTAGTAATAATAATAAAACAGCCCATACACAAGAGCTTTCTGTGTGGTTCCATCTCATTTTTACCTCCAGTAGACATAATTTCTCTACAGAGACTGCCTGTTGACCATTACGGGAGCACATTTGGTTCACAAGAGACCACATGTGGGCTTTACTTCTGGCTATGCCCATGGTTAGCATCTGATTTTTAATTTCCATATCTATAAAGTGGGCATGCTATTACTGTCCCATCTTAAGCGAATTAAATGAGTGAATTCTGACGGTTAACCGAGGACAGAGACTTACACTTAGCACTCAGTAAATCGTAACTCTTTTCCCCGAAAAGATTCAGTGCATCTGAAGGAGCAGAGGTGAGTCTGAGTCAGTTGCTGGGGCCGCATCCTGTTCAGGGCCCCCCTGCTTTCCTTTCCTTTGAGAATCTAGAACACACAGCTCCTGGGCCAGGTGAGTGGAGGAGAGAGCAGGCCGAGGAGAGGCCGGGAGGCAGAGCAGGGTGTGGAGATGAAGCAGAACCTGTCTGGGGTTGGGGTGGGGGGGCTCACCAGGTAAGCAGGTGGGGGTTTCATGCTTTTCCAGCTCTGTTCCACATGGCTTCCAGAACTTTCTTCCTTGTCTTCAGATCTGAATGAAGGGGAGAGAATAGCTTTTACAAATCCACTTCCTGAAATTTGGAAGCCACTTCATGGTTAGACAGAAAACAGGTCTCTGTATCAAGGTCTTTTCATCCATTTCACCATAACCACCCTACCTCCCGAGGGCTATTTTTCTCATTGTGTTTGTGGATGGTGGGCTTGGCCCCTCCTGCAGTGGGACACCCAGGAGCTTGGGGTCTTGTCTGTACTGCTCTCTGACTTCTGTCTAGGCAGTCTTGTTGGTTTTGGGGCCCCGCTTTTCCATGGCTTCCACATGGCTCCCAGGTCTCTCCTGTCACCTGGCTTTTTAGCCACCTCCTTAATCCTGATTGTCCTCCATGGTGGCTCACATGGTAAAGAATATTTGTGCAGTGCAGGAGACCTGGGTTCGATCCCTGGATCTGGAAGGGCCCCTGGAGAAGGGAATGGCTACCCACTCCTGGAGTATTCTTGCCTGGGGAATTCCATGGACAGAGGAGCCTAGTGGACTATATAGTCCATGGGATTTCGAAGAGTCAGACATGGCTGAGCAACTAACAAAACACAACCGTTAACCCTGATTGCAAACTTCTGGGTACCTCCCCACCTAGCTCTACTCCTGGCCCGGCAAAGGCCCCTCCTGGGTTCCCAGCCTTGCCTTGACTGTCCTCCTGGGTTTCCACACCCGTTCAAAGGCCTTCTGTTTTGGAGACATGCAGAGTTCACTGAGCAGGTCCTCTGGGAGCACCCTGGGACCCTCTGTGGTTTCCTAGAGACAAAGGTGGGTGAGCCAGGCTGATAGGCTCGGCTTCACCCAAGCGCTGTCACAGGCCAGTTAGCTGTGCTTGGAGGGCACTCATACTCTCCGTCTTGACAGCTGGCGCAGCGGGACCCGGAGGTGCTAACTTCATACCTAAATGTTGCAGCTGGCGAGTGGTAGCACCAGGGGTGCTTCCTAGTTCTCTGTGACAGGCACAGAGCTTTGCTTCCCTTTGTCCCCAGAGGAGGAAACAGCGCTCTTCAGCCCTCAAGTAGAGATTTGACTGAGAAGCGACCCACATTGTACTGATTCTTAATCTGTGTGATTGACCATGTAGCCCAAACAATACAGAATTTTCCCTTCAAGGAGAAGATCTGAGGCAAACCCTGTTAGGAGTTGGTGCATGCCTATGCTTTTTTTCCCCCCGAGTTTTACCTCCTTTTTTTTTTTTTTTTTTTTGGTGATAGAACCTTCCTTCTTCTCCTTCCTGGCTCCTTCCTCCATCCCCTTCTTTATGATCTGAGATGGTTGGCTTTACTTTTGCTTCTTGTCTCTGGTTTCGGAACAGTGATGTACAAGAGGGTTGACCCATCTCCAGAGAGCTTTTTAAAGCTCAGACCCTGCATAATAATTTAAAGGAAAATAAAGCCCTCAAAATGAACTGTAGTCATGTTTTAATTAGAAGAAATATATTGGGTTGGTCAGAACATTTGTTTGGGTTTTGCCATAACAGCTTATATGAATGAACTTTTTAGCCAACCCAATGTTCTTTGACAGAGCCAAACAAACTTATGATAAACTTGCAGGAAATACTTTGCCAGTAGCAATAAATAATGGTAACAAGAGCATCACTAAGGGCATCTCATCCACACTCTCTCTAGTCTTCACAGTAACCTACCCCAGCTGGCAGATAAGGAAAGCAAGACATAGTTGAGGTTGAAGCCCAATTATGACACTGGACATAGCATCATTCCAATGTTAAAGCAAAACAGGTTCTCTCTCTGTCTCTCTCTTTTAAAGGATATGCTGCTGCTACTGCTGAGTCGCTTCAGTCGTGTCCGACTCTGTGCAACCCCAGAGAAGGCAGCCCACCAGGCTCCCGTATCCCTGGGATTCTCCAGGCAAGAACACTGGAGTGGGTTGCCATTTCCTTCTCCAATGCCTGAAAGTGAAAAGTGAAAGGGAAGTCACTCAGTTGTGTCCGACTCTTCGCAACCCCATGGACTGCAGCCTACCAGGCTCCTCCATCCATGGGATTTTCCAGGCAAGAGTACTGGAGTGGGGTGCCATTGCCTTCTCCATTAAAGGATATAGCAGCCTTCAAACTCTTTTTTTAATTGTAGTTCTTATTCTTGGTCAGGCTGCTGTGCTAGAGGACTGGGGGGAGGGCATAGTAGTTTATATACTACGTAAGTAATAATGACATGCACACATGGGTAGTCAAGAGCAAGGAGAAGAAGCACCTGGATGTTCTGTCTTCATGGCTAGGAACTCAGGAAACGACCAGCTTCAGGGAGACTGACTTCCTAATCTTTTCCTACGGCGAGTCTGACGGCAGCCTGTTCACCCAGCACTCAGGCATGACATTGACATCCATCAGACTGACTTCAGTCCCAACTGAGAATAAACTTCAAACCAAGGAGCAAACACTGGTACAGGAACTAGGCCCAGAGGAAATGTTTAGATTATATCTGCAAGTGTTTATGAAGCTAGAGCCTTTGAGTTCTGCTGAAGGGCTGGAAGGAAGTACAATTCATATTATAAACTCTTGTCTTCCGGAGGGTCTGCCCATCTCTGAGGCCTGAGCAGGAATAGCTCATGCCTGTAGAATGCACAGTGTCCTGGGGGGAGGCACCCGTTATAAAACAAGGGGCACAGCTAAGAAGGGCAGTGTGGCAGGCAGGTCTGCCGTGGCGTTGACAACGTAGTTGAGAAACGTGTGCTAGCTTTTAGTTAACCTTTTGAAAAAAATTTTTGGAGCATTAGTTGATTTACAATGTGGTGTTAGTTTCAGGCGTACACTACAGTGACTCAGTTATACATATGTTCATTCTTTTTCAGGTTCTTTTCCCATAGAGGTTATTACAGAGTATTGAGAGAGTTCCCTGTGCTCTACAGGGGGTTCATGCTGATTATCTATTTCTATATACAATAGTGCATATTTATCCCAAGCTCCTAATTCATCCGTCCTCCCACCATGTTTTCCCTTTTGTAACCGTAAGTTTGTTTTTGAAGTCTGTGAATCTGCTTCTGATTTGTAAATAAGTTCATTCATATCATTCGAAAAATGAGATTCCACATATGAGTGATATCATATTTGTCTTTCTCTGACTTCATTTAGTGTGATGGGTCTCTAGATCCATCCATGTTGTTGCAGATGTCATTATTTCATCCTTTTTTATGGTTGAGTAATATTCCACTGTGTGTGTGTGTGTGTGTGTGTGTGTGTGTGTGTGTGTGTGTAATACATACACAAATATATATCACATCTTTTTTAACCATTTCTGTCAATGGACATTTAGGTTGCTTCCATGTCTCAGCTATTGTAAATGGTGCTGCAGTGGACACTGGGGTACATGTAATCTTTTTGAATTATGGTTTTCTCCATAAATATGCCCAGGAGATTAAGTGTACTCTCTGTGCATAACAGTTAACTCCATTTGACGTAATATTATTCTTAATTTGAGTTTTTAATCCTTTCACTGGGAGATGTTTGCACGTCCACTTAACCCAGTTCAGCCTGCAGCACAATGAGCCTGTGCCCTGTGTCATCATTTATGCACTAATTAAAAACAAGACTCAGTGCTACAGCTGGGAGAAGGGCCCCTGAGACATTCCTTAGTTTGCACTTCTGGATCAGGACCACGTCATGTGTACATACTCCTGTTGACAGAATTCTCTGACTCAGTGAAAGGTGGAACAAATAGTCTCTAAGTCTCTTCCAGCTCTAAACAGATTATTTTGGTTCAAAATAATAAAAACAAGCCTTGTAAAAAGCTGCAAATTTGAGGTGCTAAAAACTCTTTAGTATTTTAAAAATTTATTGAAGTTGGGAAAGATTGAGGGCAGGAGGAAAAGGGGGCGGCAGAGGATGAGGTGGTTGGATAGCATCACCGACTCAATGGACATGAGTTTAAGCAGAAGAGATGGGAGATGGTGAAGGATAGGGAAGCCTGGCATGGTACAGTCCATGGGGTCACAAAGAATCGGGCACAACTGAACGACTGAACAACAACATGGTTGATTTACAGCGTTGTGTTAATTTCTGTTGTACAGCAAAGTGATTCCATTATATGTGTGTGTGTGTGTGTGTAAATTCTTTTCTGTTACGGTTTATCACTGTCACATTGAGTATAGCTCCTTGTGCTCTGCAGGTGGGGACCTTGTTGTCCATTCATTCCATACATAATAGTTTCCATCTGCTAATCCCAAACTCCCAATCCATCCTTCTTCCCTCTCTGGCTTGGCAGCCGCAAGTCTGTTCTGTGTCCGTGAGTCTGTTTCCATTTCATAGACAAGTTCATTTGGGTTGTATTTTGGATTCCGCATATAGGCACTTTGGATGGCATCTGTAGAACCTACGGCTTGACAGACTTCTACACTGATTTATGGTAACGTTTATGTGTCAGCAGAAGCCGAAGGCACCTGGCTTCAAGATCGCAACCAGGCTAGTGCCCTCTTTCCTAGCTTGTGCCTGATGCTGCGATGTGCCTTGTAGTTCTCTGAGTTGTCTGTGGGAATATGCAAAATATGTACATTTTACTAACTGAAATAGTTATTTTGGAGAAGTTTGCCAACGGAATAACTTAGGGAAGAAAGTCTGTGTTTCCGAGGGACCCGGTTGTTGACGATACAAGCAGGAGATAGGAAATTTGGAAAACTGGGTTAAGATATCAGCAGAAGTTACCAGTTGACTGGAAGTCCTTGGGCATTCCTCGACACTCTCTGCATTCTTATTTTCCTCTTGGTAAAAGGAAAATAATTTTCTTCTTGATAAAATTGTAGGTTTGGCTTAAATGATCAGATTGTGTGTCTGGCCTTAAGAGTTCTGCAATGCTGAGTAGTCTTCAAGGAAAGGAAGTGATGCCTGGTTAGCTTCTGTTAATGGAACAGCTCATCATGGGGAGTGGAGGTAGCTGAGAACAGAGTTTGGAGACCTGCTAGGTATTTTCTACCTACTTGCTTCCCAAACTCCCAGGTCAGATTAGATCAGGAGGGAGGGGGGTAACATGCTGGATTAGATTTGGTGGTGTTGCTGGAGCAAATTTTCTCAAACTCAGTGGGTTGAAATTGCACGCATTTATTTGCAGTTCTGAAGATCCAAAGACTGAAACAGGCTTCCTTGGGCTAAAATCAAGGTGTCCACAGGACTGTCTTCCTTCTAGAGGCTGTCAAGAGAACCTGTTGCCTTTGTCCAGTTGCTGGAGTCTCTCTGCAATGCTTGACTCCTGGTGTCTTCCTCCATCTTCACAGCCAGCAGCCGTCCCCCAAAATCCCTGGTTCTCCAACCCTGCTGCCTCCTGCTTCTAAGAACCTTTGTGATTAGGTTGGGTCCACTGAGATCATCCCTGTAGCTCAAATGGTAAAGAATCTGCCTGTGATGCAGGAGACCAGGGTTTGATACCTGAGTTGAAAAGTTCCTCTGGAGGAGGGAATGGCAGTCCACTCCAGTATTCTTGCCTGGAGAATTCCATGGACAGAGGAGCCTGGTGGGCTACAGTCTGTGGGTTCACAAAGAATCGGACACAACTGAGTGACTAACACACAAACTGAGATCATCCAGGAAAATATCTCCAGCTTGAGATTCCTACCTTCAGATCAGATCAGATCAGTTACTCAGTCATGTCCGACTCTTTGCGAGCCCATGAATTGCAGCACACCAGGACTCCCTGTCCATCACCAACTCCCAGAGTTCACTCAGACTCATGTCCATCGAGTCAGTGATGCCATCCAGCCATCTCATCCTCTGCCGTCCCCTTTTCCTCTTGCCCCCAATCCCTCCCAGCATCAGAGTCTTTTCCAATGAGTCAACTCTTCGCATGAGGTGGCCAAAGTACTGGAGTTTCAGCTTTAGCATCATTCCTTCCGAGAAATCCCAGGGCTGATCTCCTTCAGAATGGACTGGTTGGATCTCCTTGCAGTCCAAGGGACTCTCAAGAGCCTTCTCCAACACCACACTTCAAAAGCATCAATTCTTCGGCGCTCAGCCTTCCTCACAGTCCAACTCTCACATCCATACATGACCACAGGAAAAACCATAGCCTTGACTAGACGGACCTTGTTGGCAAAGTAATGTCTCTGCTTTTGAATATGCTATCTAGGTTGGTCATAACTTTCCTTCCAAGGAGTAAGCGTCTTTTAATTTCATGGCTGCAGTCACCATCTGCAGTGATTTTGGAGCCCAGAAAAATAAAGTCTGACACTGTTTCCACTGTTTCCCCAGCTATTTCCCATGAAGTGATGGGACCAGATGCCATGATCTTTGTTTTCTGAATGTTGAGCTTTAAGCCAACTTTTTCACTCTCCTCTTTCACTTTCATCAAGAGGCTTTTGAGTTCCTCTTCACTTTCTGCCATAAGGGTGGTGTCATCTGCATATCTGAGGTTACTGACGTTTCTCCCGGCAATCTTGATTCCAGTTTGTGTTTCTTCCAGTCCAGCGTTTCTCATGATGTACTCTGCATATAAGTTAAATAAACAGGGTGACAATATACAGCCTTGACGTACTCCTTTTCCTATTTGGAACCAGTCTGTTGTTCCACGTCCAGTTCTAACTGTTGCTTCCTGACCTGCATATAGGTTTCTAAACAGGCAGGTCAGGTGGTCTGGTATTCCCATCTCTCTCAGAATTTTCCACAGTTTATTGTGATCCACACAGTCAAAGGCTTTGGCATAGTCAATAAAGCAGAAATAGATGTTTTTCTGGAACTCTCTTGCTTTTTCCATGATCCAGCAGATGTTGGCAATTTGATCTCTGGTTCCTCTGCCTTTTCTAAAACCAGCTTGAACATCAGGAAGTTCACGGTTCACATATTGCTGAAGCCTGGCTTGGAGAATTTTGAGCATTACTTTACCAGCATGTGAGATGAGTGCAATTGTGCGGTAGTTTGGATTCCTACCTTAGTCCCCCTGCAAAGCCTCTTTTCCTTGTGCCATAACATATTCCCAGGTCCCTAGAAACACCCCTATCTCTGGGGCCGTTTTCTTGCCTCCCACACACTCTGGTGTTGCTGGCCTTGCCCTGGCCCAGGAGACCAGGCTTCCCTCCCGTGGAGGAGGTATTGCTAGCAGATTAAATCATCTTCAGCATTCTTGCGGGAGCTACACCTGCACTGTTCCAGCCTCTTGGGCTGCAACAGGAAGTTTATTAAAAGGAAAAAGGGGGGAAAATGGGGAAAGAATGACAGTTAAGAGATGGTTTTAGCAACTCAGAGTCAAAGGCAAAGGCTCTGGCAGGAGCGTCTAGGACATACACTAACTCAGTCGTGCAGAGGAAAAGGCAAACCGGTTCCCCGGGGCCAGAACCACAAGTACTTTGAGGCTTGTCTCCTAGGAAGTTAGGTGTGAGATACGAGGTTTCTGCTTCTCTGGGAGTTCAGCTGCAGTGACCACTCTTGCACTTGATGTTGAGGTCACATGTATTTACTTTCTGGTGTTGAGGCTTTTTTTTTTTAAGCACTGGGAAAGTATTGAATCCTCTGTGGGAAACAGATCCCTGTATTTAGTGTGGAGGTGACACTGACAGTGTTGATCGTTTGCTGCAGCAGAAGCGGCGCTGAATCTGTTCTTTGTGTCTCGGGGTGACATTTTAATTGTTACTGCATTAGATAAGAACTTATCTCGGTTTGTAGTTAGAGATGTAATTGATGGGGGACGATACAGAGTTTGAGGGACCAAACCTCAGTGATCCTGAAGACACAACTTTTTCCCCATAAACGGCAGCCACTTTGCACGCATGGCATCAGAAGAAACTCCGCTGGGCCAGGAGAATTTTCTCTTTCTCTAGCCCAGTCTGATTTTCTAATTTGCTTTGGTGGAGGCCTGCCAGCTGGCCTGCAAACCAGATTAACACCCCCTGTGAGTGGCGGATGAGCACAAAGATTCTGGGCTGTGTGGTTATGGGTGTGTCCAGTTAGCCAGGAGGTACCAGGGCTCCATAATCCGGACCCCAAGATATTGTAGTGCAGTGCCTTCGAGGCCTGAAACCTCTTACAGAAGAGAAGCCAGCAAGACAACTAGAACACGGTCTTCTGTGTTCACCATCATATGAAACATCAGCAGACAGATGCACACTGGGAATTTGGCTAGAAACTATAAGGAAAAGTGAAAGCTTGAAATATTATAAAATACCCAAGTCTGAGGTTTTCCCTAATTACTTGGAAATTTCCTTAGTTGTTTCCCTGATTTTCTTTTCTTTTTTGCTTTGTTTTTTTTGCTACTGTTTTTGCTACGTCTAGAAATAAGATTATTCTGGTCTGACAGTTTCTAGGAGGTGTAGCTGCTAGTTCTCCAAGCTCTGCTTTGGTTGTGCTCCATGGAAGGGTATTTTCAGCACAGCATCCTGACAGAGTGTCCTGACGGAGAGTCAGAGAAGCAAACAGCCCAGACGATCCTCTGACTGTGGGCCTCTAACGCATTATGACTGATGTCATATGCTTCTTCCTTTTAGTTTTCAGAGCTCTAGTATAAGAAGTGCCCCCTTCACTGGAGGGGCAAAACTGTGGCCCCAGATGTTGTTGTTGTGCTCAAGGACTTGTTTTCTTAGTGAAGGTTGGATCATTGTGTTTCCTAGGAGGGTTTTGGAAGAGGTGGTCTGGGGAGCTAGGGGTGTTTGCCATATTTTACCTGGGATCCTTGACATTGAACTTCATCCAAGGCTAGCTTCTGTGTGGTCTTCTCTGAAGTCATCTCATCCCCCACCGAGAAACACAAGATGTTAGTTAGCTCAGGTCATTCTCGTAAAAGCAAAGGATACTCCCTAGAGCCCAGAGAACTCTGCCCCATTTCCTTTCTAGAGGGTTTATATGTATAGCTCATTGTCATGTAATTAAGTGCTCTATTTACTGGCAGGAGTTAAGATCCTATAATGGTCCTTTTGAACATTTAAATTAGAATTTTAATTTTATTTTTATTTATTTATTTTTTTAAATTTTATTTTATTTTTAAACTTTACCTAATTGTATTAGTTTTGCCAAATATCAAAATGAATCCATCACCCTATTCAGGCATCCTGCTGCCTCTTCTTACCTTCTTCTCTGCTGCTACTGCTAACTCGCTTCAGTTGTGTCCGAATCTGTGCGACCCCAGAGACGGCAGCCCACCAGGCTCCCCCGTCCCTGGGATTCTCCAGGCAAGAACACTGGAGTGGGTTGCCATTTCCTTCTCCAATGTGTGAAAGTGAAAAGTGAAAGTGAAGTCGCTGAGTCGTGTCCGACTCTTAGCGACCCCATGGACCAGAGCCTACCAGGCTCCTCCATCCATGGGATTTGCCAGGCAAGAGTACTGGAGTGGGGTGCCATTGCCTTCTCTACTAGGGCTTAAAGGTGGGCTTCAGTGTGCCTCTGAGTGGCAGTGGCTGTTTCCAAAATCCTGCTTCATTCTGCGGGGGCAAAATTGGTGTAATCAGGATAAACCATGTCCGTAGGCACTCTCCTGGGCCTTTATTCTCTAGTTCTGGAAGTGTGGGGAAAAAACACCCACAAACAAAACAAAAACCCCCTGATTTCCATGAAGCAGCCATCTGAAAGCTCTTGGTAGCAGCCTATGAATTGTAGATGGCAAAAGCGGTACTTTGATTTTTAACTTTTGACCGTGATACATGAACTTGCCTTTACTTGAGAAAAGGTTAGTGTCTTGTGTATCTGGCTCCGTGTTGTACTGAGTTTGACTGACTCTGTTTTGTGTTGTGTTGAGCTCCATGTTGTTCTGAGTTTGACCGACTCTTGTGTTGTGTTGGGTTGAGCTTCTTGGGGAACAGAGACAGTGCGTGGCTAGGGCTACTGTGACCCAAGTGCCGCAGACCAGAAGGCTTTAACAACAGAAATTCACTCCCTCATTTTTTTGGAGGCTGGTACTCCAAGATGAAGGCGTAGGCAGGACTTGTTAGGGCTGGGAGGGACGATCTGTTCATGCCTCTCTCCTAGTTTCTCCTGGTTTGCTGGCAGCACTTCATGTTCTTGGCTTGTGGTCACCGTGATCTCCACTTTCGTGTTGACCCTTTGCGTGCAGGTTTGTGTTCCAATGTCTCCCTGTTGTAAGGACACCAGTCATAATGTATTAGGGGCCCACTCTGCTCTGGCGTGGCATCTTGACTGATTATATCTGCACAGACTCTATTTCCAAATAAGGTCACATTCTGAGTGCCTCAGGGTTAGGGCTTCAGTGGATGAATTTGGGGGAACACAGATTGCAGCAGAGGAAGTTTCTCCGAGACTGAGATTAGGGAATCTGTCTTCAATGTTCAGACTTTAAAGTGCTGGAAGTTGTCATTGACATTTCGCTGAAGCCCAGCAATACCATATTTGTGTTTAAATCTGTAAATTCATTAGCCAAGTCATTTAATATGGGAACAGAGATCAGGAACACAAGGACTCTGTTGAAGTAAGAGTGATGGCAGGAAAAAAGAAAACAGTGACAAAATGTCAAAGATAAAGAAAGAAAATACAAATAAGAGACAGCCACGATACTTATTTGGGGAGCATGTTTCAGATGGAATTTTCTGGGTGCAGAAAATCTATGAAGTGGGCCAAGCATATTTTATTGTAATAAAAACCAAGAAGTCAATATTTGTGATACGGTAGATTCTTAGCATTCATGGCATTAATCCCACACTTAAGAAAAAACCAAAGGTGAGCACTCGGGATGGCTTTGGAGGCATTTCAGTTTGTTGCTGACACCTTCCCTCCTGGTCCCGAGTGGGCACCTTCCTGGGACTGCAGCCTGTATCAGTAGGAGGCCACCTCCCAGTGTGGCCTAGCCAGCAGCACCTCAGCTGGCTCAGGACTCCCCCCTCCCCCTCCATGGCTCCTGCTCCCCATGGGTCCACAGGGTGTTCCCTTGAAGGCCAAGGGGTCACTTGGAGGACATCCTGAGCACAAGGACACAGGGAATCCAAAGTGTCTCATTCTGTGGTGAAAATTGAAGTGACTTTTTGGCCACCCCATCTCATAGACTAGAAAGCTCCAGTTTTTAGCGACTCTCCTAGGGTCTATGTTTAGTAACAGGCGTCAGAAGGCATAAAAATACATGAGCAGTGGTGTTTAGTTGAGCAAGCTGGATTTGCAGGCTGTCCTACCTACAGATAACCACCTCTGCCATGCAGAGGGTGCCTGGAGTCTGTACTCACCGTGCTCTGAGATGGGCAGAGCCCCCAGGAAACAGGCAGCTGATTTGCAGAGAAAAAGGAAAAGCACATCACAGTCATGGTGCTTAGATAAAGGCCCAGCCTGTTTACTGCAGCATTGGGTGTTCATGGACCGTTCTGCCCGAAGCCTTCTAACATCTGTGCGTTGCCAGCCCCTTTGAAGGAAGACCCGGACATGGAGCCCTCTCACCGGTCCTGTTAGGTTGGATCCAAAGCTTGGAGCTTGCTTTCTTCAGATGAGGAGCCTTACAGAATCGCACTCCCTCCCTCCAGATGTGTTTCGAGGATCAATACATGTGTGTTCCCTATTGCCCTGGGACTGTTATTTCAAACTGAAGTCCATATTTGTATAGTGTGGCCTCATGGAGTCATCTCATTCATAGACAGTCTAGCGTACATCTCACAATTCATGTTCTGTACACTCTTCACATGAAAACCCAGAGTTTGGAGCTTTGAACCCCTCCTGTAATTTTTATACTTTCATTGAAAGATATCTCAGGCTTTTCTCCTGTCAATCATTTTTGTTTTTAGAAACGTTCTCTATTTTATGAGATGACAGTTCCAGCATTAAGCTTTTACACACATTCTGCTTTTTTTTAGAAGAGGTCATATACTATTAGACCACAATCAAAAAGAATAAATTTACGTTGTTAAGTTGCCGTATATTTCAAATCCAGTGTTTCAGTGCTGTAACTTCTAAAATGTAGAGTCTTTTTGAAGAATATTTGAGCACCTAACACTCTGCTGGGCAAGAATATAACTATAATTTTATTCTATTGTGTATTCTCAAAATGCTCATTTCTATCAATAACTTTAAAACAGAAAGCCAGAAACAGTATGTTCCATTTTAAGAAAAACTTCATTTATTAAAATTAAAAACAATCAGACACGTTCACTAGAGATGGCAGTTTGCAATATGAAGACTTTGCCAAAAACCGTCCAGAGGGCGTAGATCTTTGGGTGTTAAGGATAGTTGCTTCGTTCAGCAAACCTTGACTGAGCATCTGCACTGAGTCAAAGGCTTCCCGTGTGACAGAGGTGAGCACAGAGACTCTCGGGGCCCTGGCCGTGTAGGGCCAGTCAGAAATGAAGACAGTGTGTTTCTAAAATGATCATGTGGGAAACACGGTGAAAATATTACCAGTGATTGGAAGCCAGCCTATCACTTTTCAAGCACACAGCTGGAGAATAATGCTGAACCCTGTGTCGTCCTTCAGGGGAACCGGAGGATGCACATAAATGAAAGACAGGGGTTCTGTCTCAGTCATGAACAGGATAATGGACCCGAGGCATCAGACAACGGCTCTAAAAAGTGATGTATCTTCCGAAAATGCTCAGATTTCTATTCACAGCAATTCAGCAACGACAGTTTCGCATCTGTTAGTCAGCCGGTTTTAATCTGCTGGAAGGCAAAGTATTTGACAGCTTCTTGTTCTCACGTACAGATCAGCTGCTTGGAGTGTAACCTTTAGGTGTGCTGAAACAACCACGCTTTACCACTTTTTTGTATAAAACCACCCAAACAGAAACAGTCTAATAACTTGCAATGAGAGATGCAGAGACCCAGGAGATGTCTTTTCACTCAATATAAATTGCTCCAATTACCTCCTTTCTTCCTTTCTGTCGGGGGGTATTTTAACGCTCACCCTAGTGTCTAGAAGCAACTTTACAATTAAAGAATGGGAGCCGTTTGTGGCAATAGAAATGTCAGAACAGGATAATTCTTCCACCTCAGTGCCTTGCAGGATTTTAAACGAGTGAATGTGACTGCCTGATAAAAGGAAGAAAAGAAATGGGGTCTTTTATCTTTCACCTGAGTATGTAGAAATAAATATGAGTTTTCAACGTTGTACAGAATTTATAGCTTAAGCTTCTAATTGTTATAAAAGAGCAAAAATTCAAAGGCTGTATGTAGTACTCTATTAAACTTTTCCATGCATCTTTATGTTAAATTAATTTAGGGTAATGTTCACAGTAGAAAAGCTATGACAAGCTTAGACAGTGTATTAAAAAGCAGTGACATCACTTTGGCGACAAAGGTCTGTATAGTCAAAGCTATGGTTTTTCCAGTAGTTGACCGCCTGATGCGAACAGCCAACTCATTGGAAAAGATTGCGATGCTGGAAAGATCGAGGGAAAGAGAAGGGAGCAACAGAGGATGAGGTGCTGGGAAGGCATCATTGACTCAATGGACATGAGTTTGAGCAAACTCCAGGAGATAATAAAGGACAGGGGAGCCTGGCATGCTGTAGCCTATGGGGTCGTAAAAAGTTGGACACGACTTAGTGACTGAACGACAGCAAATGTTTGCATGTCTAAGGCATTTTTTTTGACTGATTGAAATACTGTTGCGTCCAATTTCATCCAAGTTTCATGCCTGAAGGACAGGAAAATAGGTAAGAACATAGGAGATGGCTGAACATTCACTCTATGAAAAGTCACGGTGTCCTAATTTTTAGTCAGTGAATGCTTATGAGCTTGACCTTGCACTGCAGAGAACACATATGTTAAGGGACTGGGTGTTTTCTAGATACAGGCTATGCTAAGTGTTTCACATTTGTCATCTTGTTTACATATCTTCGTGACTCATTTAGGCAAAAGCTAACGTCCTATTTCACAAATAAAGATGTCGGCTAAAAAGTTTAACCCTGGTTCTGCAAATTGGAAGGCTTTTTAACAACTGAGATTCCTGGATCCACTTCTGGAGAGTAGGATTTAAAAGTTGTAGAGGATAGATAGAAATATCTTTATGGTTGAGTTGGTTCCCCAGTTGGTTTTACTAAATACCACAATTTGGACGCCACACTTGGCTGGAAGAGCGACCTCGTGTCGCACAATTATGAGCTAATAGTGCCGACCTTGGGACTCAGTCTGTGACCCCAGTGCTCATCCTTTGCAAGTGACCATTGTGAGGGCCTGAGCAGAGTCATTTAGAAACTATCATCGAATCCTCAAGGGCTTCCCAGGTGGTTTAGTGATAAAGAATCTGCCTGCCAATGCAGGAGATGTGGGTTCGACCCCTGGGTTGGGAAAATCCCTAGAGAAGAGAATGGCCACCCATTCCAGTATTCTTGCCTGGGAAATACCATGGAGAGAGAAGCTACAGTTCATGGAGTCATAAAAAGTCAGACATGACTCAGCAACTAAAGAACAACAATCAAATCTTAGCATTTGAAGGAGTCCTTGCTTTCATTGTGTCTGACATCTTTCTCCATGTGAAAGTCTCCTCCCAACATCTTTGACTGAGGGTGTCTGAACTTTTGTGGGAGGCAGATGAGCCTCCAGTTTGCTAGTCAGCCTTCTCCGTGGTTGATCCCTTCCTGATTGTTAGTAAGCTCTGCTCTGCACATGTGTAGTCCTTCTTTGGCATGACAGCCTTTATGCTATTCCAAGCAACCCAGCTTCTTCCTATTGAGGCTTTCCTACTCTGGGCTAACTGTGAGCCCCCTACAAAGGAAATCCCATACAACCCCCATATACAACCAAGATCTCAACCACAGAAACCTCCCAGCTCAATGGGCAGGGTATGGTGTGTCTGTTCCTTCCAGGGTAGGATCATCACTTAGCTTCTGCAGACCCACGGTTCATTTTCTTTTCCTCCTTTCTCCCTTAGCTCCGTATCAGAATTTGGACACTTGGTCATTGTTTATAACACAAATCTGAGTCTGGCTTGCCAGAAGAAATCACTGACATTCCAGGTCAAAGACAGGCAGGATTTAAAAGAGCAGAACTTGGAGCATGAAGAGAGAAGCTAGCTGTGCCAAAGAAGCATGCATCTCAGGTCCACATGGCCTGGGGTCTGGTGGCCCTGGCTGTGCTGGGCCAACCTTTCCTAGAAGAACAGGCTGTTCCTGACCAGCTCCTCCCCTGGAGGAAAAGCAAACAGATTTTTCTCCTATATTAAACCCTTTAGCCCTTTGTGTTTAAACTCTTTCCCATCTTGTTTGAAGTCCCCCCACCCCCCCGGAACAAACATTTATCATAGGCAGTGTAAATAACAGCTGACACTGCGTTGACTTTTCTGTAACTCTTCTGAGCTGTCCATCATTTAGTTCGCCAGGAGTTGGGAGACCTGAATTCATGTCTTTCTACCTTGTCACCCATTTAGAGTCCAGACAAGTCTTTTAATTCTCTGGGCCAAAGTTCTTTTGTGAAATAGGGTTAATAAGCATCCTTGCCCTACCTTGTGAGGAGGGATGCTAAAAATATTGCCTAGCCAGAGTCTTGATGTATGGGTTACATAAAGGCCATAAATGGTGTGACTATTTAGTTGCCATTCTTCTTAACACCACTGTTGGCTTCTCCGTGGAATTCAGACTCTTTTTCTAGTGGGCTGTTTTCTTATTTTGCTGTTGCTCTTAAACAGGGTGGAGTTGTCAGAAATATTTACCGGAAAATTCTGACCTTGTGGGGAACAGATCATTCAGAAACAGCTCTCTTAATTGAGCTCAGATGAGCCTAGAGAAGGGTGTGTGTATGCACACACATGCACACTCGGATCTGTGCTGGCTCCATTTGTTCTCAGGACGGAAACAGATAAGAGACTGTTTCCCCTGCAGATCACCCAGCTCTTTCCTTGGCTGTAGACTGGACTCCAAGAAGTCAACTTTTTACGTCTCCCTGGGGATTTAGGATTATTCATCTGGCTTTTTGAGCAACACCACTTTTAACCAAGTGGAAGTATAAGCAGATCTTCGTGTTTCCTGGTTGAGAGGGAAAGAATTATGGGTAGGAGCGTTTAGCTGAAGATTCAAGTCACTGCAGCTGCCCATTGTCAAGAGCATTATTGCCTTCAGGTCGTAGGTAACCCTGGAGTGGAAGATACAAATAAGTTATCTTGTCTAGGTTCTATTTGTTGATGCTCTCAGGCTGTCATCAAGTTTTCTGTGGATTCGTCTCACATCTTCCCCTCTGTAAAATATCCGTATCAGACAGTATTTTCTCTGGCTTTCCTTGCAGAGATACTGTGGGAGTTAATGAACAGATCTCTAGCAAATGCTTTGAAAATCAAATGGTGCCTCAGACATGATAAACATTATTTGGTCCTCATTTGGAGTGTCTAGAAAAGATCTCTCATTTCTTTCAAGTAATTTTAAGAAGGTGGAAGAGAGGATGTTTCTCCTCTTGCAGTGAGGTGCACTGCTTGTTCGGATGCACTACTTAGGCCATCACATATTAACATGTAGTCATAAGTGGAGAAGGCTTCTCTGGTGGCTCAGACAGTAAGGAATCTGCCTGCAATGCAGGAGACCCAGGTTCAGTCCCTGGGTTGGGAACATCCCCTGGAGGAGAGAATGGCAACCCACTCCAGTATTATTGCCTGGAGAATCCCATGAACAGAGGATTCTGACGGGTTACAGTCCATGGGGTCGCAAAGAGTCAGACATGACTGAGTGACTAACACTTCATAAGAGGAGAAGAAAAGGAGCCCTCACTGGGTCTGCCAGAACCTTCTACTACAGATACAGACCATTACAAACACATCACAGTCTAATCAGCATCTAGTAACTGTGTGTCTACAGTGTGCCGGTTAGAATATTCAGCTGTGCATTAAAAGAAGAAGAGTCTAAGAAGTGGACACTTCCACTTCCTAAGATTAGGAATGGCATTGTGGCCCTTACTCACTTGGCACAGGACAGACAAGAGTGAGGAGACCCAATTTGGGCTCTTTCCTGTATGTGTTTGCCAGCGGCTCATTTGTCACTAAATGTCTGTATTTGTATGTCACCCTTTCCCCCCAAATGTTCTACTCTCAGTTTAATTCAGCACTGTTTTGGCATTTTATGATAGGTGGAAGTTTTAGAATTCACTTTCAAAATAAACAATGAACTGAGTTATAATGATAATTTGTTGATTTCTCGCTGGCTTTTTTTTTTCTTGTAAGACAAATTGCATTGATTTCCTACTTTCTTCCCCTCAAAAATGACTAACCCCCAAAATGTCTGAAGATTTTTTTTTTTAAAGTACAAGTAAACCCCTGTTTAGCAATATTGACTACAAATGTGCTGCGTGGGAATTTCACCACTATATAATTGCCTTCTTCATTTCTTTTCTTGCTTAACCAGTGTATATAACCACTGATTTATAAGTGTGAGCCGTAATAATGTCAGCTGTCTGCTGACATGATTGGAGAACTTATTATGAAATGAAGTTAATTTTCTGTCTTCTTTTCTTGGGAACTCTTTCACACTTAATTTTAAGCAGATAAGTGACATAAAAGACCCAACCACTTGAAGATAACGCATTTAGAAATTGCTGATTGATGAGCTTATGCTTATCTAATTTTGTTTTAAAAAGATCCTAATATGTCTTTGGAGACTAGATTTTTGAGTGGAGGAGCAAAAATACTCAAGGATAGGTAGATGAGATACTGGAAAAAGGAAAATTGAAGGGCTCTGACTGAGTGTTTTTATGTCTCCAAAAATTATTTTAATATTTAATCCTGGAATTCATGTTTTAGTCATGGTTGTCAGTTGTGGAAAATATTATTTGGCTTAATCATTTTAATTAAAATAAATGTTTGCGTTTGAAGCAAAACAGTTTATGTTGTGAGAGGAAATAACATTTTAGGCATCTCTTTCTTTGCTGGATTTCTTTTAGAGATAATGATCTTTTGGGCTGCTTTCCATAAATATGCATATCATACTTGTGTTTCTGTTTAAATGCATGCATGAGTAAGAAGCACTGAATTTGATTAACTTTATTAACCATAAATAATCAAGTGGACTCTTTTACATTAACCCTTATTTTATTGTGCATCAGCCTTTAGACATTTGGCTATCTGGACAAGCAATCATTTATATCCTTTTAAAAAATATTTATTGCTTCTTTGACTAATTGCTTCTTATCCAACTTAAAGCCTTTTGCAGGGGTACCATTTGTTAAAACATTGCTAGAAGCAGGCAGAGCAGTGTCATTTTTCAAA
This sequence comes from Bos mutus, assembly GCF_027580195.1. Classification (NCBI taxonomy): domain Eukaryota; kingdom Metazoa; phylum Chordata; class Mammalia; order Artiodactyla; family Bovidae; genus Bos; species Bos mutus. Next base: position 101,242,378 of record NC_091627.1, read on the forward strand.
AATTTAGTGTCATTTTTATAGACAAATAACACTTGTAAATGATGGATAATAGCCAGCAGAATGCCGCACGGTATAAAGTGTGTGTGAATTATATTTTCTGGGAGTGAGGAGGTTAACTTGTCTATGAACTAATTGAAAAGCTTTATGGTAAATGTGAAATGCTGTGTGCACATTATTGGCAAGACTTAAACCAGCTGAAGAGGGGATTTTTTTCCTTCCCCTGGGAATTATTCATTATCTCATCCTCTTTTCTGGTCAGCTGATGTATAAGAAGAGCATCTCATAAGGCATCTATAGTATTTATAAAAGAATAGATGCTTTTCTCAACAAGTTGGCAGGTTAATATTTTGCTTATTAAAAATAGGAGTGGAGGTGAGTGCGAAATTATTGCTGCATAGTGATTATTTCTGTGTTTACACAGGCCACATGTATCAAGCTAACTGTGGTTTCCATTCCTGGGAAAACAAATGGCAAGAGATAGTCTTGATTTGTTCTGCGGATTGCACTATAGAAGTCACAAGAATTTAACACTTGCATTGAAAAGGGGTCACTCATGAGTCTGTTTTTACAGTGGACCTTTGGGTTAAGTAGAAAACAAACTGTCTCAAGTTAGTAGCAGTTGGAATAAACGATCAAGTGTATTGTTGTTCTTCAGTCTCCAAGTCCTGTCTGACTCTTTGCAACCCCATGGACTGCAGCACGCCAGGCCTCCCTGTTCCTCGCCATCCGCCAGAGTTTGCCCAAGTTCATGTCCATTGAAATGGTGAGACCATCCAACCCTCTCATCCTCTGTCATCTCTTTTTCTCTTGCCCTCAATCTTTCCGAGCATCGTGTTCTTTTCCAGTGAGTCTGCTCTTCGCGTCAGGTGGCCAAAGTATTGGAGCTTCAGTTTTAGCATCAGTCCTTCCAATGAATATTCAGGGTTGATTTCCTTTGGGATTGACTTGTTTGATCTCCTTGCTGTCCAAGGGACTCTCAAGAGTCTTCTCCAGGACCACAGTTCGAAAGCATCAAAGAATTAGTACCTTAGTAAAAACTTGAGAGACTTCGTTCATCCAAAGGTAGGACTTTTCCTGTCTGCGGCATGCTTGTGGGCATCCACCCTGATAACGGAGAAGAAGGTGTGTGTGGTGCCTTTTCATCATCCCCTGTGTTCTCACTGCCCTTTCTCATTGGGTTTGTATTGAGAAAGAAAAGGAGTTGAGGAAAGAAAGGTAATTTAATTGTGAGAAATAGAGAAGATTTCTTACCTGCCCAGTCTGGTTAAAAGCTGGCTTTGTGTTTTCTGGGCTAAGTTGCCATGTTATGTCTTTATCTCTGGTGCTTTTCAGTTTTACTACAATGTGTCTAAGTTGGATTTCTTTTTATTTACCCCAATTAGTATATCTGTGGATTCATGACTTATCACCTCTGGAAAAGTCTCGGTTATTATTTCCTTGAATACATATCCCCTTTCCTCCATCTTTTCTATTCTTTTCTTCAAGGACTGTGTTTAGACTTATTTTAGACCCTCTCATCGTATCCTCCAGTTAATGTTTCTTTTATATTTCACTTCCTTGTCTGTCTGAATTGCCCCCTTGCTGGGGCAGCCTTTTCCTTCAGCTGCCCCCAAGTGCCCTCACAGATGGTGATTTTACGGTGGTCTGCTCCATCTAGACCCTGTTGGGGTCACCTCATCCCCTGGAAGAAGCCTCAGGGTGACCTCCGGGCAGCATCCCCATCATACGTTCTGCGTGTGGCTCCCCAGGTCAAGGCCCCTTTGTTCCACCTGGGATCGGGGACCAAGGTGCAGGTGTTGTCCAAGCAGTTGTGTCCGCCCCAGCCTCCAGGCGGGGGTCGGCTTCCCGTCCCGCTCACTGGGCAGCCTTCGGCTCTCGGGCAGCCATGTGGAGGGCAACGCTTTTCTTCTTGGAGCTTCTCTCATGAGACTCAGGTGAGAGTGGGTACTCCACTCACTTGCTACCCCAGCCCAACCCCAGCAGCATTGGTAGTGATATCACAGCACAGCTTTTTTTCTCAAAGAAAAAGAAATTCTCTCTTGACCTCCTTTTATTTTGTTTTAATTTAGAGTGGGCAGAGGGTATAAACAGTCATGAAATAGTTGTGATAATGCTAACCTTGAAAAGTTCCTTTGAGAAGCCTGACACCTCACTTTGGAAGTATGTTTATACCTGTTGTGACTGGAGAGCTCGTTGGAAACTGGCACTTTAATAACTGTCCATACAGGACTTCCTTGGCAGTCCAGTGGTTAAGACTTCAGCTTTCAATGCAGGAGGTACGCATTTGACCCCTGCCCATGGCACCCCATTTCAGTACTCTTGCCTGGAAAATCCCATGGACGGAGGAGCCTGGTAGGCTGCAGTCCATGGGGTCGCTAAGGGTCAGACACGACTGAGTTACTTCACTTTCACTTTCATGCATTGGAGAAGGAAATGGCAACCCACTCCAGTGTTCTTGCCTGGAGAATCCCGGGGATGGGGGAGCCTGGTGGGCTGCCGTCTGTGGGGTCGCGCAGAGTCGGACATGACTGAAGCAACTTAGCAGCAGCAGCAGCAGGGGTCTAAGATCCCACATGCCTTTCAGCCAAAAAACCAAAACTGGTAACAGAAATATGGATGTGAGAGTTGGACTATAAAGAAAGTTGAGCACCGAAGAATTGATACTTTTGAACTGTGGTGTTCGAGAAGACTCTTGAGAGTCCCTTGGACTTCAAGGAGATCCAACCAGTCCATCCTAAAGGAGATCAGTCTTGGGTGTTCATTGGGAGGACTGATGCTGAAGCTGAAACTCCAATACTTTGGCCACCTGATGTGAAGAGCTGACTCATTTGAAAAGACCCTGATGTTGGGAGGGATTGGGGGCAGGAGAAGACGGGGATGACAGAGGATGAGATGGTTAGATGGTATCACTGACTCGACAGACATGGGTTTGGGTGGACTCCAGGAGTTGGTGATGGACAGGGAGGCCTGACATGCTGAAGTTCATGGGGTCTCAAAGAGTCGGACACGACTGAGTGACCTAACTGAACTGATAACAGAAAAAATATTGTAATAAATTCCAAAAAGACTTTTAAAATGGTCCACATTAAAAAATGTCTTTTAAAAGAATAGCTGTCCATATGAAAAGTGTTAGTCACTCAGTTGTGTCCGACTCTGCGACCCCAAGGACTGTAGCCCACCAGGGTCCTCTGTGGGATTTTCCAGGCAAGAAGCCCATATGAACATATACAAATTGTGTCACCCCCTGTCTCACAGGATAACTTTTCTCCTTCCTCTCACCTCCTGTTTGTTAAACATCCTCTAAAATGTAACAGATTTCCGGCTTTTCTCTGCAAGCTCTTTGGTTCACTTTTTTTTATTGCCTTGCAGAAAGTACCTGTTACTCACTGATATTGAGACACAGGAAGAACAGAGTAAACCCTCAGAACCCTGACAGGGTCGCTATAGGCAGGGCAGGGCAGGGCATGCTTGTTTGGCACGTTTTGGTTTTTCAGTGCCAGGACAGATTAAACCCATTTAGAAATACAATTATGTTTATATAGCTACAGCCACCAAGGAAGTGGAGTTTAACTCTCCATCCCTGGAGTGTGGGCTGCTTTTTGTGACTTATTCCCAAGTGCCATTTATGGTGGGGGCTGCGGGGGGAGGAACCTGGTGAATGCCTTCTCAGCCAGGTGGTCAGGGTCAGTGTCAGCAGTGGTGAGTCACATGATGGCACATGTCCTTGATGAGACATGACAAGAAGGGTCCTTCGCCCCTGTGGTCCTCTCCTAGAATCTCAGTCCAGGGATGAGAAAGGCATCAGTAAAACCCTAACTGAGGGACGTCCTACAAAATGCCTGACTGGTACACCTCGAAACAGTCAAGGTCATCAGAAATGAGGACAGTCTGAGAAGCTGTCGTGAACTGGAGGAGGTGAAACTGCAAACTGTAATGTGATTGGGTCCTAGAAGAGAAAAAGGATGATGGGGGAGAAATTGTGAAAGTAAAAGGAAGTGCAGCATGTAGTTAGCAGCAGTAAACCCGGGTTGGTTCCTTCCTTGTGGCACAGGTAGTCATGTAAGATGTGAGCAGCAGGGTAAACTGGAGAGTTTACCCTGGAGAGTACACACGACTCTGTACTGTCTGTGCAGCTTTGCTTTATATCTGAAACTGTCGTAAAACAAAAAGGGTGTTTCAGTCAAACATTTTAAAATAAATGTAAGTAAACAAAAATAGCTATCAAAATAGTTTTCCTAATAGCTCCTAGAGATATTCAATGTGTGGTTTGTCTGTATTTCAACAAAACCTTTGACCGGCTTCTAGAAGGGATGGGAAATTGTAGCTGAAGGGTAGCACCGTTAAGTGGATGGCGTTTAGCACCGTGAGGGGCACAGCCTTTGGAGCTGAAGCGACTGGGTTTAAAGCCCAGTTTCCTTCCTTGCAGCTGTGTGACCTCAGGCGCGTTAACACTGCTGTGCCTCCGTGTCCCCTTCTGTCAGATTTCTATCCTGGCATCATCACTTGTATCTCCTGGACCCTCTGAGTGCTCTTTAATTATTGATGATCAGATGAATACATTTAGTCATGGGTGTTTTGTGATTGTGGTCATGCAGAATGTTATTTATGGTTTTAAGGAAGCACTTCATATGGTTGGGATTATAAAAGGTGTCCTGTAGATACTGCCATGTTTCATGCCAAAAAAACTTTCATTGTCCTCTCCAGAGGCCCTTTCAAGGCATCAGGGCCAGGCCCTGGGCCACCTTTTTCCAGGTCTGACATCTGGCTTCTTGGTTGACTCTTCAGATGGATGGGAGCACTGATGTGGCCTCTGGGTCAAAATTAGCTTTTGTTTTATCATTGTCCTTTTGTTAACTTGCCTTGGTATAGTACAGATACACACTTTAAGAAAAATAGCTTTGTTGAGATATAACTCGCTTACCATACAGCTCATCCATACAAAGTCTTTTCACACTGGGCAGTCCTCCCCGCAGTTGATTTTGGACCATTTTCATGACCCCCGGAAGAAACCCTGCACCCTGTAGCTATCGCCCCTGACCAGCTCCCCACTAAGCCCACTCCTAGAAAAACCATGAACCTACTACTTCTGTTCTCTATAGATTTCAGTTTCACATAAATGGAATTATATAATCTGTGGCCTTCTCTGTCTGATGTATTTTGCTCAGCATAACATTTTTAAGGTTTATCCACATCGTAGCACGCGTAGTTCCTTTTTATTGCTGAACAGGATTCCGTTGAATGTACAGACCACATTGTTCACACTTTTTGGCTGTTACAGAAATGTTGCTTCAAGCATTTGTGTGCAGGTTTTTGTGTATATGTTCTCAGTGTTCTTGGGTATATTCCTAGGAGGGGACTTGCTGGTTGAGATGTTTAACTCTACGGTCGATGGTTGAGGAACTGCCAGACTGTTTTCCAAAGTGGCCGCATCATTGTATATCCCGCCTATAGTGTATGAGGGTGCTAATTCCTCCATAGCCTCGCCAGCTCTGGTTATGATTTGATTAAATCTACTTTGCTTTTTGTTGTTACTGGTACTGTTAGTGTCGTATCTAAGAAAGCTTTGCTAATCAAGGTCATGAAGATTAACTCCTCTATATTCTAAAATAGTTTTAAAAACAGTTTTAGCTCTTGCATTTAGGTCTGTGATTGATTTTCAGTTAATTTCGATGTGAGGAAGAGACCTCTTGCTTTCCTTCTGTGAGGGGGCATCTGTAGTTTTGGTTTGAGTTACATGACCAACTTCTGGTAAAAACCCTGGGGTGCCAAGTCTCTAATGAGCTTTTCTGGGCAGAAACATTGTACCTGGGTTGTTGCATTTTTGTTGAGGGGGGGAAAGTGTGATCAGTGTAAACCCTCACAGAAAGGAGAGAAAGGGAAGACTTTCTGTGGATTCCTCCAGATTCCCATGTATCTTTCCCTTTGTGATCTAGCTTTGCATGCTTATTGCAAGGCTGTGATACATCTTGTTACAACGCTGCCGAGCCCCTGTCCTTTCAGCAAGTACCTAAGCGCGACAGTGGCCCTGGGCCCCCTGCACAGGGCCCCGTTTCATTCCCTAGCACAGGGATGTCTAGTTGTTCCAGTATCATTTATTGAAAGAAGACATAGTTTCAAAGGGAGATTTAACTGCTGAAAGCTCAAGCTCGTGGACACCACACATCTAATACAAGTTCACACATGTAGCCAGTATGTGGACTACGATAGGAACCTATTTTAGTCCGTTCAGACTGCTCTAACAAAATTACTACAGAGTGAGTGGCTTAAACAGACATTCATCCCTCACAGTTCTGAAGGCTGGGAAGCCCGAGATCAAGTGCCAGCTGATGCTTCTTCCTGGCTGGTGGATGCATGTCTTCTTGCTGAGTCCTCAGTTGGTGGAGAGAGAGGGGGCTCTGGTCCTTTCCTCTTTTTATAAGGGCACTAATTCCATCATAGGAGCCCCACCCTCATGACTTCAGCTAATCCTGATTATCTCCCTAAGGGCCCACCTCCAACTCTATCCCATTGGGGATTAGGGTTTCCATATAATGTTCAGTCCATTATTAATAGGACCCCATCTTCTAAATTCTGGGCCACTTCATGGTATTTACTCACTTTCTCTCTGGTACACAGAAAGGGTCAAAATGAGACCTCTCGAGTTTGCTGGATGTAAATAATTCATCATAATGACCTGCTTCAAGCTACTGGCCTTGTGTATATTTTATATGTCTTGTGTAAAAAGCACCTTGGGTATCTGACTTTCATCATCCAAATTGCTGACTAAAAGTCATCTATCCACTTAATCAACAAGGCTTATAGATTTCTCTAAAATGCAAGTAAATATTTTGCTTTTTTATCATGAAGGCTTTTTGCTTTTTTTTTGTTTGTTTTTCAGTCACTAAGTCATGTCCGACTCTTTGTGACCCCATAAACGCCATAAACTGCCCCCCTTTTTTTTTTTTGCTTTTTAAGTGTCCAAAACCAGGTTTGGATTGTCTTTATAAAAAAAATAGCATGGGGTATCTGAAAGAGCCTGAACTTTGGGTGTAGGAGACCTGGGGTGAACTCTGTTCCTGCCATTTACTAAGTATGCGCCCAGTGAGTCCTCCGAGCCTCACTCCCCAGAAGAATTGTTGAGAGGGATGCACGAAATAACGTTTATGAATGCCTAGCGTGTCATTTCTTGGCATACGGTAGTCGCTCAGTAAAGGGTTGCTATTTTTGTATCTGGTGCTGAAACCCCAGCTATCACGCATTTTTTCCTGTGTGGTCCTTTTTCTAATGCTCTTATTTGAATATGCTTCGGTCAGTCTTTTTTCTCAGGAAGTTAATGTAGTCATTATGTTTTCTAGCTGGTTTGATTTACTCTGGCTCTTTGGGAGTTGAAATCTCCCAAGTTTCAGTGTGTGTGTGTGTGGGGGGGGGGTTGCTGTTCCCAGGGGAACCATGCAGAAGTGTTGTTTATCTCGATTCCAGGGAATCGAGATGCTCAGGGGTTCGTGGAATATGTGTTTGCATTCCTGCCAGAGCAGCTCACGAGTTATGTAAGTTATTAATGCAAGTTGTTTCTTTGCTAGGGGAGAAACCTCTTCTGAGGAGCCCCGCTTTCCAGGGAAGACAAAAGACTTCTCCAGCAAGGCGGGAGAGACTTTACGAGACTGTGGGGAGGTGGAGTTGAGGGGGTGAATATCTTTGATAATGATACTCATAGTAATAGTAGGTCACACTGAGCATTTACTCTATGACCTGTGTGCTGTGCTAAGTGCTGTAATCAGGCATGCATGAGTTTAATAGGTACAAAGATTCCATCAAGTCGAGAGTTAGGGATTGAATGACTTACGCTGAGGTCACGCAGCTAGTAAATAGGAGATCCAGGAGGTGAACCCAGCATGGCTAGAGACTTCATTCAGCAGGAATGCTTTCCTCTTCTTCTTGAGTGGGTGAGAGACCCAGGAAGCCACCAAGTCTATGAAATACTGTCTGCCTCCATTTCCTCCGCTTTCTGTACAGACCCAGCTGTTCAGACTGAAAATGTTTTGGAGGGAAGAGGCTCTATTACCATTTATTTACCTCAGGGCCAAAGACAGATACCTGACTGCCCCAGGCAGCCCAGAATGCACAGCCACCTGGATAGAGATTTTAGAGCAATTGCATTTGGAGCCAAGAGGAAGAATGCAGAGCCTTATTTAGAACAGATGGTATAGTGCAAACAGATGTCACAGGGAGAGCAGAGCTGCTTGACTCCGGTTTTGACTTTATCATATTTATCGGGAAAAATGATCTTGAAATGGGGAAAGGGTAGAATAAACATGGTTGGGAGAAATTAAAGCCCAAGACAGGAGAGAGAATGAGAGCTGCTATATAGAGAATGTAGGTCTCCTGGGAACCAAGAGAACCTACAGATAGGATTGTGGAGCCACTGTAGATATTATTTTGTGAATCAAGAAAAAGAGCGATGCCTGGAGATTGTAAATGATTTCAGTGAACATGTCCTGGTTTTCAGTGGGGGAAAAGCATAGTTTAGAACCTACAGATGGGTGTGCTTAAGTCAGTTTATGATGAAATTCGAGAAACAATCTTGAACAGATGTTTGTGAACATCTAAAAAGGCAGCAGTGATTACTGGGAGACAGAAAGGATCCCGGAAGAACAAGTTTATTCCTGTTTGCATGGGATTATTAGTTCGATACAGGAAGGGAATGTCAGACGGACAGTAAATATTGATCTCACCAAGCCATCTGAGAGTCCCTGGTGGCATGGCAAGAAAGAAAAATGTGAGCTGGGTAATAACACAGTTCAATGAGTTTGTATTTGGTGCAACAACCCTTTTAAAACTGGATGAGGAATGGATTAATTGACATGCTGCAGTCTGTGTGCCAACTACAGTGCACTGCTTGCTTTTGTAAATAAAGTTTTATTGGAACACGGTGAAGACACTCATTTCCATGTTGTCTGCAGCCGCTTTTGTGCTGCAGGAGCAGAGCTGAGCAGCTGCCTTGGGGACCAGACGGCCCACACAGTGTAAGATGTTTGCTGTCTGGCTGTTTACAGAAAAAGACTTGGTGACCCCTGGCCTGGACAGAGGCCTGGCTTTCAGATCAGCTGCACATTAGAATCACCTAAGAAGTTCTTACTAATACCTTCACCCCTCCACTTGCAGCTGGACAGGAATCCCTGAGCTTGGGCCTGGTGTTCACGTTGAAGGCTCCCAGTTGACTGTAATGTGCTATCAGGGCTGGTGGCCTCTGGTTGGGAGAGGGGGTGGGAGAGGGAGTGCTTGGGGGCCGGAAGCCGTCTCCTGTTTCCTGCTGGAGGCAATGATGTGTAATCCAGTCTCTGGATGACAGGAAGGAGAGCGGAAGAGCTGCTTCTCTAGATGACAAGATCGTAATTCCACCATTTGTGCCCCGAAGGTAACGAAAGGATGTTGGTTATTGTAGCAAATGTGAAGTCCCTCACTTCTGTGCTCAGGGTCCTTGGCAGGACAGGATATTGGCAGGATGGGGGTGGTTTCACTTCACCATGATGCATGTGAAAATGGGCTGAGGGTTCCCTGCAGACTCAGTATTACCAACATTATGATATTTATAGCCAGGAAAACCAAAGGAAGCAAAACTGGCAGTACCAACCAAGGCAGTCTCAACCTGTGTTAATGCAGTTAGAATGGAAAACAAGGATAAAAGGCTCCCTGTGTGTACTCCACTCAGGTCATGTCACACCTGTTAGCTCCACGCTCCTTATGCTGAGAATGAGGCTGCTTCAGCTTTGGATTCACGTCCAGAGGTGGTGCTTCCCACATATCACCCTCCTTAAACAGGATGAGCTGCCGTGGGAGGCAAGGTGGCCTCCTCCCTGGGAGGTGTGCAACCAGAGATCGGATGACCATGAGGCATAGGTTAGAATTGTAGAGGCCCTTGGTGATTGTATTGGTCAGGTTTCTGCAGAGAAACAGAACCTTTAGGCTGTGTGTGTTTATACAGAGAGGTTTATTGTAAGGGATTGGCTTATGTGATTATAAGGGCCAGCAAGTCCCAAACTCTGCAGGGTCAGTCAGCAAACGGGAGACTCAGAGGAGCAAATAATTTCGAGTCTAAGACTGGTGAGCAGGAGGGCCGACAGTATACACTCCAGTCCGAAGGTCTGCAGGTTCAGGACCCAGGCAGGGTCCCTGTTTCAGTTCAGGTTTGAAGGCAGGAAAAAGCCCATGTCTCAGCCTCAGGGCCCCAGGCAGAAGGAATTCTCTTTCCCTAGTGCTAATGACCACAAGGGCCCTCTGCAATCCTCAGGGTTAGACTGACGTTTTTAAAGGAAATGGAACCAGTAATACCTTGGAGTGAGAAGCCTTCACCAAGTCAGAGCCTGCAGCCCCTGGAAAGCTCAGTGCTTGATTTGAGGAGCTGGTACATCCACTGTACACGGAAGCGGTCACTGGGCACCCTGGGGACAGCTGTGGGCTTAGGTACTTGGATTTCATGCATAAACACCCTTCAGGCCTCTTCAAGGAGTCCCAAGTGCTAGTTAATCCTTTAATACTGTCAAGAGGATGAGGAAGAGGGCTCTTCTGGCAGAATTCATGAGGGCATGCAGGATTAGGTGAGTTCAAGGACCCCATCAGAAGCTCCACTGGGGGGCTTCCCTGAGTGTTCTTGCTACATGGGCTCCTCTTGTTGAATCAGCAGATGATGTGGCCAGAAAGATGCGAGACCCTCAAAGGGAAACTTCCTATAGGGTGCTGCTCCTGACACCGTCACAACAGGCTAAGCACTTACCTTCTGTCTAAGATGCTCCTAGATGCCCCGTTACTTTTCCTAGTCCCAGACAAGCTGTGCAGGTTCCTAATTACCCCCATTGCACAGATGAGAAGACAGAGCTCCAGGTGTGTTTTCTTCATTTTGGAGGAAAGATGTGTGAGCCAAAGCCTAGCTATGTCTGTAATGCAGTGCCCTGGTGAGCTGCCACTCTGCTGGCATGGGGCCCGTTTGATTTTAGGACTATTAATACAGTTATTCAGAGTTAGCTCTCACTTATTGGCAAACAGCAAAATGTGAAAGTCCATGTTGGCTGACGGAGAAGGAAATGGTAGCCCACTCCAGTGTTCTTGCCTGGGAAATCCCATGGACAGAGGAGCCTGGCTAGCTGCAGCTCATGGGGTCACAAAGAGTTTAACGTGACTGAGCAACTAACACACAGACACACACACAGACACACACACACACACACAGACACACACACACACACACACACGGACATTACAGATCCAGCCCAAGCAAGAGTTGTCCTGGAAGGCAGGACAACAGCACTGGGTGGTCCCCACACAAACTTGGTGTGATATCCACACTGCCTGTCCCTTGATCCAATCGTGGAGGGAAGGTGGGGTGAGATGGAAGATGTGAAGCTGCATCTGCCATTTTCTTCATAACTTCACAGTTTACTAAAGTTTGCAATTTCTTTGAACATCAGTAGCGATCTTAATTTTATTCTTGATCCTGTAAAGAAGTTTCAATGCTGAAACTTTCAGAAGAAACTGAGTGAAATGGCTGCTCTTCCCAAGATTAGGATCATCAGTAAAAGATGTGATATAATTATATCTAATGTAATTCACATAGCTCATATGTGAACTGTCCATACAAACAGACATGAAAAGAGCACATGAACGAGGGAAAGAGAGGCAGACCCTACATTTAGATGACCTTTTCCTTCTCTCGCCCTAGTCTCTGCAGTCCCCTTCCACATGACTGAACTTCCTAAGGCTCTTTGAAAATGCATCAGCATTTCTCTTGAATGCATCTCAGATCTTGAAGCCTCACAGCCTGGAGAAGTATTGATTGCATTTAAGGGTCCATTACTTAGGTAAACCAAATAATGTAACTGATCTTGGCTCCAATTGATCACATCTCTCCCACAGTGTTGGAAAGATGGTAATCTAATTACTCCAGTTCCTGGTTTCTAAGGTGAAGGTTACGTTTGACTGAAACTTACCTGCTTGAGCAGCCTCTCCTTAAGGGGTTGTTACTTCCTGAAGTACACAGTGCAGCGTATGTAGTACATGTGTGAACTTGGAAGTGAACACACATGCAGACACACGCGTGCAGTCTGTGCCTGTCCAGCACCCTGGGTTTCAACTTTGACTCTATATAAACAACAGATCAGGAGTCAGGTTAGTTTTTCACTTCTTAACAGCCTGGCAGAGAGGGGGTGGGGAGATGCTGCTGCCCAGACAGGGTCACTACTGGTCTCTTGTCTCTCCTACAAGCCTTGCCTCATCCCAGTTCTTTCCTTTTCTGGAGGTGGAAGACCCCAGAAACTTGTCCATTTGGGGATGTGCAAGTGCAGTGGGTTTGGAGGCCATCGTTACAGGCTGCCCAGCTGCGGGTTTACCCAGGTGTCGGCGACCTCACTAGCTCTTCACTAGCAGCCTTCTGCACCTACCTCAGAGGTATCACATGGGCTCTGCCTGGATTTTCCTGCTCTTTCTTGAAACATCTTATGACCTCCCTCATCCATGGACAGAGAGGCGTAGCAGGCTGCATAGTCCATGGAGTCCCGCAGACATAACTGAGCGACTGAGGACGCACATGCAAGGAGTAAGAGGGAGTGCGTGTGCTCCTCTTTCTGAACAGGGAGGACTGAGATGGGCTGTGGAATGACGGATCTTTTTGTGGGTCCTGTGATAGCAGATTCTGCTATTAAGCCCCAACAATCCAAGAGCAGTGAGCTTCCTCCAGAAGAGACAGTCAGCATTGCCTGCTGTATGGGGGTGAGTGGGAGTGGCCCAGAAGCAGAATGGAGATACTCAGTGGGCTCTACTTAGAGATGAGTGGTCTATACTCTGCCTTTTAGTGTTCTGAGGGGTTTCTCTTAGTTGGGTGAAATCTCCACGTACAAATGCTTACTTTTATTTGTTAGGAATTGTTGTTATTCAGTTACTAAGTTGTGTCCGACTCTTTGCAACCTGATGGAGTGCAGCATTCCAGGCTTCCCTGTCCTTCACCATCTCCTGGAGTTTGCTCAAACTCATGTCCGTTGAATCAGCAATGCCATCCAACCATCCAAGCATGTTGTCCCCTTCTCCTCCGGGCTTCAGTCTTTCCCAGCATCAGGGTCTTTTCCAGTGAGTTGGCTCTTCACATCAGGTGGCCAGAATATTGGGGCTTCAGCTTTAGCATCAGTCCTTCCAATGAATATTCTGGGTTGATTTCCTTTAGGATTGACTGGTTTGATCTCCTTGCTGTCCAAAGGACTCTCAAGAGTCTTCTCCAGCACCATAATTCAGAAGCATCAGTTCTTTGGTGCTCAGGCTTCTTTATGGCTCAACTCTCACATCCATACATAACTACTGGAAAAATCAGTATATTTGGATTTTTAATAACAGAACCGAATGGAGAACTGGCTCTCTCTTTGGGCTGTGGGATTTATGAAAGAGTGTTTCTTTATGGGAAATGTCTTGGCTGCTCTGTAGAATGGATTCTTTCTGGGGTCTGAAAATGTCAGGTGATTAGAATGTACTTTATGGGAATTTTGCCTGTGCATATATGGAAGCACAGCTGTGAAGCCATTTCTAAGGGTAACTGCCATTTTAATGGGTTTAATCATCATGCTGAAAGGGTTGCACACAGAGGAGTACAGTATTTCTTGAAAGTCTGCATGTGAGAAGTTGTAGAAAGAGTGTTTCTCCTTTGCCCTCCCACCCAGCCCGCTGGAATAGTTATACTTCCCCAACCTGTGACTTCAAGTTTATAGAAAAGTGGAAAGACGTTGTGATGAGCTTAACCCCATTCACTTGCCATTTTGCTATATTTCCTTCCTGGCTCTAACTTTGTTTTTAATACATTAAAATTTGTTAAATTTATTATTTGTTAGGCTGTACCCAGTCCTAGTTGCACCCTGCGGGATCTAGTTCCCCAACCAGGGATTGAACCTGGGCCCCCTGCATTGGAAGCGTGGGGTCTTAGTCATTTTTTGCATATTCCCAAGAAGGTTGCAGATATGACAGTTCATCCTGAGCCACTTCAGGTATGTCTCTGAAGAATTAGTGGATTCTCTTACACAATCTGTTACTATTAAAACCCCAGGAAAAAGTAACCTTGTTATGATGATATAGTGCCCAGTCCATATTCTAGTGCACAGCAGGCTCTAGATGTCTCAGTAATTTTCCATAGAGCTGTTGTTGTTTGTAATCCAGGACCCAGCCAAGTAGCACATATTGTATTTAGCTGTCACATCTCTTTAGTCTCTTTTACATCTAGAATACTCCTGTGGCCTTTTCCAGAGTCTTTTGTGATATAGACCATTTGGAAAAGTCCAGTCTAGTTCTTGTGGGGTGTCCTGGGGTCCGTACCTGTCCGTTTCCTGTTGTATGAGTTAGGAAGGCCGCCTGAGGAAGAGCTGCTCCCCACGTGGTCCTTGGGAGGCATGTCAGGTCGGCCGTGTTGGAGGTGAGGTTGGGGAAGCGCACCAGGACAAGCCGCGTTCGGGAGGCTGCGTCTTGGCTCATGTTTCAGGTGCCCACCAGACTTCTCTGCTCTAAAGGCACTTCCCTCTGTGATTAAGGGCCTTTGGGGCGGTCGTTTGAGACCACGTGTCCTGTTCTCCAGCCATCTTTCCCGGGAATTTAACACCTACTGATAGTCTTTTCCTGCGTTAATTATCCCATTGGTAGTAAACTATGCCCCAATATCTGGAGGGGAAAAGTCAGTTATACTTTGGGTGCCAGAGAAATGACTCGAGGGGAAAAAAGAAAAAGGCATGTCCTTTTTATTAAAAACAAAAGGAATTTGCTTTGTGTATACTTAGAGTTTTAAATGAAATTTGTCAGTGTGCATATCAGTAAATAGAAACCTATGTTAATTTTGAATACAGGTTTTAAAATTTTGAGCTTATAAATTTCTAAATGTTGGTCACCCATTTAAAATTTGCATTAAAAATGTTAGCGTTGAAGTCTTATTACTGGTAATTATTACAGTATTTGGAACAGAAGTGGGAAAATACCTTGAGTTCATGAGCAAAAGATTTCTGTAGAGACAGGTCACTCTGCAGGCGTATCGTCCAAGGAATTTATCATCCTCTGAATGAATATGCTGTGTTTTTTAAGCACTTCTCGTTTGAGAAATTACTTGTGATAAATGGGTTTCACTAATTAAATCATACACTTCCATAGTACATTACATATAAAACTAGACTAGGAAATAAATATAATTAAAGTAAACATGCCCTTCTAATTAGTAATTGTTTCTGCCATTTTAAGCAAATTCCAGAGTCACAAAGAACTGCTCCGCTATAAACCTAATAATGAAGCTGGTGATAACAGGTGTAAATTAACACAGTGGAAAACATTTACACTGTAACATGCTAAATTAAAAATGACATTAACAAGTCTCATTTTCAAATTCCCTATAATTAACATTTGTTCAACCCGGAGATGAAGAAGAGCAGTACAACGGTAGATGTCTTGATTTATGGCTTACAGTGTTTGTCATGGCTTTATCTTGGCTAAATTGTAAACAACAGAGACACACTCCTTCTTAAAATATGTCACATTTATTTAATCTTGGACAGTTCTGACAAAGGGTAAGACGTGTTATTTACTGGTGTCATTGCTGAGGGTGACATGCAGGGGTGCCACTGGCAGGGCCCGGTCAGGGTAGAGATAGACATGAAATACCCAGAGCCGGCCGAGTGTGGAGATGTGCGGGGACAGGGGTAGTAATACCCACGGCATGATAAAATATCAGGATTCCCTCGAGTGTTTCCCCTCCAGGCACATATGTGCCTCTAAGTGCTCCAAGTCAGTGCTTGTTTCTGCAAATAAATATTATCTTAAAGGTTTTCTTTTATGACACTCGTTAATATAAGTGAGAAACCAGAGAACAGAGGAAACAGCTTTGCAGCTTAATATGTCACCAAGGACATGATGTTTTACTCCTTGCAGAGAGTTTCATCAGTACACTAATGATCGAATGAAGAACTTAAGTGTCATGGCCATGATAAACATCGGCCTAGATCTCACAGTTGATTTGTTTTTTTAACTCAAGATTTTAATCACTCTGAATTTCAGAAGAAATTGTCAAGTATGTGTACTGTGGACTGAATTGTTTTTTATTTATTTCTTTTTAATTTGGCCATGCCACACATCATGTGGGATCTTAGTTACTGAGCCAGGTACCTGCACTGGACGCAGAGTCTTAACACTGGACTGCTAGGGAGGTCCCTTGAATTGTGATTAACACCCCAACATAGGATGGTAGGGTAGTTTAGAAATCACGTGTGTGTGTGTGTATACACACATCCTCCTAGATTAATAAATATCGGTGCCCTTCAACGTAGTGTGTTTATGTGATCATGTATGGATGTGAGAGTTGGACCGTAAAGAAGGCTGAGCACTGAAAAATTGATGCTTTTGAACTATGGTGCTGGATAAAACTCTTGAGAATCCCTTGGCCTGCAAGGAGATCAAACCCTAAAGGAAATTGATCCTGAATATTCGCTAGAGGAACTGATGGTGAAGCTCCAATACTTTGGCCACCTGATGTGAAGAGCTGCTCATTGGAAAAGATCCTGATGCTGGGAAAGATTGAGGGCAGGAGGAGAAGGCGGCAACAGAAGGTGAGATGGTTGGATGGCATCAGTGACTCAGTGGACTTGAGTTTGAGCAAATTCCAGGAGATAGTGAAGGACAGGGAAGCCTGGCGTGCCACAAAAAGTTGGACACGACCGAGCGACTGACAACCACAACCCTTGAAAGGAAGTTTTCAGGCAGTTCTTAGCAGAAAACCTGATATATAGTGAGCACTCAATAATGAGCTCTGTCCTTTGTAAGTGAGTTAGCAGTTGCTGGGTTGTTCTCTAGGTGTCTTAGCGGCAAAACAAGAGCCCTGGCTAGAACATGGCATCTGCTGATGGGTGGGGATGGTGCCATCCAGACACTGCCCGGCTCAGGCTGCCAACACCCACTGGGCCACAGAAAAGGCAAGAGAGCTCCAAAGAGGCATGGACTTCTGCTCCACGGACTACACTAAAGCCTTAGACTGTGTAGATCACAACAAACTGTGGAAGATTCTTAAAAGAAATGGGAATACCAAACCGCCGTACCTGCCTCCTGAGAAACCTCTATGCAGGTCAAGAAGCAACAGTTAGAACCAGACATGGAACAATGGACCGTTTCCAAATTGGGAAAGGAGTATACCAAGGCTGTATATTGTCACCCTGCTTATTTAACTTATATGCAGAGTACATTATATGAAATGCCAGGCTGGATGAAGCACAAGCTGGAATCAAGATTGCAGGGAGAAATATCAATAACCTCAGATATGCAGATGACACCACCCTTATGGCAGAAAGCGGAAAAGAACTGAAAAGCCTCTTGATGAAAGTTAAAGAGGAGAGTGAAAAAGCTGGCTTAAAACTCAAGATTCAAAAAACAAAGATCATGACATCCTGTCCCATAAATTCATGTTAAATAGATGGGGAAACAATGAAAACGGTGACAGACTTTATTTTCTTGGACTCCAAAATCACTGCAGATGGTGACTGCAGCCATGAAATTAAAAGATGCTTGCTCCTTGGGAGAAAAGTTTTGACAAACCTAGGCAGCGTATTAAAAAGCAGAGACATTACTTTGCCAACGAAGGTCTGTATAGTCAAAGCTATGCTTTTTCCAGTAGTCATGTATGGATGTGAGAATTGGACTATAAAGAAAGCTGAGTGCTGAAGAATTGATGTTTTTGAATTGTGGTGTTGGAGAACACTCTTAAGAGTTCCTTGGACTGCAAGGAGATCAAATCAGTCAATCCTAAAGGAAATCAGTCCTGAATATTCATTGGAAGGACTGATGCTGAAGCTGAAACTCCAACACTTTGGTCACCTGATGTGAAGAACTGACTCATTAGAAAAGACCCTGATGCTGGGAAAGACTGATGGCAGGAGAAGAAGGGGATGACAGAGGAGGAGATGGTTGGATGGCATAACTGACTCAATGGACATGAGTTTAAGCAAGCTCCTGGAGATGGTGAACAGGGATGCCTGGTGCGCTGTAGTCCATGAGGTCGCAAAGAGAGAGACACAACTGAGCAACTGAACAGCAGCTAGCTCATAAGTTGCGGCTTTGCTAAGGGGAGTTCACATCTTCTCTGGCTACTGCTGGCCACTTGATTAAAGAAAACAGTTTTTGATTAAAGAAACTACCTCCACTTCCCCTTATGCTCTGCCCAGCACCCATTGCCCTATCTGGTTTCTCCTGCTTCCTTTCAGACCTGAGCTCTTCCAGCCCTGAGTTGTAGGAGGATGGCTGGCTAGGCTAGGGAGGTGCTTGAGAGTCTCTGGGCCGCAGCTTTTTTTCTCCCAGAAAAGATGGTCATCCTGTACTGTTCCTAGCAGACTTTTCCTATCAGTCCATTCAGATCTGCTTCATGGCTTAATGTGGTCGGAGCTCCTGGACAGTGAGCCAGTAGTAGAACAGAGTCCATGGGCCTCTGAATGGACAGAATGTTTTTTGTTTCCTCTTTGGCACATTTATGGATCATTTTTGAAGGAATATAAACATATCAACTTCCCCCAAACTAAAATCTCAAGGGTCAACCAAAATCGAATGACATGTCAAACATCCATTGGCCAGTGAGCCAGCAAATGGCGGGCCAACGCACAGAGGGGAAAATGAGATAGTCTGCATTTCTGTTTATTGTGGTAGGGAATTGACTCTCTTAGCGGTTGGCTACTGTGTCCATTCAGGAAAGGGAACTGCTGTGGTGTGTTGAGAATGAAAAAAAAATCATGAAAAACAACATTGAGAATCATTGCACTCTGCAACTCATTTAGACAGACAGAAAGGAGGCGAGGTGATGGCACCCCACTCCAGTACTCTTGCCTGGAAAATCCCATGGATGGAGGAGCCTGATGGGCTGCAGTCCATGGGGTCGTGAAGAGTTGGATACAACTGAGCGACTTCACTTTCACTTTTCACTTTCATGCATTGGAGAAGGAAATGGCAACCCACTCCAGTGTTCTTGCTTGGAAAATCCCAGGGACGGGGAGCCTGGTGGGCTGCCGTCTATGGGGTTGCACAGAGTCAGACACGACTGAAGTGACTTAGCAGCAAAGGAGGCGAGAGAAGGGGCAATCTTGCATAAATTCAGTATTTTCATCTAGAGATTTTTCTTTGAACCATCCTCAATATTTGTGTGTTAGAGGACAGAGGCAAATGAAAACAGAAAGAGCTATTTTCACTGGAAATGTGTCATTGTCTATGAATATATAGATATTGTTGCTGCCAGGAAATGAATGTTTATGAAGCGTCTTCCATGACAAGGGATTCTTCTAGGTGTGGAGAGAGAAGAAGAAGATGCCCTCCAGGCCTGACCGAGGAGAGGAGAGCCTGGGTATCTCAAGGTGGAGAGGAGGGCAGGTGGCTACACTGCTCGTGGTCATGGGCATGTTGGGTTCATCTGGCCCCATGGCCAGATGGGAAGGAAGCTGTGCCACGAGATCTCATTACCAGAGGCAAGATGCTCAGGTGTGAGCTGCCTAATTATGAAAGCCCAGGGCACACATGCTCTCTGGAGGCCCACCAGTGTTACAGATATTGGAAAATAATTTTGGCAGCAAATTTTAAGCTCAGACGAGTTCCATCAGGGCTACAAATGTAGAAAAAGAAGTCTAGACTTTCTTTAAAAAAAAAATCACAAAACCCCTCAATAACAGCTACAAAACCCCTCTGGAATCATTATTTCAAGCCAGATCTTCATGCCAGTTTTGCAGGTGTGACAATGAATGCATATGAGGAGAATCTTTTAAAAGCTCAGATTTAAGGCAAAAGATCACACAGTTGATGGTTTAGTAGATGGCAGTAGTAAAAATAACTGCTCTCTGTTGTGCATATTGGTTAAAAAAAAGTTTATTTTCTGATATTCTTGATCATGAAACCTTTTTTTGAATGTAGCTATATTTTCCCCTTCATCTGTATTCAATGTCTCTGAAAATAAAAATCTCAGGTGCAGTGAAGCGATTTTACGTCTTTTTAAATATCACATTGTGTGTGTGCTAAATCGCTTCAGTTGTGTCCGACTCTTTGTGACTCTTTGTGAGAGTCCATGGGGATTCTCCAGGCAAGAGTACTGGAGTGAGTTGCCGTGCCCGTCTCCAGGGGATCTTCCCAACCCAGGGATCAAACCTGCGTCTCTTGTGTCTCCTGCACTGGCAGTGGAATCTTTACAACTGGCACCACCCGGGAAGCCCTTAATGTCACATCCTGCCTGTGTAAGTGTACAGGATTCATTTTGCGCAGCCTCAGACCAGATCCTCCCAGCCCTGCCTTCCTGTGCAGGGGAGCCGCACGTCCTCGTGGGCCACCAAGCCTGGTGGTGACAGTGCCGCTGTCAGAGGAGATGCTGGCGGAGGGGCCAGGAACACGCACGGCACACCGCGCCATTCCACCCGCCCTTCTTGTTGGAGGCTGAGGCTGGGGGTTCTTCCCCAAGCCAAATCTGTGGCCTTTAGAGAGAAGCATCTGGCCTTCTGGCAGCTCCACAGATGTTCTCATGGTTGTTTGAGAGTTTCTCCTGTGTGCTTATCACATGGTTTAGGTATGGAACCGGCTCCTGGTGTCTGAATGTCCCAGTTTCTGGGCATGAGGAACGAGGAAAAGCTAGAGTCTGTTTGCATGTGCAGAGCCTCTCTGAAATTTGCGAGGCTAAAGAAGATAAGTCCTCCCTACTTAAAAAAAATTATTTTGGGTTTTGTCATCCCTACATTCATAGATGATTTTTCTCCTGCCTAATTTTAATATCCACATGTCCCGTATTTATGCTGGAAGGATCACTAGAGATTATAGAGACACTTCTCTACAAAGTGGTCTTTAAAATGATTCACTGGGAAAGCTATAGTAACCTTCCAGAGTTTTCTTAGTTTAAATATTTCACAATTCAGTGATATTTATTGAGCAATTCTGATGTTCCAGGCAATGGGTACCACATCAGACACACCATGTGTGTGAGCTCAGGCTGTTATGACAAATATGGAGTCTTGGGACTTAAACAACAGACATTTATCACCCAAAGTTCTTGAGGCTGGAAGTCCAGGATCAAGGTGTGAGCTAATTGGGTTTCTGGTGAGGGCCCTCTTCCTGGCTTACAGACAGCTGCTTTCTGGCTGTGTCCTCATATTGGTGGTGGTGGAGGGGTGTGGTGAGGAGAAAGAGAGATATATTGGTGTCCCTTCTTCTTCAGATTAGAATACTCATCCCATCAGGGGACCCCACCCTCATGACCTTTTCTAAACCTGGTGTTGGTGGTGGTGGTGATTTAGTCACTAAGTCATGTCCGACTCTTTGCAACCCCATGGACTATAACCCACCAGTCTCCTCTGTCCATGGGATTTTCCAGGCAAGAATACTGGAGTGGGTTGCCATTTCCTTCTCCAGGGAATCTTCCCCACCCAGGGATTGGACCTGGGTCTCCTGCATTGCAAGTTGATTCTTTACCAAATGAGCCACCAGGGCAGCCCATCTAAACCTGATTACCTTCCAAAGGCCCCCACCTCCAAATACCGTAACATCAAAGGAAATTCTGGACTTCAAACTATGAATTTGGGGGAGACACAAATATTCAGTCTGTAACACCATGTTAGAATGTTCACCAAGTTCTTCATTATCAAACCTCACTCAGAACACCTTCCCAGCCTGGGCCACTCGGATTTATGTGTGATCATCCTTATTTTATTGATATTAAATAATTTGTTTGAATTGAATACATTCAGCTCACTTTGATGGCTTAATCTCAGTTGGGTATGAAACTGCTACATTTTGTTTTTAATGTTTTTTGGCTGTTCTTAGTCCATTTAATTCTCAGTCATTTGATATCTTCAGTGGTGTGGGTCATCATGTCTGTAATTTGCTTTGTCCATCTTCTAGCACAGCATTTATTTATGTGACCTATAGCTATTCTGGAGAAGGCAATGGCACCCCACTCCAGTACTTTTGCCTAGAAAATCCCATAGATGGAGAAACCTGGTAGGCTGCAGTCCATGGGGTCGCTAGAGTCGGACACGACTGAACGACTTCACTTTCACTTTTCACTTTCATGCATTGGAGAAGGAAATGGCAACCCACTCCAGTGTTCTTGCCTGGAGAATCCCACGAGCAGAGGGGCCTGGTGGGCTGCCATCTATGGGGTTGCAAGGAGTCGGACATGACTGAGCAACTAAAACACACTGAGAAGTTAGCCACACAGAGGTTTAGGGGCAAAAAGCTTTCTAAGCAAGGAAAGAAGCAAGACAAGGGCTTCTCTCCTCACTCATCACAGGACAAAAAGCAAACAAAGAGGGCCAGCCTGCCAGGGGAAGCACGAGTCAGGGCGGGGCTCTGTCAGGGGTTCGGAGAGGTTGTGGAGTGGGATGGGGGTGGGGGGCATGCGATGGGCTCAGAGAGAGGGTGCAGGCTGGAGCTTTGCAAGTGATGATGAGGAGTTTGGCATTTATTCTAAATGCGGAGGGAAACCAGGGTAGGGTTAAATGTGAGAGGAAAAGGATTTTATGAACACTGCAGGTTTATTCAATAAATATCATTCATGATGGTCTTAGTATTGACAGTCTGTATGCAATTAATAACATCCTGTGTACTTCCCATGATTCAAACACCTCTTCTCTATGTTTGGTTCGAAGCAAAAAGAAGCATCTTATGCAAACTTAATAAATGAATTATATCTCTTTGTGCTTCTGACAGTTTAATATTCATCACTTGGAGAAGCTATATGTGGTTTTACCCCTGTGCAGGCATAAATTGTTCATTCGAGCGGGGCATGTCAATTTTAGCTAAGGTCTCCTCTTAATTGTGATTGTATATCCCTTGTGGCTACATGTCAAAATATGACATACCAGCCTAGTCCAACCTGGACTTAATGAACAGGAAGCCATGGAATTATATGTTTTGGGGGCACACAGGGGCTTTCCTAATGCCAATTCCAAGGGTAAGTGGCATGAAGGTTATTTGATTAATTGGACAAGCCTAACTCTAGAATCAGCTGTCTGCCTGTCATCTGAACACAACACATTGGAGATGAGTTGCCTCGGCACTCCATGATTAAAATCATGATACTTCTCTTATTGTTAACAGAATATTTGGCCTAGTGTTACACTGTTCCCTGGTGGCTCAGTTGGTAAAGAATCTGCCTGCAGTGCAGGAGGCCCAGTTTTGAAAAGGGAATGACAACCCACTCAAGTATTCTTGCCTGGGAAACCCCATGCAGAGGAGCCTGGTGGGCTGCAGTCCATAGGATCACAAAGAATCGGACACAACTGAGTGACTTACACTTTCACTTTCACACTGTTTTACAAATAAGCATTGACACTGCCTGGCCTTACAAGTGAGGGTCTTTCCAAGGTGTGTTTCAAAAACACTCTGCTCCCTGAAGTCAAGGTACGGTTGAAGCCACGCCTGTGCGATGAGGCCCGTTTTATAGCTTGTCTGTGGACCTGTTGGCTGCTCTGCTGAAACTGGAGGAGTTCCACCAGAAGCTTAGAAGACTCTTACTTGAACTTCTCTGCAGACATGATATTGGTGGAACCATCAGTCCCACATGACTTCCCTTGTCTTGAGGTGATGCATTTGCATATAGTTTTAGCTCAGCGTTGGCATGTACGGAAAACTCAGGGACCTGGATTGGCTCAACTTTCCAGGTGATGAAGAGGGAAGCTGTCACCCGGAGGAGGACTTGACAGGGCTGATGCACTGGGGTGATGGGGCCTTTGTCCTGATGAGCTGATGTTGAGACTATATACTCCTCACCTCTTGGGAGTAAGAGAAAGCTTGAGAGGTCCTAACTGATCCTCCAGACCTTCACCACCATTTGGAGCATCCATCACATCAACATTCCTGACACATTCAAACTTAATTCAGATGTGCTTTCAAATTCTTAAAGTTGATGACTTTTCAAGAAACTCAATAATAAAATTTAGGAGTAGTGGAGACAAATTCAACTCTGCTACAGATTTTAATGTTATGTTATCAGCGTCAGCTTTTCTTTGGTGCTGCTACTAATATACTGCTTTCTTACTTGAATTACTCTTTGATAGTAAAGGAGCAATGTCTTATTTTGTCTTTCCAAAAATACAAAGAGGGTGTGGGATATCAGCCTTATTGTCCCTCTTTGTGAGTAAAGGACATTGTTTCTCAGAGGTGGATGTCTGGCAAGAGTAGAGCTGGGCCCCCCCCGCCACCCCCAGAAGTGCAGCCCTTAAGCTCTGTGCTTCTTTTCCATGCCGCCTTCCAGTTTTCGATAAGAAATCACTAAATTACAGAGTTGGTAAGTGTAACTTTTTTCTGGTTAAGAAAGGGTATGGAATAGTAAAATTTTATCTAGAGTATTTCAGGATTCTTTTTGTACTGGTTTCATAGGAAGGAAATGTGATCAAGGAGGAGGCAGTTCTCTTCAGGATGAAGAGCTATGTGTATTGAGATTATTGAATTGTATCTTTTTTTAGAATTCATAGACTAGAATTTGGTAAGGTTTAGTTCTTGCTTGTGTTCAGTCTGTCTAGTCAAAGCTATGGTTTTTCCAGTAGTCATGTATAGATGTGAGAGTTGGACCATAAAGAAGGCTGAGTGCTGAAGAATTGATGCTTTCTAATTCTGGTGTAGAGAAGACTCTTGAGAGTCCCTTGGACAGTAAGGAGATCAAACCAGTTAATCCTAAAGGATATCAACCCTTGAATATTCATTGCAAGGACTAATGCTGAAGCTGAAGCTCTGATATTTTGGCCACCTGATGTGAAGAGCCAACTCATTGGAAAAGACCCTGATGCTGGGAAAGATTAAGGGCAGGAGAAGGGAGTGATGGAGAATGAGATGGTTGGATGACATTACCGACTCAATGGACATGAGTTTGAGCAAACTCCAGGACATAATGAAGAACGAGGAAGCCTGGTGTGCTGTAGTCTATGTGGTCACAAAGAATCTGGCATGACTTAGTGACTGAACAGCAACAACAAGAGGGTATGTGAAGAGACAGTTACCAATTTTTTTTATATGTCAGTATTTCTTTTCTTTTTTTTACTGACAACTGCTCTCACATTTCTTTTTACTTTAACAATCCTAATTAAGGGGGAAAAATAACAAGGTTGATAACCATGCCACAGGATGTGACAGACTGCAGTCAGAACACAGGTCTGCTTGACTCTTGTCAAAGGTACATCCCCCAGTTAATGGGGGTTTTCATCCCTTAGTCTCACATCCTGGTTTTCCTTCAAGAGTTTAGCCAAGTGGGGACTCTGTTCCCTCAGGGGGGTCTTCCCATCATTGTCCAGTGTGACTTCCCACCCAGTCTGACAAAAACAACACTTCCCTAAGCCCTGAAACTATGTTTTCCAACACCGCTTTCACTTGTGATGGTCTGTGAGAAAATGCTCCAAAGAAAAGGCAGGCCTGTAAGCGTCAGGTGAAGGGAGCAGGTACCCCAGCTCCAGAGAGTGTCGCCAGGCAAGGGCGACAGACCAGGAGAAGCTGACACCAGTTTTTGTCACCACCCTATCATGTGTTCACATAGGGGGTTCATGGTGGGCATCTGATGGGACTGGTAGGCTGTAAAACCAGGACATTTTCTCCTGCCTCTAACGGCGAGAAAAGGGATCCCTTGCCTTGTTTTCTCTCTGCCCCTGGGTGACAGAAGGGGAGGTCTCCAGGAGCATTCAGACCCTTTGAAAAAGCTCAGTGCTGTATTCAAGCTGGGTT
Organism: Bos mutus; assembly: GCF_027580195.1. Taxonomy (NCBI): domain Eukaryota; kingdom Metazoa; phylum Chordata; class Mammalia; order Artiodactyla; family Bovidae; genus Bos; species Bos mutus. Next base: position 101,268,070 of record NC_091627.1, read on the forward strand.
GGTCAGATGATTGCATCTCAGCTGGATTAGACTCTTGGAGCAAAGATCTAGTCACTGGGGTGGCACTGTTTGTGCACAGCGTCAGCGACTCAGGAGAAATGGAATTGAGTAACTTGTCATGTTTTCTTTCTTTGGAGGGATCGCAGGCTAATGTGGAGGCTGCGCTGTGCTCAGTCGCTCAGTTGTGTCCGACTCCTTGCGACCTCAAGGACTGCAGCCCGGCAGGCCCTCTGCCCATGGGGATTCTCCAGGCAAGAATACTGGAGTGAGTTGCCATGCCTTCCTCCAGGGAATCATCCCAGCCCAGGGACTGAACCCAGGTCTCCCGCATAACAGGACAATTCTTTACCGGTTAAGCCATCAGGGAAGGCTGTTAGCTATAATTGGGCTTCCCTGGTGGCTCAGTGGTAAAGAATCCACCTGCCAACACAGGAGATGCAGGTTCAATCCCTGGGTCAGGAAGATCCCCTGGAGAAGGAAATGGCAACACACTCCAGCATTCTTGCCTGGGAGGTCCCATGGATGGAGGAGCCTGGAGGGCTACAGTCCATGGGATTGCAAAAGAGTCAGATATGACTTATCTTCTAGACAACAACAACAAGCTATGATTATCATTGTCCTTAGTAACATTGGGCACACAGGGTCCAAACAGCTACATGTTTAGGAAGGCTCCCAGAAAAAAATAAGGTCAGAAGAATATATGGGGGAGGTCAACAGAGTGGGGTCCGGGGGCAGAAGCTCCACTTGAAAGAATGACGAGAGTCATGAGGAAGGAGGAATGTTATGGGTCATGAGAGCAGGTGAAATTCCAGGGGGAAAGCAGAGCAGTTAGAGATCTTGGATTTGAAGTGGCCAGTTGTGTTGAGGCAGGTGCTTGCTGTATTGGTAATATAGAAGACACAGAACTGTTAAGAGGACTCAATTCCATAACATGTATTCAGTGCCCCATTGGAGCTAGGCATGGATCTGGGTTCTAGGAGACCAAAAACAAGTTGCCTAAGAATGTAGAGTTTGCGTGGGGAAGAGGATGAAGAAAGCTATCTGGACTCAATGTGAGTCCCAGGCCCCTGGAGCAAGCAGCTAGTTATGGGAGAGACTGCTCCCTAGAGGAGAGGAGGAACCTTCCAGCAATGGGTGGTGGGTCAGAAAACACAGAATTTCATGCCAACTAAGATGAGAAGGCAATGGCAATCCACTCCAGTACGCTTGCCTGGAAAATCCCATGGACGGAGGAGCCTGGTGGGCTGCAGTCCATGGGGTCGCTAGGAGTTGGACACGACTGAGCGACTTCACTTTCACTTTTCACTTTCATGCATTGGAGAAGGAAATGGCAACCCACTCCAGTGTTCTTGCCTGGAGAATCCCAGGGACGGGGGAGCCTGGTGGGCTGCCATCTATGGGGTCGCACAGAGTCAGACACGACTGAAGCGACTTAGCAGCAAGATGTGTGGTACCTTAAGGAGCCCACTGTGTGGGGAGCAACCTCAAGAATATGAGTGCATGTAGCAGAGTAACTTGGTTAGGGGTGAGGAGGCAGGTAGGTCAGTGGGTGTGGCTAGGGAGAATTCTTATGCCATGCTAAGGATTCTGGACATCATCACATCTGATAGAAAATATTGGAAAGAGAGTAAGTTTGATTGGATAGCTACTAATCCCTAGGAAGCTGTGGTAGATTTTTGAGCAGGAAGCTGACATACTGAAGGTGGCATTTCATTTAGCTAATGAACATTTTAAGCACAATTATAAAAGTCTTTTCTCATTATAAAAGTAAGACTAATTTCAGGAAAGTTTAAAGGTAGAAGAACTATAAAGAAGAAAATAAAACATGTTGCTTAGTCCCATGACCCGTAGATACAGATTCCAGCACTTGGATGCTTTGTTATGTTGTGGTCTTTATGTGTCAGGGGTAAAATCATGGGAAGATTTGGACTGGTGCCCAGCCTCTTCCCCCCAAACTGCAAGCCCCGTGATGTGTTTCACTCTCTCTCTCCAACTTTTATGAAATATATGAGAAATAAAATCAAAGCTCTCTTTGTATTACTAGTTCACAAAATGGTTGAGATAGTTCACTCTTTTCTGTGGCTTTCTGTGAAACATTTTTTGCTCTCTGCAGCCCTTTTCCTTTTGATATGTACACACTTGCTCATCGTTCTGGGGGCTTATTGATATCACCAGTTGCTGTTGTTGTAGTTTTTAAATTTGAGGACGATTTAAGTCGACTTGTGAAATGTTGGAATCCTGGAGAGGATGAGATAAGGGGCCAGGTGGTCTGTTGGGCTCAGATCTGCTGAGACCAGCCAGTACCCTTAGCGTTGTGGGAATGCAGACATCTATAGGTCCACCTGCTCAGCTGAAGTGTGCATGGATCCCTCTGTGTGTCCTGTGTCCTCTGGAGAACCGCAAGGGGGCTGGAGAGGCTTCTGTGTTGGACTCTTCATTGCAGAGGAATGACTCCTGTATTGTCCTTGCCTTTTCCTCCTTTCTTTTTTTTTTTTTTTCTCTTCATTTAATGGCTTGATGGGGATTTTTTTTTTTTTTAGGTGAGAAGAAATAAAGCCAAGAGTTTTATAATTTGAAATATTGATTTTGAGAGTCTTTCTATCCATGCCATTTCAGAGTCAACAGAAACCCAAATCACACACTTAAAAAACCAAACAAAAAGCAGCAAGTCACTCCAGGTTCAAGTTGAGAGTACCATTCATGCTTTCTTCAGGGAGCCACGTGGTCACAATGTGTATTCCTCTTGGCCCCTTCCCCCCTATTTGGATGCTAACCTATGTAATTATGAATCTTGCCTTTTCACTAATATTGTAAGAATTTATCATTAGATATTATGATATTTTTCTTGAAAACAGATTCATAATACTCAGTTACATGAAGGCCCCGTAACTTACTTAGCCCTTTTCTATTAGACCTTTAGATTCTTTTCCTCATAATATTTTAGCTGTTACATTAACATGAGCTATGGTGAGCATTCCTCTACAGAAGACATTGCAAATATCACTGGTAATTCCTTTAGCAAAAATTCTTAAAAATGGATTTCCTGTTTGGAGATTGTGAGCTTTGATATATTGATATCACTTTTTGATATATTGCCAATTTTCCCTTTGGAAGGACTTGATCTGTTTAGCTACCAGCAGGAGTGAGTGAGACCTCCTGCTGCCCTGTACCATTGTCTGTATTGAAGATTATACTTATAGTTCTGTGTCTATTTGTTAGGGAAGGTGATTTTCTTTTCTCTTCCGTTTTTTAAAATACTGGTTATCTGCATTATTAACATGTTCTGTTTTTTTCTCTTTCTCTTCATTTTTTATTTTTGGACTTGCTGTTTATGTCCTGATTCACTTTATCTGTTATTTTTAAACCATTTTCTTTATTTCTAACAACTCTTTATATATTGAGTTGGCCAAAAAATTTGTCAAGATTTTTCTATAACATCTTTTGGAAAAACTTCAATGAACTTTTTTGTCAACCTCATATGTAATAATACTGTTGTCCCTTTTCTTATATGTTTTATATCCTTTAAATTTTTTCTCTTAATATTTTAGCTGGAGATTTTATGATGTATATAAATGCATAATTTTTACATGGTCAAATATAGCAAGTTTTTTTTCTCTTATTGCTTTAGTGATTAAGAATCCTAGCCCCCTCCAAGATCTCTTAAATATTTACTTTTATTTTCTTCTTGGTTTATAGTTTCATTGAAAATTATTCTTTAATTTATTGGGATTTAGTTTTGAATATGTTATAAGGTAAGCTAATTTTTTTCCCCAAAATACTTTATGATTCCAAAACCCAAAAGGGGGATTATTGAAGAAGCATTTTTTTCTTCAAGCATTTGTAATGATATGAATTTAGTTTTTAAAAAGTTGGTAGGATAATAATGACCTTAGGTATCGTGTGGGTCAATCCTGGAGCTTTTAAATAATAGGAATTGAATGTGTAGATAAATGGAAGGCACTTCAAACCTAAGGCATCGTGACAGTGGTGCCATCTATGTTAAGTGGGAAATTCATGAGGGGAGAAGCTTGTCAGCAGAGAGTTTGAAAAATTTTCTCCAACACCTTAGTTTTTCAGAACCTGGCACACACTTCCAGGTTTGGTTGGAACCTTATCAATGGGTTTTCTTGGTAGAGTGAACATCTTTGAAGCCAAGAGGTAGATTAAGTGGTTTAGGGACAGAGGAGAAATCTGGGCTTTTGGAGGATATTTTATTTTATTCATAATTGTTCCTTGAAGTACCCTCCTGATGGCCACCACACCATCCCAAGAATGCATCTTTCCTTAGAACTTACCTTTCTAAACTTTGTTGCCTTTGTTTAACTTACCTTTATGGTTAATAGACAATTTTTATTTGTACTAGTTTACCTGTTCTCACAACAATCTGATCTAAAGTCCTACAGGTGTTGAGATATCCTTGTTTTAAAAACTTTGGAAACATGAGGGGCTTAAGGTGACACAAAGATGTGTTCTCTTGTTCTTTCATTGAACAAACACTCACTGGGGGCCGGTCGTATGCTGAGCACTGTTAGGTACTGAGAATACATAAATGAAAGGAAATTCTTTTCATACAAAATTTATTTTATTCAAGTTTAATTGATTTATAACATTGTGTTAGTTTCTGCTGTACAGCAAAGTATTTAATTATGTGTGTGTGTGTGTGTGTGTGTGTGTATATATGCGCATGCATGCATGCCAGGTCACTTCAGTCAAGTCCAACTCTTTGCGATCCCATTGCCTGTAGCCTGCCAGGCTCCTCTGAAATTCTCCAGGCAAGAATACTGGGGTGGGTTGCCATTCCCTTCTCAAGGGAATCTTCCCAAACCAGGGAATGAACCTGGGTCTCCCTCATTGCAGGCAGATGCTTTACCATCTGAGCCACTAGGAAAACCCATATATCTATGTACACACACATTCTTGTTCACACTTGTTTCCATCATTGTTTATCTAGGATATTGAATGTAGTTCCATGTACTATACAGTAGAACCTCATTTATCCATCCTATATATAATAGTTTGCGTCTGCTGATCCCAACCCCTCCCTCGCTCACCCCTACCTGTCTTGGCAACCACAGTCGCTTTTCTCTGTCTGTGGCCCTGTTTCTATTTTGTAGATAAGCTCACCTGTGTTGTATTTTAGATTCCACATGTAGATGACATCATATGATATTTGTCTTTTTCTGATATACTTCACTTAGTACGATAATCTCTAGATCCATCCATGTTGCTGCAGATAGCATTTATGTCCTTCAAAAAGGGAGGTCTTGCTCTTCAAGTGCTTGAGAAAAAGAAAAGGTAACCCTGGGGCCAAAACCCGGATCTTGTGATTCCAAGCTGGAGTCTTCCCACTACAGTTTATTTTCTGGTTCATGGACCCGTAAGCTTTGTGGCCAAGACTGGTCAAAAAGTGCTTGGTTCTCCTCATTTGTCAGGACTTGATGGTCACCTGAAGAGCCATCATCCCCTGCTGCAGTCATTTTTATTTGTAGTTGGGGTGTCTGGTTACTGCTTCAACTAAATGTGATTCATTCACACTTGGAGGCACCCAGCACACTGGCAGCATTCCTGGACAGAAGGTTGACTAATTCAGTGAGGATTTCTTAAGCATAGCTTGATGTAGGTGCTGATCCTTGGGTGAAATAGACCTCATAAGCATCCTTGTTTTGACAGAGTTAGGGTAAAGTAAGGGCAGCTCTTGGGCCTCTCAGCTGGCACTAGTGGTAAAGAGCCTGCCTGCCAATGCAGGAGATGTAAAGAGACTCAGGTTTGATCTCTGGGTTGGGAAGATTCCCTGGAGGGGGCATGGCAACCCACTCCAGTGTTCTTACCTGGAGAAGCCCATGGACAGAGGAGCTCAGTGGGCTACAGTCTGTAGGGTTGCAAAGAACTGGACATGACTGAAGTGACTTCAGACACATGTACACACAAGGCGGTTCTTGGTGTGAGCAGTTCTCAAGCAGGTTCTACTTTGTTACCATGTTTGAATGGAGGAAGTTGACCTTTGCTGTAGAGAAGAGAGCCATGACTGGCCCTCAGTCATGTATTGCTAAGCATGAGATGCCATGGAGCAGTGCACTGCCTTCTTCGTGACCTTGAGGACACCTGGGTAGGGCCCAGGGTGAGCCGCTCCCGGGAAATGGACATTGGAACAAGAAATGACTCTTTTCCTGGATCAGACTTCACTTTTAAGAGCCAACCTGTGGTGCTTGGCAATCAGATCAGATCAGATCAGTCGCTCAGTCGTGTCCAACTCTTTGCGACCCCATGAATCGCAGCATGCCAGGCCTCCCTGTCCATCACCAACTCCTGGAGTTCACCCAGACTCACGTCCATCAAGTCAGTGATGCCATCCAGCCATCTCATCCTCTGTCATCCCCTTCTCCTCCTGCCCCCAATCCCTCCCAGCATCAGAGTCTTTTCCAATGAGTCAACTCTTCGTATGAGGTGGCCAAAGTACTGGACTTTCAGCTTTAGCATCATTCCTTCCAAAGAAATCCCAAAGGGCTGATCTCCTTCAGAATGGACTGGTTGGATCTCCTTGCAGTCCAAGGGACTCTCAAGAGTCTTCTCCAACACCACAGTTCAAAAGCATCAATTCTTCGGCGCTCAGCCTTCCTCACAGTCCAACTCTCACATCCATACATGACCACAGGAAAAACTATAGCCTTGACTAGATGGGCCTTTGTTGGCCAAGTAATGTCTCTGCTTTTGAATATGGTATCTAGGTTGGTCATAACTTTCCTTCCAAGGAGTAAGCGTTTTTTAATTTCATGGCTGCAGTCACCATCTGTAGTGATTTTGGAGCCCAGAAAAATAAAGTCTGACACTGTTTCCACTGTTTCCCCATCTATTTCCCGTGAAGTGGTGGGACCAGATGCCATGATCTTTGTTTTCTGAATGTTGAGCTTTAAGCCAACTTTTTCACTCTCCTCTTTCACTTTCATCAAGAGGCTTTTGAGTTCCTCTTCACTTTCTGCCATAAGGGTGGTGTCATCTGCATATCTGAGGTTATTGACATTTCTCCCGGCAATCTTGATTCCAGTTTGTGTTTCTTCCAGTCCAGCGTTTCTCATGATGTACTCTGCATATAAGTTAAATAACAGGGTGACAATATACAGCCTTGACGAACTCCTTTTCCTATTTGGAACCAGTCTGTTGTTCCATGTCCAGTTCTAACTATTGCTTTCTGACCTGCATTCAAATTTCTCAAGAGGCAGATCAGGTGGTCTGGTATTCCCGTCTCTTGAAGAATTTTCCACAGTGTATTGTGATCCACACAGTCAAAGGCTTTGGCATAGTCAATAAAGCAGAAATAGATGTTTTTCTGGAACTCTCTTGCTTTTTCTATGATCCAGAGGATGTTGGCAATTTGATCTCTGGTTCTTCTGCCTTTTCTAAAACCAGCTTGAACATCAGGAAGTTCACGGTTCACATATTGCTGAAGCCTGGCTTGGAGAATTTTGAGCATTACTTTACTAGCATGTGAGATGAGTGTAATTGTGCGGTAGTTTGAGCATTCTTTGGCCTTGCCTTTTTTGGGATTGGAATGAAAACTGACCTTTTCCAGTCTTGTGGCCACTGCTGAGTTTTCCAAATTTGCTGGCATATTGAGTGCAGCACTTTCACAGCATCATCTTTTCAGGATTTGGAATAGCTCTACTGGAATTCCATCCCCTCCACTAGCTTTGTTCGTAGTGATGCTTTCTAAGGCCCGTTTGACTTCACATTCCAGGATGTCTGGCTCTAGGTCAGTGATCACACCATCGTGATTATCTGGGTCATGAAGATCTTTTTTGTACAGTTCTTCTGTGTATTCTTGCCATCTCTTCTTAATATCTTCTGCTTCTGTTAGGTCCAAACCATTTCTGTCCTTTATTGAGCTCATCTTTGCATGAAATGTTCCTTTGGTATCTCTGATTTTCTTGAAGAGATCCCTAGTCTTTCCCATTCTGTTGTTTTCCTCTATTTCTTTGCGTTGATCGCTGAAGAAGGCTTTATTATCTCTTCTTGCTATTCTTTGGAACTCTGCATTCAGATGTTTATATCTTTCCTTTTCTCCTTTGCTTTTCCCTTCTCTTCTTTTCACAGCTATTTGTAAGGCCTCCCCAGACAGCCATTTTGCTTTTTTGCATTTCTTTTCTATGGGGATGGTCTTGATCCCTGTCTCCTGTACAATGTCATGAACCTCATTCCACAGTTCATCAGGCACTCTATCAGATCTAGGCCCTTAAATCTATTTCTCACTTCCACTGTATAATCATAAGGGATTTGATTTAGGTCATACCTGAATGGTCTAGTGGTTTTCCCTACTTTCTTCAATTTAAGTCTGAATTTGGCAATAAGGAGTTCATGGTCTGGGCCACAGTCAGCTCCTGGTCTTGTTTTTGCTGACTGTATAGAGCTTCTCCACCTTTGGCTGCAAAGAATATAATCAATCTGATTTCGGTGTTGACCATCTGGTGATGTCCATGTATAGAGTCTTCTCTTGTGTTGTTGGAAGAGGGTGTTTGTTATGACCAGTGCATTTTCTTGGCAAAACTCTATTAGTCTTTGCCCTGCTTCATTCCGTATTCCAGGGCCAAATTTGCCTGTTACTCCAGGTGTTTCTTAAGTTCCTACTTTTGCATTCCAGTCCCCTATAATGAAAAGGACATCTTTTTTGGGTGTAAGTTCTAAAAGATCTTGTAGGTCTTCATAGAACCGTTCAACTTCAGCTTCTTCAGCATTACTGGTTGGGGCATAGACTTGGATTACTGTGATATTGAATGGTTTGCCTTGGAAACGCAATAACCATCCATTAAAATATGGAAGAGGAAAAAGTGGAAACAGTGACAGATTTTATATTCTTGGGGTACAATATTACTGCAGATGGTGACTACATCCATGAAATTAGAGCACCTTACTCCTTGGAAGAAAAGCTATGACAAATCTAGACAGTGTATTAAAAAGCAGAGACATCATTTTTCCAACAACTGTCCGTATAGTCAAAACTGTGGTTTTTCCAGTAGTCATGTATGGATGTGAGAGTTGGGCCATAAAGAAGGCTGAGTGTGAAAGAATTGATGGTTTTGCATTGTGGTGCTGAAGACTCTTGAGAGTCCCTTGGACAGCAAGGAGATCAAACCAGCCAATCCTAAGGGATATCAACCCTGAATATTCATTGGAAAGACTGATGCTGAAACTGAAACTCCAGTACTTTGGCCACCTGGTGCAAAGAACCGACTCATTGGAAAAGACCCTGATGCTGGGAAAGATTGAGAGCAGGAAGAGAAAGGGACAACAGAAGATGAGATGGCTAGATAGAATCACTGACTCAATGGACATGAGTTTGAGAAACTCTGGGAGATGGTGAAAGACAGTGAAGCCTGGGTGCACAGGGTCGCAAAGAGTTGGACATAACTTTGTGACTGAACAGCAAAAATAATCTGTTAAAATAAAAAAAAATGATACGAGGCAATGTGTATGGGTGACATATACTCCTTCATATATGGTGAGCTGAGTGACCTTGATGAAATGAGGGAATGTGGATGGCAATTAGATCAGTGTGTTATGTTGCTGTCTACCTAAGGTAGTTGCCCATATATAACTTCTTAGGAGTCTTTATAGGCACTAGATCAAAAGCCAGACAGACATCTGTATTTCTTCGTTCTTTATTGTATAAAGTGTAATTTAGAGTCACTCAGACTCTGTTTTAAAGAGAAATTTTTTTATTGATGCTCTGATATGAATGTGCCAGCATTAATACCCCCCTGGAAGTTTAGTGTTCATACATAAAAACAAAAAGAAAAATTAGGTTTCAGTTGACTTTCATGGTAATGGGAAAAGGAAGTTGCTCTAATGATTTTATTTATTATTTTGAATTCTGAACTGAAAAAGAGATGGGTATATTGGAAAACCAAAGATAAGAGTAAGTCCATCTGATTTTTGTCATCTTAGTTTTAATTTCCATATTAAATTTTTTTTTTGCATTTAAGTCTTTATTCATATGTATGTTCATTCTGTTTTACGTGTATGTTAATTCTATTTTACATGTGAATGTTTTATATGTAATGTTTTATATTTCCATTGCCTCTTACATTATTATTCAGTGTACTTTTATGTGTTCTAATAAAACCATTGTTTCTCTATGTGTTTTCTGATTGACAAGTTGAAGAAAGAAATTGATTTTTGTCTTGGTTGTAAAACTAAGCATAGTGTCATATGGGAAAGCTTTTAGAAAACAAATAGAGCAATCCCTTTGTCAATGAGAATACTTCAGGTTTTCAAGCTACTTGCACGACTAGAGTGATAAGCAATCTTAAAACAAGCATTTGATATTGATTTGCCAGTCTCAAGTAACAAGTTACTGCTTCACTTATTGAGAATTAAATCAAAATGATTCTGTGCCCTAAATAATGTGTATCATGAGAATTCCCTTGCATGATTTATATGCTGTGGTGTAGCAAGGGTAAATATCAAAGAATCATATGACTTTAGAAAAGGTTGTGTATTATTACTACATAATTTTATTATGTAGTAAATCTTAATTGGAGACATGCAAAAGGCTGTTGCAGAGGTTCTTAAAAAGTTTTAGAGGCACATTGTATTATAAAAATTTGTATCTTTTTTTTATTTATTCAAATGAATTCTTAGCCATATGGTCTTTATTGTCCAATAAAAATTGCAAGTGGGAAATACTTATTTGCTTACAAAACATAGACCTTTTTGCAAATCAGAATTGATTATCATTCAGAACTGATATTAGAAATAAAAATTCTTCTCAAAATTGAAATACGAAGTTATAATTAGGTACTCTGTGTTTTATATAAAAGTCAGATAGTATTTTTTTGCATATTTTAAATTTATTTCCAGAATTTGCCATCTGGTAAATGATTTGAGTTAATTTTAGAGAGTTGCAAGTAACTCAGATGTTTCATACAGATTTGACGATTCATGTGGTCCACATTTGTGTGTGTGAGTATGTAGGTGCAAGCTTGTCATAGCTCAGATGTTTAAAATAAATCCAGTTAGTTTCACATCTTCTAACTCTTCCTCATACACCAAGGCCGTAGAATTTTTAGGACTATAGAATTTTTTTTTTTTTTAATAATGAAGGTTTATTTTTTGGTCTTGGGGGGCTTAAACAACAGGAATATTTTTTTCTTGCAGTCCTGGAGGCTGGAAGTCCAAGGTCAAAGTGTCTGCAGGTTTGGTTTCTTCTGAGACCTCTGTCCTTGCTTGCAGAGGACGAGCTCTTCCTGTGGTCTTTGTACAGGCCTTCCTGATTTCTCCTTCATGTGTCCTCATTTCCGCTTCTCGTAAGATCTCAGTCAGATTGAATTAAGACCCACCCTAATGACCTCATGTTGACTTCATCACCTCTTTAAAGACCCTGTCTCTAACATTCTGAGGCACTAGGGGTTAAGGCTTCAGTATAGGAATCGGCAGGGGCAGGGGACGCAGTGCAGCCCATGGCGTTGCAGCGCACGTCAGAATTTCCTTCCCGTTAGGGCTGGCTAACATTCCGTTGATGTACAGGCTACAGTTAGTGTGCCCAGCCCCTCATCACTCGGGCTGCTCCCACCTCACAGGCGTGAATGGCGCTGCTGTGAACACGGATCTGTTTGAGACCATCTTTCAAGTCTTACAGGTATATGGCCAGAAGTAGAACTGACCATATTGTAATTCTAGTTTTAATTTTTTGAGGAAGTGCCATGATCTTTTACATGACAGTTGTACTTTATTGGTATATTCCCACCAGCAGTGTGTACATGGTTCCAGCTTTTGCATATCCTCGCCAACACTTGTTATTCAGTTCAGTTCAGTCACTCAGTCGTTACACTTGTTATTGGTTTGGCCAAAAATTCATTCAAGGTTTTCCATGACATGGTACAGAAAAAAATGTGAAAGAATATTTTGGGTAACCTCATATTTTCTGTGTTTTTTTTTTGAGAGTACCTATCCTAATATGTATGAAGAATAATAAATGTTTAATACACAGCATCAAACATACTGAGTAAAAGCATAGGAAAAATAAAATGTAATTTTTTTCTGTTACTAAGAAATAACCAGTGTTAACATATTGGTATTCTCTTAGATTCTTAATGTATATATTCATGTATATGTGCATACATACATCCACACATATGTCTATGGATAATTTTAATGGAATTTTAATCACATTGCTTATATAATTCTTATCCTGTTTTTTAATTTAATATTACATTGTGGGCATTTCCTACGTCATTAAATATTATTGAACACATGAGTAGAGTGGCTACAACATACAAATTATTTCATTATTTTCTAATCATTGCACACAGGGTTGCTTCTAGTTTCCCTCTTACATACAATGAAAGTGAAAGTGAAGGTCACTCAGTCACGTCTGACTCTTTGCAACTCCAAGGACTATACAGTCCATGGAATTCTCTGGGCCAGAATGCTGGAGTATACCTTAGCCTTTCCCTTCTCCAGGGGATCCTCCTGACCCAGCGATCAAACCCAGGTCTCCTGCATTGCAGGTGGATTCTTTACCAGCTGAGCCACAAGGGAAGCCCAAGAATATTGGAGTGGGTAGCCTATCCATTCTCTGGCAGATCTTCCCAACCTAGGAGTTGAACTAGTGTCTCCTGCACTGCAGGCGGATTCTTTACCAACTGAGCTATGAGAGAAGCCCCCTTATATACAATGCTGCTAAGTCGCTTCAGTCGTATAGTCTGATAAAAATTTCATCTGCATGGATCTTTGCATTTCTGACAGTTTTCTTTGGCCAGATTCCTAGAAGGAGATTAGCAAGGTGAACAATTCTCTTTAAAGTTTCCAAATATGTACTGCAAAATGCACAACTGTTTTCAGGAATTTTGTTCTGGCCTATCCTCCCTCCAGCCTCATGGGAGATAACCCCAGTCACCCAGCACTTACTGGGATGGAATATTGTATTATCTTTCTACTTTGTTTTCAAAAAACCTTTTTCAATTGGACAGATAAAAATGATTTCACTTTGATATAGTTTGCATTTCTTAAATTATTAGTGGAGATGTGCAATTTTTACATATTTATTATTATTTCTTTTGTGAATTTAATATACCTGGTAAATAATTGACATGGTTAGGAAATGGCACATTGGATTTGCAGGCTTACTAATATTTTTAGAGATACTAATAGAAATACCATTAGTCATAGCCTTTAATGTTGAAGAAAATGTGATATGTCTAATTTAACATTATGGTGATTTTACATTTATTGATGATAATTTTGTTGCTCTATAAGACTTGTAAATACTAGTCAGAGACAACTGCTTGACACATAAATATTTGAAACAAAGGAAATGCACAACATAATCTGAAGAAAAATTATTTTTTTAATCTAAAATTAAACTTGAAAAGAAATATCATAAGTAGTATTTCTCAAACAGCAAACAAAGTTTGATGAGATAAAAGATGAGTCAGTTTCACATAAAAACTCGAAAAGAGTTCTAGAGAAATTAGAAGGCAGGAAAGATTTGTAGGGAATGGACAGTTAATTTGTAGCCAGGAGAGTAGGGTTCAGAGCTCCTGAAGGGCATTGGCAGTTCAGCTCCCCCTTTCTGATGTAAAATGTTGTCCCACTATAAATGTAGTGTCCAAGATGCCTCGGCACCTAGGGTTCATAATCTTGGGATTCTGTGTCTCTTGGAGGAAGCAGGCAAGTTGAGTTCTGAAAGAGAAGTTCCCAGAGCTGCTGCCAAATGACCTGCTGTCTTCTGAATTATCCATGGGAATCATGCATGTTATTTATCTGAGGCCCAAATGATACTGGAGTAGGTGTGGTGAGAAGTTAGATGCTCTCAAGACGAATATGGTGGCTTTCTTTCTTTCTTTTTTTTTGCATGTGTAATTATAGGGGAAATACTGGGAAATTCAGAATGTTCTTGATTGATGTAGAATTTGGTTGGATTGAAGTCAGTAGGTGAGATAGCTGGAGAGATTGGTTTAGTTCATCCTTGGGGAGGGTGGTCAGTAGGAGAGAAGGAGTAGAGGAGAAAATTGGCCTGGCCTGGCGGGGAGAGCCAGGGTCCTGGTAGAGGGCAGCATGAAATCCAATTAGTAAATCCAAATTTACTAATCACTGCCTTAATTTTGGCTTCCCTGGTAGCTCAGCTGGTAAAGAATCCACCTGCAATGCAGGAGACCCCAGTTTGATTCCTGGGTTGGGAAGATCCGCTGGAGAAGGGATAGGCTATTCACTCCAGTATTCATGGGCTTCGCTTGTGGCTCAGATGGTAAAGAATCTGCCTGCAGTGCGGGGAGACTTGGGTTTCATCCCTGGGTTGGGAACACCCCCTGGAGGAGGGTTTGGCAACCCACTCCAGTATTCTTGCCTAGAGAATCCCCATGGACAGAGGAGCCTGGTGAGCTGCAGTCCATGGAGTCACAAAGAGTCAGATGTGACTGAGTGACTAAACACAGCACAGCCTTAATTTTACATTTTGCATGTTTATAGATAGTTCTGAAAGGGATCCACTGCATGTGTGTGTGCTCAGTCATGTCTGACTCTTTTGTGACTCCATGAACTGTAGCCCGCCAGTCTCCCCTGTCCATGGGATTTCCCAGGCAAGAATACTGAAGTTGGTTGTCATTTCCTTCTTCAGGGGATCTCCCCAAACCCAGGGATTGAACCCAAGGCTCTTGTGTCTCCTGCATTGATAGGCAAATTCTTTATCACTGAGCCGCCTGGGAGGCCCACACTACACACTGCTATATTTAAAATGGGTAACAGCAAGAACCTACTGTATGGCACAGGGAACTCTGCTCAATATTAGGTGGTAGCCTGGTTGGGCTGGGAGCTTGGGGGAGAATGGATATGTGGACATGTATGGCTCTGCTACACACCTGGAACTACATAAGATTGCGAATCGGCTGTACTCCAATATAAAATAAAAAGTTTAAAAAGACACTGTTGATATTTTTAAAACACAATACTCTTTATTCCAAAGTAATATGTGATTATAAAATATTCAAAGAAGACAGAAGAATATAAATTCATTTCTCTCCCCACCATTCCATCATTCATCTCAGAGATAAATATTCAAACATTTTCATATATCCATAAACACTCTTTTATTTTATGTAAAAGAGATTATATTATTTCCCATCTACAACTTATTCTTTTCAGTTTATGTATCTTGGATATTTTCCACATCTGTACATTTAGATTCGTGCCATCCAACGGCTACATAGTCTTGGATTGGATGAAGTATTGTAATTTGTCAGCCAGTTCTTGAAATGATATTTAATTGGTTTAAATTTTATTTGTAATTTAATTCATAATTGTTTGGCAGTGATATCCTAAATACAAATTGTAAATTCCTAGATAGGATATTCTTGTCAGCACTTAGCAATGCCTTCTCAGCCCATCTACCTGGGATGGATAAGGGGTCATATTTCTTCCTGCATGGTAGGTATTTTAATCACCTTCCACCTAGCTATTCATGATACTTCACCTTGGCAGAACACATTAACATTTTCAAGCCCCTTGTGTGCTTCTTACTGATCAATGTATGGATTGGTTTGGTTTACATGTTTGAGCCTGCAGGACGGAATAGTTCACAGCTTGTCTGTGGCTGGATCACCTCTGAGTCTTCTCACTCCTGGCCCAGCGGTAATGCCTTTGACTCTAGAGGAGAGTCCTTGGAAGTTAAGGTCTTGTTAAGTGGGAGGCTTTGCTGTGTCTTTTCGGTATAATTCCAAGCTGCCTCTCATTCATTTTCTTCTTACTGAAGAAGGCTTTGAGTTCAGTAATTTTCCAGTTTGTTTTCCACTGACCTGTTATTAATACATTCCATAAATGCATGTAGACTTTTCATTGCAAAAGGACATCATGACACTTCCATGTCTCTTTGTGCAAATCTTAAAAAAATATTATTTGTTAAAGCCTAGCTTCAGCAACTCCTCGAAGCTGCTGCTTTCAGAATGTACCCGAAAGGGCTTTGTTTATCAGAGCGTGTGCTTTACTATCCTGAGAAGACCAGACAAATCCACTCCCAGTGTTGCTTCTCCTCCCTGGCTTCACTGAAGGTGGGATTAGTGAAAAAGAAAGTCAATGATTCATCCGTCCATCGGTTCCTCTTTTCATAGAACAAATAAATGGTCACTGAGTGCCTCTTGTGAGCCAGGCATTGTCAGCTTATTCTGAGAGGTGTGGACATTAATAAACTCACCCCAATATCAGAGCTACTTACATTGCCTAAGACATTGGGCTTACTCTGTATATGGGTATATGTGGGAAACATAAAAAAAAAGAGTAAAGGCTGGGCAAGGGGCTTCCCAGGTGGCTCAGTGGTAAAGAATTTGCCTGCCAATGCAGGAGATGCAGGTTCGATCCATGAGTTGAGAAGATACTCTGGAGAAGGAAATGGCAACCCACTTCAGTATTCTTGCCTAGAGAATCCTGTGGACAGAAGGAGCCTGGTGGGCTACAGTCCATGTGGTCGCAAGAGAGTGGGACAGGATAGCGACTAAACAACAACAACGAGGGCTGGGGAAGGAGAGGTAAGGAGAGGACAAGATGACGTTTTAAGAGAACTTGAAGCAACCATGTTGTCAGAACAGACTTAGCGAGTGTCCTCTTTGAAACATTTCTCGAAGAACTGGGATAATTATCATCATGTGTAGGCAGCCTCATAATATATAATATTCTTAATGTTCTAGGGATCAAATAAAACAGTTTTATGATCAATGGCATGTCTGGTTGAACTGGGGAAATGTGTGAGCGATGCATCAGTCATGGGAGGACCCCTTGATTTTCTGACACTGTGTTATATGGATATTTAGAATCAATCATCTTTAGTGTCACTCGCACAGAATGAATTATAGGACCTTAGAGTTCAAATAATTCATAATTCTCAACATCTTCCTCTACATCATGCATAATTGACTACAGAATTTTCACCCCAGCAAGATGGAGAAACATCTGCAGGAGTCTCTGTGTCAAGGTGGGGCCACAGACTAGCTGGCAATCTGTATACCGTATGTATTAGCTGAGCACTTTTTGAATAAGAATTTATTATTTTAAAAACTTAACTTGTCTTTAATATCCGAAACTTATACAGAACTTAGAATTTAATAGTAATGGTTACTACTAAGAGTAATGTTTAATTTTCCTAAGCCCTTTTCATTGAAGAAGGGTGTGTATTTGTAAAATGAGCATAAGAATCTGTTTATGGCACACAGATTTTATTTCATTATATATATATATTCATTATGATGTTGTGCTTTGCATAAACAGAGGATACATAACAGGTTTATTGAGAGGGATAAAGAAGATACTACTACTACTGCTAAATTGCTCCAGTCGTGTCCGACTCTGTGTGACCCCATAGACGGCAGTCCACCAGGCTCCCCCATTCCTGGGATTCTCCAGGCAAGAACAATGGAGTGGGTTGCCATTACCTTCTCCAATGCAGGAAAGTGAAAAGTGAAAGTGAAGTTGCTCAGTCATGTCCGACTCTTAGCGACCCCATGACTGCAGCCTACCAGGCTCCTCCATCCATGGGATTTTCCAGGCAAGAGTACTGGAGTGGGTTGCCACTGCCTTCTCCTAAAGAAAATAACAAATACAACTTTCTTTAGAAACTCTTGAACACGACAGATGCCCAATATTGATATTATTATGCTTCTCATTATTATATTCTGTAGCCTTAAAAATATTTTAGGATCCAGGAACTGAATGGATTTTTCATTCTCTTTGTTTAAATTGTGGAATGTGTACAGGTCAAATTTTGTTTTTAATTTGGGTATAGGTGCTTTACAATGTTGTACAATGAAGTGAATCAGCTATCAGTTCAGTTCAGTTCAGTCGCTCAGTCGTATCTGACTCTTTGTGACCCCATGAATTGCAGCACACTAGGCCTCCCTGTCCATCACCAACTCCCGGAGTTTACCCAAACTCATGTCCATCGAGTCAATGATGCCATCCAGCCATCTCATCCTCTGTTGTCCCCTTCTCCTCCTGCCCCCAATCCCTCCCAGTATCAGGGTCTTTTCCAATGAGTCAACTCTTCACATGAGGTGGCCAAATTATTGGAATTTCAGCTTCAGCACAAGTCCTTCCAGTGAACACCCAGGACTGATCTCCTTTAGGATGGACTGGTTGGATCTCCTTGCAGTCCAAGGGACTCTCAAGAGTCTTCTCAATTCTTCGGCGCTCAGCTTTCTTCACAGTCCAACTCTTACATCCATACATGACCACAGGAAAAACCATAGCCTTGACTAGACGGACCTTTGTTGGCAAAGTAATGTCTCTGCTTTTCAATATGCTATCTAGGTTGGTCATAACTTTCCTTCCAAGGAGTAAGCATCTTTTAATTTCATGGCTGCAGTCACCATCTGCAGTGATTTTGGAGCCCCCAAAAATAAAGTATGACACTGTTTCCACTGTTTCCCTATCTATTTCCCATAAAGTGATGGGACCAGATGCCATGATCTTTGTTTTCTGAATGTTGAGCTTTAAGCCAACTTTTTCACTCTCCTCTTTCACTTTCATCAAGAGGCTCTTTAGTTCTTCACTTTCTGCCATAAGGGTGGTGTCATCTGCATATCTGAGGTTATTGATATTTCTCCCGGCAATCTTGATTCCAGCTTGTGCTTCTTCCAGCCCAGCATTTCTCATGATGTGCTCTGCATATAAGTTAAATAAGCAGGGTGACAATGTACAGCCTTGACGTACTCCTTTTCCTATTTGGAACCAGTCTGTTGTTCCACGTCCAGTTCTAACTGTTGCTTCCTGACCTGCATATAAGTTTCTCAACAGGCAGATCAGGTGGTTTGGTATTCCCATCTCTTTCAGAATTTTCCACAGTTTATTGTGATCCACACAGTCAAAGGCTTTGGCATAGTCAATAAAGCAGAAATAGATGTTTTTCTGGAACTCTCTTGCTTTTTTTATAATCCAGCAGATGTTGGCAATTTGATCTCTGGTTCCTCTGCCTTTTCTAAAACCAGCTTGAAGATCTGGAAGTTCATGGTTCACATATTGCTGAAGCCTGGCTTGGAGAATTTTGAGCATTACTTTACTAGCGTGTGAGATGAGTGCAATTGTGCGGTAGTTTGAGCATTCTTTGGCATTGCCTTTCTTTGGGATTGGAATGCAAACTGACCTTTTCCAGTCTTGTGGCCACTGCTGAGTTTTCCAAATTTGCTGGCATATTGAGTGCAGCACTTTCACAGCATCATCTTTCAGGATTTGAAATAGCTCCACTGGAATTCCATCACCTCCACTAGCTTTGTTCATAGTGATGCTTTCTAAGGCCCACTTGACCTCACATTCCAGGATGTCTGGCTCTAGGTCAGTGATCACACCATCATGATTATCTGAATCATGAAGATCTTTTTTGTACAGTTCTTCTGTGTATTCTTGCCATCTCTTCTTAATATCTTCTGCTTCTGTTAGGTCCACACCATTTCTGTCCTTTATCGAGCCCATCTCTGCATGAAATGTTCCCTTGGTATCTCTAATTTTCTTGAAGAGATCTCTAGTCTTTCCCATTCTGTTGTTTTCCTCTATTTCTTTGCATTGATCGCTGAGGAAGGCTTTCTTATCTCTCCTTGCTATTCTTTGGACCTCTGCAACCAGATGCTTATATCTTTCCTTTTCTCCTTTGCTTTTCACTTCTCTTCTTTTCACAGCTATTTGTAAGGCCTCCCCAGACAGCCATTTTGCTTTTTTGCATTTCTTTTCCTTGGGGATGGTCTTGCTCCCTGTCTCCTGTACAATGTCACGAACCTCAGTCCATAGTTCATCAGGCACTCTGTCTATCAGATCTAGTACCTTAAATCTATTTCTCACTTCTACTGTATAATCATAAGGGATTTGATTTAGGTCATACCTGAATGGTCTAGTGGTTTTCCCTACTTTCTTCAATTCTGAATTTGGCAATAAGGAGTTCATGATTTGAGCCACAGTCAGCTCCCGGTCTTGTTTTTGCTGTCTGTATAGAGCTTCTCCATCTTTGGCTGCAAAGAATATAATCAATCTGATTTCGGTGTTGACCATCTGGTGATGTCCATGTGTAGAGTCTTCTCTTGTGTTGTTGGAAGAAGGTGTTTGCTATGACCGGTGCGTTCTCTTGGCAAAACTCTATTAGCCTTTGCCCTGCTTCATCCGTACTCCAAGGCTATAAGTATACGCATATCCCCTTCTTCTTGTCTCCACCCTACCCCCCATCCTGCCCCTCTAGGTCATCACAGAGCACCGAGCTGAGCTCCCTGTTATACAGCAGCTTCTCACGAGCTGTTTGTTTTACATATGGCGGTGCACATATGTCAGCCTCAGTTTCGCTTTAACACCACCTGTCCACAGCGGGAGCTCTCTGTGTCGTCATCCTAGCCCAGGGTTAGTTCTGAACCTCACACTGCAGTAGCCCATGTTGACCATTACTCATCTTCAGAATAGTCATGTCAGCATGCATGTGTGCTCAGTCATGTCTGACTCTTTGTGACCCCCTGACTTTAGCCAGCCAGGCTCCTCTGTCCATGGGATTTTCTAGGCAAGAATACTGGAGTGGGTTGCCATTTCCTCCTCCAGGGTCCATGTCAGCAGGTCGGTGCTTATCTCAATCCTGTTTCTGGGCGGAAGCAGAGGTGAAGAGCTGGATTTAGGAAGAATGTGATCCATTCCCTAATGGTTGATGTTTGAGGTCCCAGAGCTTTCCTTGTCCGTCTGCCCGACCTGTTGAAAACATCAGGAAGTTAGATGAGGCACCCCAGTCGCTCTTCTGCCCCCAGCGTGGGCACCCTGGCCCATGAGCTTGAGTGGCCACACAGGGGTTGTTTGGGAGAGCATCCTGGTTACAAGAGGCTGCAAGATAGAATCTTCTGTTGGAATGGCTTTAAAATCCCTCAGAGCTGAAGTTTAGCAACTGAGGCTGTAAAGCGAAAATGAAATTTAACCGAGCATTTGGTGAAGGAAGAGTAATTTATGGGCTCTAATATGAGAAGCCCTGGGAGTAGGCATCCTGCTTAGCATGGACACCTGTGATGGATGACGGCTCTGTGCCTGGGGCTGCAGTGGACTCTTTGAAATGGCATAGTAGGGGCTTTGCAGGTGGGCCTCATTTGGTTAAGTTACAGCTTTTGCGAGGCTCTGCCGTGTCTTTATAGTCTACCAAGGAGAAGATGGTAAATCAGTGTAATTGCTTCATCCCAAGGCACTTTTATATTATAAAGCAAAGAGGTCCTGTTAAGAAACTCAAATTAACTTGGGGTGTGGATACTATACGGAGAGCCTCTTTGAAAGCTGCTTGTCATCCAGCCCGGTGGTTTATCATGGAACAATTCCATTAGAACCTGACACTTGCTCTCGTGGCACCAAGACTGAGGATCCCTCGGGAAAAGCATTTAACCCTTGGCTATGCAAAGCTGTCGTTTATCTGTCATCTCTCTGAACGCTCACTGGAGCATGTTTACGAGAGAGATTTGGAGCAGTTGTCATTTCCATCGAGTTAGAAATGGAGTCGAGATTCAGTAAATAGTTGGGAAACAGTCAGTGTCCAGGCCCATCCTGCAGCAGTGACCTGGCCCTGATGGCCCCGTTAGAAAACACACTCACTGTGGTATTGTGTAATTCTCAAGGAGCTCGCTGTACAGAATTCATCAGCTGGAGTATTAGTTAATTGCTAGTGCTGACTCATTTGAATTGCTTATCCCAGTTCTATTTTATAGGCTTTAGAAGAATTTTTATGGTTCATGCATATCCACCAAGGGGGCTTAGCAGATCTTGGAAGAATGAACTGAAATTGTCACGATCTGAAAATGAACACCCTTCTGCCTGACATTTACTAACAAAAGATGGGGGCACCATTTGTCAAAGTCTGTCAGTGAGTAAGTTCCCTGGGGAGCCACGCAAGCTGAGTCGAAGAAGTCAGTCTCTGGTGCCAGACTGCCTGGCTTCAGATCCAGGCATTGTCGCTCGCTGGCTATGGGTATTGAGCCTCTTGTTTCTTCGTGGGTGGATGGAGAATTCTCTTCGGGTTCTAAAGACTATGAAATGAAATAATGCATGTGAAGTCCTTCCTACAGTGGCTGCATAGAGTAATAAAGGGGAATTGGTATTAGCAAAATTTAATCTGGGCCTAATGGGTCTGAGATGATGGTACAGGTCATCCCAAAAGGCTAGTTTTTTTTTAAATATTTACTAGCTAAATTTTTCTGTGGGTGTTCGTTACGTTCTGATTCTCTTCAATTTTCTAGTTTCACAAAAGCTGTGGTGCAGAAGAGATTATGGCACAGACTAGCCCTAATTCTCTTCCCCTTCTCATAGAACAGGCTGGCAGCCCTAAAGCAGAGATTTGTAAATTTTCTGAGTTCCAAGATTGAATTAAGATTGAGACAGCCTTTGTGGTCAGAAACACACAAGTAAGGTTGAGCTCACCTTTTCAAAATGTCCGTGGTGGAAATAATTGTGGGGTTGATGCTTATAGTTACAGAGCTCATGGTGGGTCAGGCATAGAATTGTAGGGGGAAGGTAGGGTGAACAGGGATGGGAACTGGGATTCAATGACTCAAAGTGGAAAGCCCAGTATTAGTGAGCAGGGTCATAGGAGTGTTCTTCAGTGTTAGGGTTCACAGTATGCACTGTTGGCCAGTCCTCATTCCCCAGGAGGTCTTTAATCACTACCCCCGCCTACTGCCACCATCACAGCCATCACCATCAGTCACCACCATCATTACCATCACAGTCATTGCCATTAGAGTCACCACTATCCCCACCATCACCTTTGCAGTCACCACCGTCATTGCCATCACCATCACCACCATCATGATCATTACCATCAGAATCACCACCATCACTACCACCACATTCATCAGCATCACAGTCATCACCACCGATCGGTCCCCACCATCATCACAGTCATCACCATCATAGTCTCTGTCACCACCGTTACCATCGCAGTCACCATCATCATTACCATCACCACCACCGTCACCATCGTCACGGTCAATCACCATCCATACCATCACCACCATCATCACGATCACCATCCATACCATCACCACCGTCACCATCATCACGATCAATCACCATCCATACCATCACCACCATCACCATCAGCACCATCACCACTATCACCACCACCACCATCATCACGATCAATCACCATCCATACCATCACCACCATCATCAGCAGCACCATCACCACCATCACCACCACCACCACCGTCACGATCAGTCACCATCCATACCATCACCACCATCACCATCATCACGATCAGTCACCATCCATACCATCACCACCATCATCATCAGCACCATCACCACCATCACCACCATCACCATCATCACGATCAGTCACCAGCCATACCATCACCACCATCATCAGCAGCACCATCACCACTATCACCACCGTCACCATCATCATGATCAATCGCCATCCATACCATCACCACCATCATCAGCAGCACCATCACCACTATCACCACTGTCACCATAACCACCATCACAATCACCATCATCACAGTCATCACCATTACAGCCACAACTGTCAGAATCACCACCAACACCACAGCAGCTACAACAGCTCAGGGCCTTCCTGTACCCCATTTGGGAGGATCCTTGCTTCCTTACCCGTCTCTGTCTCCAGCCACATCTTTTCTGCCTAACTTGCCTTTATCACCTACCCACTCCCTGACCACCTTTCTGCCCTTCAGTCCACCAGCTCTTGGAGAAGGCAATGGCACCCCACTCCAGTACTCTTGCTTGGAAAATCCCATGGACGGAGAAGCCTAGTGGGCTTCAGTCCATGGGGTTGCGAAGAGTCGGACACGACTGAGAGACTTCACTTTCACTTTTCACTTTTCACTTTCATGCGTTGGAGAAGGAAATGGCAACCCACTCCAGTGTTCTTGCCTGGAGAATCCCAGGGATGGGGGAGCATGGTGGGCTGCTATCTGTGGGGTTAAGTCACGACTGAAGTGACTTAACAGTAGCAGCAGCAGCCACCAGCTCTGACTGCAGACTAAGAAAGGATTTTGCAAGTAAACTTCAACAACCTTGCTTTTCTCTGGTTTAAGGAAGGATTACTGATCTTTTAATATTTGTTTTATAAATAACAAGAGCTGTTAATTAGACTCATTAAATTTAAAGCAATTGTTATAATTTTGGAGCTTGATTTCATTTCCTAATTACACACAGTTGCTGATGTTGCTGCTCTGAAGAGCAGGAGCATGTCTGCGGAACATCCTTCCCCTTTTGCTTGGTACCTCTTCTTCCTGTTGACCCGTGCCTCTAGCCCACCCCTTGGGGGCTGGTTAGCCGCCCCATATTCCAGGACTGTCCACATCCTCGGATAGATAAGACTGTCTCCTCTGTGGTCCAGCTGGTCAAGGAAGGCCCTGATGCAACTGTAAAGAAAGGGCTAGTGAGTCTGGGTGTTCATTCATTCTCCCCTACACCCACCCTTCACTTATTCACTCCCAACCAGGCCTGGTTTCAGGAAGAGATCAAATAAACTTATTTAGGATGAGGTGGCTTAGCAGTGGAGCAAAGCAAATAAATGAAACTTTGAATGTGGAATTCCATCTGGTTAAAGATGGTGTGGTGAAGGCAAATGTCACCTCCTCCAAATACTGTCAAAGGCCACTTTCTCATTATTTGTGGGTCTTCTACTTCTTGGTCCTTCCTCTTCCCTTCCCTCTCTTCCATCTGCTCCTTTAATACCCAGCTCGAAGGAGATCTCTTGCAGGAAGCGATCCTGGCTCATTCTCAAGTGTCCCAATCACAGGATGTCAATATTCTCTGCCCAGAAGGGGTCCTTTAACTACTGTCTGAAGGAGGAAATAGCTGCCCTTTGTTTCATTGCCCTGCTTTGCTTTGCTGCTGCTTATGTTTACAACTGCTCGACCCTGGGCTTGCAGACACCAGAGGGTAGGATATGTGGCCGCTTCTTGGTT
Source organism: Bos mutus (assembly GCF_027580195.1). Lineage (NCBI taxonomy): Eukaryota > Metazoa > Chordata > Mammalia > Artiodactyla > Bovidae > Bos > Bos mutus. The sequence goes on from NC_091627.1 coordinate 101,292,975, forward strand.
CTTAGGTCCCCTTCCCTGGATGAACCTGAAGAAAGTGCTTTGGACATAGGTGCTTCCACATGGTGTCTTCTTCATGACACTGTTTAGACATTCAAACTCTTATCCTAAGTTCCTCCATCTTTAAAAAAGTGAACCTAGGAATATCTTCCATCCCTGTCTTTCTCCAAGGGACATTGTAAGGATGAAAGGATATATATGTGAAATGCTTTGAGCTCAGCGGAAGGTAGAAGCCTGAGGCTGGAAGGTATTACTGCTACTTAGTTCCTTGCTGTCACCATGTAATCGAGAATACATTAATTTTGGAAATGATAATGTCATATTGGGGCATCTTTTCCTCCTTAAGCAGCACAATTGGCTTTGATCAGAGCCCTACAAAATCCTTCAATTTACAGATTAAAAACAAATATAAGGGAAATTATCAGATATGTTTTTAACAGCATTTTTCATTGACTGTTTTTTTTTTTAATAAGTAAATCTTTTAGAAGAAGTTGATTAAAAAGCCTCATTTTGTGGGAATGATATACATTTGCAATAAATAGTAAATAGTATCATAGCAGTTGACTGCCTTTACTTTCATGCAAAATAAATAAATACATTTGGTGGCATACATTGGAGGAGTACGATTCTTGTCAATGTCAGAGAAACAAGAAACCACATTACAGATGAGAGATTTTACTATCTGCTGGGAACAAAGAGACGTAACACATACCATGAGGCTCTTACTGAGTTTCTATATTGACACCCCAAGAATCGAAATTCTCTATGACTATCCCCAGGGAAGCTGACCTGACTTTTGGCATGTGGGAGGAAGGTTCCTTTGCTTGAAAAGCAAAGGGCCCGACCCTAGTGTTGCTAGATGGCAGAGTGGGGAAGAGGGTTGAATTTTAATGGTGTGACATCAAAAGCAATGTGCTCTCTGGGGTTGCGAGAACCTTCCCAGACTTGTGATTAGAGGAATGGTGGATTCACCATTGGGAAGGTACTGTCTGTGAGTCGGAACACTGAGTGTCAGTAGAGGAGAGAAAAGTTCAGATGCTTAGGGAGAGGTGAGGGCTGGCAGCTCCAGACTTTCCATTCTGATGACTTCCGCTCTCTGTCGGTGGCGACTGGGTTGTGGTTCCAGTTCAGGATAAGGGACGAGAGGGTGGGTTCCTGGTAGGAGATGCTGAATGATCAGTGGAAGCAGTGCTTCCCTCCCCAGGTGGAGAAGAGAAACCTGAGGGAAGGCAGCCGACAAGGATTGCCTCCCTTGTGAGGCTTCCATCGCCCTCCTCTCGGGGAGGGGGAGATGTCATCTTGGGTCATTCTGGTTTCATCTGATGGCGTGGAGGGTACGTCATGGTGTCCCACGAAAGGTGGCCAGTGTGTTTGTGTTAGTGGCTTATGTGGAGGAGGTCCTGAGGGTATTCAGTCCTCCTTGTAGGAAAGCCAGAGGCTGGGCATGCCTGCGGGACCTCGTTAGAGAAGGTGAGCCAGTGGCAGCCTGCATCTGTGGTGTATTTGGTTATCTTTACGCTTCAGTGTGTTTGGGAACAAGGCAGGTCTGCCTAAGGAGGAGTGCAGTGCCTTAACTCCCTCTTCTCCATATTTGGGAGTGACCCTTGACCCCAGAAATGCAGCCAGTTGGATACCTGCTTCATCGATGTGGCTTGTATCCTAATGCCTCTTTCTTTTTTAAAAAATTAATTTATTTTGCTGCATCTTTAGTTTCAGCATGCAGACTCTTCATTGTGGACTGCAAGATCTAGTTCCCTGACCAGGGACTGAACCTGGCCTCCCTGCACTGGGAGTGCGGAGTCTCAGCCACTGGACCACTAGGGAAGTCCCTTTAATGCCTTTTTCTTAAATGTCCAAGTCACACTGCAGAATAGGTAGGTTCATTTTTTTTTAAGGATCTTTTTTTTTTTTTTTTTTTTTTTTTATGCTAGCCAAACATCAAATCCCCCTTCTAGGAATTTTTTTTTAATTAATTAATTAATTAATTTTTTGGAGGCTAATTACTTTACAATACTGTAGTGGTTTTGCCATACATTGACATGAATCCGCCATGGGTGTACATGTGTTCCTCATCCTGAACCCCCCCCCACCTCCCTCCCCATCCCATCCCTCTGGGTCATCCCAGTGCACTGGCCCTGAGCACCCTGTCTCATGCATTGAACCTGGACTGGCAATATGTTTCACATATGACAATATACATGTTTCAGTGCCATTCTCCCAAACCATCCCACCCACCCCCTCTCCCACAGAGTCCAAAAGGCTGTTCTATACATCTGTGTCTCTTTTGCTGTCTTACATACAGGGTTATCATTACCATCTTTCTAAATTCCATATATATGCATTAGTATCCTGTATTGGTGTTTTTCTGTCTGGCTTACTTCACTCTGTATAATAGGCTCCAGTTTCATCCACTTCATTAGAACTGATTCAAATGTATTCTTTTTAATGGCTGAGTAATACTCCATTGTGTATATGTACCACAGCTTTCTTATCCATTCATCTGCTGATGGACATCTAGGTTGCTTCCATGTCCTGGCTATTATAAACAGTGCTGCGATGAACATTGGGGTACACGTGTCTCTTTCAGTTCTGGTTTCCTCGGTGTGTATGCCTAGCAGTGGGATTGCTGGGTCATATGGGAGAAGGCAATGGCAACCCACTCCAGTACTCTTGCTTGGAAAATCCCATGGATGGAGAAGCCTGGTAGGCTGTAGTCCATGGTGTCACTAAGAGTCAGACACGACTGAGTGACTTCACTTTCCACTTTCATGCATTGGAGAAGGAAATGGCAACCCACTCCAGTGTTGTTGCCTGGAGAATCCCACGGACGGAGAAAGCTGCAGTCCATGGGGTCACACAGAGTTGGACACGACTGAAGCGACTTGGCAGCATGGCAGTTCTATTTCCAGTTTTTTAAGGAATCTCCATACTGTTCTCCAGCTGTGGATGTGACTGGTGATAGAAGCAAGGTCTGATGCTGTAAAGAGCAATATTGCATAGGAACCTGGAATGTCAGGTCCATGAATCAAGGCAAATTGGAAGTGGTCAACAAGAGATGGCAAGAGTGAATGTCGACATTCTAGGAATCAGCGAACTGAAATGGACTGGAATGGGTGAATTTAACTCAGATGACCATTATATCTACTACTGCGGGCAGGAATCCCTCAGAAGAAATGGAGTAGCCATCATGGTCAACAAAAGAGTCTGAAATGCAGTACTTGGATGCAGTCTCAAAAACGACGGAATGATCTCTGTTTGTTTCCAAGGCAAACCATTCAATATCACAGTAATCCAAGTCTATGCCCCAACCAGTAACTCTGAAGAAGCTGAAGTTGAACGGTTCTATGAAGACCTACAAGACCTTTTAGAACTAACACCCAAAAAGGATGTCCTTTTCATTATAGGTGACTGGAATGCAAAAGTAGGAAGTCAAGAAACACCTGGAGTAACAGGCAAATTTGGCCTTGGAATACGGAATGAAGCAGGGCAAAGACTAATAGAGTTTTGCCAAGAAAATGCACTGGTCATAACAAACATCCTCTTCCAACAACACAAGAGAAGACTCTATACATGGACATCACCAGATGGTCAATACCGAAATCAGATTGATTATATTCTTTGCAGCCAAAGGTGGAGAAGCTCTATACAGTCAGCAAAAACAAGACCGGGAGCTGACTGTGGCTCAGATCATGAACTCCTTATTGCCAAATTCAGACTGAAATGGAGGAAAGTAGGGAAAACCATTAGACCATTCAGGTATGACCTAAATCAAATCCCTTATGATTATACAGTGGAAGTGAGAAATAGATTTAAGGGCCTAGATCTGATAGATAGAGTGCCTGATGAACTGTGGAATGAGGTTCGTGACATTGTATAGGAGACAGGGATCAAGACCATTCCCATGGAAAAGAAATGCAAAAAAGCAAAATGGCTGTCTGGGGAGGCCTTACAAATAGCTTGTGAAAGAAGAGAAGCGAAAAGCAAAGGAGAAAAGGAAAGATATAAACATCTGAATGCAGAATTCCAAAGAATAGCAAGAAGAGATAAGAAAGCCTTACTCAGCGATCAGTGCAAAGAAATAGAGGAAAACAACAGAATGGGAAAGACTAGAGAGCTCTTCAAGAAAATCAGAGATACCAAAGGAACATTTCATGCAAAGATGGGCTTGATAAAGGCAGATATGGTATGGACCTAACAGAAGCAGAAGATATTAAGAAGAAATGGCAAGAATACACAGAAGAACTGTACAAAAAAATATCTTCATGACCCAGATAATCACGATGGTGTGATCACTGACTAGAGCCAGACATCCTGGAATGTGAAGTCAAGTGGGCCTTAGAAAGCATCACTATGAACAAAGCTAGTGGAGGTGATGGAATTCCAGTTGAGCTATTCCAAATCCTGAAAGATGATGCTATGAAAGTGCTGCACTCAATATGCCAGCAAATTTGGAAAACTCAGCAGTGGCCACAAGATTGGAAAAGGTCAGTTTTCATTCCAATCCCAAAGAAAGGCAAGGCCAAAGAATGCTCAAACTATCACACAATTGCACTTATCTCACATGCTAGTAAAGTAATGCTCAAAATTCTCCAAGCCAAAAAAAAAAAAATTCTCCAAGCCAGGCTTTAGCAATATGTGAACCGTGAACTTCCTGATGTTCAAGCTGGTTTTAGAAAAGGCAGAGGAACCAGAGATCAAATTGCAACATCCGCTGGATCATGGAAAAAGCAAGAGAGTTCCAGAAAAACATCTATTTCTGCTTTATTGACTATGCCAAAGCCTTTGACTGTGTGGATCATAATAAACTGTGGAAAATTCTGAGAGAGATGGGAATACCAGACCACCTGATCTGCCTCTTGAGAAATTTGTATGCAGGTCAGGAAGCAACAGTTAGAACTGGACGTGGAACAACAGACTGGTTCCAAATAGGAAAAGGAGTACGTCAAAGCTGTATATTGTCACCCTGTTTATTTAACTTATATGCAGAGTACATCATGAGAAACGCTGGACTGGAAGAAACACAAGCTGGAATCAAGATTTCTGGGAGAAATATCAATAACCTCAGATATGCAGATGACACCATCCTTATGGCAGAAAGTGAAGAGGAACTAAAAAGCCTCTTGATGAAGGTGAAAGTGGAGAGTGAAAAAGTTGGCTTAAAGCTCAACATTCAGAAAACAAAGATCATGGCATCTGGTCCCACCACTTCATGGGAAATAGATGGGGAAACAGTGGAAACAGTGTCAGACTTTATTTTTGGGGGCTCCAAAATCACTGCAGATGGTGATTGCAGCCATGAAATTAAAAGACGCTTACTCCTTGGAAGGAAAAGTTATGACCAACCTAGATAGCATATTGAAAAGCAGAGACATTACTTTGCCAACAAAGGTCTGTCTAGTCAAGGCTATGGTTTTTCCTGTGGTCATGTATGGATGTGAGAGTTGGACTGTGAAGAAGGCTGAGTACCAAAGAATTGATGCTTTTGAACTGTGGTGTTGGAGAAGACTCTTGAAAGTCCCTTGGACTTCAAGGAGATCCAACCAGTCCATTCTGAAGGAGATCAGCCCTTTGGGATTTCTTTGGAAGGAATGATGCTAAAGCTGAAACTCTAGTACTTTGGCCATCTCATGCGAAGAGTTGACTCATTGGAATAGACTCTGATGCTGGGAGGGATTGGGAGCAGGAGGAGAAGGGGACGACAGAGGATGAGATGGCTGGATGGCATCACTGACTCGATGGACGTGAGTCTGAGTCAACTCCAGGAGTTGGTGATGGACAGGGAGGCCTGGCGTGCTGCGATTCATGGGGTCGCAAGAGTCGCACATGACTGAGCGATTGATCTGATCTGATCTGATCTGATACTGTTCTCCATAGTTGCTCTACTAGTTTGCATTCCCACCAATGTTGTAAGAGGGTTCCCTTTTCTCCACATCCTCTCCAGCATTTTTTATGCTAGCGTAATGTCAAATCCCACTTCTAGTAATTTTTTAAAAAAATATTCATATATTTGGCTGCATCGGGTCTTCATTGCAGTACACAGGATCTTCATTGCGTCGTATGGGGTCTTTCATGGCAGTGTGTGGACCCTCTAGTTGTGGCACATGGGCTTCCTTGCTCTGTGACATGGGGCATCTTAGTTCAGCAACCAGGGATCAAATGCAAGTCCCCTGCATTGCAAGGCAGATTCTTAACCATTGTACTGCCATGGAAGTCCCTTGAAATGTAACTTCTGTATCTTCATTGCTGTACTCTACCTTGTTCCTGACCTTTTCATTGCATCACAAGTCCTGTTTGGACTCCCCCTTGGGCCGTGATGTCCTGTGTCCTTACCCCCTGGCCTCTGGGGGAAAGCTGACAAACGCATGCACACTTAAGCGCCAAGGGCTGATCAGGTGTAAAGTGTTTTCCCTTCTTGTGGTGTCTGCATTTCTTACAGGGGTGAAGACATCCTAAACCAGAGGAATGACTCTCTAGTTGTGGAGTTTCAGTCATCAGCCAGCAGATGCAGGAGGTATCATACTGGGTATGGGGGCTTCTCAGAAGCCCGGGGAATCATCCTGAATGACCACCTGCCTGCTCTGTGTTACATCAGTCCACTTCATGCATCCCACCAGTCTTGTGTGTTTGGTTAGCCTGAGTTGGCTGAAGACAGCAAGCATGTCTGTGGGAATCTCTGTGCATGGGGGGCACACAGTAGGCGCTTCACCCGTGGATGTGTGCATGTGATGCAGGCGTGTGTTTCTGAGTGCCAGTGCTGGTCCGGAAATGAGCCAGTTCAGTGTAAAGCTGCAGTGCCTCTCTTGGCCCCAGCCCGCTTCGTGCCCATCCACAGCATGAGCGTGTGTCCCCAGCCTCCAGCTGTACTCCATGGTATGTTCACAAAAGTCAGGCCCAGGAGTCTGCACTCTGGGCAGAACAATCGTTCTCTCTCCTGGTTCTGTGAATGAGTGTCATTCCCATCTCGTGCCTCCCTTACGCCAGTCACTGTCACCAAAGCCACCCTGGGGAGTTCCCAGTAACTACAGGGTTGGAGTGGTGAGCCTCACCACGGGGAAGACTAGGGTCCCAGCCTGCCTTACGTGAAGGTCACTTCTTGGGCTCCCAAACTGAATAACTTTGGGTAATGTACTAAGGATGAATTAAAATGCTAATAGGCTACATGTTCTGGGTATTTTAACCTTCCCTGATCTGAAATTTAAATGAAATGCCTTAGGTGCTCTCGAAGTCTTGCCAGAAGCACATTGAACATCACCCCTTTGACAGCAAATTTAAAATACATCCTGGTCTCACGGGCAGAGCTGGGAGGATAAGCAATATTTATTTTATGATCGTTTTATTTGCGTCCTTTACAGCAACATGACATGCATATGCTCTTTTACTCAAGATAGCAATTAAGCTAAAAAAATACCAAACCTCACTTATTTTTTTAAGTTTCTTTGAACCCTCGAATCCTCTCATTATAACAACATTTGATAGCAGTACATTGGATTTTGGGCACCCGAAGCTATTACAAAGCCCTTTTTGGAGATTTCCTTCACGTTCAAACCTTGTGACAGTACCATGAGGGTACTGTTTTATCATGAGGGCTGCAGAGAGAGCGATGGCATGGCTTTTCTGTCATCACATCACTGGTTTATGGCAGGATCGTGGTCAGGAGGTGGCCGTCCTGGCTCCCAACTCCAGCCTGTGTCTCCTAGACTGAGAAGGAGATCTGAGCAAAATGATGACAAGGTGACTTAAACTAACTGCTGGAAAAGCACAGAGCGCTCGTTTGGAGGGCGTGGCAGTGCCTTACAATGGGTAGTTCTGTTGTCTACACGGGGGCCAGATTTCTCTGTCTACTGAGCTGAAAAAACAAGTCTGTTTCCTTCCATCACTTAACGAGTCACTTCCTTATTATTAGTTGAATTAGCCCCTTTATTTTCCCCTTACTAAGAGGAAGGAACACTATTTTTTTTTTCCTTAGTCTGTCTAGTTATCAGGTTTCTGGTCACTTCGTAATTACATCTTGAGGGAATAGATATTAATTTTCTTGCACAAAAAGCCCGAGTTCCTTGATGACACACCATGATTCAATTTCCGTCCTCTCTGTCGTTGCCTGCATCCCTTCCTCTTTGCACATTTTTCATGGTGAGGAAGAGTGATCGTGTCAAATATATCAGAAGGAAGGATGGATTCGGGAGGGGTTTGACGACTTGACTGATTAGCAGAGATCAGAAGAAGGCTCATAACCGTGAAAACCACTGCAGCATGGAGTTTTAACAGCTCTTTGGGGATCTAGTTAATGAAAGAATCACTACAGAAACACAGCCGTGCAAAAAAAAGGCGGGGGAGAAAGAAAAGAGCAGACACATTCCAATATAACATTCTGGGGCTATGTCATAAGAGGAAATACACTCATAATTTCTGTTTACACATTGCAGTAATTACCATCTGCTTTAAGATTATTTTCAGTCTTCTGACAAAGTTGTGTAGGTACTCCCTCTTTCACATATTAGGAGAGAGGTCTAGTACTGGTTGCAACTTGTCCTGAAGATTTTTTTCCCTCCTGAAGAACGGAATTCTAAAACACCCTTGCTATACTGCTTGATTAGACTGGCCTTCATCTGGTCCTTGCTCACCTTCACCATCATCATTTCCCCGTGAACCAGGCCTCTGCACTCAGGTGAATGTTACACTGGGCATTACGTTTAATTTGTGTGTGTGTGTGGGGTTATCCTCTTTCCTTTCTCCCTTATGCAGTGTCTACGAACCGGATAGAAACGTGTTAAGGAGGAAAGAACGAGAAAGAAGAAACCAGGAAGCTCAGCAGGACGATGGCGCATTTAATTCGAGTTACTCCCTCTTTAGTGAACCCTACAAGGTAAATGGTTTCCACGTGTTCTTCTTCACCCTCTCTTTCCTCTTGCTTAACCCCATGGGATGGCAGTTTTGACTACAGGAGCTGGCCAACCCAACTTGAGACAGCTCAACCCCTAAATATGGGGTCCCCCCCGACAAATTTTGGTGTCTCTTTCACATATCTTTGCTGGCTGGTCCCTCAGTGAAATACAACTTTTATTGAAGATGAACGTCTGTGTGCTATGGTTTTTATCCATAATTGACTTCATCTCTGCACTGATTTGCAAAGTCAGGGCTGTTTGTTATGTTTTCTAAACTGTTGGGAAACAAACACTAAAAAGAGGTTGGGTCCCGTCTTTGTCGCACGTAGCTTATCCTAGGAGCAGGGTACTTGATATGGTTCATAAGAAAAGAACTGTTGGATTGTTTCTTATTTCTGCTGAAGGCCAGAAGTATAACCTCGCTTCCAAAATGAAATTCTCTTCCCAGATTTCACTCATTTCTCAGGCTGCTTGGAAGTGAGCATAGTTCAGGCCGGGGACTTAGAGGAGATTGAGTGCCATGGTGCCCCCTTAGCCTGCTGCCCCGGGACCGCTGGCTGGGTGACAGACACGGTGCTGTACTCTCTGGCTTCTTCTGTCTGTCCCTCTGGGTTTCTGATGAGAATAATTCTTTATTTAGACATTGGAAGCAAAACAATTTGAGCCCAATCTGGACTTTCAAGGAAAACTTACAGTGGAATGAAATAAAGAAAGGAAAAGGAAATCCACTTTTAAGGAAAACCTTAGTCCAGACCATTTGGTGACATGGCGATAGTAAATTTCCTAGTTTCCTTGGCTGCGGCACAAGACCAAGGAGAGACGCTTCATTTGTGCATTTTTTGTGCATGCTGAGGCTGGTAGCAGTGGTCCAGCTCTGGTGAGATGCTGAGAGTAGACAGATGTCTTCAGAAACACTGAGTCTGATCAAATCTTCCTGTTCCCATTCTGAATGTGGCGGGTCTGTCTCTTTCAGTGATAAGGGTGCCTCTCCTTCCATCATCCCCCTGTGTTTCTGTGAGCTCTAACTGAAGTGTGGGTGTTGTGTTCTCTCTCTAGACTAACAAGGGGGATGAGCTCTCCAACCGGCTCCAGAACACTTTAGGCAATTACGATGAAATGAAAGACTTTCTCACGGATCGATCAAACCAGAGTCATCTTGTGGGTGTTCCCAAACCTGGGGTTCCTCAGGCTCCCGTGACCAAGATTGATGAACATTTTGTGGCAGATTCAAGAGCCCAGACTCAGCCAGCATCGGTCTGCAGCACCACATCCTCCACCCCAGCAGCTGTCCCCGGGCAACAGAGTAAGCGGGGCACCATGGGCTGGCAGAAGGCTGGGCACCCGCCATCCGATGGCCAACAGAGAGCAAGTAAGCACGGACACAGAACGCTTGATCTGAACAGATCTGCTCACCCAGAAAATCGTAGTAAAAATCCCAGCCCCAGTGTGTCAAGCCCCTCCTCCTCATCTTCCTCTTCTTCTTCTTCCAACTCAGCACAACAGGGCACTCTCAGGACCTTGCTTGGCGATGGCGTTGGCAGACAGCAGCCGCGGACCAAACAGGTGTGCAATGTCGAGGTGGGTCTTCAGACCCAGGACAGGCCCCCTGCTATGGGAGCCAAGCACAGCGGCAATGGCCACTGCGTGCAGAACTTTCCTCCCTCCCTGGCTTCGAAACCCAGCCTTGTCCAGCAGAAGCCTACTGCCTATGTGCGGCCCATGGATGGCCAAGATCAGGCGCCCGATGAGTCTCCGAAGCTAAAGTCCTCTGCAGAGACTGGCGTGCACTGCTTGTACAGGGGTGTCCCGGCCACCAAGTCGGAGTCAGCCAGAGCCAAGGCCAAGCTCTCCAAGTTCAGCATCCCCAAACAAGGAGAGGTGAGTCTTTTCTCAACACCATGTACATGCATCTGAGTTGTTCCGAGTGCTGACCTGACAGTTCTGAATTTCACTCCCTGTTTGTTTATTTTGATGTGTGACTAATGTCACATGGTGGGATTTGTAGCCATCAATACAGAAGGGTATATGCAGCCATAATGACTCTTAAAATCTCAAATTGATTATAATAAGAATATTTTTAAGTACCAGCATATGCAGCTGTGGTGTGTCAGCTCGTTCAGGAAGGAATGCCTTGGAGTAATATAGTTCAAGGGGTGTGTGTGTGTGTGTGTGTGTGTGTGTGTAACAAGGCAGTGTTGTCAGAGATTTTGTATGTGGGAAAAAAGTACGTCAAAGCTTTTAGTGTGTAAAGAGGTTAATTTGTATGTAAAAGAGTTCAGAAAGAAATTCAACATTTTTGACAGTTTTGAAATGTTCTAGGAAAAACTTCACAAGGTAGGCCTCATCATGTCTTCTAAAGTAATTGTTAAGTGATTCAGTATTGAACATGGTGATTATTCAAAAGTTTCAGGTGTCCTATCTATATTATAATATCTGAGATCTGGACTCATTGATGTTAAGTGAGAATTCTCCTTGTCCTGTGAAAATGATGTTAGGTTATATGAAGAGAGTGAAATCTTTTAGTTCAGGATCTTCTGGTTTGCATGTTGAGTTTACTCTAGAGTGCTTTTTCATTGCATTACAAAATATATAGGATGAATATATGGAATATTAGACTTTAAAACAAGTAAATCCCAATCACAGAGTTAGCAAAGAGGCTGTGGCTAGTCACCTGAACAGTAAATCTGGGTGGAAGATGAGGTTCTGTTTGAGAAAATCACATCTCGTATTCTATTCCAAATAGATGACAGTTGCCAAGATCACATGAAGAAATATGACTGTACATTTTGTTTGTTTGTTTTGCTGTGATATGGTATACTTACTAAAATACAGTGTAAGCTCAAGAACAATATACTTAGGAACTCTTCATGGAGTTGGTTTTTTTTTTGACATATTCTTTTCGAAAGACGGAACAACAGTGACGGCCAAAATATTCTTTGTATCTTAACTTGATCTAGTAACCAAATGAAACAGATGATTTGGCATTTTTCACCGTGGGTCCGACAACTCAGCCACTGTCAGCTCTTCTATGCATTTCTGATTTCTCATCTCAGAAAGCACCAGGTACCTACTGAGAGATCAATGTATTCCCCTTAAAGAAGACACATTTATTACTCTGAGATGTTTACACAGGTTCTCATGAGGAAATTAAGTGACATGCATACCAATGACTTCTTTTGATTATTCGTTTATGATGGATCCCAAAAAGTGTTTATTAGGAATTAATGAAAGCAAAATGTAACTTCTGTAAGCATTCACGTTTCTAAACGTTTGTAGGAAACATACCTAGATACCTGCTGACAAAATTGAATTCATCCAGCTCTTTGATTTTTCTTATCCTCATCAAACAAATGGTCTGTACCAGCCAATGACGCCTGACTTATTTTTGAACAGAGGTGACCATAATCACCAGGAATCCCTTCATAATTTTAATTCCCAGTGATTCCTTGTTACAATGATTTTTTTTATGCACCAAAGAAACTTAAAATTTATTGGGTAACAATTTATTTACTTTGGAACCTAATGAGCTTGGTAAAGCTCTGGTGGAAAGTCTGTTTCTGACAACCAGGGCAGCCTTATGTGGACAACTCTTTAGTTTTCACTGGGCTTTTGGGTATGTCCTTGCTCACGTGGACGCTCCCATGATGCCCGTCTCAGACTCCAGATTGAGAATGACACCCTGTGCAAGTGTTGGTAATCACAGAAAGAGGGACATGCTTGAGACAGAGATGCAGACGGAGAGAAATGAGAACTTTTATACGAGAAGTGTTTCATTCCCCCCACATGGAATGACATTGAACTTTCTCCAAGGTATATTTCAAAGAGGTCAATCATGCATTGAGGAAAAGAGGTAATGTTGTTTGTAGAACAAAGTTAAATTTGATGGGGTTTTTTGTTTGTTTGGTGGGGGAGAGTATATGCAGTCTTTATTTTAGCAAAAAGCTTTGCATATTAGGGCGATTATGCATATTAGGGACACTATGGTAATTTGGATCATGTAACTCTTATGTGTTCAGCCAGTCTGCTATTATAATAACACGACTCTTTCCCATGGGCAGCAGGGTGGTACCTAAAAGTGAATGTTCCACTTCCTGTCCTTCAAGCTCAAAGGGTTTGTTGGTTGGTTTGTTTCTTTACAGTACCCCCAAGAGTTTAAAAAATACCCTTTGTAGACATATCATTCAATATTTATAAGACATTTCTATAAAGGCACAGTCATAATAGAAACTGAAGAATTATATCAACTAGTTGGATTTGAAGGTATATTTGCTGTTATTTTTTGGAAGGAATAAAACAGGGTGGTGAGCCATTTAATAAATGTTAATGCCTCTGTATTTTTTTACACAGATACCAGCTCTGTGGAAATGTCCTTTCAGTAGTACTGATGTTCTTTTCTCTGAGATAGAGCATATGTTTCTTAGGAAAATTGACACAGGAGATGACCCGAAGGGACCTTGTGTTATTTGACTACACTTTTTCAAGATGTTAGCTGTAGAGCAAGACTTAAGACACTGTGAAGAATTTGGAGACTCAAAAGAAGCATTGGGTAAAAATGACGTGAAAACCAGGGAAGTGAAAATATAACTATACGTATGGTACTGGGAAGGGCCGATCCTCATAAGAAAAGCAAATCAATAGCTAGGTGGAATGTGGTGTGAAAGATTAAAAAAAAAATTTAAAACATGATCTCTGTCTCCAAGAAATTAAGGAGACTCTAGCACTTCACTTTTAATTTGCCATTTCTCTCACTTATAATCCAAACTAAATTTAAAATCGGGCTTCTAGCCCTAGGAAAATTCCCTTACCTTCATAATCCTTAGAGTGGAAAAAATTCTTTGTTGTTTTTAAAAATGGAGAACTTGAGAATCTCTCTTGTCTGATTTACACTTGGTAAATTCTTCCTTCTTTCCGACATGTGCACCCTATCTGCTGCCGTGGCGAAATTATTTGTTACCATTCTTTCATCTTCAATAATAGGTAATTAGTGTAGAGAAATTTCAGTGCAGTTTGATGTGGAAGTGAGAGACCTCAAGGGACTTCCTTCACCGATACACCTGCCTCTTGGCTGGCTGTTCCCAGCTCAGTTTTGTGTTTAATGAAAAACATATTTTTGTTGTTATAGCCAAGACTTTCACTTCTGATGCTACCCCTCATTAAGTGAGCCCTCCCGGGGGTGCCACTTGGAAGGGTGACTCCTGTGTGGTAGGAGCCAGGAGCTTTGAGGAATGGCTGAAGCAGGCATATTGGAGTGCTCTAAGGCAGGGCGCACTGACTCTTCTGGTGGAAGTGAATTATTTTTTGTCTCATGCACACACATACACAATTAGTATTTTGCCCTTAACATGTAAAATGTAATTTACTGTTAACTTAGAGGGGGCAAATATAGGTTGTGAGACCTAATATTTATACTGTCTTGGGGTCCTGTTTAGGAAAAAAAAGCATAGGAAAATATTTTACACTTGAAATATTTACAAAAACACATTGTTGGGGCTCCTCTTGGGACCTTGGGAGGAACCTTGGCTCCAGAGCCCCTGAAGCTTATGCTTGATTAGTTTCACAGTGCCTGTCTTCGGCTCATGGGCTAATAAGACACTGCTATTTGAAATAAGAGGTGAAATTATCTAAAAAGATAATTTCAGATTGGAAAAGTGTGCTTCATATTAGTCTTCATATTAGTGTGCTTCATATTATATGCTTCATATGTGCTTCATATTAGTTGGTAGAATTAAAAAATACGTATTTTTATCCTAGGTGCTGTAGGCAAAACAAAAATTGGGCAGTGCTATAAAAAAGACTAATATGTAGTGCAGTGGAGACAAAATATGAGCCTTGGTCTATGAAATCAGTTTGTTTGGCACGCTACAGCTTCAGCGGTGGCATTCAAAAACATTCATGTTTTAGTTTCTGTTTGCTATTAATTTAAAAAATGGCAGTAACTAACCCGGTCTTGCAGAGGGCTTGAGTGGCTGGGAAAAGAACGCGTTTGCAAAGTCAGGAAACCCATGACTACTGCCCCTCCCCAGGGAAAGAGACACCTATATTTGAATATCATTTAGTAGGCTGTATGTTTGGAGTTTTCTTAGTGGTTGATAATTCATCTACAAGAACACATTGACCGTTTTTGGTTGATCAGATTTCTGTTTTTAAAAGAAGTCATTAAATCTCTTAAGATGTATTGATTAATCATAGCATTTTCATGACGGGCATTTTAAAATCACCATTTATACCACAAATAAGAGCAGAAAGATAAAGCACCTTGATTTCATGAAACAGCTTCCTAGAAAAGCAATTAACTGATTTTTTTCTTTAAAGTTCACAGAAGATGAATGAGGTAGGCTTCCTACATCCTGTTCATCTCGGTTACCTTTGTATGAAAATGGATTTCTTCCAAATGAAAGTCGGCACCAGCCTGTCGGAGGAAGAAGGCGTCTGCAAAGCAGTGTGTACATTACATATTCATACCAGGATAAATTTCTTAATTACATCTGAGCTGCTTAATGTTCTCAAATCAAAGGATGCTCTCTGATTGCTCCCTGATGGAAAGAGGGTGTGTGGCCAGCCTGTGGTCCCACTGTTTTGGCCTCATCCTGCCTGTCACGACAGCCTCCATCCGCCCACAGTGTGGCCTAGCAACAGCATCAGTGGTTATACTCTGTGCTTCTTGCATCCTCTTTTCTCTCGGGAAGTCTCAGAGAACTGGTACCGCTTAGACTCAGAAGTGGAGACTCACAAATTTGATCTCAGATACGGTGGGACGCAAGAGCTTGTTTTCCGTCTTACAGGTGGGTCGTCCTAAAGGTCACAGCAGAGGCTGGCAAGTGGAAATGCTTCTGTAGTTTTCGGTACTCTTATGTTCAGCCAGCCTGTTTTGGTACTCTTACATTTACCCTAAAAGGTAAAGCACTCAGTCACTTTAAAATGACTTCAGTTGCTCTAATCTTATATTGAAAATGGTGGAGAAAGCATATTAAAATGTGACCTGTTGGGGGAAGGTACAGGTATCTTTTCCCATCCCCCTTCCCCTCTGGCTTCTCTAGATTCATATTATAGAGTTTTCCAGCCATGCGGTGGGAAGCTACTCCCAGTGATGGAGGCGTTGCAGGCAGGACATGGGTAGAGGCGGGTGGCAAGCCACTTTATTTTCCCCATATATTTTATCAGTTCTCATAAAGCTTCCTGTCCCAGATGTCATCTGGACAGATGACGGGTCTGTTTTCCCTTAAATGGCAACCTTGGGGGCGTTACTCCAGAGCCTGAAGACTGGGAGTTGGGAGTCACTTGCAAAGATGCTGTGTGGTCCAGCATCTCCTCCATCCTGCACAGTCCAGGGAGGAAAGCCTCTTCTTATGTGTTGCATCCTCTCTTGGGCAGAAATCACGTGCAGGCCTTTGGACACTGGGCTGGCACGGGGCTCAGCGAGATGACCAGGTCTCTGGACACCCACAAGGACCAGGTTTCCATCCTGGTTCTGACACTTGTTAGCCATGTGACCAGGAGCCAGGGCTTTAACTTCCCCTCCATTTCCATTCTTGTGGAGTGGAGAGATTGATCGTATCTGCTCGACAGAGTTACCAGAGGGTAGATGAGATAAAGTCTGTAATGTGCTTAGCATGGTGATATCATGGTAGGCGTTCAAAAATTACTGGCTACATTTTTCTCGTTTAAAATGCCCCTGAAACAACAAAAGCTAGCAAAATATAAAAATGAGGGTGTTATTGAAAGTGGTTCTGCTTGTATGTGAGTTGGAGGTGTAGTGGCTCCATGACAAGAGGTGGGAGGAGAAAGAAATATGAAATCCTGCAATTTCTTTAGTGTTTATTTGTTAAAAGTCTCTGCAGTCGTGAAGACTGAGATTATCCTGGATTAATACGGCAAAGCCTGAGTGACACAAGTCTCCCTTATTTAACGCTTAGCCCCGTCCTGAGAGTTTATTGCTGAATCTGGCATGGAATTTCTCAGTCTATGTTTTCGGTTTTTCTGAGCTATTATTATCTGCCGTGGACCACATCATTCTTGAGTTTTACTTCCAGTTCCATGAAATATAAAATCAACAAGACTGGGGCTGAGAAGAGACATTAAAATGTTCAGGGAGCACATATTTAGAATGACTCATTGAAACAGATCTCTTTGCAGGCATAGAGTATTAAACAGCGTGTTTAATTGAGCCGAGCGGCAGCATCACTCACCCACGTGAGGAAGCTGCATTAGTGATATCCTGCTGTTTACACACTCCATCCGGGGCTGCGCAGGGGACCAGTGGCCTGCCGGCCACCCCGGGATATGGCAGTTTTCTGTTCTGACCCAGTTCGGGCTTCAGGACCAGCAGACACTTTCACAAATTGGTTGGCTTAGATCAGCAGAAATGTATTGTCTCACAGTTCTGGAGGCTGGAAGCCCGAAATCAAGGCGTCAGCAGAGTTGGTTTCCTTGGAGGCTTGTGAAGCGGGTGTTGCTCCAGGCTTCTTCTCCTTGACTTGTAGATGGCAATCTCTTCCTTGTGTTCTCGGGGTGTCTTTCCTCGCCTTACCTGCATCTGTCCCATTTTCCTCCTATGGTAAGGCCATCAGTCACTTTGGCTTAGAGCCCGCCCAGATGGCCTCACTTTAACTCAGTTACCTTTGCCAAGACCCTATTTCCATCTAAAATTTAAAACTGTGAGGATCACAGTTGAATGCAACAGTGCCCATTGATAGCATTTTTATGACTGCTTGATAATGTAAGTGCTTAGTGATGTAAGTGCTTAGAACAGGGGTGGGCACCTGGTAAACACTCAAAATATCCACAGTAACAAAACCAGCTACAGTTATTATTATATGTGGTCATAGTAGCTCTGGCTGCTTCACATGTCTTTTCTGATGTGCTCACCCCTAGATGGTTTGAGAGCTCAGAATCTGGAAATTGAGATGAGGTGGATGAAGCTCAGTAGATTTGGAGTGCCTTGTGACGGCAAGGATTTCTGTTTTGTTTTGACTGCTTTGTTTATGGAAGCACCCCTGACAGTGCCTGGCTCAGTTAGATATTTGTTGAATCAGTTGATTAATGTAAGGACGTGGGTGAAGGAAGTCACTCCCTTCCAACCACTGACCTCCTCTCTTTGGGGCCCCGGTCATTTCTGCTGAGCCTTTTATGGGAAGAAAGGAGGCTGATGCTTCCAACAAGTAATTTATAGCTGCTGTGCCGAAGGGCAATGGGAACCATATTTACTGATGTATGTAAACACAGCCCAAGTGAAATAAACCACGGAGCTATATGCAGGCCTTGGAAACAAAAGCCCAAGCAGGCTGGGCCTCTGCCAGGGGTGCTGTGTATGTGCTTGGCCTCTTTCTCCCTGTTCTCCTTTGTCTGATTTCCATGAGCAGAAGTCCTGGCTGGGGGGCAGGGCGTGGGGTGGGCTGTGTTTGTGATTCTTCGGTCTCCAGCCACGTGATGTGAGACGTGGGAACAAGCAGGGCACTGAGGGTGCTGGGGGCGCAGGGCAGTGCCCACACCGTCACACTTTCTGCCATGAGAATCAAGTGTTCATGTACTGCCAAGAGCCTAGGATACAGGGGTTCTTAGAGGCCCCTGCCAGTGAGCGCCGATTCCCAGAGTGTCCCACGGCCCTTTTCCTCTGGATGTCATTCTCTGTTTCTGTCACAATCCTATTCCAGTTACTCGTGGTAATCCACCGTTTCATAATTTACAGAAACATAATCCACATCCAGGTTTTTTGCCATTTTCCAGACACATCCTTCAGTAATATTGCTGGTTACCTAGCGTTCAGGTCTATGCAGCCCTTGGTCAACGCAGTAAAGGGTTGACCCATTTAAGTGTGTGACCAGGAGGATAAACAGTGAAAAATAGAAAGATGTTCACATTCAGCAATGTATCAGCCCCTCCTTTCTCCCTTTAATTCTCAGAAGTCTTGAAAATCTCACAGAGAGCCTTGGTGATGGAACGTCTTCTCCAAACCTCCGTGGTGTATCCGGCTCCTCCCTTGACAGCTCTGTACAGGTTCCTCCCGTCTGTGTTCCAGCTCCACAGCCTAGAGGCAGCTCACAGCCTCCAGGGAGGCCGCCCCGTCTTTGGATACTCTCGCCCTTCCTATGTGGACCTGCAAATCAACCTGTCACTTGGGCTTCTTGGCTTTAGATTTGCTTCCTGGAACTTCGGTGGTGGTCTATTTCAGTTCTGTTTTTTTGTTGTTGTTTTCTTTTCTTTTTTTCTTTTTTTAAACTATTAACTCCCGTAGGTTAAATCCTCACCATGTCCCTCTGGACAGTACTCCTTGCAGCATCATGCCACCCTTTCCTAATAGATATCAAGTCCATTTAAGTGTGAGTTTTCAGAGTGGCTTTCTTTGCTTCATCATGGCCTGTTTTAATCACTCCTTTTTAACCTTTTGTAAGTGGTGGTAAGTATTAGGGAAAAAGAAAAAAGCAGAGCAGAGGAAGGGGCGGGGGTGCATGTGATGTCGGGTCGGGACTGGGTTGCAGCGCTAGAAAGAGCGGTTAGGACAGTCCTCAGTGAGTGAGGGAGATTTGAGCAAGAAGAAAGTGAGGGAGTCTGCCAGGAAGACGGCTTGAGAGGGTGTCAGGTAGGGTAGGATAGAGACCCTCACCCTGGAATAGCAGCAAGGCCTATGCTGCCCCCGAGTGCAAGGGGAGGAAGAAGACCGGAGGGCAAGCCCACCAGCTGAGCCCTCTCAGCCACAGTAAGGACAGTGAGTGAGAATGGGGAGCCGTTGGTGGAGTCTGAGCACAGATGTCGTGATCTCACTTAGGCGTTACAGGGATCTGACTTAGGTGGTCCGAAGATCAGTCTTGCCGTTGTATCAAGAGCAGACTGTACCCAGGCAGGAATAGAAACTCTGCTGGCAGACTGCTGCCCTGATCCAGGGGAGCAATGATAGCAGTGAGTTCAAGGTGGTGGCAAACACAATGAAGCTGGACTCGATCCACACGGAAGGAGAGTCGGGAAGGTTTTCTAATGGCTCGGATGACAGATGGAGAGGAACAGAGGTCAGATTTTGACCTGAGCAGCCGAAAGGAAGTTGCTGTCAAGTGAGATGGGGAAAGCTATATGGGAAGCAGGGTTTGAGGGGGATAGCAGAAGTGCAATGGCACCCCACTCCAGTACTCTTGCCTGGAAGATCCCATGGATGGAGGAGCCTGGTAGGCTCCAGTCCATGGGGTCGCTAAGAGTTGGACACGACTGAGCGACTTCACTTTCACTTTTCACTTTCATGCATTGGAGAAGGAAATGGCAACCCACTCCAGTGTTCTTGCCTGGAGAATCCCAGGGATGCGGGAGCCTGGTGTGCTGCTGTCTATGGGGTTGCGCAGAGTCGGACACGACTGAAGCGACTTAGCAGCAGCATGGGTTTATTGAGTGTGAGATGTCTATTAGACATCTATGTGGAGGTAATAAGTAGGCACCCAGATTGGAGTGACAATTCTGGAGTTTAGTAGAGAAGAAAATCTGCATCTGGGCCACAGATAGAGATTTGGGAGTTTTCCACAAACATGTGGTATCGAATGCCTTGAGGCTGGACGGTCTCCCAGAGGTTGAGCGTGGCTGAAGAGCAGAGCTGAGTGCTGGTGCAGTCTGGGGGCAAGGGGTTGATGGGTAAAAGGAAGCTGTAAAGGAGACAGAAAAGAGTGAGTAGGTTGGAAGACAACAACGTGCTGTCCAAAAGCCACAAGGAGAGAGGGTGTTGAGATGGGGAGAGAATGATCACCAGGGTCGATTCTGCTGGTACTGGATTTAGTAACATGGAAGAAAGGTTTTGGGGCCAAAGCCTGTTTGGTTTGAAGAGAGAATCAAGCAGAGGAATGAGAGACATTGCATATAGATAACTCTTGCCAGAAGTTTTACTGTAAAGATCAGCAAAGATTTTACAAATAGCGTGTCTCCACTGTAAAAACTTGGATGACATTAAGAAAACAAAGGAGAAAAAAAAATCCCTTGTAATCCCGCAATCTGGAAAAAAAATCACAACTTACATTTGGTATGGATCCTTCTGGGCTTTTCCTGTACTTCCTCCTGTCTGGAATTGGGATGCAGCTGTTAGATTTGGTCATCATCCCATTCATTTTTCTAACGTACCTCAACAGGGTGCTATGTCATTGAACAGTCTTTGACAGCATCTGATGCTTGTTCTTTTGCATCTCATTTGGTTGGGAGACTTCTTCAGTGGCTTTATCCTGTGGAGGTACCACAATTTATTTATATCATCCTTTTCCTGGGCACTGAAGCTGTTTTGGGGTTTTTTTAAATTATTGTAAATTATTCTGCAATGAGCAGCCTAATAAATAAATTTTGTGTTGATATAATATTTCCCAAGAAAAAATTCTTAGACAACTAGTTTACAATTCCAAAATGAACAAGAGCATCTCATATATAATCTTTTGTGAATCTTCTGTTCATGTCCTTTACTCATTTTTCTGTTGAAGTATTTGTATGTTTTCTTACTGAGAAAATGAAAGTGAAAGTCACTCAGTCATGTCCAAGTCTTTGCCACCCCATGGACTATACATTTCTTGGAATTCTCCAGGCCAGAATACTGGAGTGGGAAGCCTTTCCCTTCTCCAGGGGTTCTTCCCAACTCTGGGTTCTTTAAAGTTGACCTTTCCTAAATATATTGTAAGCAGTTTTTAGTCTTTCGATTAACTTTGTTTAGTAGAGAAATTAAATTTTGTATCCTTCCTGTGATGTCTTTCTTTGTAATTATGGTTTACAAGGCTATTTCCATAGGTATATTGAAGAGTTAAATCTAACGTATGAAACCCATGGAAGAACTAGATGAAAAGTTATATATCAGAAACTTATTTTGCTGTAAGGTGAAGCTTTGCATACTTATTTTTTCAAATAGTCAAAGTCCAGTATAACTGATTAATTAGTATATCTTTTCACTATAATTTCAGTAAGAAAAAAGATAAATAGAAGTGTGATACAGCTGTAGGTAGGGATCCTATGATACACTTTCTTGTAAAAACTGGGAGGACTTAAAATACTCCATCCTTTTTTCAAGACCTGCCCCTAAGCGCCACCACTTTGGCAGTCTGCTTCAAGCATCCAAGAACTTCTTTTCTTCTAAATTCCTATCATGTCCACGTGTGATGTATTGTCATTGTGTGTTCACTCACTAAGTCATGTCTGACGGTGTGACCCTATGGACTGCAGCATGCCAGGCTTCCCTGTCCTTCACCATCTCCCGGAGTTTGCTCAAACTGAGTCAGTAATGCCATCCGTGGTGCTGTATTACTGTGTGTTATTATTTACTTCTATTATTTACTTCTCTTTGTGTCCGTCTGATCTCACAAATATCTTGTAAGTATCACAAATATCTGATCTCACAAATATCTTGTCCATCTGATCTCACAGATATGTTGAGATCAGGGTTCCCCTCTCATTTATCTTTGCATTAATGATGAGGATTCTATTTGATGTAGTACTGAATTATTTTGTTCCTGAGGTCTGGGCATTGCATTTCTGCACTGGTAAGTAGAGACAGACCTACTTTAATTGGTTTGAATAATATTCTGTGATTTAGTGACAGAAATAAAGTCTAGAATGAAGTTTAAGCATAGCGTATAATCTGACCCAGGCTTTATCTTTATCTGCTTAACTAGAGTTCTTGCTGGTCCTAAGCATGTCATTTTCTTTCACTCTCTTCTCTGTTTATGCTTGGGAGTGCTGTCCTTTCCTGGTCTGCCTGCCAAATTCTCTTTTTTCCCCAGGCCAGTTCTTCTTAAAAAATATAACAGTAATACTTGGAAGTTAGAAAGTCACCACCTAGAATTGCACATTGTTGATATATTGGCACAAGGCTTTCCATCTTTCTCTCTCTCTTTTTTTTTTTTTTTGGCCACTCTACCATGTGGCATGTGGGATCTTAGTTCCCTGACCAGAAATTGAACCTGTATCCCCTACATTGGAAGCACAGTCTTAACCACTGGACCCCCAGGGAAGTCCCTCCATCTTATTCCTGATACTTTTCTGTTTCATCACTCATTGTTTTTATTAACAGGTTAGATGTTCATTTAAACAATTTAAATAATGGAGAACAATGAAATTTTAAAACCAGCTCAGATCCCACCATCCAGAAAAAGAAAGATATAAGATGAACTTCACTCCAGATAATACTTTTTCCCAGATAATACTTTTTCCTTCTCTCTCTTATTTCTTTAGATTTATCAAACACAGAACCACTCTTGAGTTCTGTCATATGTTCCTCTGATATGCCTGTTATTTCTTATAGATGTTTTGTTCTTTCTACTTAAATACCTGAAGAATTACTTCTTTTAAATTCTGTGGCTTAATGAAAATGTTTCAGTACTGAGCATTTCCTGAAACATAGGGTGTTTTTTCAGTCTTTTAAGATTAGTTCATTTTTCTAGTTCAGGGAATTTCTTTTATATTAAGTGTTTGCACATATTGGTTTTGATTTGCCTTTTAATTGAATTATCCTTATGTTGAGTCAGATTGGTCTTTTTTGCAGTTCTATTAATATTAATTTCTTTCTAATTGCTTTGATCTGTATTTTTTCACCTGAAATCACTGTTATTTTTCTTAATCCTTTTCTCTGTGTCAGTGATTCAGAAACAGTTTCCATTCTGTTTCTTACAGTATCTGATTTTTTGTCATTAGTTGTATCACATGATTGTATACCTTAGTGGGAAAAAAAAAAGAGATTATGCCCCTCCCTTGTCATATTTTCCCAAGAATTTATAAAATTCTGCTTCTCATTTCTGTCTTACTAATTATAAGATTAATTTATTGCCATAGTTCAGGGTTTTATTTTTCATGAAAAAGTTATAAATCATACTCTCCTTTACTCACACTATTAAATTTTGGTTCTTCCTTTTAATGGGCATTTTTCCAGTAACATAATCCTCAGAAAAAGAAGCATCTCTATTATAAATAAATTAGAGCACATTTTTATAATAGGTTCCAAAAACAGCAGCTTAAAAACAAGACAAAAGTTAATTTCTCTTTCATTTTAAATCTGAGATGGCATGCTGGTTCTGCTTGGTGATATCCAGTCATGGACTCAGGCTCCTTTATCCTGTTCTGTGATCAGTAGGACTGTTAGGCTCATGCATGTGATCCAAGATGCTGTGTTCCTTTCCAGACTGGACAGATGGAAGGGGAAATGTGGGGGGAGCGTGTCCTGCACTTTAGAGGTTCAACTTGGAAGGAGTGCAGACCACTTTCTTTCATATTCCATTGGCCCGAATTAGTCACCCAGCTCTCTGAGAGTCAAAGAAGGCTGAGAAAATTGTCCAGTCTTTATGCTGGGTCATCTTGTGCCCTGAGAAAAATTTTATATTCTGGAAGAAGACATGAATAGAGACAGGCGGAAAGCAGGCAGTCCCTTCTGTACGGTAGTCACTACTTTATATCCGTGGCTGCTCGTTTAAAGGTTTAGCTCTCATGGTTTCCATGAGCCTTTCAAAGGAAGGAATCATTTTCTCCTTTCTCACTTCTCCAGTGTTTGAGTCCAACATTTTTTGTTGAATTGTTATTTTTGAATTAGGATGACACAGTCTATGTAATTTTCTGAGTTTCTGGATGGATGGGATCTATAAATTCATAAAGTGTTTAAGGACATTGTAGACATTTTTGACAAATAGAGAGAGGCTCCCTATTAAGTTATTATATATGATAATTGCCCCTGACATCAGTGATAGTTACAAAGTATATAAATTTGATTGAAGTAAGTATAAATATAGCCAGTAATATAGGTTCTTTCTACTCAATATGAAAATTTCTTTGCCTAATATGTGGATTCCTATCTAAATTCATGAGTTCTCTTCTGACATTTGGGTTAAGCCTGAAATGGATTAATCTTTTTCTGATAAAGTTTCATAAGCTGTGATTTCTCTGGTGACTACATTTAATTAGATATTAAATAAACTGCTTATCTTTATACCAACAGGTTTTATGACTGCATTTTTTCCCTGAGCTGTATTATACAGATTAAGTATCTAGCAGAAGTAAAAATAAAATAAAATATTTAGTGGATATATTTAGTAGGCCACAATAACCTTAGATTAGAAATTAAAATATGCCTCCTTTTAAAATGGAAAATAAATATTTGAGCTTAAATTTAAAAGATAGAGATAGGTAAGATTGTCTAAATATATCCATTCCAGTGAAAAAAAATACATGTTGCTTTTCCAGGTACTGTTTTTCCCACCCCCCTAGAAATTGACTACACTTCTTTTAAGTGGAAAAATTCTATTTAATCTGCAAAGGCTGAAACATTTTGTGATAAGGCTGTGAAGGTTTTAATTAAAAACTTGAGTTTTCCTTTTTTCTTTTTATCAATACCCCACCCTGTGGTAAGATTCTTCCACTCAAGTATAATGACTTTCTGACTTGCTCCCCTCCCCGCTCCCCGCCCATGTGTTGGAATGGAGAGGAGAGATTGTAGGCTTTATGAATATTGAACAGCCAAGATTAGTTTAATCTGCTGTTTCAGTGAATGGAACATCACAGAGATGGATCTGGAAATGCCAGATGACCTTTTGTTCAGATCAGAAGAGAGTTTCCAAGTTGCCTGCAGAAATAGGATCCAAACAGAAGGAAGATCAATGGTCAGATTGCCTAAAGGCATAAACTCTGTACAAGATTTAATTTTTCTCAGGTAGATTCTGCTCCCTAGAGCTCAGCAAAGTTTTAGAAGAGACTCTTCCACCCTCTGGAAGGTTCTTCAGTCCCTTCAAGTTGAAAGTGAAATGGTTGTTTCCTCTCTCTGTTAATCCCTCTCCTCCCCAGGCAAACTTCAAGTGAAGTCTGGTAGAGATAGGTGAGTACCGTAGCGTCCCTGGGACAAAAGGTGATGGCCCAGCTGGTTATGGAAGGTTGTGGTGAGTTGAGTTCCTGGTTTGAGTTTCTGGCATGTATCTCTGGATGGTATCTTTGGGCCTTGATGGTTAAACAGCATCCAAGCTGTAGTCTCCTTTAACCAAAATGTTTTCTGGATGTTTTCATTTCAATGGTTTAAATTCAAGTTGACCACAATTCGAATTGTGGTCACACACAATTCACAACTTGAATTGCCCTGGTCTTACTGGGACTCTTGGGATCATCTTGGGTTCTTTATTTTATACCATATCTTGTTGATTGCTCTTTCGAAAAATCTCAAATAGTCATCCAAATCTTAGTGCTACTTCCTATTTGACTACTAGCTTTTCTAGCTTTTGAGTATTCATCAGGTCAACTTCTCTTTAACAAACCCTGAAGAGCGTTATCTGATTAATCCTTCTAAAGATCCAGTTTCTCCTCTTTATTCCCCACCTTAAAATCCTTGCAGGCGAACAGGGGAGAAGTATATCTGTGTGATACAGAACAGGTATTTCATGGACAAATTTAAGATAATTTAATTTCATAATTCCTTTAAATTTTTTAAAAATTGTGGTAGCATAAAATTTACCATCTTAACCATTTTTAAATGTACAGTTCAGTTCCATAAATGCATTCCCATTGCAGTGCAGCAATATCTCATAACTCTTGAGGGTTTTTATCCCCCTCATTTTGAAGAGAGTTGAAATTTTGTTATATCTCACAGAGGTTTTAAAGTATTCTGTACTTAAATGCTGAAGAAATTCATGCCAGTCAGTTATAGTTATTATATGCAGTTAAGTGGTGGCTCCTGGAATCTTCCTGGAGATCAGTGTGATTGTGCTGTTCCCTCCTCCTTTTCCTGGTGTCTCCTAAGTGACTAAAGACTGTGTCTCACTCATGTTAGGTATTTGGGGGCTGTTTGTTGATTGACTGTGTGCAATGTTAAGACCATTGTTGATAAAGGATACTGCCTTTCTTCATCACCCTCCCAACAAGCCGGGCTAATTGCATGATGTTACAATGAAATGCAATGGGGCTTCCCTGGTGGCTCAGATGGTAAAGAATCTGCCTACAGTGCAGGAGATCTGGGTTCTATCTCTGGGTTGGGAAGATCCCCTGGATAAGGGAATAACTACACACGCCAGTATTCTTGCCTGGAGAATTCCATAGACAGAGGAGCCTGGCAGGCTACAGCCCAGAAGATCGCCAAGAGTTGGACATGACTGAGCACACACGAGTGCGAGCACACACACACACACACACCCACACACACACACCTCTACTTCATTGTTAATTCCTTTTAATTTTATCCTAGAAAGTCTCTTGAGTGGAATCCCTCATCCTTGGGTTTCATCACCTCTTGGCTTTTTGCCATTAATCTCTTCCAAATGTAGTTCAGCATCCACTCACTACCTGGCATATATAACTAAAAAGTTTTTTGTAATGCAGAGGAAATAAAAAGGAAAACACTAGTGTGATCATGTTATGTTCTTGCTCCAGCAGCTCCTTTTTTACCCGGTTTCCTAGAGCAGCTTTCAGCATTTCCCAAGTGTATTCTGAAGAACATTAGTTTGGAAGGTTATCAGTGGCTCCATGAAAATGATGTTTGAGTTACATGGGCTTTTACTTTCATATTTCTCTTATACCAAATGTTATATTATGAATCTCTGAAAGGAGACTCTTCTGAGCAGCATTTTCTAAGCTCAGTTGAACTTTGGTTGGTGTTTTTGCTTTTGTTTTCAGAGCAACTCCTGGAATTAGCATTCTGAGAAACATGCTAGAAAATACTAACCTAGAAGATAAAAGTCTCAGCATCTTCCCTCATCTGCTCTGGCTTTCACCCCAGGACCCTGAGCCAGCTGCTCTCTTTTCTAGCCACCCAGAACAACACACCATGCATGCTCATGCCTCCATGTTTTATAGTGAACTGCTCCTGAAGAACCTGCCCTCCAGCGCAGGAGACATAAGAGATGGGGGCTTGATCCTGGGTCTGGAAGATCCCCTGGACTAGGAAATGGCCAGACATTAAGTTTTTAAACACTAGAGAATATATTTTAAAAAGCTATGGGTAGTGCAGGATTAAATTAAACCTTTGTTTGAGGTAGCAAATAGTTGGTAGGGAAGTGTCCACATTTGAAAACTATAATTTCATTGGGATACTCCAGTATTCTAGCCTGGAGAATCCCACGGGCAGAGGAGCATAGTGGGATATAGTCCATACGGTTGCAAAGACTTGGACATGACTAAGCAACCGAACACACACACAAGCTCCCTACCAGAAATCTGCTGCTTGTACTCACCCCTACCCCACTGGGCTTCTGTCACTAAACCTCTTTATCATCTCCTCTGTGAAACCTCCGCTCACAGAATGAGCTGCTTTCTCTGTTCCTTCACGGCACTTCTCGTCTTTCTGTTTTTATCCATCCTTCCATCCATAGACTCACATAGCTGGCTTTTTCAGTGAGCTGCGACCTGTGAGCTCCCAGTCAGGCTGGCACCCTGTCTTATTCATCTTTATATCCTGGGCACTAAGTACACTGCTTCCCATGCAGGTGCTTTACAAAGTAATGTTCAGTTAAAATGTTAAATTTAACACTAAAAAGTGTTTAAAGCTTTAAAAGAAAATCTTTTAAAAAGATCACATAGCATCCCCCCGCCACCTCCCAACAAAAAACTCAGTTTTATAAGCAAACATTATCCCAGGCTGGAGATTGAGAAAATAGCATACTTTATATCCTACATCTTGTCAGAATTCTGGCCAGACATTAAGTTTTTAAACACTAGAGAATATATTTTAAAAAGCTGTGGGTAGTGCAGGATTAAACTAAACCCTCGTTTGAGGTAGCAAATAGTTGGTAGGGAAGTGTCCACATTTGAAATCGGTAATTTCATTGGGATATAGATCTAGTTTCCTTAAATTCTGGTTATGGAAGAATTCTTTGAAACAAGTCAGTGCTCATAGTCTGATATATCCAAAGTCCAAGGCACATCCCTTACCCTAGCTAAAGCTGAGAATAAGCGAGATGAACCCTGCCCTGTCCTGGGTTTGCAGCTCTGTCTCAGAACCGCATGCACACGGAAGGGTCTGTGGCTGCACCTAACCTAACAGCAGCTTGAAGATATGTCTGTCTGTGGGATCATTGCCCGTGAAGGCAAAACCAGACGCTGAGCTATTTCAGTTCATTGCAACAGACACCAGTTTGTGGAGAGCTTCCTTGTGGCGGGTACAAGTTCTCTTAGGTTTCCCTTTTCCGTGTGGACCCCAGAGTGATTCACCAGAGATTACAGATGGAGTGTCCTGTATCCCTTTCATTTAGGTTTCATGGTTTGACACGAATTACTGGATAGGATCAAGCCATCAGAAGAGAATTCAGCCTTGGCAACAATGTTGAAATAGATGAGCAAACATAATGAGAGGGGTCAGAGAGCCCCTCCCCTCAGTGTCAAGAAAGCTTCTTTATGCCTTTGACCCCTGGTTCATGCATTGATGGTCACCATTTGAGAAGTGCAGCTGTGAGGCCACTTAAAGTAAAGCGTGTGTGATTATGTTTGTAACGATCAGCCTTTTTGTTCATCAAAGACCTAACTGGGAGGAGAGAGCGTGCAAAACACCACCCTCGTGAGCAACACCACGACTCACTTAGTAAGCTTATCCAGGTCCTCTCATGTCTGAAAGCTTATTTACAGCATTGATGTCAGCTTCCAAAATTGCAATTCCAAATGAAAACTCCACCACTCTTGAATCTACTAATCAAACGTCGCTAAACTGCACATTGGGTGTTTTGGTGGTTGTAGTGTTTTAAATCTAAGTATTTGGACTCTTGCAAAGTACTATGTCAACTTGGGTAGGCATTATCTTACATTTTCCTTAGCCTATTGACATTGGTGGCTTTCTATAAGGATTATTGTTCCTTGGGCAAAATAGTGTGATAATACGTCCTTTAAAAAAAATGCTCCTAGAACCACATTTTACTGAAAATGACGTGTTTAGAACTCCTTTGCTTTGAATTATAGATGTCATAGTGAAATGCACAACAGAAGAAGGTTATTTAACATTCACACTTTTGGGGGGTAGTAATCAGTTTAACTTGTTAAATAAGCTGTCCTAGGACATTGAGGCTAAAGCATACGCCCAACTCAGTCACTCAAACAGTATAACAAGACTTGATGAAGATTGTTAATCAAGACACTGTTGTAATAGCATCAGGAATTTTGTGATCACTGGGTGGATTGGGTCATGTAAAAAGGTTCTGGCTCAAACTGGTGAGCAGGTGATTGAGAATCTGGAAATTTAGTGCACGCCTTGAGTATTTTTTAAATTTAATTTCTTTTTTGCTTCTTGTGGAGGTACCCTTTATTTATGGACAAGCAATCCTAAGTATTCAGCGTGAAGTTTTACAAATTGAACACATCTGTGTAACCATCACCCAGATTAAGAGAGCACTCCTAGACCTTTAGAAACCCTCTGATAACCCCCTTTCAGCACCTGCCCCATCCACCCATGGATGACTAGTATCTTGACTTTAGATCATTTTTGCCCATTTTTGTACTTTATATTATTGGCTGCTTTTGTTCAGCATTTTGTTTGTGAGAATCACACATACTATGTGAGCCATAGATTTCTCATTGCAGCAGAGTGGCATTCCATTAATTTGCCCTCACCTACCCATTTTTATTATAATTTTATCATTTCATTAATTTTATTTCTCTGACTTAACGGCACACCAATTTACCTTTAAAAAGGTCAAATGCTATTCCTTTTACTGCATGTGCCATGCAATCTTTTAAAACATGGATAAATGAGGCAGCCGTAAATTGAGCCAATTTTATGAGTAAAAGAAGCTGGTGGCACACTTTCATTATTTGAGAGAGGTCATGTCCATGGCAGCCCATTGCAGTTCTGAATATGTAAAAAGAAAGTGAGTTTGGGAGAATGCCAAAATAAATTTAGTTGCAAGATGATGACAGAAATATAGTTGTACTTAGGGTTTGAACATTGGCGTATGATTTTCTCTTTGGATTATATTTTAAGAGAAGATTTTAAAGCAGAAAAGGTGAATTCAGTTTGGTTACCCAGTACAAAATTTCCAATATGGAATGCCTCACATCTGTGTATTTGTTTTGCTGCAGACAAAACCAGCAAGAGTTTAGTGATGAAATCTGTTCTTAATTATGAGAGCAGCTGTTGGAGTGGTAGCCATTTTTTTTTTCCTCCTGATGTGAAGTTGCCTGATTTACTCACTTTTTTTTCTTGCCTGCATTTTTCAGGGTTGCTAGTGCAGAAAAGAGCCCCTTTGTGAGAGGTTGCAATTTGTTTTCTGTATGAGAGCCAGTGCAAATGGGCTGAATCTGCACAGCGGGGTGGTTTTATCTGTCTTCCTCCTGCCCTGCAAGCTGTCCTTACCTCTGCTCAGCACCAGAGACCTATAAAACCACCCGACAAATGAGGGGCCTGTTAAGTGTTCTGGCAAGAATCTCAGGCAGCAAGCCGCTCTCCTGAATTAACTGGGTCCTCCTGATGGGCAGGGTGGGGGCAGGGCTGGATGGCCCAGAACTAGAGCAATGGTATTAAGATACTATTTGGTTTTTGGGTTTGTAGATTTGCTCACATACCTTTTTCCATGTCAAGTCACATATGTTTTTTAAACAGTAGTTCATATTTGCACTTCAGGAATTTTATTTAAGTTTAAACAGTTTATTTTTGTTTGCGCTGAGTCTTCATTGCGGTGCCCCGGCTCTTTATTGCTGCAGGCAGCCTTGCTCTGGCTTCGGTGAACAGGGGCTACTCTCCAGGTGAGGTGCCCAGGTTTCAGTAGTTATGGTGCTTGGGCTCTAGGGCAGGCAAGCGCAGGAGTTGTGGCGTTTGGGCTTAGTTGTCCCAAGGCATGTGGGACCTCAGTTCCTAGATCAGGAATTGAACCCGAGTTCCCTGCCATGGCAGGTGGATTCTGAACTGCTGGGCCACCAGGGAAGTCCCTTCTAGTCAGTTATTTTTACATCCATAGGACTATAGCATATTTCTGATCTTGTAAGTTACCAAAACAAAGCAAAAACACATTTAGACAAGAGTCTTTCAGGTTATTTCTAAGCAATTTTAATTCTCAGCCCAGGCCTTCACAGAAGGGGCCAGTGTTTAATATTTCTAGGTATTTCATAGTGTACTGAGATAAGGACTTTGGATATGGAAGCTGAGTGAAGATCTTACATTATGAAAATTTTCTACCTGGGGCCAAATTTAAAAGCTTCGTACGTCCCCTTCGTATACAAAAATCAGTGAATCGTGTAGTTGGAAGGATGGATTCCTGTATGTGAGCCTTTGATGCAGTGTGCCTTGTTCACTATCCACAGTATTTCAGCTCTTGGCATAATCACCTCAACACATGAAGCCTGACATTTTAAAAAATAGTGGAAACTAATAATCGATTATGGGGCTTCCCTGGTGGCTCAGATGGTAAAGAATCTGCCTGAAATGCAGGAGACCTGGATTCGATTCCTGGGTTTGGGAAGATCCCCTGGAGAAAGGGATGGCAACCCACTCCAGTATTCTTGCCTGGAGAATTCTGTGGACAGAGGAGCCTAGCAGGCTACAGTCCATGGAGTCACAGATTCAGACACGACTGAGGGAATAATACTCACTTTTTTTCATAATCCTTGATAAAGTTGAAAAAATGAAAGATTACAAAATTGAAAAAAACTGAGCTAAGTCTTGACAAACTGCGAGGAAAGCACTTTTATAATTTGGATTATTTTATGTAAAAAAAAAAAAAGGAAAGAGCTTTTCTTTCTCATGCTTGAAAACCATGGTTTTATATATAAGTTTTGTAAAGTAGATTTCTTAGGAAATTAGACATTAAAACTAATGTTTGAATGAATTTTTCTGCTCAGCTGGCACTTTCTGGAGCTGTGTAGTACAATCATTGCATTAACCTTTGAAGTGAGTCCTCGGTACTCTAAACCAGACCACACTGCTTGCCTGGCAGTGTTACTCCCTTCCTGATTTTAATTACAGGCAAACCAATGCAGAACAATTATCTGAGTAATTCAGTCCATTAAAGCCTCTTTAAACAAAGAATTCAGGGAAAAGTGAGTTTTTCTCACCCAGATTGTCCAGATAATTATGTTTCTGACTTCTGGCCCTTCTGAGGTCGATCAGATAAGATTCCAGTCCTGGTTCTCTGCAGTTTCTCCCCTCAGGTGGCCAACCATGCCAGACCCTTGAAGGTCAAAACACTTGATTTTGTCAAGTATTTGATATTATTTCAGCATATGGATCTTTTTTTTTTTTTTTTGTACAGTTCTTCTGTGTATTCTTGCCACCTCTTCTTAATATTTTCTGCTTCTGTTAGGCCCATACCATTTCTGTCCTTTATTGAGCCCATCTTTGCATGAAATGTTCCCTTGGTATCTCTAATTTTCTTGAAGAGATCTCTAGTCTTTCCCATTCTATTGTTTTCCTCTATTTCTTTGCATTGATCGCTGAGGAAAGCTTTCTTATCTCTCCTTGCTATTCTTTGGAACTCTGCATCCAGATGCTTATATCTTTCCTTTTCTCCTTTGCTTTTTGCTTCTCTTCTTTTCACAGCTATTTGTAAGGCCTCCTCAGACAGCCATTTTGCTTTTTTGCATTTCTTTTCCATGGGGATGGTCTTGATCCCTGTCTCCTGTACAATGTCACAAACCTCTGTCCATAGTTCATCAGGCACTCTGTCTATCAGATCTAGCCCCTTAAATCTATTTCTCACTTCCACTGTATAATCATAACGGATTTGATTTAGGTCGGACAGGGAGGCCTGGCGTATTGCGGTTCACGGGATCTCAAAGAGTTGGACACGACTGAGCGACTGAACTGAACTGAACAGCCTATGGACAGAGAAGCCTGGCGGGCTACAGTCCATGGGGTGGCAAGAGTCAGACACAATTGACGACCGAACATACATATACTAGTAGTATTAATATTAATAACAAAAAAGACTTTAAAAATAATTCATGAGTGAGCCACAAAGAAATGAATTGTATCATCTTGGATAGGGGTAAAGAATCTGCCTGCAATGCAGGAGACACAGAAGATGTGGGTTTGATCCCTGGGTTGGAAAGATCCCCTGAAGGAGGGCTGGCAACTCACTCCAGTATTCTTGCCTGGAGAATCCTACAGACAGAGGAGCCTGGTGGGCTACAGTCTGTAGGGTCACAAAGAGTTGGACCTGACTGACTGAGCAGGCACACGCAGATGAAGGAAAACACAGGTGATGCAGAACTGTGGGAATCATCCTTTATACGAAGGCCTGAAAAGTTATAAACCACTCATAGCAGAGTGGAGGGAACAGGCCAAGTGAAGAGCAGGCTCAATTCAAGATGTACCTCATCCGCCACTGGGATGGATGGGGACAGATGGCTTGAATTCCTGTTCAAGAAACGCTGCAAGTTAATCTCCCACCTGTACCAGGCTCATCTGATGAAGTAGAACTTAGATTTCCTCTCGTTCATTTCTCATCTCTTATGGTTGAATTCTAATCAGCCACAGGCACATGAATAATTCTTTAAGGGACTGAGATTTTTGTCTTTATTAAGGGTTTGTGGAGTATCCTATGTATGAATGAGTGCTTACATACTATGATAAAGATAATGTCCAGTCTGTCAGGGAGATTACTTGTATGTGGTAATTAACTGAGTAATTGTAGAAGAGTAAACCTAACTCCTAAAGCCCAGAATGTTCTGTTTCCTCCACTGTTAAATCCTCCCTCGTCTTTAATTATGACGTATGCTTTTAGTCCTAGCATACACTTCATTTTGTTTAACTTTCTACTTTATGTTGGAGTAGAGTTGATTAACAGTGTTGTGTTAGTTTCAGGTGTACGGCAAAGTAAATCAGTTGTACATGTATCTCTTCCTTTTCAAAAACTTTTTCCCATTTAGATTGTTACATAACCTTGAGCAGGGTTCCCCGGGCTGTACAGTAGGTCCTTGTTGGTTCTCCATTTTAAATATAGCAGTGGGTACACATCCATCCCAAACTCCCGGACTATCCCTGTCTTCCCTCACCCGTAAGTTCATTTTCCAAGTCTGTGAGTCTGCTTCTGTTTCGTTAGTTCATTTGTATCATTTTCTAAGATTCCACATATAAGTGGTATCATATGGTCTTTCTCTTTCTCTATTTATAATTGGGAAGTTTTGTTTTTTTTTCCTGTCCTGATTTTTTTCTGTATTAGTTTTAATCTTGGTTCTCTTCTTGATTGCCTCGTTTCCAGTTGCATTTTGAATTAAATGCCCTGCGTTGAACGTTTTCTACACATTTCTAGTAAATACAGTGTCCTGGGTCTACACATCAGAGTCCTGAGGAATATTTCCTGTAGTTAATGTGTCAGAATGAGACTCAGGAATTTCAAGTGGCTCAGTGAGTGTGGTTGCTCAAACTGGGGTGCTTTATTCTTTTCAGTTTATCTTCCTTGGGTTCCTTCAAACACCAGCCAGCATTCCAAAGGATGACAGCTGGCCTGGGCAGCCTTTGCCTGCTGGCATGTGGCTCCCGTGCTTGGAAAGAGCCTTCTGTAGGGATGGGGTCTTTGGATGCTGCTGGGTCCTGATCTCATGAATGGTGAAAGAGCAATGGAAACTGTTGGCACTTTACGTCTTCCGATAGTTGTCAAGGCTCTCTTTTTTTCAAAAGGTTTTAAGTGCTTTTCTGTTTTATGTGGTTAGCAGCCAATGGACAAGTTCAGAACATCACCTGTATCTGATTATTATAAATGGAGTCATTTCCAATGATGCCTTGAAACTTCCCTGGGAAATGACACAGATACAGATTCCTATTCATTTGATTTTTT
Organism: Bos mutus; assembly: GCF_027580195.1. NCBI lineage: Eukaryota > Metazoa > Chordata > Mammalia > Artiodactyla > Bovidae > Bos > Bos mutus. Next base: position 101,328,508 of record NC_091627.1, read on the forward strand.
AAAACATGATCTCAGATTTGAAGGCAGATGACAAACTGGGGCAATTTTGTAGTCTGTGAATATCTTTAAAACATAAAGGATGGTTAAGTGTGAATTAGGAAAAGACCCATGGACTTTCCTGGTGGCTCAGATGGTAAAGAATCCACCGGCAATGCGGGAGACCTGGATTTCATCCTGGGTTGGGAAGATCCCCTGGAGGAGGGCGTGGCAACCCACTCCAGTATTCTTGCCTGGAGAATCCCGTGGACAGAGGAGCCTGGTGGGCTACAGTCCGTGGGGTTGCAAAGAGTCGGACACCACTGAGCAACTAAGCACGCACACACACGCAGGAAAAGACCCAGTGCTGTAAGAGAAAAATGGGCAGAGGTCCTGGGCAGCCCATTCACAAAAGACAGCATCAAACTGTCCAAGAAACAATTTGGAAAAACACAAATGAAAACATCAGTATCGTAGCTTGTTCCCCATCACACTGGCAAAAAATTAAAGACTGTGAATGATTGGGAGCAGACATTCTTGTCATATCCTTTTAGAGGTTTAAACTGTTAATATTCTACAGAGCAATTTTGAACATGAGTAAAGAAATTTAAGGTACCCACAGAAATGTGTGTCATAGTTTCATTTAATGCATCAAGGAATTGGAAAAAATTCCTTTGCCCTATGTGACATTAAAAGACAGTTTTGAAGAGCACTTACATCATGAGAGAGTTTTATGATATGTTAACTGAAAAATAAGTGTGTAAAACAGCATGCAGGGGGTGATCTCAATTTTATAAATACATACTGTTACTAGAGATCATTTTGGTCTATGACATTATTTAATATATTTACTCTTTTTTACTTTGTTCTCATGGTGAATGTAAATTACTTGTATAATTAAAGAAACTACTCCTAGAATTTAACAATAACTCTCTTACTTTAAGTTCTCTTAGACCGACTATAAAAACATGTTATGCCCAACACATATTTTGGTAAATAAAATACTATGACTGAAATATATTTTTTATAGAATCAATCTGGATAAAAGAAAATTGATCCAGGTAATTGCTGCCCAGGGAGTATTAAATAAGAAGAAAATACATGGTCTCGTGGTTCAGGTCAACAAACCTGGCATTAATGGAGTCAGAAAAAGAAAAGCAGTCGTCACAAGTCCAGTTCTAAGTGTGTCTGTCTGTTATTCCTTGGAAATCTAAAAATTGCCACCTCTTGGGAGAGAGAAGTCATTGCGTTTCTCCATTTCCTTCTTTCTGGTCCAGTTGTCTCTGAGATGTGCCCCGTCTCTAACTGCCACCTCACGCAGGTTTGTGCCAGAGGGTCATTATAGCGGCAGCAGAGGAGCAAGAACAATGACACTGTGTCTGTTAGGGCTTTTCTTGTGTCTTCCGTCCTGGCACAAGGGCCAAGCGTGCCAGGCAGCCCTCGAGGCTGAAACGAGATTGCGGAACAGCAGGGGAGGCAAACAGCATAATACGTATTTCCATAAGCAACATTATGACGATGAATGTGGAACTCACAATCCTCGATTAAGTCGAGCAGTCCCTGGGGTTGAATAGTGTGCTGTAGCCATAATGGGGCCATAAGACCAAGGAGATTGTTGGGAGTTTTTACATTATAAAAAAAACTGGGTAGAAACAAACTTAATTAAGGGCACCTGATTATGGTAACAAGTGTAGTTGTTGGAAACCACAGATGGTGAGAAATGTAGACAGCACAATACGATACTCAGAACAGCGTTTGCATTATCTGCCTTGCTTGGCTCGACAGAATTCAAATTGTTAGTGATGCTCAGAGTTCAAATAGTGAATCTGCAGCAGGAAAGAAAACATTTAATATAGAGACAGCAGAACTAAGAAGTCATTTATTTTTGTAAATAAAGAATAGAAAAAAGAAATCTAAAAATACACTGAGCTTTTTTTTTTCTCCGTTGGACTCTGAATGGTGGCTTTTCATGGCTTAGGAGACTTCTCCCTGATTTGTTCTTATGCAGCCTCAGCCCCACAGCTGTTCTGAGCTTGTGACCAGCCAGCCTACTTCTTTTCTACAGAGACTCCTCTTACGCGGCGCCTCTGACTGAAATGAGCTGGTTCTCAAGCTGGGACTCTGGCCTTGAGAAAATGCAGTCCGTTCGGTATACATGTGTGAGAAATGCCTAGTGTGCGCAAGGCCCTGGAGAGCCTCAGGGTCACTCGGAAATAACGTAGTCCAAGTCTTTTTCTTTGAGAGCAGGAGGGAGGCAGACAGATGTGCTTGTTAGTCAGATATTCCCTGCTTTTCTCAGATTCTGGAGAGGCTTAAAGTGTCTTCCTTCCCTCCTTGAATTGGTCTCTCCCAGTTGGAGGACCCTTTCTCAGGCCTTATATGCGCACTCTTGGTCCCGTCAGCTCTTCATCTCTTCCTGGCTGTGTCACGCATGCCCATGGGCTGTGTCCTCTTCCAGGAGGAGAAGGAGGATGCCCCCATCCTCTGGATGATGATTTCCATCTGCCATGTTGGCTGCTCGGGCTGTGTGCTTGGGGAAAAGCCAGTGGCTTTCCCCTTCATGTTACTCTCGTCGACGTTTTTATTCATCGATAAGTAATGTTGAGGTGGGCTTCCCAAAGGGCACTAGTGGTCAAGAACCCACCTGCCAGTGCAAGAGATATGAGACATGGATTCAATCCCTGAGTCGGGAAGATCCCTGAAGAGGAAATGGCAACCCACTCCAGTGTTCTTGCCTGGAGAATCCCGTGGACAGAGGAGCCTGGCGGGCTACAGTCCACGGGGTCCCAAAGTGTCAGGACATGACTGAAGTGACTTAGGATGCATGCCATGTTGATGTATTCATAGTACCACATTAATATTACCATATTACTAATGTTAATAAAACCATACTGTGAGCACTTTCTAAATACGTTTTCCATACTGAGCTTCTGAGCCACTCTTGGTTTCTGCTGGGTTTTCAGCCCTGCTCTAGGCAGCTACAATGTACCGTGTTGAGATTTTTCCTGTGGATCGGAGTTCTGTGAGGATTCTTCACTTGTAAAGGATCCTCAGACATGCTTTTCAAGTTATTTTGTTTCCGAAAAAGAAGAGATAGCACTAACTTCATAGGAATTCTGCTCCTGAACCTGAGATTCTGTGATCGCAACCATGGAAAGCTGAGAGTGGGATCTGTCCAGGCTCATGCAATAGCCTTTTTACTTTTATTTTGAAAAGGAGATCTCCTCAGTAAGACAGCAGGATAAGAGGTCTTTTTTCCCAGTTTCTCACATTAGCTCACTTGAGGTCTCCTTGCAGGGGGATAAGAAAAAATCCAGGGTGCCAGCAAGTGACAGTTCAACTACATCTGCAGCAAATAAAAAACATGCAAAATATAAAAACAAAAGAACCCCGAAACCCTGTACCTGAAGGCCCGTATACTGCAGCTGTCTTGGACTTTATTGCTCAGGTGAAAGTCCTGCATTTAGATCTTCGAGTGACATTGCACAGACTCATGTGAAGGGACACGTGTGGACAAGAGAAAGAGGCAGATTTCAGCCCAGCTCTTTCTCTTGCTTAGAGCAGGCAAACTTTTGCATGGTTTAGTTGAAAGTAGTGATTCCTCCTTCTGGGGGCATCCTGGCTGGAGCTGGGTGAACCACTTGGGAGCCTTGACTGAGGGGCATACAGAAGTTGACCAGATGTCTTCCAGGCTCCCTGAACAACTCAGGGTCTCTGAGCCTGTGAGGATGGGCTGATCAGAGTTGGAGGGATCAGAGTTTCCAGACCCTTGTGTCCCCTTGGTGTCTACTTTGGGATTCACATAAAGACTTTTGAGGCCAATTTGAAGGTCTAAGGCAGCAGACATCTCCTCCCTTCTAAGTGGGGACAGTATTGTCCAGCAAATACGGAGGCAGAGACCAGCCCAGTCGCAGAGATGGCGTTTCAGTAGCAGAGCCAGGCTCTGCTCTTTGCCAATAGAAGAAAAAAGATGTGCTGAAAAATTAAATATGCATTTAAACAAAACTGATGTTCATGCAACTTTCTACTATCACACCTGAGATCTTTTGGGTTGGTCAAAAAGTTCATTTTGGTTTCCTGTACAATCTTACAGAAAAACCCAAACAAACTTTTTGGGCAACCCAATACTTCTGTTTTCCTTGAAAACTTAGGTTCTCCGAGGCTTTGGTGGAGATTGGGGGTAAAACTGGGAAACAGCATTCTCCCCTCTGTTGGATACCCCCTCCCTAAGCCTCAGACAGAAGCAGGCCCCAAGTGGGCAATAGTGGCTGAAAGATCATTGTGTGTGGGATTTATTGGTTGGCAGCTGTCCAGCCCAGGTTACAGAGGTGACTCTGGACATCCAGGGTGAGTGTTGGAACTTCTGATACACCAGCCATATCCTTCAATTTACAGGCCATGAAGGTACTGTGGGGGGCAAAATTCACCCTCCTGACGTCAGGCAAGACCGCATCCAAGCCATCCCAAGCTTTTAAAGAATCTGTCCTATTCAGAAAGTCTCCAAAAACAGTCCTAAGTCTCTCCGTTTAATGTTATGAACTCTTTATGTCAGGAAATTTAACTTCAGAGCAAAACTCAGATTCTTCATAGTTTAGTTCAAAAACCATTTCCTTGGGCCATCATCCTCCATCTGAGTACCCTTCATGTATTTGAAAACCAATATTAAATTGGCTTTCAGCTTTCTCTTCTCCCCAGGTGGAATAATTTCAGTTCCAGTCACTTGAATTCAGAAGAAAAAAGCTCACTAGGAAAATTCAAGTCAAGTAAATATAAGCCTTTCTTTTTTAATGTAAAAAGACTAGGAGATAAGGGGGTTAAAAAGGGAAAGAAATGGTTTCTCTGCTGACACTATCCAATCTGAAATTCAGGCTACCTGAAATGAAGTAAAAAGTTGTATATTAAATTTTCATCACTGCAGAATTCATCAGTTCCTGCCCGTTTCCCTTCCAGGGAGAGCTGGAGTTGACTTTTCTTTGTAGGTCTTACGGATTTCCTTTGTGAATTTAAAAGCAATTGCGCGAATCAAAGAGATTTAGAAGCTATTGAGAGAAACAAGATTCCGGAGTGTGGATTCCTTACTTTTGCCAAAACCTCAGCCCTCTCTGGAACAGAAGTTATTCATCTTTGGGGAAAGTCCTAGATCCATTTGAAAATCTGATAAATGCTAAGAACATTTTCCTGGAAAAATACGTGTGTGTACATCCAGGAACTAGTCCCTACAATTTCGTTGAATCCCTGGACCTCAGATTCTAATCCCCAAACCTATTTTAATAGGCTGCATTTTAATCAGAGGTGAAAATGAATCATTTTTCACAGAACTCTTAATTTATGAGCAGAAAGAGAAAAGCGAATTTTTTTTTTTTTTTTATAAAAGGGTGAAGTAAAACATTCCTATTGAGGTATGAATTCTTGGAGACATAATTAGATATTTAATTTAAATTGAAAATCCTTTTTAATTTCTAAAGTATTCCCACCAGAAATCCGTATCTAATAGAATTTTATTTTGAAGAAGAGTTGGTATTAACCTCCTCTTACAGTGCAGTGAACTGTGTGCAAAAACTCTGGGTGGGCACCGGAATAGTAAAATATCCTGCCTCAGCCCTGGGCTGGTTGTGTGGACCTGGGTCCATCTGTCACCTTCTTGGTCCTTCTTACCAGTAGAATACTGCTTTCAGAATCTGTTTCTTAGCTTCGTTTTCTATATTTTAGCTCTCCATCTCCCTGGCTGTGCTTTTCCACAATTTAGTGAGATCTTCTTTGATGCATCACTTTTATAATCTAGGGTGGCTTGGCAAAAAAAAAAAAAGAGGGGAAGGAAAGCTATGACGAGATACTGGCAGGAAGGGCGGCGGCCACAAGTGCTCACCAAAGCACATGTGTCACGTATCCTACCTTAGCCAGCTGGGTTCCAAAGATCTTGTAATAAAATGGAAGCTCACGTGCCTCTCACTCCTAGCCCAGGAGCGCACTTTAAGGATACAGGGTGAATGAGAATCCAGATTTCCTAAACAGTTTCTCCATTTTATTCTCACTAATTAGCAAAATGCCAAAGTCAACGTCTTGGTTTACAGATAATTAGTTTACAAATATACTTCCGTGGTCCACGTTGGCATCCATTGATTTGAATGCCGTTGTGATTTGTATTTTAGAAGGCAGGTGTATCTTTTGTTGTGTTGATGTTCAATCCCTAAGTTGTGACCAACTCTTTGAGACCCCGTGGACTGCAGCACACCAGACTTCCATGTCCTTCACTATCTCCCAGAGTTTGCTCAAGTTCATGTCCATTGAGTTGGTGATGCTATCTAACCATCTCCTCCTCTGCTTCCCTCTTCTCCTTTTGCCTTCAGTCTTTGCCAGCATCAGAGTCTTTTCCATTGAGTCAACTCTTCGCATCAGATGGCCAAAGTGTTGAAGCTTCAGCTTCAGCATCAGTCCTTCCAATGAATATTCAGGATCTATTTCCTTTAGGATTGATTGGTTTGATCACCCTGTGTCAAGGGACTCTCAAGAGTCTTCTCCAGCACCACAGTTCAAAAATATCAATTCTTTGACACTCAGCCTCTTTTATGGCCCACTTTCACATCCATACATGACGACTGGAAAAACCATACCTTTCCTTATACAGACCTTTGTTGGCAAAGTGATGTCTTTGCTCTTTAGTATACTGTCTAGGTATATCTTGGGCTTCCCTGAAGGCTCAGACAGTAAAGAATCTGTTTGCAATGCAAGAAACCTGGATTTGATCCTTGGGTCGGAAAGATCCCCTGGAGAAGGAAATGGCTACCCACTCTAGTATTCTTGCCTGGAGAATTCCATGGACAGAGGAACCTGGCGTGCTGCAGTCCATGGGGTCCCAGAGTAAAACACGTCTGAGCGACAAGCACTTTCACTTTAGGAATATCTTGTTGTGGTTGTTGTTCAGTCACTAAGTCATATATGACTCTGTGACCTTATGAATTGCAGCGTGCCAGGCTTCTCTGTCCATCACTATCTCCCTGAGTTTCCTCAAACTTAGGTCTATTGAGTCAGTGATGCCATACAACCATCTAATCCTCTGTCGCCCCCTTCTCTTGCCCTCAATTTTTCCCACCATCAGTGTCTTACCCAAGTAAAGTTGTTCAGACACTTGTATAATTTAGATAGATTATTGAGGTTTTTTCCCTCCTTTGTGTGATACTGGAGAAGACCCAATTCTTCCCCAATTCATTGGGGTTAAAATGAATAATTCAGTGAGTCTGAGTGGATTCTGGCTTCAAACTCCACATCGTGCTCCCTAGTCTAACTACTGTCAAGATAAAAGACCCACAGAGCTTGGCGAGACTGAAAATCAAGTTGACCAAAAAGTAAGGGCAGGCGAATGCCAGTCCCAGGTTAAGGAAGTGCTCCAGGTTGGCAGGCTTCATGGTTGGCTCGCATACCGCGGGTTCTTTTGGTTATTTTAAGTTCCAAACAAAGTGGACAGTCTTCGTAACACGCTCTTAGTGGTTGAAGCTGTGTATTTCAGGAAGCACCTTAGTATTGACCTTGAATTACAGCCTGCTGACGGGACTCCTCCATGCCACCGCATCGTCACAGGGCCACATCATTGCTGGCCCTGGGATGGCTTCATTCGTGTGTCATATCACAGCTTGGAAAGTGAGGTGTCCATGGTCTCCAGTGGCACCCAACGGGTGGACGGGGAGAAGGGGCTCAAACAGATCCCATTCAATAACCTTTCAGCCCTGCAGTGTGATCACCAGTGTCAGCTTCTGAATTACTTCATGCTCAACAAGAGACCCTCCACTGTCACAGGGGCGTCATGGACAGACCATTTCCCCTTTTCACTAGTCGGAGAGACAGAAGGTGGTCAGACCTGGACAAGGTGGTTTCAGATAAATGCCGGAGTGCCCCGGTGGTGAAGGCGAGCAGGCGGTCTATCTGTGGGTCAGGGCTGTGATCATGCCTGCTTGTAGCCAGGCGCCTTCCATCACTGCACTTAGCTTCTTATCTGCCAGTGCTTGGGTGCAGGGTCTGTGGCTGTCACGCAGTCAGTGTCAGAATCGCTCAGCACCGTGCTCACTTTTGAGCTGGAGCACACTTACTGACGTTCGCACAGGTGTTAAGTTACATTGGTTTCCAAGCATTGTACGGAGTCACCAGGTACCAACCAATCTTCCTCTTGTTAAGGTTTCTGAAGCCGGTGCTACAGGAATGGGAAGACTCTTCAGATGGTTTTAATCAAATAGGAATTTTAAAGGTTCACTTGCTTTAAAACCTTTCCATCACGCTTCACCAAAAGGCGGTGGCAGGGTGAGGGGGAGCAACCTTTGGTAGAAAATAGGCATTTAGATAACAGGTATATGTTTTACATGACAGTGCTCTTGACTTTCATTTACCTCTGTTGTATTAACATAATTTGTACATATTCAACCTCTAAACTCCCACACGTCCCAGCTCAGAAAATCACTGGTGAAATTGTTCTTCTTCGGGAGTTATGTTTAAATGCAAATGAGAAAGGCAACCTTAGAAATTCATGAGCCATCCTCTCCTGGGGGCATCTCGGGTGGTGCTCTGGCTCCCGGCTCGGCAGAAGGCTGTCTTTCTGAAATGGCTCATTAAGACCCACGTTCCAACAGAAGACCCCTCTGCAGGCCCCCACACCCCAGGGCAGGCCACGACAAAGGGCCAGCCTACCAGCGCACAAACTAATTAAAACAATAGCTGCAGATGCAAAGTGGAGATAGAAGACCTGTACCAATCGTTTTCCATTAAAGGTCTTATTTTTTTTAAAGTCCACCTGGATCAGAGAGAACATAAGAATGAGAGTTAGGCAGTTGGGGCTGAGGCAGTGCAGTGCTGTACTGAGCGTGTGCGTGCTCAGTCCTGTCTGACCTTTTGCCATCCCGTGGACTGTAGCCCCCTAGGCTCCTCTGTCCATGGGATTCTCCAGGCAAGAATACTAGAGTGGGTTGCCATTCCCTTCTCCAGGGGATCTTCCCTACCCAGGGATGGAACCATGGTGTCCTGCGTCTCCTGCATTGGCAGGCGGACTCTTGTACCACTGAGCCCCCTGAAAAGCCCACAGTGTTATACACCCACTTCTAAACCGTGAGAATGATTTCCATGGACCCAAGTATCTAATTTGGGTCTAACTCCTTGCGGCACAGGCTTAGGGTGTCAGACTTAGGAGAAACATGGGTCCCTGTCAAGTGATCTTTTCGTCCTCTGTGCTTAAATTTGAATAAGAGAAACAAACTCCTCCATCCTAAGTGCTAGTCTGAAGTGATGGATAAAAATTATTCGTGAAGTATTCTGAATTGATGCAGGTCATGAGAAAGTAAGGCCAGGAGAGCAACCTCGTTGGCCCCCATTTTTCACCGGGTATAAAGCCGTTACAAAGGACACAAGTCCTGAGGGCCTGTTTTCCCTCCTCATGTCAACTCCTAGCAAACAGGGGTTTTTCTAGTGAGCAGCTGGCCTGCCCTTTGGCTGCATCATGCACAGGTCAGTGAGAGGTGAGTGTGACCCACAAATGCTGAGAACAACAAATGTGTCCACAGTGAACACTCCATACAGAGCCACTAAGAGTCATGGAAATGGAAGTGTTCAGAAATTATACAAGATCTCCAGGAAATAAGCGGTCATGTGTTGTTTTAGGGTCCATTTCTGATCAGGTCAGGTATGTCCAAAAGCATGCTTTCCCGTGAAATGAAATAACCAGCAAAGAGCTCACGTGTCCATACGTCCTTAACCACGTGTAGGTATGGAGGCATTGTTTTGTTACGATGGTGCCAGGCTTCACGAAGGAGTAAAGAGGCAACGTACTATTTGTCCCAGGCAGGACTGGAGACAGAGCTCTGGCTGAGAGGTGGCTTCCAACTCCAGGAGCCAGGGGAAGGTGGTGAGAAGGAGTTGGAGACGCATCCTCGTCCCATGACCTCCACTGACTGCCTCCCTCAGGTCCCTGACCACCTACATGTATTCTGCATCCTTTCCAGCCTGTTAGGAATTCTGCATTTCACTTACCACTGTCTGCAGTTCCCTTCGTCACTTTCTGGTTCATTGCCTGCCTCCTCAGTATATTAAGTACCATGTCTGTTTTGTTTACTGATGTATCGTGGGCAGCCGCAGCAGTGCCTAGCATCCAATAAAGGGCCCGTAACTAGTCGTCGAGTTAATGAAAATACCATCCATCTTGAAAAGAAAATTATCCAGAATATTCCATGAAACTCTGCATGGTGTCACTGTCATTGATCCCCTCCGCCACATGATTTCCATGAACTGATAAGAAAGGAGACTGCCTGAGGCTTCCTTGACTCCAGAATTCACCAACTATAGCAGCTCTAGAGGTAAGCCTTCTCTTGGACGCGCTCCTGTCCAGATCTTCCCACTGAACAGATCTGGTGGCCTCCTCGTGGTCTCTGAGAACAGAGGGTGACTGGAGAGCCAGCCCGTGGCTCCTGAGCCTGCCACACTCCTGTGGCCTCTGCACTGGACCATCATTGGCCTTCCCTGGGGAGTTGGGGGGTCTATTCTGATTGATGCCCAGTACGAGAGTTCCATGCTCTTAGTGCCCAGTGGATTTATTAGAACCACTGTCCTCTGGCAGATGGTCATCTGGCCCTAAACAGGAAGATTTCTGTGCCCCTGGAAAGGACACTGGCTTGAAGCGGATCTGACTTGGTTCACCTGTTTAGGGATCGAGGCTTCTTCTGTCTTTACAGTGCACAGACATGTCAGATTCTTTTGGTTTCCTGCTCATGATTTAGACGCTGGGAATCATCCATGTTTTTTTTTTTTTTTTTTTTCTCCCACCATAAAATTTTGTTAACTGGGCCTCAGGATATGTTTCTAGATCAGTCTTACTGTGCTAAAACCTCCAACTAATACACTGTCTTTTGTTGCTCATTTTTTGGTTTGGCCCTGGGCCTGGCTCCCCAGTGTGGGGCTGGATGATGTTATTATTGAAACTGAAGTGGCTTTCATTTCAATATGATTTCGTGATCATATTACCCTGCTTAGCGTTTTCAGCACAAGTTGGATCCAACACCACATGCACGGTGGACTACGCAGTGTGGGTTACACAAAATAAATTGAAGACATGTTTTTTTAATGTAGGTATATTTTCACGGAGCTTTCAGCCTTGAGGGGAGACATGGCGTTTACATTTAGGAGTCATGGGTTCTGGTTTTGGATTTGTTGGAGATCCTTTTGATTGGAGAGAAAATGTTATGTTCCAGAGGGATTGGAAGTCAGCCAGGAGAGTTTGGATATTTTCCTGGGCAGAGTGGGGACCATTATCAGTTTAGGAAATGGGAAGAGATGTTGTGGGAGTTAAAACCTAGGAAGGTTGTTGTGGGGGTGAGTGAGTAGCAGAATGGATAGAGAAGAGAAAAAGGGGGAAATGTCTGAATCAGGAAACTGTTGCAGAAAGCAAGTATTGGGTTGACCAGAAAGTTTGGGTTTTTCTGTACCATCTTACAGAATGAACTATTGGGTCAACCCAGTACCAGGGGATGAAGGTCTGGACTGAAAGAATGAGAAGGATGGATGCCTCGAAGGGGAGTTGCAGAACTTGAGGATGCATCTGGAGGTGCCGAGAAGGGAAAACATGGAAGAGAAGGCGCTGAATCTGAGACTGAGGAAGGGCTCCTTAGAGCAATGGGGGAGGCAGGAGAATTGACAAGACTCTGCCTCAGGCATTTACAGCATTCAGTAGGTGTAAAAACCATTGACCATCACAACAACCCTCTGGACCAGGCAGGAAAGATATTTTGACTCTCATGTTGTAGATGTAGATATTCAGAAAGCTTAATCCACGCAAGGCACATGGGTCAAAAGTGGAGACACTGACAAGCAGCCTCGGTTCTCTGGGATCTGTTCCAGCACGTGATAATTTCTCATTGGATATGTTGAATGTGAGTTGATGGCGGAAAATCTAAGTGGAATTCTGAGGCATTTGGAGAGGTAAGGTAGGTGCTTGAGAGAGCAGTCCTAGAAATGAGAATTCAGTGAATGGAACAAGTAACTGAATCTCTTTGGGAAGAAGATTGAGAGAGAGAAGAGTCATCAGGGGCTCAGAACTCAGCCCTGGGAACCCGGCATCATTAGTGCACAGCTGAAGACCGCAGCAGAGAACAGCTGTAGGAATGAAAAGAGGGACGTGGAGTGTCCTGGAGCTGAGGGAAGGCTGTGTGTCAGGAGGGCAAGGGGAGAAGCAGGTGTCCCCATTGTACATGCCTTGAGAAGTTAGGAAGAAAGTTTATTTCTGTGGCAAAAGAAGGTCCTTGTTGACTTTTGTGAAAGCAATAAAAATAAGAAAACAGTTTGGTAGAACCTAAGCCAGGTGGGGAAAGATTTCAAAGTGAGTGGATGGGTGACGATGAAATAGAGATTTTGATTCTAAGTCATGTTTAGTAATGAAGAATGATGGAAGGAGGGAGAGAGAGAAGGAGATTTCCAGGAAAGCAAGAGGATCAGTCAGTGGGTTTTTCAGGCTGTAGAAGAGCTGTGGTTGTTGGAAGGGAAGGGAAGGAGGTGTTGGTGGAGAAGAGGTTCAGGATGATGAAGGATGCTCTCTGGGTCACAGGTGGAGGGTTACTCAAGAGAAGGTCGGACCCTTCTTTCTTCAGGACATCAGGAAGGTGACTTCAGCGTGTTGTCATTTAAGAGTAAGTGCCCTGATATGTACAATGGCCAGGACATGGAAGCAACCTAAATGTCCATCAGCAGATGAATAGATAAAGAAGATGTGATGCATATATACAATGGAATATTACTCAGCCATAGGAAGGAATGAAATAGTGCCATTTGCAGATATAGGTAGAGACTGTCATACAGAGTGAAGTAAGACAGAAAGAGAAAATATCATATATTAATGCATATATATATCAGATCTATAAAAATGGTATAGATGATCTTATTTGCAAAATAGAAACAGACACAAATATAGAGAAGAAATATATGGATACCAACGGGGAAAGGGGGAAAGTGAGAGGAATTGGGAGATACGGATTGACGCCTATATATTGTTGATACTCTGCATAGAATAACTAATGAGAACATACTGTGTAGCACAGGGAGCTCTGCATAATGCACTGCAGTGACTTGAATGGGAAGGAAGTCCAAAAGGGAGGAGATACATGTATATGGATGGCTGATTCATTTTGCTGTACAGCAGAAACTAACAGCATTGTAGAGCAGCTATACTCCAATACAAATTTAAAAAAAGAGTAAGTACCCCAGAGAAAAATTATGGGGACATCTTTTCAGGTGTGTGCCTTTTGCCATTGTTTCCCCTTTTAGTACTTATTGAAAATGTTTTTGCCTCTCCCAGAGAAGAGGCACCGTTTGTAGGCTATTAGGTGATATTGTGTTTTTCTCAGTTCAAAGAGCACAACAAAAATTGAGGCTGAGGTGGACAATGTTATTCCTTGGCAGAATGTTATTTCTTGAGGGAAGAACGTTCTATAAATGTATAGTGCTATTGTAACTATTCTGTATAAAAGGTCAAAGGTCCCAGATATAAAAGATGACAGCAAATAGATATTCAGGCTTAGAAATACTAATATCATTTTATTTGGTAGAGATCTATTAATTTTTAAGAATGGATCTAGAGGATCTGGTAGAAGCCATATGGATTTTCAGATTTATAAGTTTCTATTAATAAAAAGTTATCTTTCTTCTTACTTAAGAGAGTTTAAGTTGACCCTTCCCCCATAAAGGGTTTCCCTGGCGGATCAGACAGTAAAGAATCTGACTGCAATGCAGGAGGCCTGGGTTCAGTCCCTGGGTGGGGAAGATCCTCTGGAGAAGGGCATGGCAACCCACTCCAGTATTCTTGCCTGGAGAATTCCACCAGACTATAGTCCATGGGGTCACAAAGAGTCAGATGTGACTGAGTAACTAACACATTCTCTTTCACTTTTCTCCCCCAGAGAAAGTAGCATTATCCAAACATGGATCTTTCTACTGATCAGTACATTTTATTCAAGGTAGACTGGAATCGCCAGTCACCAAAAGACAAAATAAGTGTTAGTGTTGCTGGTGAGGGTGTTAAAGCGAGTGGAGTGACCCAGGGCCTGACATCCCTGGGGAGTCTGGAAGGGAGATGTTGCATGCCCACCTGAGGAGAGCATCTTCTCACCTGTGTGGCTGTGGGGTGTAAGCTCCTCACCCTTCTACCCCAGCAGAGGGGAGAGCAGAAATCCAAAAATTATGGCCAAGCTTCTTTCCTTCCATGGGTCTCAGAATGACAGCACGTTTATTCCATCTGACTCCAGAGCCTGTGTCACCTCCCTTTTTCTTCATTTTTATCTCATACTCTGCCTACAAAGGTCAATACAGTCAAAGTTATGGTTTTTCCAGTAGTCATGTGCGGATGTGAGAGCTGGATCATAAAAAAGATGGTGTGCCGAAAAATTGATGCTCTTGAACTGTGGTGTTGGAGAAGACTCTTTGGACAGCAAGGAGATCAAACCAGTCAATCCTAAAGGAAATCAATCCTGAATATTCACTGGAAGGACTGATGCCGAAGCTGAAGCTCTGATACTTTGGCCACCTGATGCGGAGAGCTAACTCATTGGAAAAGACCCTGATGCTGGGAAAGATTGAGGGCAGAGGAGAAGGGGCGACAGAAGATGAGAGTTTGGATGGCATCACCGACTCAGTGGACATGAGTTTGAGCAAACTCCGGGAGATGGTGAAGGAGAGGGAAGCCTGGCGTGCTGCAGTCCAGGGGGAAGTAAAGAGTTGGACACGACAGAGCAACTGAAAAACAACTCTTGACCCTACATCTGTGAATGTCTTCTTTTGTGATTGCACAGTACTGCATTCTGGTACATAATTAAGAGGATGCTGCTCCAGCCTCCTTGGACGTGGGCAATGAAGAGGTAAAGGGAAGTAAAGCTGAAAAAGGAAGGATGATGGGAAACTGTGCAACCTCTCCAGCCAGCCAGAAGCTAGTGTGGCTCCCTATGCGTGTTTATGACCAAGCAAACCTCGTCTGGGCCCCTGTCTCTTTCTGCTCACTCCATGTCTCACCCATGACTCAAATACATTGAAGGCATTCCCATTCCTTGTTTCCTGATGTCACTGCATGCTAAATCATGCCAGGGCAGCGGAAGCCGTTGCAACTCCAAGTTGAACCAAAGCAGAAATGTCAACTAAATTATCTCTAATGAAATCATTTTCTTTTTTAATCACAGAGTCAACCAACAGGAGGAAGAAAGATTCACTTAATTGCAGGCACTTGGAACACCCAGCCTGGGGTTAAATATCCTTTCATCTTGCATGATTGTGAGAGACAGACCAGGCATTCTTAACTCTGTAAATACTTATGGTTTGAGGAATAATTAAATTGGGTTAGGAAAGCAAAGTGAAGGAAATCCATGGTTGAAAGGAACATGGAATCTCCATCAATTCAGAGCAAAAGGAGGTTTTTAAAAAGATGGAAGTGATGTCAATGGCTTGCCAAGTTTCACGCACGAGACATTGAAGCTTAGGAGGGAAGAAGAAATTGTGAACAAACAGGTTATGCAGGCACAAAGGGAGGAAGGGTTACTTCTTCCTGGGGGGAATCAGGATGGGGGCTTCTCAGCTGAGTGGACCTTGACATGAGGGTGATGAGGGTAAGACGTTTGAAGTTAAGAGAATACAAGAGAAATTCACAGATGTACATGTTCAGGTACTTCTCTTGTTCTGGGAACACAGGATGATCTACTGTGTTTGGGACTTAATTCCCTGGAAAATAGTGAGATATGGAAGCAGAATTGAAGGTGCAAAATTCTATTATAAGGAGTAGAATCCTGTGGCTGTGAGACGGACAGATTGTATGATCCGAGATGGAATCACAGGGATCAATTACAATTGAAACAACTGCAATAGTCCCGATGCATACCAATGATGGTTTGCGTTAGGCAGTGGCACTGAGTGGAATGTGGAGGAATAATCCAGAGAGGGGCCGTTTGCCAATTTTCACATCGTAGACACTTTCACCAAAGCTGATTTCTGCCTACCAGGATCATGTCACTCACTACATGTGGAGTTGGGAAGAGGGGTACTAGTCAGAGCATGAGGTGGTTGGAGCCCGCCCCAGCACATCCCTGTGTCCAGTAGGTTGTGGAGAAGGATACGAGGTCCAGTTTGGAATGGTTTGAATGTCATGCGTTAGTGGAACATCTATATGAAAAGAGTCTTGCAGGTATTGGAAACTCATAGCTGGCACTCAGGAGAAAGGGTGGGGACACATGGAGACTGAAGTCTTGAACTGTACAGGGGGAGGAAGGGAGGAAGAAAGGGAAGGAGACTGGGAAGAGTAGGGGAGTGAGGGAGAGAGAATTTACAGACATGGGTTTAGAACTGAGTCCAGGGGAAGACCTGTGTATAAGAGCTGAGATGTGGAAAAAAATAAACGGAAATGAAGGCCTGGGAAAGAGAAAGCAGGGGTCGGGGAAAATCAGGAGAAGGTAGCCTAGGAGCATCTAAGACAGCAAAGCATTCAAGCTGCAGAATGATGTCATCAGAGCATAGGATGTTTTGACTCCAATTTATGAGCATAACATTTTAATCAGAATTGGCCCAGCATGAATTAATTTTCATGAAGTTCCTGAGGGAACATCATTAAGCCAATTTAATTCTTTCCCATAATCAATTTTCCATAGAGCACTGTTAATCTGTTTCCAATTTTTCTCATTTTCATATTTAGCTTAATGAAATTATTTAAATCAGGATCAATGGTTTTTCTCATAAATAACATGGTAATGATTTATCAATGATTTAAAAAAAATCTCTTTTGAGTTTTACTGATTATTCCTTTGTCATACATTTTCTTTTGAGGTCATTGTTTCTGAGTCCAGTTTCCCATGGTCATTTTTTTTTAACCATTAATAATAGGTGATCTGTTAGGCAGTATTTCATCCATATTAATTTTACTCTCTGGCCATTATAGCCACGTATGTTTTACTTTGTCTTCAAATGTAAACCCAATTGTTGTTCAGTTGCTAAGTCTTATCTGAATCTTTGCAACTCCATGAACTAGAGCATGCCAGGCTTCCCTGTCCTTCACTATCTCCCAGAGTTTGCTCAGACTCATGTCTATTGCGTCAGTGATGCCATCCAGCCATCTCATCCTCTGTTGTCCCTTCTTCTCTTTCCCTCAATCTTTCCCAGCATCAGGGTCTTTTCCAGTGAGTCAGCTCTTCACATGAGGTGGCCGAGGTATTGGAGCTTCAGCTTCTGCATCAGTCCTTCCAATGAATGCTCAAGGTTGATTTACTTTAGGACTGACTGGTTGGATCTCCTTGCAGTCCAAGGGACTCTCAAGAGTCTTCTCCAACCCCACAGTTCAATTCAAACCGAGTAAACTCATCTAAAATGGCTTTCTCCTACAAGTTTATGTGAGCCCAGGGCTCACATGAGGGAGACCAGGTTGGGGGGAGGTCCTACTGGAGACAGATGAAGTATTCGTAAAGGTCTTAGTCTAATCTTCCAAATCATAAGCTTAATGGAGCTAATTAATAAGAGTCTTCAAGCCTGGAATTGGGGGAAATTAATTTCATTGCCTTTATTATAATATTGTATTTTTAAATCTTGAATTTTCATAGTGCTTTAAAATAAGCAAAACTAAATTATTTCACTTGGTAGTCAAAGCAGTAGTAAAACTCTCATATATATTCCTATTTGTCATGTGATAATTGTGTTAATATAGTCAGAACAAAGCATCATATTGAATTTGGTTTTGTTGACTGAAGAATGACTCAATTCAGTTTAGTTCAGTCACTCAATGATGTCCAACTCTTTGCAACCTCATGGACTGCAGCACACCAGACCTCCCTGTCTGTCACCAACGCCCAGAGTTTACTCAAACTCATGTCCATTGAGTCGGTGATGCCATCCAACCATCTCATCCTCTGTCGTCCCCTTCTCGTCCCGCCTTTAGTCTTCCCCAACATCAGGGTCTTTTCAAATGAGTCAGTTCGTCACATCAGGTGGCCAAAGTATTGGAGTTTCAGCTTCAGCATCAGTCCTTCCAATGAATTTCAGGACTGATTTCCTTTAGGATGGACTGGTTGGATCTCCTTGCAGTCCAAGGGACTCTCAAGAGTCTTCTCCAACATCACAGTTTAAAAGCATCAATTCTTCCACGCTGAGCTTTCTTTATAGTCCAACTCTCACATCCATACATGACTACCGGAAAAGCCATAGCCTTAACTAGATGGACCTTTGTTGAAAAAGTAATGTCTCTGCTCTTTAATATGCTGTCTAGGTTGGTCATAACTTTTCTTCCAAGGAGGAAGCGTCTTTTAATTTCATGGTTGCAGTCACCATCTGCAGTGATTTTGGAGCCCCCCAAAATAAAATCTGTCACTGTTTCCACTGTTTTCCCATCTATTTCCCATGAAGTGATGGGACCAGATGCCATGATCTTCGTTTTCTGAATGTTGAGTTTTAAACCAACTTTTTCACTCTCCTCTTTCACTTTCATTGAGAGGTTCTTCAGTTCCTCTTCACTTTCTGCCATAAGGGTGGTGCCATCTGCATATCTGAGGTTATTGATATTTCTCTCAGCATTCTTGATTCCAGCTTGTGCTTCATCCAGCCCAGCTTTTCTCATAATGTACTCTGCATATAAGTTAAATAAGCAGGATGACAACATACAGCCTTGATGTACTCCTTTCCTGATTTGAAACTGGTCTGTTGTTCCATGTCCAGTTCTAACTGTTGCTTTTTGACCTGCATACAGATTTCTCAAGAAGCAGGTAAGGTGGTCTGGTATTCCCATCTCTTTCAGAATTTTCCACAGTTTGTTGTGATCCACAGAGTCAAAGGCTTTGGCATAGTCAATAAAGCAGAAATAGATGTTTTTCTAGAACTCTCTTGTTTTTCAATGATCCAACAGATGTTGGCAATTTGATCTGTGGTTCCTCTCCCTTTTCTAAATCTAGCTTGAACATCTGGAAGTTCACAGTTCATGTACTGTTGAAGCCTGGCTTGGAGAATTTTGAGCATCACTTTGCTAGCATGGGAGATGAGTGTAATTGTGCAGTAGTTCTTCACGACCCAGATAATCACGATGGTGTGATCACTCATCTAGAGCCAGACATCCTGGAATACGAAGTCAAGTGGGCCTTAGGAAGCATTGCTACGAATAAAGCTAGTGGAGGTGATGGAATTCCAGTTGAGCTATTTCAAATCCTAAAAGTTGATGCTGTGAAAGTGCTGCACTCAATATGCCAGCAAATTTGGAAAACTCAGCAGTGGCCACAGGACTGGAAAAGGTCAGTTTTCATTCCAATCCCAAAGAAAGGCAATGCCAAAGAATGCTCAAACTATCACATAAAAGATCTTGTAGGCAAGAAGAATGACTAGTGGGTTCAGAAAGATCAGAGCACACAAGACAAACAGAGGGAATGACATTGGCTGTGAAAGTCAACCCAGTTCTTAAGAGGGCATTTGTGGTGATGCCTTTCAGTGGTGCATTTGCCACAGTCCCTAGGCTCAGAAAACTGATTTTGCATCCAGACTCTTAAAACTGTACTCACATAAATTAAACTATCAAGATGTGTGAAGTAGAATGTCAATTTACTCACTAAAGTGGGAAAAAGATTACAAATTTGGGGAAGAATATAGGTTTGAGATCTGGCTGGCTTTGAGGGAAAAAAAGCAAAAGATAGACATATATGCAACAATAGCTTTCAGCTAGCTGTCACCAGATACAGGATTACTATGGATTTCTAAATATTGTGATTTATCTGCCATGCACCCCAGGAAGGAGAATAGGACTGGAATATTTGAAGTCCAGTAAGGACAATTCTTGGAGAAGGCAATGGCACCCCACTCCAGTACTCTTGCCTGGAAAATCCCATGGATGGAGGAGCCTGGTAGGCTGCAGTCCATGGGGTCTCGGGGAGTCAGACACGGCTGAGCAACTTCACTTTCACTTTTCACTTTCATGTATTGGAGAATGAGATGGCAACCCACTCCAGTGTTCTTGCCTGGAGAATCCCAGGGACGGTGGAGCCTGGTGGGCTGCCATCTATGGGATCGCACAGAGTCGGACACGACTGAAGCAACTTAGCAGCACCAGCAGCAGCAAGGACAATTCTGGGCTTCCATCCCGATGGTGTGAATGCCTTACTAATAGGGTCTTAGTGATAGATTTGACTAAGGCTTCTTCCCTGGAAAGGACTGGGATGGTCAGTCACCTCAACCATACTTCTGAGTCACATGGCATTTCTTTAGTTAGGTAGCTTCAATCTGGTTATACTCTTGTCTTCTAGGTCTAGCATTCACAGTAATTTTTTTTAATGTATTTTTATATTTCATCTTGCATTCACTTTGTGTCATTCATAAAATTGAAGTTTCTTTAACCCCTGAGAACCAACCTCCATGCCACTCAGTCTTCCGTGATAATGGAGATCTCTTAGAGATGAATGAATGAGTTGTGTTACGTTCAGCACCCATAGATTGCTTAATTACACATTTTGTTTTGAGGTCATTGTAGATTCACAGGCAGTTTATGGAAATAATACAGAAAGACCCCAGGTACCCTTCACCTGTTTCCTGCAGGTGGTAACATCTTGCAGCCCTATGAGAGAATATCATAGTCAGGATACTGATGTCAGTACGGTCAACATCAGAGGAATTCCATCACCGCAGATTTCCTTCAAGTTGTCTTTGCATTCCAGAAATAAATCCTGCTTGGTCATGGTGCTTAATGCTTTTTATACACTGCTAGATTTGATTTGCTAGTATTTTATCAAGATTTTGTTTTCTTTGTCTCTAATACTTGATATCTTTCCTTTTTTCTAATGCAAGTATTTTAGCACTATCAATTTCCCCTCTCAGTACTGCTGTAGCTGCCTGTCCTGAATGTTGAATATGTTATATTTTCATATTCAGTTCTGTGGATTCTTTATTTGCTTTAAGATTTCCTCTTTGATCCATGAATTGTTGAGAAGTATGTTGTGTGACTTCCAGGGGTTTAGAGGTTGTTGTATTTTGTTACTGATTTCTAGTATGGTTTCCTTATGGTCTGTGTATGATTTCAGTTCTCTTAAGTTGGTTGAAGTTTGTTTTGTGATACAGAAAATGCACTGTATTTCCTGTATTTTTGACTATTCCATGGGCACTTAAAAAAACGTGAGTTCTGTTATTGAGTGGAGTTTTCTACGTATGTCAGTGAGATCTGTGCTGTTCATTTCTTCCACATTCTTCTTGATGTTCTGTTTAGCAGTTCTGTGGCAACACACTCTAGTGTTCTTGTCTGGGAAATCGCATGGACAGAGGAGCTTGGCTATAATCCATAGGGTCGCAGAGTCAGACATGACTGAGTGGCTAAACAACAGCAAGTATTGCTGAAAGTGGGGTGTTTAGACAGTGAAGTCAGCTGCTCATTGTGGCGGAGCCCCCTTTCGTGGTGTGTCTGGGTGAGGAGGGCCGTCTCAGGCCTGCAGTCTCAGCCTCACGCAGAACACTTCTTGACACTAGTGTGTGGGTGGGGCATGTGACCCATCCCCCTTACCAGCTCTGCCTCATCTGCTATCGTAGATTAAGTGTGCTAAGTCACTTCAGTTGCGTCCAACTCTTTAAGACCCTATGGACAGTAGCCCGCCAGACTCTTCTGTCCATGGGAGTCTCCAAGCAAGAATACTGGAGTGGATTGCCATGCCCTCCTCCAGGGGATCTCCCTGACCCAAGGACTGAACCTGTGTCTCTTATGTCTCCTGCCAGTGCAGGATTCTTTACCCCTAGCACCACCTGGGTAGGTTAAGACTCCTTCAGTTTGCAAAAGGACTGAGCCTCGCGGCTGCCTTCTGTTCCTGCAGGCCGTGGGCTGGGGAATGCCAGGTCTGAGACATCGCCTTGTGTTGGATGAGGCAGTTCTAAGATGCCGTCACTCCGTGTACCTTAGGACCTAGGATCCCGGGCCAATGCACCTTACCCTTGACACCTTTTAGACTTTTCCTTCAGCTGTTCTTTGTGTTATTTCCAGGGTTCGTTGCTATGCTTAGCAGAAACAGGGAGATATGAGTTGACACCATCCCTGTTCAGAATTGAGGCTCACAGGTCATTCCACACATATGTTTTAGACCCAGTTTGCATAGCCTATGAAAAATGCAGAGATGTTTAATCCACATAACCTCTGTGTGTCAAACGGACTGGCCAGTTGGGAACAAAGAGCTAAAGAAAATGGCAAATGGCAAAAGGAAAACCACATGTGTCTCAAAGCAAGAAGTGATTAACTGCCAAGTGAATGATATAGACAGGAAACCCTGGGGACTCCAAGGGAGGAAAGATCAATGTATTTCCGAGTCTGATCTCTGCAATTCATAACCACGGTTTTCAATGGTCACGATGCCCATAGGATATGATCTTAAGATTAAAGAGGCTTCTAACTGGTGATATGAAAACAAGAGCTAGAAAGTCACATCTTAAAACAAGATACCTCCCCCCACCCAAGTCAGCTGGTCCCTGCTTTACCATATAGTGGGAGAGTGGGAACCAGGGCAGGGAGAGATCAGTGGGAGACAGGTGATGAGGAAAACTTTGGGAGAATGGCTTTCATAATGAATGCCTGCATGTGGTGACTAAAACCCCAAAGGCAGTGATTGGAAAGTGAAAGAGTCAGTGGCATTTCCAGTTTTGAGAAAACAGGTAGCAAGCCCTCCATATGGATGGACATGTGACAGTGGGGAAAGCCGGGAGCACAGGGCTGTGTGAAGGTAGGTCACTGGTGGGGCAGCTGCGTCCGTGCAGCTGAGAGCAAACAGCACGGCGTGCCCAGGTGGGGGCTGGCAGAAGGTGGGGGCCAGATCCTGACTTAGCCTGTCTGATCGCTCAGCGGGGGCCTGGAGCCCGCCCTCTGCTCTGTGCTGTGGTTGGTGCCCACTCCCCTCGGGGCCTGCCGGTGTCCCTTCCACAGGTGCTCCTGGTCCAGTTTGCAGGCTTCCTGTGCTACGTAGCGTGTAGGCACGAAGGAGGGGAGAGAGGAGGGAGGAAGAGATGAAAAATAATTCAACATAGATGGCATATTGATTTTTTTAAAAATCAAAGATTTGCAGCCTGAAGCTCAGCAGGTGATAGGAGGAAAAGTATTTGGAGGGTTATTATAAGGTTGATAGCATTTAGCATACTGTTCGTATAATACAACATCCCAGCAGATTATCTGAGTTAGTCCATATGGTGCTGGCAGTTTTTTCAGTAAACATAAAAAATAATCATAAGTAGCAATATTAGATGAAACATCAGAATGACTACTTTCCTGGTAATAGTTATGAAAGCGTGAGGACATAGGAGGTCAGCATTTTCTTTGCGTGCATGCTCAGTCGCTCAGTCGAATCTGACTCTTTGCAGCCCTATGGACTGTAGCCCGCCAGGCTCCTCTGTCCATGGGATTCTCCAGGCAAGAATACTGGAGTGGGTTGCCATGCCCTCCTCCAGGGGATCTTCCCGACCCAGGGATCGAACCCAGGTCTCTTATGTCTCCTGCATTGGCAGGTGGTTTCTTTACCACTAGCAGCACCTGAGAAGCCCCCAGCATTTTTTAGTTGAGTCTAAAAATCACAGTAGAGAAACCTGCACTATTATTGTTGTTTAGATACAGTTAAATATTTAAAGATGGGTACTGGGGTGGGGGGCGATGATCAATCTGGTAGTCCATCAAGGAAAGAAAGGGTTTCCCTTTGAAAGTCTGCACATTCACGTTTCATTTAGTGCAAAATCAGGATTGTGTTGGATACTCTGTTGGTATCACGGGTAATTTTAAGGAGCAAAGAAACAATTAAACATATCATTTTATTTTGGGTTATTCTACGTAAGTTAAAGATCTGTTCGCTTTATTTGACAACAAACTGTTGACCACAGACCATGTACCAGGGGTTGTTCTAGTATAATAGAGCGCACAGGAGCCCCTGGCCATGTTTGTTTCGTCTGAGTCACTGTTGAAAACATCTAGGGTCTTGTGATGGGATGTGGAAGTGATGGGTGTGGGACGGAGGGGTGTGAACTCTGTTTGTGTCTAGAGGAGATTGATACGGAATTTAGGGATTTAAAAGGGGGTCCCATATTGTAAGGCTGTGTTTAACATGAGTGGGCTGTGTTGACAAACAGAAAGGGAAAAAGAAATCTACGACTGATTTTAGGAGGAAAAATGCCAATAATCTCATTTGTATTTATCCCGTTACACTATTTTAAAAAACATAATTTCATTCTCCTGTTCAAATCAGTAGTCCATTGTTGAGTGTTCATAATGTATTGAACTAAAAAGTATTACCTGGAACCAGGGGGTTGTGAGGGAAGGATATTTGTTCTCTGTTTTCCTAACACTCAAATAAGAATATTTTTATAATGTGATAAAAATTCTCTTTGAATATAAATGTGCCTGGGAAATACATGCTTACACACCAGTCTTCCATAACTGTCCTCATCATTCTGTATTTTCCAGACAAAACCAGACTCTTCCCTCCACCCTCATACATTTTATTTTCCACACCAAGCTCTCTTTGTCCTATTCCTGAGAATGTCCTGTTTCTTACCTTATACTCAGAGAGTCTTGCTCCCCACTTCACCCCCCTCCACAAAGCGCTCTAGTGAAATATGACCTCCCCACACTCCCGTGAGTCCCCAGGGCCCGGGGGACTTCCTCACACTTGCCTGTGTCCTTACTAGTGGTTTCTAACCTCCCAGCCTGTACCGGGGTGCAAGCTCCCCAAGGACAGGGACTGTTTTGACAGTCAGTGTTACTCCTGGGATCATCCACATGGACGTTCCTTAGTGAAGATTTCCTGAATTGCATCAGATAGCAAGCCTTCCAATACCTGGAGGATAGTTACTCGGTTCCACCAGTACTCCAGGCTCTCCATCTTCAGTTCTTAAGGTTGATCTCCAAAGCCTTTGTCTTTCTGTTTGCTCATGTTTGGATCTTGTCCTAACAGCGTATCTAGAACTGAAAACAGTGCTCTTACTGGGTCGAGGACAACGTGATGACCAATTTCCTTGCTCTAGGTGGAAAACTACCCACCTAGGGACATGAGGGGCATTTTGCTTTAATTATTGTGGGCGAGTCAAGTCAACCAGGGCTTCCCCAGTGACTCAATGGTAAAGAATCTGCCTGCAGTGCAGGAGCCTCAGGAGACATTGGTTCAATCCCCAGGTTGGGAAGATCCCCTGGAGGACAGCATGACAGCCTGCTTCAGTATTCTTTCATGGAGAATCTCATGGACAGAGGAGCCTGGCAGGCTACAGTCCATGGGGTCATAAAGAGTCAGACATGATGGAAGCGACTTAGTACACGCGCAAGTCTACCAGAAACTCTGTGGACCAAGTGGCCATGGGCCATGCTGCTGGGCCTATGGCCAGGCCAACCCAGGTTCTGTGACTGTTCCATCTTGAAAGCCCCACCTGCCTCTCTTGCTTTAGATGCTGAGGATACATCAAACAGCATCACAACCCTTTATTTCCACACACTGAGTGGCTTTTTTCTGAAAAAGATTGAAAGTGTGCTTATCTTCCAGGGATCTTAAGAGTTTGCTTCTTTTTTGCTCGTTGCATGTGCCCCGTCTGAAAGACCCCTCTAACCTGGAGGATCCAGCTGGTCCTGTAGAACCTTCACACCACCCTTGGAGACAGTGTTGCCTTGTGAACGCCTGGTTGGGGCCAACAGGGTCGGGGTCTTTCTGTGACCCTGGGCTATATCTTTCTCGCTCTGTAAAGAGATATACTGGCTCACTCCCATCTTCTCCTCTCCCTTCTTCCACATCCCACACACAAACATAAGTGAATGTTCTGATGTGACCGGCTGCAGAGATAAATTTAAGAGAACTATCACACGGGGTTGTTTTCCTTTGATTTTAATCTCTTTGTGCCAGCAACTCTGAGGTGCTTCGCATGACTCCCTTCCCTGTAAAGGAGTGACACATTGGAAAAATAACTCTGGAATGCCCTCCCCAATTCTTAGGGTCAGCCTTTAATTAAGTTAGGTATGTAGCAGGTTTCTACCTGGCCATGTAGAGATGGACACACACACACACACACACACACACAGTCTGTGAATGTGAGGGGCCTGCGTGGTTTTTTCATTGGAGACGCTTGTTCAGATCCCATGGGCAAGGGAAAGTGGTTGTCCCTTCATACCAGGGCCCCAACACGGGGCTTGAAGTTTCTTGAGCACCATGGTCAGTCCTTTCTGCTGAACTTGCTATAAATTGTAACTTTGGTGGGTAGGTACTTATACTTTGCTTTATACAGGTTAAACCTACTTTTACGCTGTGATTCTTAGGGCATGAAGCTTCCATTTCCCCCTCAGTCAGAGGCAATGGTAATGACTCATCATATAATACCAGGGAGTTCCTTATTTCCTATTCCACTTTCTGTTCCGCTCTCAGGAAAGGCCTGTCTGTCACCACACTCCGGGGACAATCTGTCGCCTATTGTTCAGCAATGCTGAGATGTTCTGTCATGAAAAGGAATGGATGATGGACACAAGTGCTCCTGAAATTTCTTTCATGGCATAATACTGAAGGGTTGAAATTAGGCATCTGTAAGGAATGTCACCAAATCGTTTCCATTTATTTTTATGTAAAAACAAGGCCTTGCAGGAGAGGGATAACTTTTGTGGTAGAGTAAAGACAGGTCCTCAAACCACAACTTGCTAATAAAAACCAGATGCAGGCTTCATGTCAATCAGTTTAAGCCAAGCTCTGCTGCAGTAACAAACAGCCCCTGATTGAGTGGCTTCCGGCAGAGTGGGGTACATTCCACGTCTGTCATGATTCCATTTCAGTTCTGCTTCAGGAAACACTCCCATGGCTCAGGCTTCTTCTCACATCTGTGTGGGAGGGCCTTGGTGCGTGCTACCGCTGTCTTCCTGCTCCGCCGCTGGTCTCACACTCAGCTCTTCTTTCAGTGGATGCACCTCAGTCTATTCTTCCTTTTACTGTCCCATTGTATTACCTTCACTTGTGTATGTTTGGACTGAAACTGTATATATTTTTAAAAAGCATCTTTTGTGGACAAGGAAAGTATAAGCAGATGAAAAATTATCTGGATTCTTGATAGCCGTTTGATGTACATATACAATTTTCAAATTTGTTGTGACTATTTTTTACGAAAACCATCTAAATTTTTGAGTGATTACTAAATCTGTATAAAAACATTTGAAATCTTAGCCTCTCCCCCCATCCCTTGCCGTAGTATAGAGGAGTTTATGTTTACATGTGCCTATGTATACAGAGAATTCTCTAGACTCTGAATATGCTGTAAAAAAGACCAAAAGGTGGGATTTTATACCCTTTTAAAAACTGAATGCTTCCTACAAGGACACTGGAATGGCTTTATGGAACACTGTCCTACTTCCTTAAATGATAAAGAAATGTGTAAAAAAAAACATTGACATGATCATCATTAG
Organism: Bos mutus; assembly: GCF_027580195.1. Classification (NCBI taxonomy): domain Eukaryota; kingdom Metazoa; phylum Chordata; class Mammalia; order Artiodactyla; family Bovidae; genus Bos; species Bos mutus. The sequence continues at coordinate 101,355,869 of NC_091627.1, forward strand.
TAAAAATATATTCTTCTGCCAGTCTTTCTGCAGAATATTATTTTTGCATTAAAATTTAATTTTTTCTTAATATTAAACTGTACTCAGCCTTGGCTTTCAGAGCATTGGATATTTCTAATTGGAGCAAAAGTCTGTCTCTTGGGCATCAAAAATGTGACAAGTACAGCCGAGTCGTGACTGTGTCAAAATTCATTTCTACTTGTTTATAACACACATCTTTGAGTTCCTATTAAGATATCCCACCATCATAAGAATTTTTTGGAGGCAATTCTCCATCAAAGAATCTTGAGTTCACAGTAATAAAGTGTCACAAAGAAACTTAACAGCTTCCTATAACTTTAATTGCTACCTTGAAGTAATTGTGTCTAGAGGACAGAATACAGTATATTTTATTATCCATCAGTTTCTTTTTTTCATATGAGTTCTGGTTTGTACAAGTCAATTATTTTTTGATCGTTTCTGTAAATAATGTTTAATTATATTTTATCATTTTTGCTTTACTACATCACCTTGGTGATAATTGAAGCATTTCTAAGCACTGTAGTTTTTTACAGTATTGTGTGCACTATTGCCTTGTTAGCATCCACAAAGTTTCAATAGGTATATATCTATATAGAGAGGATTCCTAGGTGGCTCAGTGGTAAAGAATCCACCTGCCAGTGCAGGAGATGCAGGAGTCTCAGGTTCGATGTCTGGGTTGGGAAGATTCCCTGGAAAAGGAAATGAAAACCCACTCCAGTATTCTTGCTGGGAAATCCCATGGACAGAGGAGCCTGGCGGGCTACAGTTCGTGGAGTCTCAGAGTCAGACACGACTGAGCACACATGCACATATCTATATGGAGACAGATAGATATATCACCATTTACTAGAAAATGTTTGAAACTGATCTTTGCTACACTTACAAGTTAGAAAAGTCCTATAAGGTGAATGAGGATTGAAAAAAAAAAAACAAGCAATACCTTCTGTGTATAATTGTCAGAGTGGCAAATTGTTATTTAAGCAGGGTATTAATTTTTTTTTGTATTTTAAAATTTTAATTTCCCTGAATTTATATAATGCTAAATGTATATGAAAAGATGTCACTGATCCTGATCAGAAGGACATTTTATTTGGGATTTTGGTTTGTGTGCAGCAGAGGTAAAGATCTATGTCATCTGTTCACACACATTCACAATAAGACCCTGCGATTAGTATACAAGGTAGGTTAAGCCATGAAGCCCATAAGTTAATCCATGACCTTGGGCACGCGGTCAGACCCACAAGACACAGTTTCATGTCTGCTCATCATTTGTTACATCTGCGTAACGACTCACGCGGTTGTATGGGTGAGAGCGGCCTGTTTCCTGCTGTGGACCATTTTCGGAGGGAGCGGAGGATCACGGGAACAGGCTGTGGAGGGAAGCCAGCTCCTCAGTTAGGTCCTTCGCAGGGTGATCTGTCCCCCTGTCTCCCGTGCTGTCCGCTCATTGTGTCTGTAGAACCATCCACCACCTTGCCTCTCATTTCACCATTTCCTGACTGCTTTTAACAACTGGCATCCACCCCACCCCTCTGCACCACACTGCTACTACCTAAAACACAGCCCCGGAAAGCATGTTGTAAGATAACTTTCTCAGTTCATTTCTCAGCCACTTCTGTACAGGATGAAGTAATAGATTTTGGTGACTTTGAGAAGTTAAAGCTATTCCTGATCCTCCATCTTCAAAGGCTTATAGTTTGGACATAGAACGATTTAAAATTGACCACAACGTACTTTTATTTACATGGCACGTCCTCGTCTAGATATTTGCAAATTCAATAGAGGGGCATTGTTCTAAAGGAGGAAAGGGAAATGAACATTTGTGAGTAGCTGTGTGAGTCTGTTTCTGATCCTTTCTCAAATGCATTTTGCAAATCAAAAAAATTCCAAAAAAAATCATCACGTGTTGGGGAGTATTGTGTTCCTGTTTTATAATGAAGGAAAGTCTAACGATATATTAGATATTCAATCTAGAGTCACACAATTGCCAGGATGCACAGCTGGTGTTGAATGTATGTCCCTACTCAGTTCAGTTCAGTTCAGCTGCTCAGCCGTGTCCGACTCTTTGCAACCCCATGGACTGCAGCATGCCAGGCCTCCATGTCCGTCACCAACTCCTGGAGTTTCCTCAAACTCATGCCCATTGAGTCTGTGTTGCCATCCAACCATCTCATCCTCTGTCGTCCCCTTCTCCTCCTGCCTTCAATCTTTCCCACTCTTTTAAAATGAGCCAGTTCTTCACATCAGGTGGCCAAAGTATTGGAGTTTCTGCTTCAGCATCAGTCCTTCCAATGAATATTCAGGACTGATTTCCTTTAGGATGGACTGGTTGGATCTCCTTGCAGTCCAAGGGACTGAGAGTCTTATCCAACACCACAGTTCAAAAGCATCAGTTCTTCGGTGCTCAGCTTTCTTTGTGGTCCAACTCTCACATCCATACATGACCACTGGAAAAACCATAGCTTTGACTAGATGCACCTTTGTTGGCAAAGTACTGTCTGCTTTTCAATATACTGTCTAGGTTGCTCATAGCTTTTCTTTCAAGGAGCAAGCGTCTTTTAATTTCATGGCTGCAGTCACCATCTGCAGCCACCCCCCAAAAAATAAAGTCTGTCACTGTTTCCATTGTTGCCCCATCTATTTGGCATGAAGCGATGGGACCAGATGCCATGAGCTTAGTTTTCAGAATGTTGAGTTTTAAGCCAACTTTTTCACTCTCCTCTTTCACTTTCATCAAGAGACTCTTTAGTTCTTCTCTTTCTGCCGTAAGGGTGGTGTCAATCTGCATATCTGAGGTTATTGATATTTCTCACAGCAATCTTGATTCCTGCTTGGGCTTCATCCATCCCAGCATTTCTCATGATGTACTCTGCATAGAAGTTAAATAAGCAGGATGACAGTATACAACCTTGATGTACTCCTTTTCCTATTTGGAACTAGTCTGTTGTTCCATGTCCAGTTCTAACTGGTGATTCCTGACTTACATACAGATTTCTCAAGAGGCAGGTCAGGTGGTTTGGTATTCCCATCTCTTAAGGAATTTTCCACAGTTTATTGTGATCCACCCAAAGGCTTTGGCATAGTCAATAAAGCAGAAGTTGATGTTTTTCTGGAACTCTCTTGCTTTTTCAATGATCCACCGGATATTGGCAATTTGCTCTCTGGTTCCTCTGCCTTTTCTAAACCCACCTTGAACATCTGGAAGTTCACGGTTCATGTACTGTTGAAGCCTGGCTTGGAGAATTTTGAGCATTACTTTACTAGCGTGTGCGATGAATGCAATTGTGTGTTAGTTTGAGCATTCTTTGGCATTGCCTTTCTTTGGGATTGGAATGCAAACTGGCCTTTTCCAGTCCTGTGGCCACTGCTGTGTTTTCCAAATTTGCTGGCATATCGAGTGCAGCACTTTCACAACATCATCTTTCTTACCTGGTCCCAAATTACACAGCCATGAATGTGAAGCTTCCTTTTGAAGTTCCCACCATACAGACCCCTTTTCAGATTTCAGGGCTCAGGCACAGATCCTGATGCCTCTTGCTGATGTAGCCTGGATGGTGCTTGACGTTCCCAGTAATGACCAGATCTTACTCGGTGCTTGCTGGGTGCCAGGCACTGTGTCGGCGTGTTTCCCGCATTATCTCATCTCATCTTCTCCCTGACTCTATTGAGTTGAGCACCATTACTACCCACATTTTACAGGTAAGGAAACTGAAGCCCAGAGAGGTTAAGCAGTTCGCCCGAGGTCACACAGTAAGTTAGAGAGCCAGGATCTGCACCGGGCTGTCTGTTCTCAGCACCCGCATTCCCAACCACTAGGGTCCACATGCCTGGGGTTAGTCAGTCCTTAGTGGAAGAAACAGAAGGGCCCTGGTAAAGGGCAGTGTTGAAGGAGAAGACTTCTGTCTTTGCACCATTTCTAATAACAAATGATATAGTCAGATAAGGCTTTTATTGGGTTGGCCAAAAAGTTGATTTGGGTTTTCCGTAATGACAAACTTTTTGGCCAGCCCAGTGTGTTAGATAGTTATTTTCCTAAGAAAGCTTAGAAATAGTAATATGCAGGATTGGATAATCAGGGAAGGAGGAAAAGCAGAACATTGGAGGGAAGGTCAGGGGAGCATCTTCAGGATGTGGGTAGTGGGATACAGGGAAGCAAGTAAGGGTTTCAGTCTTAGAAAGCCCAGGACTTTTCTGAAATGGAAGAACTCTACTGGTACCTCTTGTCTCTAAACAAGGCAAGTTAATATCTCATTTTTAATTCTTAGAGAACTCAGTCACTCCAGATTTGCAAATGACAATATTTACAAGTGAACTCACCATTTGTAATATTAATTCCAATTCAGATGTCTTTTTTCTGACCCTGTGTCTGCCCATCCTATTTGTCACTAAGTGATTATAAACATGTGACAATAAATTGCAAATACACATCAGTTTGGAAATGGGTCTGGACAAGGGAAAGGCTACCCACTCCTGTATTCTTGCCTGGAGAATTCCATGGGCAGAGGAGTCTGGCAGGCTACAGTCCATGGGGTCCCAAAGAGTCGGACACAACTGAGCGGCTAACACAACACTTGGAAATGGGACACGCACATCTTAGTTTCATCATATCAGTGAGAGTGATGAAGAACTACTCGAATCAGGTAGTGTGCCATTGGCAAATGAGCATTTGGCGGTTAAACAAGTTAGTAATTAGAAAAATCAACCCGGATGATGGCCTGGTAGGTATTTTGAAAACAGAAATCCTTGGAAGAATCACAGAGACTCTAAATTATTTTTGCAAAGGAATCCTCTTTATGGATTGAAACTCAGAAAGATGTTCTCAAGGACAGGCATTCAGTTTTTGTCAGAAACATTATTTTGAAGAGTAATTATGACTTGATTCATTCTTTACTCATGACAGAGTGGATATTGAATTAGAATAGTAAAATGCTGAACTATAAATTAATAAATGTTCTTTCTTTGTTGCATACATTCTCCATCTATGAGTTTAAAATGGTTAAGTCTATTCTTTTAATCTTAATTTTGTAAAATAAAATGATTTCATAGATACGGCAATGCACTCAAAGCACACACCAAAGCAAAACCCACTCAGTTTTTGTTCAGCCATGTTATTTTCATTATTACTAGTACTAATGATTTCTTGTGATCATTCAAAGAAGAAACAGTTAATTGTCTCTGATACCCCAGGCATTGGAATCCAGAATACTGTGACTTTATATCTCTTTTACCAAAGAGAATATTGAGATTCAACACATAATTTCATTGTTCCTCTCTTGGAATGTTTATCACGTATTTCCCCACACATCCACTTTCCTTTATCTTGTTTCCCCTCTTATTTTTGGATGGATTACAAAGCGAAAACAAAACCCGAGGAACCTAACCACAAATGTAGAAATAGCTGAGAACAGAAAGAACGGAAAGAGAACTCACTTAATCTTACTGTTAGGTCACCTTTAGTTTCACAATTAAGTTCTTTGTCCAAACTTACTTGACCCAGTTGAACATGTAATTAAGATTTAGCTGTAAAATCACTGTTAGTAATGCTTTGTCTCGTATAAATTCAAATTGCTAATATTAGAGATTTGATTGTAAAAGTTTCTCTATAATGGCTCAGTTCAGTTCAGTTCAGTCGCTCAGTCGTGTCCGACTCTTTGTGACCCCATGAATCGCAGCACGCCAGGCCTCCCTGTCCATCACCAACTCCCGGAGTTCACTCAAACTCACATCCATCGAGTCAGTGATGCCATCCAGCCATCTCATCCTCTGTCGTCCCCTTCTCCTCCTGCCCCCAATCCCTCCCAGCATCAGAGTCTTTTCCGATGAGTCAACTCTTCTCATGAGGTAGCCAAAGTACTGGAGTTTCAGCTTTAGCATCAGTCCTTCCAAAGAAATCCCAGGGCTGATCTCCTTCAGAATGGACTGGCTGGATCTCCTTGCAGCCCAAGGGACTCTCAAGAGTCTTCTCCAACACCACACTTCAAAAGCATCAATTCTTCAGCGCTCAGCTTTCTTCACTATAATGGCTAGGGAAAATATAAAAGAGAGTTTTTTTTTAAGTACTTGGAAAGAGTAAAAATATCACATCATGGTTATTGTCTAAAAAGACATTTTATTCTATTTCTTGTCACTGAAAAATTATTTTAAGGGCTTTAAAAGACATACCTAGAAGCCTGTGAGTGTTTTATTTTATTTTTTCATGGTTTAACTATATATGTATTCTTTTAAATTTTATTTTTAAACTTTACAATATTGTATTGGTTTACATTCAACACCAAGTGGCCTTTATACACTTCCCCCAAAGTTTATCTTTTCTCCTATCTTTAGAGAAACTAAAAGGAAAGATACTTTACTTGTAATGGAAACAGTTAAATAAATAAGACGGTTTTGCTACATGAATGTTAGCAGCAGTAAGGTATCCAAAGTGGGTGTGTTCAGCACTTTTACATGAACTAGTTCACTAAATTCTTGACAGCCCCATCGGGTTGGTAATATTATTTTCCCAATTTATAGATGAGAAATCCAAAACCTGAGTAACTTGCTCAAGGTCACCTTGAAAGGGACTTTTCTTTTCTTCCAACTAAAATTTTATTTGGAGCAAGTAAATTCAGGACACATCCAGAGGTTTCCCACCTGTTCCCCCAAGCCCCACCCAGTTCATCTCCCTCTAGTTGAGGATTAGATGGTGTCATGAGTTAATGGCAGGGAAAGCTCATTTTTGAGGTTTTTTTTTTTTTTTTCCCCATGTCTGTTTTTTCTTGTGTTTTGTTTGCTTTTTGTTTTCTGTTTGTGATACAGCATTTTTCATTCTCAGATGTCTTCCTGGAGGAACTGTTGGTTGGGAATAAAGGATGATGGCTCTGCCTTAGATTTCCTGGGCTGTGTCTTTAGGACTTAAATTCTTCCTCAGGATTAGGCAGAGGGGCCCTCTGGGGACAACAGGAGAAGCTCATTTGTGGGGGAGAGATGTGCTCTTTAACAAGGCCCTTGTGTTCTCCACTATTTTCATTCGTCTTCCTTTTCCTTTGAGTTTTTCTGTTCCGTGTGGAACAGAATTGAATGGAATTACAAGAAAAATGCCTGCATACAAAGCCCAGCCAAGGCCCAGCACGTAGATGCAGCCAGGCACTGTGGGGAGCTTTTGCAGGATTTAATTTGGAAGAGTCTCTGAGACCGGGAGATTCTCAAAGGAATGAGTGATATTGTTGTAGCCACATGTTCCAGGAAACAAACTCACTCAGGAGGACAATGCAGATAGTGGAGTGCAGTTTATTACACCAGCGGGCCCAAGGCAGAGTCTCCTCTTAGCCAAGGACTCAGACCAGTTTTTGTGAAAACTTTAAAAACCTTAAGCATACGTGCCCAAACCCACCTCCCCAAATTCCCTGAAACTAGTCTGAACAAAGGAAAAGAAAGATACAATCAAAGTTAACCCGTGATTCGTATGCCTTAAGCCTAGGTAGTTAACAATGGACAATTATCAATAGGCCTGTGGTCATACCCCAGTAAGCATAATAGAATGAATGGTTCTATTTGGTTACACAGATAATTAGGGTATTCTTTTAGGCGCTGGAGGGTCTAGGTAGGAGCCCTGGGGCTCTTCCTTGGGGGTGGGAGGCTGGTTTTCCAGTTGCTTTGTTGTTTCCGTAGATACTGGGCATAAAGCTCAAAGACCACAGTCCCGCCCAAGATGGAGTCCTGCTCTCCAGATGGAGTCTGTTCTGTCTGTTTCCTCTTTCAGTACAGAATTTGAACACTGCAGGCAGGAAACTGCCAGGCCTTCCTCAAGGCAGAGTGCAAAGAGCTCCAAGGGCCCCAGACATGGGATCTGTACTGTGCAGACCAGCATGCGGGAAGGAGGTCAGTCAGCCCAAGTGAGAGCATCTTGTGTTGCAGAGGACTGGAAAAGTAATTTGGCTTTATTGCTCTTACATTGAGTGTCGTGATCTCCCTGTTGTAAAGGAGTCCAGAGCCTCAGTCTAGATGCTTGATTGTGGCTGAAGGATGCTCTGTTCCGACTCCCCAAGCTTTCTTCCAAGGTTTATCCTCCACTAGTCCTTTGGTTGACTCCAAGACAAAAAACTGATGTCTCAGTATTCCCCATGCACCCCAGGCGTGCTTCCCACCTCTCCTGGCTGATTTACAGTCTCCACCCACACCCCACCCTCCAGCTGGTCCTAAAGACCCCCGTCGTGATCTCCCTGGTCAGATGCCACTTCCACTTCCTGTGAAAGTATCACGCAGTTCATCGATACATCTCTTTTTTTAATTTTCTATTCCATGAACTTGTTTAGATGTTTGTTTATTTTTCTAATCTGTTACAGTACTTCCTGGGCTTCCCAGTGGCTCAGACCGTAAAGAATCTGCCTGCAACGCAGAAGACTCGAGTTTGATCCCTGGGTTGGGAAGATCCCCTGGAGAAGGAAGAAAGTATTCTTGCCTGAGAAATCCCATGGACAGAGGAGCCTGGTGGGCTACAATCCATAGGGTTGCAAAGAGTCAGACCCGACTGAGTGACTACTGCATACACACACACACACACACACACACACACACACACACACACACGGCTTTGCACATAATAGGTGTGGACTAAATATTTACCTAATGACTGAATAGATCAAATAACACATTTGCTGGCATGCGAGCAACAAAATGTTGCCAAATAGAAACCCACAAGTGACACATCTTCAAAATAATGTTTTTATCTCAGATGTAGGCAAGGCCTGCTGGGTAATGCACAAATGAAAAGGCACAATCATGGCTTAAAGGTTGGCGATTAGTTACTCATTTGTATGTAATTAGGGATTAAAGCTGCCTGAGATAGTTTAGCCTCCTAAGTAGGTTATAAATCACCCTCCCACATGCCCATTCTTAGTATTATTTTCTTAACAAACCATTTTACCCAAGTGTCCAAAAATAAATGTAAACTTTGACCTAGTTTTTATTCCTCTATTATTGATTTCTAAGAAGGGTGGCCAGGAGAAAAAGCCTCTTGATGAAAGTGAAAGTGGAGAGTGAAAAAGTTGGCTTAAAGCTCAACATTCAGAAAACGAAGATCATGGCATCCGGTCCCATCACTTCATGGGAAATAGATGGGGAAACAGTGTCAGACTTTATTTTTTTGGGCTCCAAAATCACTGCAGATGGTGACTGCAGCCATGAAATTAAAAGACGCTTACTCCTTGGAAGGAAAGTTATGACCAACCTAGATACCATATTCAAAAACAGAGACATTACTTTGCCAACAAAGGTTCGTCTAGTCAAGGCTATGGTTTTTCCTGTGGTCATGTATGGGTGTGAGAGTTGGACTGTGAAGAAGGTTGAGCACCGAAGAATTGATGCTTGAATTGTGGTGTTGGAGAAGACTCTTGAGAGTCCCTTGGACTGTGAGGAGATCCAACCAGTCCATTCTGAAGGAGATCAGTCCTGGGTGTTCTTTGGAAGGACTGATGCTAAAGCTGAAACTCCAGTACTTTGGCTACCTCATGCGAAGAGTTGACTCATTGGAAAAGACTCTGATGCTGGGAGGGATTGAGGATAGAAGGAGAAGGGGACGACAGAGGATGAGATGGCTGGATGGCATCACTGACTCGTGACTCCATGAGTTGGTGATGGACAGGGAGGCCTGGTGTGCTGCAATTCATGGGATCGCAAAGAGTCTGACACGACTGAGCGACTGAACTGAACTGAACTGAAGTAGGGTGGCCCACCTTAATTGGCTTCCCTCTATCCTTGATAACTGTCAGTCTGCAAGGGAAACATCATGTCTGCATTTGAGGCATGTGGAGAAATTTTGGAGATGCTGGTGTCTCCTGATCCCCCAGGAGGAGGTCAGAACCTCCCTCTGGACCATCACCATATTTTGAGTTCATGATCCTTCCCTCTGTCGTACTGCAGGATAGAAATGCGTCTGCGAGGCAGGGGTTGTGGGTGTCTCTCAGAGCTTAGGAGAAGGCTTCACAGTGGACACATGTGAAGCATTTAGAAAATCGTTGAAGTAGGTAACTGAAGAATTTCTATCTGTCCAAAATTCAGTTAACTGGCTTTGCACATATGTAGTCATTTATAGTAATCATTCAGTACATTTTTTTTTTTTTTTTTATTGAAAATAAAGGCTTCCCTGGTGGCTCAGTGGTAAAGAATCTGCCTGCAATGTGGGAGACCTGGGTTCGATCCCTGGGTTGGGAAGATCCCCTGGAGAAGGAAATGGTACTCCAGTATTCTTGCCTGGGAAATCCTATGGACAGAAGAGCCTGGTGGGCTATAGTCTATGGGGTTGCAAAGAGTCAGACACGACTGATTGACTAACACTTTCACTTTGGTTGAACTATAGTTGATTTACAATGTTGTATTAATTTCTGCTATACAGCAAAATAGTTCAGTTATACACACACACACACACACACACATATAAATATTCTTTTTCATAACTCTTTTCCATATGGTGTATCACAGGGTATTGAATAGAGTTTTGCCTGTGCTATACAGTGGTCTTGTTTATCCATCACGTATGTAACAGTTTGCCTCCAGGCTGTGTATTTTGAATGTTCTCCAGGCCTGTGCCTGTGTGAGGCAGAGCCCTCTGTCACATCCCCCACACTCTTCTTGAGAAGTGCTGAGTGGGTGCTAAGATTTCTGTCTACAGCCTTTGCGTTCCAACCCCAAGCATCTTCCAGGTGCAGGGCTTACTTTCAGAGAACATGACTTCTCTAGCGATTATTTTTCCCAGAGTTTAGAGCTGAGCCGTGTGTAATATGCCTGTGGACTAGGCTTTAGAGTCAGCAAGAAGCCAATTGAAGGAATCAGTGTTTGCATAATCTGGATCACAGATAGTTTCCCCGGTGTGGATAAGATTGATGGTGAGGTCCTCATTGTCCCTGGCTAGACAGCACGGGACAGAAGCGAAACAAGCGGAAAACAGAAACCATCCCCAGGAGCCTTCATGAAGAGCAGCAAGGGCTGGACTCCATCCCCTCTGGTAGGGACCACTGGGATGCCTGGGTGAGTGGTCTGACTTCACAGGTGAGAAGGTGTAATGGGAACCAAGAAGCCTTGATGGGGCTTCTGATCTCTGCTCTTCACCTGTCTCTGGAGAGGGAGTCATGGTTGCCACCAGTCTACAAGGAAGATGTAGATGGTTTCCTCAGAGTTCCATGAGCCTAGGAGTTTTATCTGGTCAAAGAATTGTTTGCTTGCTGCTTGTTTTGCTAAATAGACAAGCAGAGAATTATGCATTTGTGTCTTCTGCATCCATCCTGGTGGTGTCTGAACAGTGGGAGAAAGAGACACTGTTACTTTGAAGGAGTGGAAATGCCAAACTAATTCTCAGTAAAAGGATACCAGGTCTTAGAAGTCATATTTGTCTCCCAAGAACAAGCTAAAGGCCATTCTCGGATTGCTGGTTCCTCTGTGCATGGTCCCTGTCTCTGCACCAGCCCTCATTGCCCTGTACCCAGAGTTATCTCCGTGTGTTCACTCATCTCTGAGGACGAGGGCACCTCAGCAGGAGGGTCAGGTCTTGCCTTTGTCCCTCTGGCATTAGTGCAGAGGTGTGGGATTTTAGTGCAGTTTTCTGTGGCATGCTTGAATGGCGGAGTCACGTTCAAGAGCATACATCCCAGATTCATCCAGACTCCTTAGCGCTGTTTCTCTAAAAGTCTGTTTTAAAAAAATACCCAAGAGAGGTCCATTTCTTGAGGTCCATTTCTTTTCTTAATCGAATGTAAAATAATGTATATTTTAAACCATGATTATTATATTTTATCTTGAAAGAGAGATTTCTTTCTGGACTTGGATCCCATGGGTTATCGACCATATGTCACCCTGGGTAGAGGGCAGCTCCTTGGCCGCTCTGGCACCCGCTGCCTCGTCTTATACTTCTTTGAACAGCCAGGGCCAAGCATGGCTCATAGCGTGTTAAGTGCTGAAAAAGCCAAAGAGCAAGAAGTAGGAGAGCATGTTGATTCTTCCATAGGATGTCAGCTTCTCAACCTGCAGGGAGAGAAGGGCTGCTTCTTGTTATTTTCTTCAGGTCAGAGTGCCTGTCACGTGGTGTAATTTGATGTGGCTGGTAATCTTTCACCAAGAACTCTAGATTTCTGAAGAAGCAGGAATTCAGATTCTCCACCATCTGTGAGTCTGCTTTGCCTTAAGTTCAGTTTTTGTCTGATCAACTCTACTTTACTTATTAAGACATTGCTGAGTATGGATGTTATTACTGATAGGGCAATCGCTAGTACATTTAAATAGTTTTAATTTTTAGTGAGAAATATTCACATTGTGACAACCTGTGTGCTAAGTCACTTCAGTTGTGTCTGACTCTTTGTGACCCTAAGATCTGTAGCCCATCAGGCTCCTCTGTCCATGGGATTCTCCAAGCAAGAACACTGCAGTGGGTTGCCAGGCCCTCCTCCAAGGGATCTTGCTGACCCAGGGATCAAACCCAGGTCTCTTACGTCTCCTGCATTGGCAGGCAGATTCTTTACAACTAGCACCATCTGGGAGGCCCTTGTGATAACATGCAAAGAATATAATCAACTCTAACCCAAGATAATCAACCCCAAGGCCAGTTGTGGCCATTAGAACAAAAAGTTAATGCAAGTAGACTTATTTTAAATACAGAGAACTCATAGAAGGCAGAAGTGGGTTAGGTTGAAAGGAACATTCAGCCTCATGTTGATGAACATCCAAGCAAAAGTTGCAAATAGAGACTTCAGTGGGAAGGATGATCTCCTGGTCCCAGTGTTAAATGAAGTACCAATCTGAGAGAAACATACAAGAAGGGAAGCACCAGAAGACTCCGCAAAGATCGCCCTCAGATCCGTTATTACACAAGAGACCATGAACCGTCAGCAGGGGGGTAATAGGAAGCTGATGAGAAACTGTTATTCCACATTGGGCTTCTTTTTTTAACCAAGTTGAGTTCATTAGAAATAGATCACCAGGTAATAATTTGACAGTTATGGAGGGCAGTAAATCTATGAAACGGGAGAAAGAATCTTTACTAAAATGAGGAAAAACGCTTTCACTCAATAAACTATCATTTTTTTTTTCCAGAGGAAAAGAGATCTTTGGGGTTTGAGAGGAAGACAGTGCCACATTTTCTTTTAAAAATCAAAGAATTATTGTCCATGTAATAATATCATCATCCAGTGAAAACCAAATACATCACCTGTGAATCTTCTAAAGTCAGTGGACTAGTGTTTGTCTACATTCCCGAGGGTTCAAATAATGGGCTGTCACCCTCTTCTTAGTATTTGTGGTGGAGCCACTGAAGAGCATCCCTGGGTCCTCCCCTGGGCTTTGGAGGAAGGGGCTGAGTTGTGTGTTTCACTTGCTGTGCACTCTCTGCAGCTTTGAGGTCTTGGGGGCAGTTTCTCTTCCATGACAGCTTGGCATATGCTCAGGGAAGATACAGTTGACTGTTTCAGTCAGAGGTCCCTGGCAGACTTCAAACAGGGATGGGGTTTTAGTGAACTTTCGAATGGCCATTAATCTGGGAACAGGCTTGGTCTTATTCATGACAGTCACTGTTGATGTGGTGATGCTGCCAACAATGTCCTCCAACAGGGAAGGAGAAGGATGGGTTTCTTCTGTTTTTTTTTCTCTGAGTCTCACATGACTATTTCTCAGGGAAGTAAAATCTGTTCGGAGTGAGACACAGATGGTGGTGTCACTGAGCCAGGGGTGAGGTGGGCATGGGTGGAGAGGGGATCCAGTCACTGCTCCTTCTTTGTTGGGAATACCTCTGCTCTAGAGAGGAGGAGGTCATGGTTGTAGCCAAGGCCAGCTTGGAAAACTTCCTTGATTTCTCCCTTCCCCTAGTCAGAGCTAAGGGCTTCTGTGTGAGTTATCAGTTCAGTTCAGTTCATTTCAGTCGCTCAGTCGTGTCCAACTCTTTGCGACCCCATGAATCGCAGCACGCCAGGCCTCCCTGTCCATCACCAACTCCCGGAGTTCACTCAGACTCACGTCCATCAAGTCCGTGATGCCATCCAGCCATCTCATCCCCTGTCGTCCCCTTCTCCTTCTGCCCCAATCCCTCCCAGCATCCGAGTCTTTTCCAATGAGTCCACTCTTCGCATGAGGTGGCCAAAGTACTGGAGTTTCAGCTTTAGCATCATTCCTTCCAAAGAAATCCCAGGGCTGATCTCCTTCAGAATGGACTGGTTGGATCTCCTTGCAGTCCAAGGGACTCTCAAGGGTCTTCTCCAACACCACAGTTCAAAAGCATCAATTCTTCAGCGCTCAGCCTTCTTCACAGTCCAACTCTCACATCCATACATGACCACAGGAAAAACCATAGCCTTGGCTAGATGGGCCTTTGTTGGCCAAGTAACGTCTCTGCTTTTGAATATGGTATCTAGGTTGGTCATAACTTTCCTTCCAAGGAGTAAGCGTCTTTTAATTTCATGGCTGCAGTCACCATCTGCAATGATTTTGGAGCCCCCAAAAATAAAGTCTGACACTGTTTCCACTGTTTCCCCATCTATTTCCCATAAAGTGATGGGACTGGATGCCATGATCTTCGTTTTCTGAATGTTGAGCTTTAAGCCAACTTTTTCACTCTCCACTTTCACTTTCATCAAGAGGCTTTTTAGTTCCTCTTCACTTTCTGCCATAAGGGTGGTGTCATCTGCATATCTGAGGTTATTGATATTTCTCCCGGCAATCTTGATTCCAGCTTGTGCTTCTTCCAGCCCAGCGTTTCTCATGATGTACTCTGCATATAAGTTAAATAAGCAGGGTGACAATATACAGCCTTGACGTACTCCTTTCCCTATTTGGAACCAGTCTGTTGTTCCATGTCCAGTTCTAACTGTTGTTTCCTGACCTGCATATAGGTTTCTCAAGAGGCAGGTCAGGTGGTCTGGTATTCCCATCTCTTTCAGAATTTTCCACAGTTTATTGTGATCCACACAGTCAAAGACTTTGGCATAGTCAATAAAGCAGAGATAGATGTTTTTCTGGAACTCTTGCTTTTTCCATGATCCAGCAGATGTTGGCAATTTGATCTCTGGTTCCTCTGCCTTTTCTAAAACCAGCTTGAAGATCTGGAAGTTCACGGTTCATGTATTGCTGAAGCCTGTCTTGGAGAATTTTGAGCATTACTTTACTAGCATGTGAGATGAGTGCAATTGTGTGGTAGTTTGAGCATTCTTTGGCATTGTCTTTCTTTGGGATTGGAATACAAACTGACCTTTTCCAGTCCTGTGGCCACTGCTGAGTTTTCCAAATTTGCTGGCATATTGAGTGCAGCACTTTCACAGCATCATCTTTCAGGATTTGAAATAGCTCCACTGGAATTCCATCACCTCCACCTGCTTTGTTCATAGTGATGCTTTCTAAGGCTCAGTTGACTTCACATTCCAGGATGTCTGGCTCTAGATGAGTGATCATACCATCATGATTATCTGGGTCGTGAAGATCTTTTTTGTACAGTTCTTACCATCCTCTAACATGCTGACTGTATATCTACCCCAGGACCTTTGCATCTGCTCTGCCTTTGCCAGGAAGATTCCTTCCCTAGCTTTTCACAGGGCTCTTTTTCCTCTTTGTTCAGAATCTCAGTTTCAATATTATTTTCATAGAGAGGCTTTTTCTCAAATGTATCTAATATAGCCCCCCAGCAGTCCCTCTATCTCAGCACCCATATTTTCTGAAGCTGCCTTGTTCATTAATTTTCTTCATTATTTTTGTTTCCTCTCTTGCTCTTCCCCTTGCCATCTGGAATATAAACTCATTGTCATATGTTGCTAGGAGAGCACCTAGCACATCAGTTCAGTTCAGTTCAGTCGCTCAGTCGTGTCCAACTCTTTGCGACCCCATGAATCGCAGCACGCCAGGCCTCCCTGTCCATCACCAACTCCCGGAGTTCACTCAGACTCACGTCCATCGAGTCAGTGATGCCATCCAGCCATCTCATCCTCTGTTGTCCCCTTCTCCTCCTGTCCCCAGTCCCTCCCAGCATCAGAGTCTTTTCCAATGAGTTCACTCTTCCCATGAGGTGGCCAAATTACTGGAGTTTCAGCTTTAGCTTCATTCCTTCCAAAGAAATCCCAGGGCTGATCTCCTTCAGAATGGACTGGTTGGATCTCCTTGCAGTCCAAGGGACTCTCAAGAGTCTTCTCCAACACCACAGTTCAAAAGCATCAATTCTTTGGTGCTCAGCTTTCTTCACAGTCCAATTCTCGCATCCATACATGACCACTGGAAAAACCATAGCCTTGACTAGACGGACTTTTGTTGGCAAAGTAATGTCTCTGCTTTTGAATATGCTACCTAGGTTGGTCATAACTTTTCTTCCAAGGAGTAAGCACTTAGCAAGTACTTAATAGACATCTTTTATTATTCTTTTTTAGTTTTTAAAATTAATTTTTGTTGGAATATAGTTGCTTTGCAATGTTGTGTTAGTTTCTGCTGTACAACAAAGTGAATTGGCCGTATGTATACATATAGCTCCTCTTTTTTGGACTCCCTTTCCATTTAAGTCACCACAGAGCATTCAGTGGAGTTCCCTGAGCTGTATGTGGTAAGTTCCCATTAGTTATCTATTTTATGTATATTATCACTAGTGTATATATGTCAATCCCAAATCTCCCAGTTCATTCAGCCGTCACCCCTTTCCCCACTTGGTGCCCATATATTTGTTCTCAATGTCTGTGTCTCTATTTCTGCTTTGCAAATAAGACCATCTGTACCATTTTCCTAGATTTCACATATGTATGTTATATAAAAGCATCTTCTAAATGCATGATGATAAGCATCTTAGTGTAATATAAAACGTATGCTGCTGCTTACCTGAATGTTTCCCCCAGTAGACTGTTATGACTACATCTCACGCATGTTTGTATCTTCAGCCCGTGGCACGCTCAGGAAGTGCTGAATAATTGACTAGAGAAAGGGGTGACCAAGGTACCTGAAAGATAAGCCATGTGTATCTTTAAAAGATTGACAAGTTGATTGATCTCAACAGGCTGTTTAGCCACGACATCATCATTGCCTCAGGCTCATTCTTTGTGTTACCATCCTTAGTAGTAGTCCTGTCAGTGGCTCAGTCGTGTCCGACTCTTTGCAACCCATGGACTGTGGCCCTCCAGGCTCCTCCTCTGCCCATGGGATTCTCCAGGCAAGAATACTGGAGTGGATTGCCATTCCCTTCTCCAGAAGATCTTCCCTACCCAGCGATTGAACCCGGGTCTCCTGCACTGCAGGCAGATTCTTAGTGTGTAACTTCTTTCCTCAAAGTTACTTCATTGTCACAAGGTAGTTACTGCAGCTCCAGCCATCATGTTGCTCTCCCTGCTAGAAAGGAGGGGAATGGACAGAAGAAGGGCTACCAGCTGAGTAACTGTCTACCTAAGGAACTTTCTCAGATGCCCCAACAGATAACTTCTTGTATCTCATTGAAAGAAATTAAACCACATGAGTAGTCACTGCAAAAATTGGGAAATATGACTTATCAAGTGAGTACATTGCCTCATCCAACAAAATTTGGGTGCAGTTAGTAAAGAGGAAGGGGAGAATGGATAGTAATATGTAGTTAGCCATCTCTGCCACTACATGTAATTTAGATTATATAAAATTGGAAGGTTTACTGCGCATGGCATGCAAGGCAGCTCTAGAAAGCATAACATGACAATGGCATGGTAACTTATTAGACTGCCTGAAAGACTTCTCCCTACAGAAATCTTTTAGGCCAAGCTTCTCATAGCAGGAATGGCTGCTGAATCTTCTAAGGAATTTTGGAGGAATTTTTGGCAGTTCCTGTGAATTTAGAGCAGCGCTGAGCCAGTTTCTTTTGCTCTGACTGCCAGAGGAACTCCCATGCACCGTCCATACCCTAATGATGGGCTCTCACTTGGACCCTCCTTCTTGGAGAGAGGGGGCTTGACTGTCCTGATTTGGTCTCCACAGAAGTAGACGCTCATTTCCCTATTCATGGCTTCAAAGCAATATTCTGGAAATACTCATTCTCCACTGATGGGTCTTCAGCCTCTGCAGACCTTTTCCAATTCCCTTTAATATGGACCTAGTAATCTGGAGCATGAAGAAAGGGAGTGAGGAGGTGGTGGTCAGGAAACAAAGGTGAGAATTCGACAGACAGAAAACAAAATAAAGTGGAATTGCCTCCTAGTTCTAGTTCTAGCTTTGGTTTCTGAAAACAAGTTATCTGGAAGATAATTTGGAAAACTCGAAAATTCTATCTACTTAAGAGGGATATTTTTCTAATTACTTAAGTGATAAAAAAATGTATAATCACAGAGGAAAGTCCATGTAACAGATTAAATGGAATAGCATGCACATACCCCATGAGCACTCACTTGCAAACATAGCCAGAAGCTCTGGAGTGTCGGGGTCTCCTGGTTTAAGATTATATAGTAGCATTAGTTGCCACATGATGGAAGGTTGTTTAGAAGATTCTAAGAGTTGTCATCATGTGTGTGTGAAGTCGCTTCAGTTGTGTCTGACTCTTTGTGACCCCATGGACTGTAGCCCTCCAGGCTCTTCTGTCTATGGGATTCTCCAGGCAAGAATCCTAGGATGGGTAGCCATTCCCTTCTCCAGGGAATTTTCCTGATGCAAGGATTGAACCCACATGTCCTGCATTCCAGGCAGAGTCTTTACCACTGAGCCGCCTGGGAGTTCTCATCACAGAAGGCCTTTTCTTTCCTCTTTATCGTATCCATGTGAGAGATGAATGTTCACTAAACCTATTGTGGCTTATTTTATGATAGATGTAAATCAAGCCATCATGCTGTACACTGTAAATTTTTACAGTGATGTATGTCAAGTATTTTTCAATAAAACTGAAAAAAATGTTAAAAAAAAAAGTATAGCAGGAGTCATCTGCCATGTCAGATGTATATGTATTTGGAGGTGAACTCTAATGAGAAATCTCAGATCTCAGTGTTTGTGAAAGAAGGGATATTTTTCCCCTAAATTAGCTTTTAGTTCAGTACACTGGAACATATCTGACTGTCATCTCAATGCTGCAGGCCCCATCAGAACAATATAGTCATCGTTTAGAACAAGACTTAAATATAAAGCTTTTATGTACTCTTAACAACTTAAATTTGCTTCAAGAGAAAATTGACACACTAGCAAAGTTATTCTTATTAATGCCATAAACAGATAATGAAAGAAATGTAAATTTCACTTCTTCTATTTCAAGTGTTTCATTAATGCAAAAGTAGAATATCAAATGTTTCCGGAAGCTTAGCTTTAACAAATAGCTATATTTGTCCCTGTGTGGCATTAAGAAATATGAACGAAAATTGGTAGTTTCTACTTTAATACATCATAGCCTTTTCCAAGCTGGACATAGTTGGATGTTTCTGGATAATTCATTCCAATTTGTTGCAAATATTTAAATACTCCTGCCGGTACAGTGTCGATCTAAACAGAAAGAAACTGTTGTGTTGGAAGGGGGCTTAGGTTCTTTAACCCAGTGAAAAGGAGGGCCAACAAAGTAAAAGAGAAGCCCTTTTCTCTTCTAAATCCAAGAATCCCGTCATTGTGTTTACGTGAGTAGGTGAGCTAAGTGTAAAGACCTTTGTGATCAGGATGTCAAATGTTACTTAAGTGCATCTTAAACATTTACATTTAAGCTAAACTAAACATTTATATTTATTTTGTGATGGGAAGGAAACAACCAGCTGTGTGTGTTAAGTAGATCATCCTCTTGACATTCTGCCCGAGTTCTCTGGGATCCAAGATCAAACAGGACGATCCTTGTGGAAACAGTCAATCAAGATGGAATCTTGCATGTGGTATTGATCCCTCGCACGTCTCATCTTTCTCAGCCGTAAAGTAATAATAAAAGGCTAACATTTGTATTAGGGTTCTTCAGAGAAACAGAACCAATAGGGTTCTCTGTGCATACGTGTTTGTGTGTGTACATTTATACACACATATACATACATATGTGTACATATAGAAAGAGTATAGTATATATTAAAAGTATATATGGCACTTCCCAAGTGGCGCTAGTGGTAAGAACCTGCCTGCCAATGCAGGAAACAAGAGAAACAGGTTCGATCCCTGAGTCAGTCAGATCCCCTGGGGGAGAGCATGGCAACCCAATCCAGTAGTCTTGCCTGGGGAGTCCCATGGACAGAGGAGCCTGGCGGGCTGCAGTCCATGGGTTTGCAAAAGAGTTGGACAGGACTGAGCACACACACAAATAAAGGCTGTTACTGTTCTCAAATCTTTTCTGATAAGAACCTTCATTTCACTTAAATTATATGTGCTTTATACAGTCATCTCTTTTTATGCTCCTGTGTATCTATGTGAATTGCTTTTTCCCTTTGTCTCCCTGCCTGTCAGACCAGCACCCCATGGTTTTTATGTCCGAGCACCATGAAATACATGGTACTTTCCTCCTCTTTCCTTCCTGAATGTAAATAATCATTTTAGAATGTTACTTTTAGGGCTTGGGACCCATTAAATAGTCATAGATGTCCTTGGATCATACCTGAGCATCTGAGGGTCCACTTAGACTGAGATGTCCTGCATTGACTTTGATTGTGGACGACACCACACACAGATCCAGCTCGAGCTCATGTCTGGACTGAGGGCAGAAAATACATGCCAATAATTATTATTATTTTTAAAATTAATTTACTTACTTTAATTGGAGGCTAATTACAATACTGTGGTGGTTTTTGCCATACATTGACATGAATCAGCCACGGGTGTACATGTGTCCCCCTGTCCTGAACCCCTTTCCACCTCCCTCCCCATCCCATCCCTCAGGGTTGTCCCAGTGCACCAGCTTTGAGTGCCCTGTTTCATGCATCAAACCTGCACTGGTGATCTATTTCACATATGGTAATATACATGTTTCAACGCTTTTCTGTCTAATCATCCCACCCTCGCCTTCTCCCACAGAGTCCAAAAGTCTGTTCTTTGCATCTGTGCCTCTTTTGCTGTCTCGCATATAGGGTTGTCATTACCATCTTTCTAAATTCCATATATATGTGTTAATATACTGTATTGGTGTTTTTCTTTATGACTTAGTTCACTCTGTATAATAGGCTCCAGTTTCATCCACCTCATTAGAACTGATTCAAATGCATTCTTTTTAATAGCTGAGTAATATTCCATTGTGTATATGTACCACAGCTTTCTTATCCATTCGTCTGCTGATGGACATCTAAGTTGCTTCCATATCCTATTATAAACAGCGCTGTGATGAACACTGGGGTACACGTGTCTCTTTCAATTCTGGTTTCCTCGGTGTGTATGCCCAGCAGTGGGATTGCTGGGTCATATGGCAGATCCATTTTCAGTTTTTTAAGGAATCTCCACACTGGTCTCCATAGTGGCTGTCCTAGTTTGCATTCCCACCAACAGTGTAAGAAGTTTCCTTTTTGCCACACCCTCTCCAGCATTTATTGTTTGTAGACATTTTGATAGCAGCCATTCTGACCAGGACATGCCAATAATTACTGAAGGAAGAAACTCTTTCTTGATGAAGGTCATTAGTCCCTTAAGAGTGTTTGCCTTTCTGACTAGTGTGTTCATACTTCGTAAGTCCAGTGATTTCTCCCCATGAGCTGGCATCTGCAGACGGAATGGATGCCCCCTAATTCCCTTCCTTTCCCTGAGACTTCTGAAGTTGAGGTTGGCCTTGGTGCCTTTCATGTTGTGGAACTTCTCCTTGGTGTTCTAAAAAAAATTAGAACGTGAAGTTACAAGGCTATAAACTCCACAGGCATAAGCCCAAATGGCATTTCCTCCCGCCTGTGTAGGAATGTACAAAGATTTGACAGATAACAAGAATGCCTTGATTCTGTAATCCTCCTGGTAGCAGCATGGACATCTCTCAGAAGCTCAGCTGGCTTCCTTGTCCCTTCAGTTCCTGGGTGGTCTGATTAGGGTAAAACCCATCATCAAAGCAGGCCAGGTGCTGGCACTCGGCAGATGGAGCTGTCAGGAAGCGATCCTCTGATTTCCTGGGAAGTCCTGCCCACACAGCCCCACCAGGCCCTGGCGGCTCCGGTGCCTCAGGTGAGGGATTAGCCGAGCATCGTGTGGCTGGCTCGTGCTAATCCTTCTGTACCAGCGAACTCAAGTCCTCTAATTAACACCCAGCTGATACTCAACTCCCTTTCCTGAAAGGCTATGATCTCTGAGCAATAGAAAGAAAGAGAAGGGGGGAAAGGAAAGGAAGAAAAACACAAGAGTGTTGGGTTATGCTTACTTTTCCTTCCAAGTATCTTGGAAAATTCTTTCTCTCTATCTCCTTCCCTGGACATTCGTCTATCTATTGATTGATCTGTCAATTTACCTATCTGTCTATCTGTCTATCGATGCTCCAAGATCAGCCAATGAGTGTGTGTTTTCCTTTCCTGATTTTGGAGTTATTTCTGCTTTTGTTTTTGTTTGAACTCATAGTCTTATATCCCGTCTCCTTCCTTTCATTTCTGTTGATTAAGGATGAGGAAACTGTATTATTTACTGGGAAGAGTATTTGAAGTTGGATTCTTTCAAGCAAATGTTCTCAATTCCTTCCTCCATGTTGTTGAGCACTCGTACATCTCACTCTCTGATAACCTTCCGTGGGAAGGAAAAACCTGAAGTGTATTCAAAGCCTAAGTGTATTCAGAATAGAGGAGTAGCGATGGAGTTTGGGAACAGAATGTATGCCTTCCAGTATAGGGCTATTTGTAGGGTCCTAGGAACTCCCATGGTGGGGTTAGGATCCCTCCGAGTTCTCCGCCATCAGATGGAACGTACAGTCACCACCCTCATTCATGGGGGATGGCCTGCAATTCTCAGAGAATGTTTGAGTTTTTTTTCTTTTTTAAATTGTAGCCATGAGAGTAGTGAGAATATGTCTTCTCAGTCGGGCTCATGGTACTATATTATGTTCAGTGCTTAATTCTTTAAAAGAAGTTCATTAAGGAAAATATCTGCTGTTTTCTCTCCCACTTGGTTATAAACTGCTTATTAAATATTTGTACAGTGAATGAATAAATGAGTGAGAGGCAGAAGCCATCTGGCTAAGTACGGTAAGAAAGAGTTTTTCTAGAAAACACAGCCCATGTCCGGTATGCAGGAACAGGAATAACAAACAGGTTATAGTTCATGTTGCAAAGGCAGTTCAGTGGCAGTGATGCTGCTGCAAACACCCCGTTGAAGGGGGTTCTGAGGTGTCTCCATGGCCCTGGAGCAAAGAATGCCACCCGTGCTGGAGGTGGCCCTTGCCTTCTCTGTGCCAGTGCTCAGCATGGGTGACCTCCCTTTTCCAGACATTAAGGTGTCAGGTTTTAGGCAGGATATACAGTCTCTTCCTATCCTGGATTCAGAGCTAGTTGGGAAGTAAGACATAAGCAGCAGATGTAGGTGGAAAGCTCAGCTGACAGAGAGGATGCAAGAAGGTGGCCTTCCATCTGTGTCTCTTCTCCCCGGAATTAAACATTCCAATTCCAGCAGGTTTGGGTGATGCTGGAAGCCACAGCTTTCCCTAAGAGGCCTGGCAAAGCTTCCTGTCTGATGGGAGAGCAAAAGGAAAGTACCAGAAGGACTTGGAGCCAGGCGCTGGGCCCTCTCCCTTAGGCAGTAATAGGCAGAGGCCCCCCCCCTACCTGGGGCTGAAAGTGCTTCTTCCCATCAGGCCCCTTCTGAGCGCTGGAGTGCAGGCCTCTTCTCCTCTGGGTCGAGAAGAAGAGGGAAGCTCTAACAAGGTAACCATCTGTATGTAAACATCTACTGTTAACACAAGGCATCTAGAAAATCGCTGGATCTATTCTATTGTCCCTGGGCTAGCGCTGCTCTCATTGTGAGGCTAAGCCCACTGCATCCCTGCCCCGTCCTGTGAGTGGAGGTTGGTTGGGACTTTCCTCCTCTGACCTGCCCTGCTCCTCTGCTCCCTGTGAGCGGGCCCTTATAGATACACATGCAGCCCCTCTGAAGTCCTGTAGATCCCTCTGTTGTTTTGGGGAATTGCCTTTGTAGCGCCTGATGTGCTGGGTCACAGAGGAGCCTTCTCAGAACCATTTTTGACATTCAGCACTTTATGAAAACTCACATAAATGTATTCACCTTCTAGACCTGAAAATGTGCAGTTGATAGATCAGTGTCAAAGGTCAACCCATGGGACTAAAAGAGAACCATAGGCTTGATCTAGATATCACTGTCCCCCCCAGTGATGTGTTGGGAGAAGCATCGGGAACCAGAAGCCCAGCTTCTGATGGGGAGACTTCAAGCAGGGCATCTGGTCCTCAGTCTGCTCTGTCGTATACATAAGCCTCTTTCAGTTCCTTGTGCTGTCATTCTGAACCATTCCAGAGGAGTGATTGGCTCCCTTGAGATGCTGGGGCTTCCTCTCCAAGCCTGGAGTGCCTGCTGAGCATTTTGTGGAGGTCTCAGACCCAAGGAAGTTCAGGATGCTCAGCCGGGTTGACACAAGTATTGAAGCCTATCTCCCTCCCAGGACTAGCTTATTCCTAACACCTCCGGCCACCGTTAGTTGTCTGCTCTGCAAACAAGGCTCATGTTTAAGACTCTTTCAAATGCTTACCCTAAATACCACCACCTCTGGTTTAAGATCTTTGCTCTCTTGATGGGTCCTCAAAAGAACTTTCTTCAACTCCTCCCCACACCTTTAATTTTCAGAATCTTGTGTCTGTCTGAAAGCGATCTCAGGCGAAATACATCACTACTGTTGCAGGGCACAAAATTTCCATACTGCCGTCTTCTTTCCATTATGCTCCTTGCTGGAAATATAAATCTGTTCTAATTATGAACATATATATTTATTATCTGACAAGCAAATCTGGTTTGCCTTTCTATGAAATTACTTCATTGCAGTGCAACTCCTAGGAGCATATTTAACATCAATAAAAAAAAAACCACATTATTGAAACTGTATGTTATGATCGTGAATAGAACAAGACGATCTGTGTAGCACAGTGGAAAAGTTAATTGGAAAACATGATTAATTCAGAAGTCCAGAGGGTCACGTGGAGGCTGTTTCCCCTGCCGCCCTTCTATGTCGCCCTTTAAACTCTTGAAGTTGCCTTCTCTGATCCTGAGAGTGGGGAGCTGACATTGATGGCTGTTTTGTATGTGCCACACAAGGATGAATTTGAGGTGCAGTCCCTACCCTCCTTGGAGAAGGAAATGGCAACTGACTCCAGTATTCTTGCCTGGAGACTCCTATGGGCAGAGGAGCCTGGCAGGCTACAGTCCATGGGGTTGCAAAGAGTCAGACACGACCGAGCAACACAGGCACCCTACCCTCCTAGTCCCTACAGTGTAGCTGGGCAGACTGTTTATGAGGTGGCACAGTGTCCCATGTATAGTCCTGTCCCCGAGCAAGGAAAGACGGCACCATCCGACAGGCGCCTTGCGCAGTCTGCAGGCAGCGGTCCGGTGTGTGGAGTGTGGGAAAGGCCGTAAATACAGAGGATGCCTCTGCAGTGCAGCATTCTCTTGGCAGTGCTTGCTACTTGCCCCATAAAACTAGAGAGTGCTCTGTTACCAAATCTTGGTGTGTTTTTTTCTTTTCTTAATCAGCATAAAATCTGGAATGAGGAGAACTATCTTCTGAAATGCACTTTCTCAAAGAGAAAAATGAGCAAAGTCAGCTGTATCATCTATGCACTGATTGTAGTGCTAAATTAAGGAAGATAAATGCGCCTAATTTATAGTTACAAAGACTGTGCTGTTGAACATCTCGTTTCCCATGGACTGAAGTGGGTACATAGCAAACCTCATGATGCAAATTACTTAGAGTGTGTTTCTATAAATCAAACAACAACAAAAGTATCGCAGTGATCTCTAAACAGTGTACGTAAATAACTATGGCTTTAATGAAGCACTCAGTGAAATGAAAAAGAAAAGCAAAGAATCCATGGGAGGTCTTCCAGCATCTCAACCAGTCCTCATAGCTGGGGTCCTTCTGGGTTGGTAGCCAGAAAGATCCAGTCTCTTCTTAGTCATGAAACCAATGCCTTACTCTCCCTCCAAAGGAGCGGTACCCTGTGGCTTTCCTTGGTGGCCACACTGAGAGCTCTTTGTGGACAGAGCATGCAGACGGCCTTGCTTGATATCCCAGCAAGAGGTTTGAGCTCAACAACTATTCAGTGATTGTGCTTCCCTGGTGTCTCAGTGAAAAAGAATCTGCCTACCAGTGGAGGAGATGTAGGAGACCAGCTTTGATCCCTGGGTCGGGAAGATCCCTGGAGGAGGAAATGGCAGCCCACTCCAATATTCTGCCTATAGAATCCCACGGACGGAGGAGCCAGGTGTCAGACTATAGTCCATAGAGTCACAAAGAGTCAGACACAACTGAGCAACTAAGCAACAACAAAAACAACTACTGTTCAGTGAACGGAGTTCTTAGCCCCTGACCTATCATGCACTCAAGGCCCGAAGCGGCCAAAGGGAATGAGGCGGGAGGACACCGTTGTGTTTATTTTCTAATTTTGTTGATTTTTTATAAAGCAGGCTGATCCTGGGATCATGATAATCCATACTTATTCAGTGTCCTGAAACTGTGAACCATTGCCAAAATTGTGAAGTTTAAAAAAAAAAAAAGGCAGACTCATTCAGTAATTTTAAATGCTCTTTTATATGAATTTCAATTCCAGATCTTAAACTTGAGTTGGAACTTGAGTATGCAAAATCCTTAGGCAGGTTACTAAATCATACCCAGATGTGCTATGAGGACAGTTATAAGCATGTACCTCTCAGGTCTCATGAAAGCCTTCTAGACATGGGGCATGTCCTTGAGAGTGTAGATTGGAAATTACATACATTTGAGCTTGCGTTTTGAAGCTAACTTCTAAGGTCCCAGTGGGAAACTTTGCCCATCAAATGCTGGCACTTTAAAGAAACATGAAAGCCCTTAGGCTGGTCTTCCCCTCCCCCCATGGGTCTGCATAGCAGGTACAAGCATTAACCAACACTTTGGAGCCCCAGTCACAGATCACCTCTGATCAGAAGCCTCATTGGTCCCAGAGTACAGAAATGTAGGAATTAAGTGAAAGAGAGAAAGAGGGAGAGACGGAGAGAAGGAGGGGGAATGAAAGAGGAAGGGATGGAAGGAGGGAGGGTGAGGGGCCTACTTCACCTGCTGGAGAATTTTCTTCTCCCTTCTTAAAACAAGCTCTCTCTATATAAAAGATAACTGATAAGAACTTACTTGATAGCACAGGGGATTCTCCCAGGTGTTCTGTAACGACCTGTGTGGGAATAGAGTCTAGAAGAGAGGGTATATGTGTATGTGTGGCTGATTCACTTGGCTGTGCAGCAGAAACTAGCGCAACATGGTAGAGCGACTATACTCCAATACAAATTAAAAAAAACAACAGTATGTGGCACATTCAGGTGACCGCATGGTATCCATGGCTGGGCTCAGGGCTCAGACTGGACTTGGACTAGTGTGGAACCAGCGTGCACGAGCCATGTTGAAGACACAGCTGACAACGCAGCTGACCCTGAACTTTGACCGCACATTGCTGGGTGTGCTGCACAGCCCTTCATGGGAACCGGCTGTTTGTTCAGCTCTACTTGTCTTTCTTATTAACAGATCGCGATCCTTGGGAAGAGAATTATTTTGTTTCATTCTTCAGATAGGAACCATCCTTTTATCCTTTCCCAGTGGGAGGGCACAGGGTTTGAGTAAACTGAGCTCATCCTATCGACCTCACCTGGGCATCGAACACTCTCTTAGCTCAGAGTCAACATTTCCCTTAAGTTTAGAGAGATGCTGGTGTGCAGGTCTGTGGCAGTCGTTGTGGAATCCTGAAAGTAGTTTATCTATGTTAATATCCCAGGATTTTCTGTTTTTCTTGAATTTGAAACATATAAAGAAGTTATATGCTCATTAAAAAAAAATTAAAATTCTAAATGTATAATAGTGCGTCTGTCTCTGGTTCCCCTTCAGTGAACATGTCAAACTATATTTTAAAGTGATGCTCATTCTCAGATCTTTGTTGGCATTCCAGCCTCTTCAGTTGTTTAGAAATGCTATTTGAAAGCTATTTTGGTTGTAAAATATTATACCCAAACACATTTATTTTAAAAGTTTTCAATTGCTTTTTATTTCATTGCACTATGAACTTGAATCTAAGTAAAGTGAAGACAAAGCCATGTGATATCAGAAAATGCTTTGTTCTAAGAGGACATTTTTCTGTAAGAAGCTGCACTTTAAGTAAAGTGGTTTTTCAGATGATTAGTATAAGTCCCAGGAACAAGAAACTGATCAGTTTTTTAAAAAATAAGTGAGGTCAACCTAAGTTAGTGTAAAGTTATATGAAAGGAGGTGGCAGTCAGACTTAATGATACAATGATTTCTTCTTTAATTGAGTTGATCCATGGACTTAATTTCAATTATGTGACATAATTGGTTATGAATTTTCTCATACTAAGCAGAGTTTTTACTTCCATTTACCCATGCTATTTCTTAAAGCATAGCTCAAAATGTCTTCAGGTTAGCTCAGTTGCTCAGTCATGTCTGACTCTTTGCAACCCCATGGACTACAGCACACCAGGCTTCCCTGTCCGTCACCAACTCCTGAGCTTGCTCAAACTTGTGTCCATTGAGTAGGTGATGCCATCCAATCATCTCATCCTCTGTCGTCCCCTTCTCCTCCCACCTTCAACCTTTCCCAGCATCAGGGTCTTTTCTAATGAGTCAGCTCTTCGCATCAGGTGGCCAAAGTATTGGAGTTTCAGCTTTAGCATCATTCCTTCCAATGAACACCCAGGACTGATCTCCTTTAGAATGGACTGGTTGGATCTCCTTGCAGTCCAAGGGACTCCCAAGAGTCTTCTCCAACACCACAGTTCAAAAGCATCAATTCTTCGGTGCTCAGCTTTCTTTACAGTCCAACTCTGACATCCATACATGACTACTGGAAAAACCATAGCTTTAACTATTCAGACTTCTGTCAGCAAAGTGATGTCTCTGCTTTTTAATATGCTGTCTGGGTTTGTCATAGCTAGGAACATAGGTTGGATCATCACAAGCCACAGTAGAGTTATTAGTTTATTACCCAGCAAATCACCAAATCCTGCCAGAGAAATTGTCTTCTTTTCTGGTTTCTTTCTGTGATTCCTATTGAAGAACACATTGGACTTTCCTTATTTATGTAAAGAGTGATGATTAAAAAAAAAGTAACCTCATTTAGTTTATGCAGATACAGTCACTGGACTTTTAAAGCAAGGTTATTTTATCTATCAGAGACTTTCAAGTTCCTCTGGATACTGGCAGACAAAGTCTAGTTTATTCTAGTTTTGTAAATAAAATTAGATGAGTACATTCTGTGTGAAGATGACCTGTAAGTATCACTTGCAAATATCTGTGTGGACAAAGAACTTTAGGAAACTTGTGCTTAAGGAAGGATCCCGGGTTTCATGTTGTGCATACTAAAAAGGGACGTGATGCTATTTTACTGTCATGTTGAGGTTTTCGTGAAGTTACGTAGGCTGAAGCTTTCATTTCCTTTCTCACATTAGAACGTCTGTCCCACAATAGCCTGATGGACCCTGAAGCATGAAATAGCCTCCTATGCTGTCTGTGGCATCTCTGTGTACATCCATGGTTCTCTGATCAGGACATTTCCTATTTTGATGGTTTAGATTCCTGGGCAGGCTCCGAGGCTGGATTGCTTCCAGCTCCATCCAACTCAGAGGCTTCTAATTTGGTATCCTTTGGAAAATTGTTTAATTATTCATCTCCTTCTGATGAAAATTATTTAATTATTCAACTCCTTCTAGCTGTTGCCCCTAAGCTAGTATCTGTCTACACAAGCAGGGACATGATGAAAAGTATGGAGATGAGAGGTGTAGGTTTCAACCCCTTTCCTTCAAGGAAGCAGACATCTACCACGCTCAAGAGAGTCCAGGACAACCTTGTAAGTCACTAACACCCCGAGCGTGGAGCCCAGAGAAGCCAGAGGGAAACTGGGTAGAAATTGACCTGGATCAGCACATCTACCTGGAGGAGGAAATGGCAACCCATGCCAGTATTCTTGCCTGGGAAATCCCATGGACAGAGGAGCCTGGCGGGCTACATCCATGGGGTCTCAAAGAGCTGGACACGACTGAAGGACCGAGCATGCACACAGGGCATATCCACTAGGGTGCCTTTGTCTAGAGGTTTTGGAGGTTTACATATATGAGCATCATCCTGATTGGTTTGACTTCAGAGATTTTATTTTATTTGAAAAAGTATTTAATCTGTTAATATAAGCAGAGGAAGGAAATCAGGTTTCTAGCAGGAGATCGATAGAAGCATTGTTTAGTGTATGATATGTTGGAAACAAGTTGTTGGATAATAAAAGGACAAGGCCATATATAACATCCTCTGCAAGCCTGCGTGGCATCAGGCTTACCCCTTCATCCAGGTCCTGTGTGTTCAAAGCGCTTTGCACATCTGGTGGAGGGGTTAGCCTCAAAGT
Organism: Bos mutus; assembly: GCF_027580195.1. Lineage (NCBI taxonomy): Eukaryota > Metazoa > Chordata > Mammalia > Artiodactyla > Bovidae > Bos > Bos mutus. The sequence goes on from NC_091627.1 coordinate 101,386,309, forward strand.
CCATGTATGAGATGAAGACTGCCCTTGAAATGCTCTCAACCTCCCCTACAGAATGGTTTGTGAGTACACCATGTGCGTGCAAGCTCAGTCACGTCCAACTCTTTGTGACCCCATGGACTATACCCTGCCAGGCTCCTCTGTCCATGGGATTTTCCAGGCAAGAATACTGGAATGGATTGCCATTTCCCTCTCCAGGAGATCTTCCCAACTCAGGGATCAAACCTGCGTCCCTGTGTCTCCTGCTTTGGTGGATTCTTTACCACTGAGCCACCTGGGAAGCCCATCAAGAACAGTTTATGCCTGTTCTAACCTGGTCCTCACCCATGTATGCATAAATTAACGATGCAGGAAGTAGGTGCTTTGCGTTGCAGGGCTTTGTTGTATTAAAAACGTATGTCTGTAAACAGTAGAACCCAACTCAGTGTGGGGAAAGGAGAAACATAAAGAACCAAGACCTACATGTGGACCAGCAGATTCTGCCCCACGCCAGACACTGGGCATGCGTGCTCCTAGCAGAGACATGGCCCCATGAGGACAAAGGATGGTGAATTATTCATTTTTGTATGCTCAACTCCTCACACAGCTGAATTGGGGCTCAATAAATGTTACTGAAATGTGTGAATCATGACTTCATTTTCCTTTGCAGATATTAATTAAAATGTCTGCAAAGACAGCACACTTGTCTGTAGCAAGAAAGGGATATCAGCTGACCCAGTAATGTTGTCAGTTCCTGATCCATAGTTATGACCTTGGTTGATTCCCTGATAATAAACAGCTTCTCAGGAATGAAAGCTCAGCTAGTGGGTCTCAGAACAATATGCACTGTTGAACTGAACAAACATTTCAGTTCATTCAGTTCAGTCGTTCAGTCATCTCCGACTCTTTGCGACCCCATGAACCGCAGCACGCCAGGCCTCCCTGTCCATCACCAACTCCTGGAGTTCACTCAGACTCACGTCCATCGAGTCAGTGATGCCATCCAACCATCTCATCCTCTGTCGACACCTTCTCCTCCTGCCCTCAATCTTGCCCAGCATCAGGGTCTTTTCCAGTGAGTCAACTCTTCGCATGAGGTGGCCAAAGTACTGGAGTTTCAGCTTCAACATCAGTCCTTCCAATGAACACTCAAGACTGATCTCCTTTAGGATGGACTGGTTGGATCTCCTTGCAGTCCAAAGGACACTCAAGAGTCTTCTCCAACACCACAGTTCAAAAGCATCAATTATTTGGTGTTCAGCTCTCTTTATAGTCCAACTCTCACATCCATACATGACTACTGGAAAACCATAGCCTTGACGAGACAGACCTTTATTGGCAAAGTAATGTCTCTGCTTTTGAATATGCTGTCTAGGTTGGTCATAACTTTCCTTCCAAGGACTAAGTGTCTTTTAATTTCATGGCTGCAAGCACCATCTGCAGTGATTTTGGAGCCCAGAAAAATAAAGTCAGCCACTGTTTCCCCATCTATTTGCCATGAAGTGATGGGACCGGATGCCATAATCTTCGTTTTCTGAATGTTGAGCTTCAAGCCAACTTTTTCACTCTCCTCTTTCACTTTCATCAAGAGGCCCTTTAGTTCTTCTTCACTTTCTGCCATAAGGGTGGTGTCATCTGCATATCTGAGGTTATTGATATTTTCCTGGCAATCTTGATTCCAGCTTGTGCTTCCTCCAGCCCGGCATTTCTCATGATGTACCCTGCTTATAAGTTAAATAAACTGGGTGACATACCCCTTTTCCTATTTGGAACCAGTCTGTTGTTCCATGTCCAGTTCTAACTGAACAAACATTTATTGCTCGTCTTCTTGTGTGCTGAGTGGTGCAAGGGTCTGCAGCCATGTTCTGTGTGTGCCCTTCCACTTGCACTTGACCTCTGAACTGTTCTATCCACCAGGACAGGCTCAGCAAAGGCATGCACCCCAGGGAAGCCCAGCAAGGAAGGTCAGAGGTTGTGGAAGGCTGAGATCTCACCACGTTCCTTTTTAAATTCTTGAGTTGTCTTTTCATCTGACCAAGACTAACTGAAGGGCATCCATTCCACAAACTTTGATTGGGTACCTACTATGTGCTAGGCACTCTGCTGTCTTCTAAGAAGACAAATGTGACATTCATGTGTGGTCCTTGACCTCATGGAGATCAAAAGCAATAGATGTAAATTCCAGTATCTGCTCAGTGGCAATCAGATTTATTCCTTGGATGTGCTGCACTCATCAGTAATAATAAGCATGCGTGCGTGTGTGCTTGCTAAGTTTCTTCTGTCATGTCCGACTCTGCGACACCATGGACTGTAGCCCACCAGGCTCCTCTGTCCATGGGATTCTCCAGGCAAGAATAATGGAGTGGGTTTCCATGCCCTCCTCCCAGGGATCTTCCTGACTTAGGGACTGAACCTTCGCCTCCTGCATTGCAGGCAGATTCTTTACCACTGAGCTGCTGGGGATAGTTTGTAGGAAAATACCTGTGTTGAGCTTGAAAAAATGGACATTGATCATCCATGCCAAAACTGAAGTAAATTTTAATGAATCAGTAGGAGCAAAAGGAAAAAAAATCTGTTGTAATAATAATGTTGATGGTTATAGTAATAATAACAATAATAGTATTAAAAACCTTAGTCATTTGCATTTGATGCTGTGTATCTAAAATAGAAATTCCCTTTTGAAGTGTGCGACATGGGAAAATTAAGTTGATGAAATGGCATTTGGGTTTTAATGTGTCATCTTAATAGTTTCTAATCTGAAGCATAGCATGTGGTACAGTGTCTTCATAAAGTTGCTATTTTTGCCAGATCAATGCTGAGTTTACAGCAATAAGCCAGGTAAAGTGAAGTTTGGATTTACATGTAATGTGATGGATGGAAGGATGAGGAGCGGGGTTTTGGCTCCCTCGACTTCCTGATGACCACAGGCCTCTCTCATGTTCCTGACAAATGAAAAGGCCGGGGAGCAGCTCTCATTGAGTGAGCAGTGGCTGCCTGCAGGGTGCTGTGCCGAGCCCCGGGGGAAGACTTCCACGTAGGCAGACCCAGCGTGAATCCCACACTCACCCTGGAGGTCAACCGTAGCTCACCAGAGGATCACAGGCGAGCCGTGACAGGGGTATGGGCAGTGACGGGGGGAAGAAGGCCAGAGTCTCGGGGGGCTCTAGGAAAGCAGCTCACAGGAAGTGACCTGCGCGTGGAACCTTGACGGCTGTGTGAGGTTTGCGTTCGCTGAAGACGGAGGAGATTGTGCATTGCTGACTGCTCTCTGTGTGTGTTCTTTCCAAAACACCTAAAATTCCCTCAGTCCTCGATCTGATGTAGGGCACAAAAGTTTGTTCAGTTGTGTTTGCTGCAGGAAGGACAGGGCTGGGAGACTTAAGGGTTGGGGGGAAGGGTATTACAACAGACTAGGAGGAGTGGCTTGAGCTGGATCCGTGAATGATACTCCTGTTTTGACGGTCCTCACAGGCAGTCCTCTCCGGAGACCTGAACTTAGCTACCTACTCTGATTCTCTCCACTCTCCAGTCAGAAAGCAGAGAGCCATCTTAAAGTGGAATTTTTCTGAACCTTTATACACAAGTTTATTCTTGACCTTGGTTTAATTATCATGGTAAGAACTGCAACATTAAAAATGCATTCCATGTTAGGAATATAGAGAGACAAGAAACACACTTAATGTTTAGTACAGTACATGCATACTGGTGTAGGTCAGAGCATCTTCTTTTTCCTTTTTTTTTAAAGCTATGTAGATCTTAGAGACCAAGGAGGCAGAAATTTCCTATTTGGAGAGTATGTTTTTCCCAAAGCGAAATTATGAATTCTTATTGCCGGCAGCATCGTAGGTGTGCTTTACACAACTGAACCACCAGATCTGCTGCTCTGAGCTTTGTCTCTTTTTAATGAATTTGTTCGGCCTCACTCGCCACTCAGCCAGAATTCAGAAGATCCTAGTCATCTTTAATTGGTCCTTTTGCAAAACTTTGAATCATCTCCTAAATGTATAGAACTTATAACTGCGGATCTGGATAGAATGTGAAATAAAGTACTTGCTGATTCTGAAGCCCAAAGCCTATTTCTTTCCAGCTGTTCCATATGTTTTTCATTATTGAAATCTTATTTCTAGAAATTGATAATCAGAATTCTGCTCAGCATCACAAATACAGTTCAGACCAAAGTCTTATCAATATTTTGTACACACAGAGGCTGAGGAAGTTCTCTTTTCTTCCTAGCATGTTGAAAAGCTTTTCACATAAATAAGTGATATAACACAAATGGGTTATGTATTCAGACATAAGTGGATGTGTCATATGCTTTGTCTGCATCTACTGAAATGATCATTTGAATGTCCCCCTTTTATCTGTTAATACAGTGAACAGCATTAATTGATTTCCAGCCTTTAATCTGTGGAGTAAATTCTACCAGTTATAATATATTATCTTTCTTTATATATTTCCAAGTGATTTGATATTTTTTTAAGATTTTTTTATATTGATATTCCTGAGGAATTTTGACCTGTAATGTTCTTTTCCTATTTTTGATTTTGGTACCAAGATTATAATGACTTCATATGATGAGCTGGGAAATATTCTCTTCCTTATTTTCTGAAAGTGTATGACTGGTTTTTTTAATTAGTTCTTTTGTTAGTTTTTGGAAGAATTTAACTGTGGAGACATTTAGTTTTAGAGTTTTCTTCTGAGAAGTTGTTTAATTATGAATTCTATTTCTTTAACAAATGCAGCATTATTTAGATTTTGATTTCTTTTTGTGTCAGTTTTGGTAAGTTGTATCTTTAAGTGAATTTGTCTGTTTCATCCGGGTTGTCAGATTTATTGATATGAAGTTATTTATGCTACCCCTCATTGTGCTCTTCATTTTTGTGCAATTTGTAATTATGGTCACTGTTTTCTTCTTAATATTAATAATTTCTGTTTTCTCTTTTCTCTATCATGATCAGCACTGCTCAGTGTTTATCAATTTTATCAGTCTTCTTAAAGAACTGACTTCCAGCTTTGCTGATTGTTTTGCTGTTCATCAGTTTTCTGTTTCATTAATTTCCTCTTATATTTGTTATTTTCTACTCACTGCAGGTGTAATTTGGGAAGCTGTGCTACTTTTAACATTATCCTTAGTATTACTTATTAAGAAGAAAAAAGATTAATTAGTGTGAAAAAAATTTTAATAGGGATTTTTTAAATTAAAAATATTGTAGGTAAGTTGAACTTAGGTTTCTCAACATAAACAAAGTTCATCTATTATACCTAAAATGATCTGAACAAGCATGACTGCTCCGGTCTTTTTAAATTTATTTTTAATTGTATGATAGTTGCTTTACAGTGTTGTATTAGTTTCTGTCATACACCAACATGAATGAGCCATGAGTATACATAATTTCTCTCCCTCTCGAGCCTCCATCCTACCCCACCCCACCCCATCTTACCCTTCTAGGTCATCACGGAGCACCGAGCTGAGCTCCCTGCTTTACAGCATCTTCCCACTAGCTGTCTATTTTACCTATGGTGGTGCATGTATGCCAATTGATGGCAGCTGCCCAGAGGATTGGATTTGTTCACAGAAGGAATCATCTCATATTCCACAACCTTTTCTAGAATTGGCGAAGTAATGCCTCCTGAAAGACATATGCAAGAGGGCATACAACAGATTTTCTTCACACAATTAAATTCATTTGAAACATGAAAATTATGGATCCAGTTTTAATTGATGTGTTCAACCATAAGCATTTATGTGAGAAATATGATAATTACACTTAAAAGATAAACATTAATAGTTTTATGCTCATGGATCCTCCGTAAAAGCATTAGGTGCCCCAGATGTTTTTCATCCATGTCATTTATGGGGAAGAACATTAACTGTGGAGGGAAATGATTCCAGACTACCACTAAGAATTAATGATTATTGTCTATGTTAATAAAAATCCAACAGTAACCTAAGGTATACCATAAAGCAATAAAGATAATGATTAGGATTTATAATAATTCCTGCTTTTCAAAGCATGATAACCAGGCCTTTTCATGCCCCTGATGAAAAGTAACTTTTTTATGGGGCTATAGGAGGATATAGGAGTTTTGTGTGAAAGCAGTTTTGGATGACAAAGAAGGGGCTGACACTCAAGTTTAGTCTTCATGTGAAACTTTTCTACTGAATTTTGTTGCTGCCGTTATTTTTCATAAAGTCTTTGAAAACAAGACCGCAGCGTATGTAAAGTTGGCCTGTGGAGGCTGCTTCTACTAGGTTTTGGTTTCAGGCGATGCTGGTACTTACTCTTCGTGTCCCAGTGGCACATGACTTCTGTAAGGTCGCCTTGAGGTTAGCGCTTCCTATGCCTGTTGTTTAATGCTTATGTGGGTTATGTCTGTTCATCTCACCTCGTAAATATTTGTTGTCAGAATGAATGAATGCAACAACCCAGAGCTGTTAATGAATTAAAGATTGGCGCACTTAATATTGCGAGCCCTGATGCTTTTCTAGTGGTGGCACCATCTTTGCGGAAGGCAGGAATGGAGCATGGCGTGTGGGGACTTAGTACTTCTGACGCACAGAGTGTCTAAAGAACTAGGAACTGGTTAATGGAGATGTTTGTCAGTAGATTTATAAGAACATCAAATGCAATGAAGGAGTGGTCTAATTTAAATTGTTTTAAAATGGCCCAAGATATTCCCAGGGTATTTCCAATTTTGATTGCCTTTTCCTCATTGTCTCCAAAGCCAGATGATGATGCCCTGAAAACTTTCCTCTATGACTTGTGAATTATCATGCTCATCATCAAAGATGCCCAGCAAGGCAAAGGGCAAGCCAGTACAAAAAATAAGAACAGGAATCTGTATCTTATTTTGTTCCTGCAACCGGAATATATTTTCAAATAATAGGAGAGAACTGCTTGGTTGAAGGAACAGTAAATTACTTTTTCCCTTTTGAAAACTACACTGAAAGAGAAAAACTGGGTTTTTTTCTTTCTTCCTTTTTTGGTATTAGAATTGATCATGCACTAGCATATTACTATTCAGTTCTGTAAGAATTCATTGGAGTTTTTTTCTCTTCCTAGAGTTTTTATTTGTGTAGTATTTTCATATAATGGCCAAGTAATAAATACACAAGAGAAATTTTTGTGGGTTTTTTTTTCATAGAGCAGATAATACAGTTGCCTTTAGCAAGCTACTTTCCTCATTTACTTTCCTTACCAAATAATGTTGTATCTTGTATAGAAATACATATTAGTTGGTACAGAATTTGGGCTGCCATTAATGAGATAGATATCCATTGCTATCACATATAATCAGAGTATTGTAATTTCTGATACTTTTTGGTTGTTTTAGTATCAGAAAATTTGGTGGTCAATCTAGTAGTCTGTTATGTGCGTGTGTGCGCAGTCGCATCAGTCGTGTCTCACTCTTTGTGACCCCATGGACTGTAACCAGCCAGGCTCCTCTGTCCATGGGATTTCCCAGCCAAGAATACTGGAGTGGGTTGCCATTTCCTCCTTCAGGGGATCTTCCCAACCCAGGAATTGAACCCGCATCTCCTACATTAGCAGGCAAGTTCTTTATCACTGAGCCACCTGGGATGCCCTATTTACAGGAAAGAAGTGAGATCAATTTGGTCAGAAGAGAAAATCAGGAAGGAGAAGGCAATGGCACCCCACTCCAGTACTCTTGCCTGGAAAATCCCATGGACGGAGGAGCCTGGTAGGCTGCAGTCCATGGGGTCGCTGAGAGTTGGCCATGACTGAGCGACTTCACTTTCACTTTTCACTTTCCTGCATTGGAGAAGGAAATGGCAACCCACTCCAGTGTTCTTGCCTGGAGAATCCCAGGGACGGGGGAGCCTGGTGGGCTGCCGTCTATGGGGTCACACAGAGTCGGACATAACTGAAGCGACTTAGCAGCAGCAGCAGCAGCATCGTGAAATTATGTTTTCGTATATGTGACATTATTTTTCCTTAAATTAAAATTATAGAAAAATAAATATAACAAGCCTTAAAAAAAGACTTTGAAATGTTGACTGTTGGGTTGTTTTTGCTCCTTTTTTCTGGTTTTATCACCACAGGCTAAAGCTATATTAGCATCTTAAGATGAACTTATGGAAAGATCCTTTTAAACTGAAAAAAATATTGAAATACTGAAAAGTACATAGAATAATATAGTGAACACCTGGATATATACTGTCCAGAAATAACTAATTCATTTTGGTTGTTATGAAAGAAATAAAATATTACAATAATTTATGGGGCACATAATTTAAGCCCCCAGTCAGAAATGAAAATGTGGGATCTTCATGTTAAACAACTACTAAGAATTTCACAAAATACCTTACGGTAATATTTCCCATATTTGTTTTAAGTTGCAGATGATACTGAACTGTCCATGACCTTGTCCACCTTGCCTTTTTCACTTGACTTGGTTTCAGCATCTGTCCCTGTTGGTCCATGTTGTTCTGTATTTTTTCGTGTTAACTACTGTTAGAAGTTAATATGTAGCATTTTAATTAACCTGTTTCATTATTAAGTGAATATTTTTCATCTTTCCATATCTGTATAATTTTAAGACACTTACTTTGAAATAATTTCATCCTTAAAAGTTGCAGGAAGAATCAAAGCCTTCCCTTCCACCTTTTACTCAGATTCCCCAAATATTAACCACATTGCTTTATTTTTCTCTTCTTCTCTCCTCTCCTCCCTTTCCTCCCCCACCTTCTTCTTTCTTTTGCTTCTCCTCACTTTGCTTCCTTTATGTGTATATAATCTAAAATATATTAGCATATGTACATATAATTTTTTGGAACCATCTGAGAATAAGTTACAGACATGATGCTTATTTGTTCCTAAATACCTCCAGTATATTTCCTCCCAAAGCAACAACATTCTCTTCTATAACCACAGTACAGTGATACAAATTAGGGATTTAATATTACTATAATGTTGTAATCTCCAGTCCTTACTTTAATTTCTCATATTGTACTAATGATTCCTCTCTTTCTTTTTCTGGCCCAGGATCCACTTTAAGATCATTGTTGACATCTCTCTTTAGGCTCCTTTAATAGGTATCAGTTCCTTGGGCTTTTTTTTTTTTTCTTTCCTGTCTTTTGTGACCTTGACATTGTTGAGGCCTTGAGGCCATAGTTTTATAGTCTCTTAGTTTAGGTCTGTTTAATGTTTTCTGGGGCTTCCCAGGTGGCACAGTGTTAAAAAAATCTGCCTGCCAATGCTGGAGACACAGGAGACTTTGGTTAGATCCCTGGGTCGGGAAGATCCCCTGGAGAAGGAAATGGCAGCCCACTCCAGTATTCCTGCCTGGGAAATCCCATGGACAGAAGAACCTGGCAGGCAACAGTCCACGGGGTCTCAGAGTTGGACACAACTGAGTAGATTCAAGTTTTGCATTTTGGGCACTGGAAGGGTGCTGATCCCTCTCAGAACGTTACGTCAGGAGGCCCGTGATATCAGTTTCTCCTGTTGCTGGGGCTGTGAATATCACCACTTGATTACGGTGGTGCCTGTCGGGTTTCTCCACTGACATTACTAATGAGTACGATCAGTAAGAATCTTTGAGCTATGCCAACACCTTATTTATCATCTACCTTTCACTAAGTAGTTTTAACATTTATTGATGATTCTTGCCTGAATCAGTTATTATAGTGATGCTTTTGAGATGGTGGTTTTCTAATTACATAGTTACCTTTACATTTATTAGTCAGCATTCCCCTGTAAGGAAGAGCTTACCTTCTACTTGATTTACTTAACCAATATGAATTCATGGATTTTTATTTTAGTCAATGGTTACAACCCCAGACCTAGAATCAGCCATCTTCAGGGAGCCTTGGTTTATCGCAGAAATGGTTTTTAGCAACCAGTGTGTGTGCTCATTGCTACTAGGCCCTTTCATTGGCCAAAGCTACTACATGACCTATCTATCTATCTTCTATAGTATATTAAATATACATATAAAATACATATATACATCCATCCATCTGTAACTACTATAAGTATCTATTTAACATCTATCATACATCCATATATCTTATTTATCTTCCTTTTTATCCAACAAAAAATAGGGTTCATTCTGATACCTCTAATTCCGATACAGTTTCACAGGCATCATTCTAATATTCTCTTTCTGTATTCATAACTGCCTTTTCCGACAGAGAGAAACCTTGTTCTTATTATCCACGATCTATTTACTTATTTGTTCAATATTAGAATGTACACAAACATACACACTCAAAAATTCACCATTGATAATACATACACACGTGAGAAAAAAATACTACCGGGAGTTCAATATTTAATATAATTACTTAAATGAAGTTCCTCGTGCCTTAGGCACAGTGGTAGGTATAGCTAGATAAGACGCTGTCCTTGTCACTTTAGATTCTTCTTTCTCCTCCTCTCTGAGCGGAAGGAGTGAGGTGGAGCTGGTTTTGCTCCAGTATTTGTTAGAACACAGTGAGGGCTGGAGAGTCCAGGTGACGACAGGGTGTGGGGTTGGTGGGGAAGGAGGTGTTAAGCTCAGATAAAGGTTGTCCTTTCTGTCGTCTCTTTTTGTGTCACTTAGCATTTGCCTCTACAAAGACAACAGCCCATCACAAGCGTCTTTGTGCTCTTCTTATAGGGAGGCTTTGTGTTAGCTGTGGCTGCATGGCAAAACACCTCGAAACGCAGTGGCTTAAAATAACAGGAATAATTTATTTTGCTTGTGGAAAGTGTGATTTTGGCAGAGCAAAAATCAGTCTCTAATACAGAAACAATAAGCTGAGAATTTGTTTCCCTGTGTTATCATTCGGGGGTGTACGACCCTGTGAGATTTTGCCCTTCATTATATTTACGGTTTCCTGATGAAATATGTAGCCCTGTGTCTCTTCCATACCCTAGTGATTTCTGATTTTGAAGGGATCATTTGGTGAAAAATACAACTACATTTGTTCAGGTTAAAAATACGACCTTTTGAAAGCTCTGTGTGATTGGAAGTTACCCTAATGAAGAAAGATCTTTATAATCAGTGGTGCAGAGAAGTAATTTATTGGGTCCTAATAGGGACATACAGCATAGTTATAAATATGAAGACATGTTGTAATCAGTTATGTGGTATTTGGAAGCATGCATGCCCCATGTGTGACTTTTGGCTAATAATTTTTGCCCGTGCAAATTACCAAGTGACATTTATGGACTGTGTTTGTCATCACGCATAAAACTTCAGCTAAATATAATATAGAACTATTGATTGTTTGTTTCCTGGGCAAACATTTTCCCATGGGACACAGTAGGATTTTGCCCTAAGCCTCTCATAATGCTAGATTCTTACATTAATAAATAGAGCAGTCTTCCTTTTATAGGCCAATCACTCGGAGAAACCAGGCTCGCTGTTCCTCAGTGATATGGATGTAGCCTTGCTCTCCTTGGTGCTGAAGAGCAATCGGTTGTCCTGTTACCTCTGAACTACTTCCGTGTGCCATGGAATATTGTGTCTGAGGCTCCAGTCCTTGCTGCAGATGAATTCTGTCCCTCTCTTTCACTGGGGCTCAGCCCGTTGCACTTGTAAATTCTAGCATCTCAACAAGACAGGACTGGTGAATCAATGGAGAGGTTAACCTTTACCATTCAGAGCTTTTAAAATGTTAAATTGCTTTCAGATACCCGGGGCTTCTTGGAATCTCACCTCCCAGCGCTCACAACGGGGGTCCTTCACAGCCTAGCCTGGGTGTTGGGTTTTGTCTTGGTGGTGCCACATTGCCACAGGTATACAGGTCTCCACTTCCAGCCCCTTGGCTGCCCTGACTCAGCTGACCCCATTTGGGTACCACTCAGAATCCATTCAGGGGGATAATGGCAGCTGCTGCCGGGTAAAGCAGCTTATTTCTTAAAGAAACATTTTGCAGTAATACATGACACATCACTTAGAATCTGTTTTTATATTCAAAGTGTTAATCAGTAAATTTCAATATGAATCTTGGGACACAGAAAACCCCCAGGACTCCTCGACCTTCCTACTTGGATCTCGCCATGTCACAGGGGTCAGAACTTGCTTAGCTGCAATACTCACACCCTTTGCCCTGCTGATCTAAGAGAACATAAAAAGTGCAAATCTTGAAATGGTCATGAATATTCGACAAAACCAGTTTGATCTATTGAGGGAGCTAGTCTGTAATTTCCATTTTCTACTGAGTTTTGAGAGTATTCTTTTTCTTATTAAAAAAAATCGTTTTTGTACTAAATCTTGGTCCATTCTCAGTCTTATGAAAAGGAACACATAGAAATAATAGATGAGTGGTTGAAAGAGATTGGGATGTGATAGCCACACACAAAACCGCCTGGACCCGGGCGTGAGGCCGTACCTCCTACAGCATGGGCCAGTCCACCGTCAAAGACAAAGCATCAGACAGCTGGCAGGATGAATGGACTAATATGCTCCACTCCAGGAAGCCCAGAGCCCACAGCTCTGACTCAGACACTGTGCTGGCTTATTATACTGTGCACACAAATCAAAAGCTTTTTTAAAAGATACTTTCCTTAACATTTATGTGCAAGCATTCTTTTAAGATTTTTCAGTTAAAGTTCACCAGGTTCACCAATCATCAGAGTAGCCTTGGATAAGGAGAAAGGAATTATAGCATCCTCAATTCTGAATTTGGAGAAATACATGATGTTGGCTTTAATTAAGTGATTTGCTCCAGCCAAAGAGCAAAGCCAGCCAGAGTTCCTGAAATGATGATATTTAACTTCGTCTGCCAAACCACACTGCTCCTCATAGTTCTCTTATTCTGAAAAGGACATGAGGTAGCTTACCAAAATTCATACAATTATTGGTAAGTAAGAGTAGCCTGTAAATTGATGCTGAGATTCCTAACAGTTAAAGTGAATAGGGCAATTTGAAAGACTTCAAGAGTCATGTTGTCCTTGGGACTTCCCTGATGGTCCGGAGGGTGCAGGTTCAATCCCCGGTCAGGGAACTAAGATCCCACATACCGTGGAATGTGGCCAAAAAAAAAAAAAAAAAAAAATTCGTGTTCGTGTTGTCCTTAAATAGAAACTCAGTTACTTAGGAGAAGCAGAGTCCTTCCCCCTTGTGATCCAAGAGACTTTATTCCTTTGTATTCTCATAGACAGTGGTACAGATGACAAGGTTGTTTATAACATCCTTGCAATAACTATAAAATTCTCATCTAGGTGTTCTCAGTGCATCCCTTTGCTCATACTGTGATCAAAATACTAGAATATAGCACGGGGGTGGTAGAGACGAGAACATTGCTATTTTACCTCTAGAGCTTTCCTTAATGCTTTAATATAATATCCAAATGCTACTACATAATACAGTATTTTAATTATTAATCAGATATAGTTTTAAAAAATAGGCCTGGGATCGAAAATAAATGAACAATAAAATTGTTAACTAACAATAGTTAGTGAATAAATAATGAGAGGATAGTTTTCTATCATTGCTTGAACAGAAGTATGTTTATTCCCAAATCAAGTATTAAGCGTGCTTTTCTCCTGAGTAGTCATTTTAATGCGATTAATATTTAGTGAGTAGTCTCTGTGGCAGAGCATAGCATTGTGGTTGTGTTCTTTTTCATCTAAATCAGTATGTTTTACATTTGGGAGTTCATCTCAGATAGAACCTGTCACTGTTGTAGATGAAGAAATCATTTTTAAACATTTTTTCATCAGTGACATTGAGTGAAGTTTGAAAGTTAACTTCAGTGACACATAGATGACTTCTTACTGGTTTTAGATCAGTAGGCAAGAGGTAGAATGGGCAGCACAGATTCAGAATTATTATGAATGAAGACTGGACTTACGACCACGTGATGCTGAAGGCTTCTCTCTCTGCCTGCTTGACTTTTGTTTCTATTTGCGTGACCTGTACTTGCCCATTTTCTTCCATTTCCCTTAATAATGAATGGGGGACTGCAGTAGCGAAAGGATGAATATAGTGAATCCAAGACCTTTCGATACTATCGTTCATCCACCTGTTCATTCTTCTTCTTGGCGGAGAGGAACCTGGTTCTTCACTCTCCATCTCGAATCAAGTGAATGAGGACTGGACTTTTGACCATGTGATGCTTACAGCTTGTCTGTCTGCCTACCTGACCTTTGTTTCTATTCACGTGGTAAATATTTGTTTCATATTGAGTAGTGTGCATGCATACTAAGTCATGTCTGACTCTGTGACGCCATGACCTGTAGCCCGCCAGGCTCCTCTGTCCATGGAATTTTCCAGGCAAGAACATTGGAGTGGGTTGCCATTTCCTCCTCCAAATAAGAGCAGCTGCTGCTGCTGCTGCTGCTAAGTCACTTCAGTCGTGTCCGACTCTGTGTGACCCCGTAGACGGCAGCCCACCAGGCTCCCCTGTCCCTGGGATTCTCCAGGCAAGAACACTGGAGTGGGTTGCCATTTCCTTCTCCAATGCAGGAAAGTGAAAAGTGAAAGTGAAGTCGCTCAGTCGTGTTCGACCCTCAGGGACCCCATGGACTGCAGCCCACCAGGCTCCTCCGTCCATGGGATTTTCCAGGCAAGAACATTGGAGTGGGTTGCCATTTCCTCCTCCAAATAAGAGCAGCATTCCTCAGCAATTCAGAATCTCTTATCAGAAGAAAGAATCAAATGCTAGCTATTTAGGATGAGAAAGAAGGAATAGCAAAAGCTCCACAGGCAAGCAAGTGAAGTCATTGCCAGACTGGATGCATGATTCACTATGAAGCATTCAGGGAATGTGATTATTTAACCTGAAGAGAAGAATGGGCTTTTCTAAACTAGTGTCTAAGGAATAATATTTTGGTAATACTAGGAATAATTCACTTTAATCTTGCGCATAGAATGACTGAGTTTTGCATGAACTTGTTAATTATGTAAAATGGTAAAATTGTACACAGTGCAACAGGATTGAGCTAGTGTGAGGCAGCTTACACAGATTTTACATAATTCTGACATCTTTTAGTCAATGACATAATAAATATATGAGTGACTCCAAGTGCATGAAGGAGCCCCGAATTACAAAATGAAAAACAGAATTAAATCGCTTGTCACTAAGGGATTGGGGTAGGTTGATTTTCAGGAATATAGTGCATCAAATATTTGCCTGGCATGTGGTGTATGACTTGCTGAACATTGTCATGGGAGAGGTGACATGCAGTATTGCACGTACAGTATCAGTAGAGTTCATGAGTGAAGCAGTCAGGTTCCGGAAGAGGATCAGAAACAGAAGGAGATATATATATTATATGCATAATATAATATATATGTATTAGATTGTTGTTGTTCAGTCGCTCAGTTGTGTCTGACTCTTCGTGACCCTGTGGACTGCAGCACACCAGGCTTTCCTGTCCTTCTCTATCTCCCAGAGTTTGCTCAAACTCCCATCCATTGAATCAGTGATTCCATCCAACCATCTCATCCTCTGTCATCCCCTTCTCCTCCTGCCTTCAATCATCCCCAGCATTAGGGTCTTTTCCAATGACTCGGCTCTTATATCAGGTGGCCACGGTATTGGAGCTTCAGCTTCAGCATCAGTCCTTCCAATGAATATTCAGGGATAATTCTATATTATCCATAATAATGATATCCTTTGCATAAAGCCACCTGATTGTGGATGTTAACAGCTTTCAGAGAATACTTTTACACCCAGGTGAGTGTTTGATTGAGAAACCAGGGCCTCTAGCCTAGCCAAGCCGACACATACATCTGACGACCCCAGATAGACAAGGGTAGGATTATGTTTGAGGCCGACAAGTGGATCTTCAAGCGCCTACTTGGATGTCACGGGGTGTATGTCCAAAGCCCAGGTCCACCACTTCTTAGTTCTCTGCCTACCAAGTGCATTTCCTAAACTCTTTCTTTTTAAAAAGATGTTTATTTATTTATTTGGCTGCATGGTGTCTTAATTGCGGTGGGCAGTCTTAGTTGCCTTATGACATGTGGGGTCTTAGTTCCCTAACCAGCGCTGGAGCCCTCATCCCCTGCAGACTCTTAACCACTGAACCACCAGGGAAGCCCCTCCTAAACTAGCCTAGTTCTAGTTTCCTCGTCTATAACATGGAGCTTCTGGGGTTCTTAAGTCAATCACACGAATATCTGGCATGATGAAAGAACACAGTTAAAGGCTTCCAAGTAAAGGTAGAGAGTTTTATTTTCACATTGTTTGGAATCACATCTGGAAATGTAAGAATGCCTAACCATCAGCTGGATGGAGCAGTAGGCAAGAAGCTGGAGTGTTTTGGTGCTGGGACTTTAAACAGTTTATTCCTTCTTATGTCTCCAGACACACATTAGTCAGGCCTGGTTTTAATATTCTTTTATTGTGCACCACAAAGATTATCAGCTTATTTATCAAACACAAGGAATTGGAAAAAAAGAAAAACACCAGCAGTGGATGGCCTGATTCTGCGATGGCAGCAGAAGGCATGATGCATGATAACATCTGTAGGAATACCAAATGGAATCATTAGGATCTGTGCTGCTGGTATGAGTACCAACTGAATCTGTAATGTGGACCTCTTCAAATAATCTATTACTTAGGATGTGAGGAAGTGGAGCGCTTAATTTTTCTGTTGGTTTATTGCAGCCCTTAACAAGCATGGCTGGTTGTAAGTAGACAGTTAAATTAAACTCATGAATATCTGTTATGGTTTTTGAAATATAAAATGGCAACAAAGGACTTATATTGCTGTTTGTATCCATGTCGTGGAGCGCATGACGCTTCTCTCCTTGTGGGTCTGAAGCTGGAAATAAATACCCAGGAGAAAGGGAACAATGCACTGGGCCATTCCTCCTTGTCGCAGTAACCAACATCAGAGAGGGTGAGAGAAGAAAAAGTAATGGAGGCGGGGCAGGCAAGAAGCATTTTGCCCGGGAATGCCAGGCAGGTGTGCTGAGGACTGACTTTGTCCTTAATGTGGAGGGTTAGTTACCAAGAATTAAGAGTGCTGTTATGTAAGTTTCAGTGGAAACCTTTCCCCAAGGTAGCAGAGTAAGGCTGGCAGAAACTTGAACAAGCATCTTCAGGGCAGGTCCTTGAAGATGTGGCTGCCAGCTGGGAGACGAAACAGGAGAGCCTCCCAGATGGCACACCATCGTCAGATGCCCTACGGATTTGTAGGCAGCACAGTTCCACCCCTTGAATGCTGGTCATAGGGGAGCACGGTTTATGGACTTCCCCAGCGTGGAGACCAAAGTGGTAGAGTGGGAGGAGCAAATGCAGGAGAGTGACAGCTCAGAGGAGGAAGCCAGAGGGCATGGCGGGAAAGGGAAGAAGCCAGAGGCAGCACCAGCAAAGAGGAGAGTGGAGGGAAGGGAAGGCAAGCCCGTGGGGCACCAGCCACTTGGGCATTATTATGGAGCAACCCACCAACATGTCTACAGGCAGGAAGGCTGGCTCTGGGGGTGTGGGAAGGGCTGTAATTCTAAACCCTAAAAGACACCTAGGAAAGAGAGCTAGACCCGTTATGTTAGTGACCCAAACAGTCTTACAGAACTGGCCACAGTCATTTGGAAGCTTCTTTCCCTCTCTAAAGGAGCCTAGGGAACAAGGCCAAGGCAAGGCTGACTGTTGAAGAAACAAAACAATGAAGAAGATAGGGAAGCATTGCTACCGGTATTGCTTGCACCAAACACATATCAATAAAAATGAAAGCCCTCTTGTAACTGAAAACTTTACAAGGCGGCTAACAGAGCATGGGGAAGTATTTTAGATTGCAGGGCCTGAGACTTCTGTATCTACCAGTGTTTGCCTTCCAAAATATTGAGAGAGAAAAAGTGTAAAATAAGTTAATTCAAAATCAAACAAAAAGGGCCCCAAGCCAGAGTGTATTTTTGGATAGGACTTTTTTCCTGTACTCTTAAATTTTACCAAGTGGGATTCTTTTATAAATACTGTCCTATTCAACCTTTACAAGTGAAGGATTTGCCGTTTAATAGGAGATGTGCATTTTGTTGTGAAGACAGAACACGATGACCTTAGTTCGTTATTCTCCAGAGTCCAGACCCTGTTTTGCACTGTGTATTGAGTATAGAGTTATTTCAGACCCAGTGGACCTGGCATTTTTTTGTGAAGATCAAGGCTGGGGTAAGCCAGAGCTTCCATTCCCAGTGGACCATCAGATGGCAAAACCATTAAAGATGACATTACCAGTTCGCATTTTCATACCTGTAAGCCCATGGAGGCAAAACAACCAAGAAGAAAAGGGAAGTTTTCTGATGAGGGCTAAAATCCATAAAGAAGATGTATAAAGGGATGAACTAACACTTAGCCAATTTAAGCAAAAAATGAAAAGTGTTTGAACTCTCTTCATTTATAAAAGTGCTCCCGTTTGGTAATATCTCAAAAGAATGTCAGCTAACAGAAAAGAAATATACTAAGGAAGAACTGTTCATGAAATACACTCAGGAGGTTTGTAATTGGCAGCATCAGCAAGTTGTCAGCAGGTGTGAAATAGGGCACTTTCCCATTCATATTGACAGGATTTAAGATAAAATCTAAGGGGTATTTGGTTACATTAAGATAACTCAGACCTTTGAGATAAGTCTGAAATAAGTAATGGTCTTAAAGTAAAATTCAAAGGACAGTCTATTGCAAACTATTATCAAATTGGCATAGCAGGGTGATCATTTAAAAGTGTTGTTTAAAAAAAAAGAATCTCATAAAATTTATAGATGATTTTTTTTTCATGTCTTAAACCTGATTGGCATCTATTTAATGGACATTTATAAAAGTTATAATTATATTTTAATTTCCTGAGCTGCAATTAAAAGGAGAGACAATTGGTATATAAAACAACTGTTATTCTTTAAAATCTTTGATCAGTGTCCATAATTTATATAATTTTCCTATATGCAAGATATCATTTTGCTATGTTTTAAATATTACTATTTTTTCCTTCACTCAAGAAGTATTTATAGAGTGTTTACTAGTTGCCAAGCAGTCTTCCAAAATGCTGGAGAAGCAGCAGAAAGGAGTCTATTCCTATATATCAGTGATTTCAAAATGCACATTTTCTCACATTTTAACATCTTTGAAATTAGAGTGTGTCTTACAATCTATTATGAATCATAACATGGTTGACAGTTTTTCTTTGTCAATAACACGCAGCATTGTGGTACATCTCACAGTTGACAGCATCTTATAATTGTTGAAACAGAGTGTAATGAGACAATTACATGTGTATGTATGTTAGTATGCCTAAGAAGCTATTTCGTGTTTATTTACTTAAAAATTGAGATAATTCTTCTAAGAATCTAATTTTTGTGCCTTTGGGAAAATATGCCTCCATTCTAGAATGCTGTGTGTGTTCTTGGTAGTGATAAATTGGGAGTTTTAAAAAAATTGAAATTAGTAGATCAAATGGGATTCAGAAGGATATAAATACTAAACTTTCCTGTATTTCTTCCTTCATTATGCATGAGAGGCTTTTAAGACAGCTTAATCATCTCAGTGTTGGTATTATGTAGGATGTTGGTAATAGGTAGCTACATATCTTATATTACTGGGTTTTTTCTTCGTGTTTTATTCTGTGATGATAATCAATTTAATGTAGATCCAATTATAAAAGTCTGGATTATTCAAGAAAGTTAAATTAGGACATGATTCTTCCCTTTGAACATGGAATTACATAGAATTTGCTCATTGGAACATTTAAAATAAACTTTGATTCACAGAAGTTCAGTTTGCACACAGTTATCAAAGGATGCCCATCATGTAAAATGAGCTACACCTGCGTTGTTGAGCTGAGTCAACAGAATTCAGCTAACTATACTCAGACACATAGTATGCTGCATATGTGTGTATTTAACCATTATTCAGAAAAGTCCCCCACTGGGAATTAGAATTTATTGCTTACTGATTTTAAATAAATGTTTGATTTCTCTGACTGTAGAAAGAGAAATATTTCCTTCATTGTATATGCAGAACAAGTCAGTATTAATTACAGCACGTGACTTTCAGATTTTAAAAATTTATGGGACTATAAATTACTTATACTGTTTATTAAAGTTTATACTTTTTTAGTGCATGAGCTTACAGTTTAAACAGTCATGTGCAAATACAGTTCCATATATGTGTAAAATCTTGATTTCATGAGCAATATTAATGGCCACCACACACAGAGTTTTGTGGGAACGCCCAGGAGGGACCTCCCTTTCCGGTTTGAGGAGAAAATTACATCCAAGCAGAGAAGTGGGTGATGCAGAGGGATGGGGGAAACAGATTTGCAAAGCCTAGACGTGTAGGTGAGGCTGAGCGAGGCCGGAAGGAGGAACTGCGGAAGAAATTGAGCAGATGCTTGTATGCCAGATCGTGAAATGCCCTCCCAGCTGGGATGAGCAGTTGGCCTTCGCTTCTAAGGGCACAACCATCAAAGTGTCTCAGGCAGACGTTGTTCAGTCACTCAGTCGTGTCCAACTCTGTGGCTTCATGGACTGCAGCCCGCCAGGCTTCCCTGTCCATTACTGTCTCCTTCACTATCTCAGACTCATGTCCATTGAGTCGGTGATGCGTCCAACCATCTCATCCTCTGTCACCCCCTTCTCCTCCTCCCCTCAATCTTTCCCAGCATCAGGGTCTTTCCCAGTGACTTGGCTCTGGTGCTGCTTTAGAAAGATCACTACAGCTGCAGTAGGAGAAGCCACTGGAGTGGGACAGGACCCCAGAAGATGTGTCGGGAGGCAGCTGCACAGCCAGACTAAAAAGATTGGAAGCAGGAACAGACTAAATACTGCAGAAATGGAGAGGAATGTGCAGAGGACAGAGGCCTCAGGAAGAGTTTGTAATGTATCAGTTGTGGGTGAAATGAGGACAGAAGTTGAGGCTGACTTCCGGGGCTCCAGCTTGAGCAGTCAGAAGGGTGGCAGTGTCATTCCTTGAGGAACTAAATACACGAAGAAAAGCAGATGAAGGCAGGGGACCAAGACGGACCAAGTGGACAGCCCCATTGGCCACAGAGCCCACGAAGTTTGGCAGAACTTGTCAGAGACTGGGAGAAGCCTGGATGGAGAAACACAGGTTGCGTGGCCAAGCCTGAGGACAGGGCCCAGTCTGCAGGGCTACATTCAGATTTTCTCCAGCTGTGCTGCATAACCCATGTGTAGATGGCACCCTGGGAGAGGAAGGGAAGATCTCACTGATTTGACAGGGAAGTTGTCTTCTTTTTCTTCTACAGTAAGTCCCCAACATACGAATAAGTTCTATTATGAGAGTACATTTGTAAGTTCAGTCGGTTCATAAGTCCAACAAAGTTAGCCTAGATACCCAGCTAACACAATCAGCTGTGTAGTACTGTACTGTAATAGGTTTATAATACTTTTCACACTAATAATACATAGAAAGCATGTTTTTTCCTCCTTTCACTCTTTCCATTATTTTCACTTTTGTTTCCATTGTTATCACTTGGCACTTCTTAGCAGTGCCAGCTACATCACTGCGGATTTTGTGCTTGCTTCTGGACATCCTGGACTTGAAATAAAGACACCGTAGCACTGTCCTCCACACTGTACTGTACAGTAAAGTGCACAAAAGCACAACGGCTTGTGGAGGATGCAGGCACGTGATGCTGCTGCTGCTGCTGCTAAGTCGCTTCAGTCGTGTCCGACTCTGTGTGACCCCATAGACAACAGCCCACCAGGCTCCCCCGTCCCTGGGATTCTCCAGGCAAGAACACTGGAGTGGGCTGCCATCTCCTTCTCCAATGCATGAAAGTGAAAAGTGAAAGTGAAGTCGCTCAGTCGTGTCCGACTCTTAGCGACCCCATGGACTGTAGCCTCCCAGGCTCCTCCGCCCATGGGATTTTCCAGGCAAGAGTACTGGAGTGGGGTGCCATTGCCTTCTCCAGGTACGTAATAGTGTACGCCAGATGTGAACTTGTGAGCTAACTTATGTGATTGGACATGCAAACGTACATTTGCATCTTTGAAGGTTCAAATGTCAGGGTCTTGCTTTGGGAAGACATGTCCAGTATGCCTCAGAGGGACTTGGGAAGGAGGAGAAGAGAGAAGAAATCTGCCACTAAAGAATATCTTCCTTATTTCTTTAGTGCCGTCATACCAGGGAGATTTACTGCAGTAAATTTATAGCTGGATGGCATGTGTGCGTGTACACCCAAGCATGCTTGTGCAGGTACACACACATGCACACACATATCCTGTTCCTTCAAATGACCAGGAGCGATGCTGCTGTTGGACAGAGATGTGCATTTCTGCAAGTCTGGTGCTGATCCTATACTTTCAACTGTTTAGGAGATGGAAACTGAGCAGCGCTGTACACTCCATGAACTCTTTCTAGTGACCTGCCATCATGAGAATGTGCCAGGCCTATTTCATGGAGAGCATCCAGGCCTCCAGACAGCCTCTGGTTGAGGGCCTTTCCCCCCTTTGACTGTACCCATGGCCCCCACTCTGTCCTTGCCTGCGGTGGCTTGCGCAGCTGTTAGAACCAGCTTGCCAACATCCTGTGGCCCTCAGGGAATCCCAGGCCTGGTCTGGCCATCGAGACACTTGCCATCAGGAAATAGCATTGTATGCAGCGCCCACTGTGTGCTGTTGGGCATCACACCAGCCCCCCAGGGGAGGGACCCTGTTTTTAGCTACCTCGCCCAATGCTGAATGGGCTTTTCTCTAACGGGACCCTGAAAAGCCTCTTTCTAGGCAGGAGTCTTTGAAGACAGCCACGGTCTGTGTGAAGGAAAGGAAAAAAATCAGGCATTCTTGAAGGGGTCTCAGTACTAATAAGAAGAGAAGCAGAGCAGGCTCAAATCTGAGAGATTTGGATTGGAAAGTTGAGTTGGGAGAGCCTTTTCTGAGGACACTGAAACCAAGTTCGTAATCAGTCTCCGCATTCTAAGAGCCGCGCATCTCCCTGGGGGATGGGTTTGACCGAAGTCGTGACTGGGCTGAAATGACTGCGTCAACTTGTGTACTTTGATCATCATCAGCTTGTTCCATCACATGATGGTAATGCTGCCTTCATACAACTGCAGTAGTATCTTGCCAGTTTAAGTTCTCATGGTATGTTATAGCACTTTGTGGGGTTCCCACTTTTCCTGGACTTGAGTCAAAATTCCTTGGAAGCCTTAATGTCCGGGTGGCTCAGACGATAAAGAACCCACCTGCAATGCAGGAGACCTGGGTTCATTCCCTGGGTTGAGAATATACCCTGGAGGAGGGAATGGCTACCCACGCCAGTATTCTTGCCTGGAGAATCCCCATGGACAGAGGATCCTGGTTGGGCTATGTAGGGTTGCAAAGAGTCAGACACGACTTAATGACTAACACTTTCACTACACGTTCACTTTGGAAGCCTTAATGTCCTCTTACAGCCACGAGGCTATGGTTGCATTGAAATCTTTATGGGATCATTGTGGTGCAGGTAAGTGATTATTGGTACAGCCTGATTTAACAGTAAAGCCTTCAAAAGCCGCTTCAGGGTGTACCCCAGTCTGATGTTTTTTAATCTAAATAGACTGCCATTTCCAAACGTACCTTAAAACTATTCAAAGACATTTCTCTACCTTAGAGACTCTAGCAGTTACTTTCTGATTAGCAGAATAAAAAAAAAAAAAAAAAAAAAAAGAAGAAGAAGAAAGAAGAAAACAAACCCTTTGTTGATTTGCACGTCTATTTCATGAGGACTTGATTTTAGGTCCTATTTTTCTTGACCCTGTGGTTGCGAAAATGTTAAACCAGTTTTGTGTCTTTCAGAAATCAGAATTGTCTGTTCTTTCTTCCTTCGAATCCTTATGTCAGCGATATTTCTTTCATGATAACATTTATTTATCAAAGTTTATGCTACTTTGACTTTTTATAAAATACCAGTGAAGATAAATGGATCGATTGACCCTA
The DNA here is from genome assembly GCF_027580195.1 of Bos mutus. Classification (NCBI taxonomy): domain Eukaryota; kingdom Metazoa; phylum Chordata; class Mammalia; order Artiodactyla; family Bovidae; genus Bos; species Bos mutus. Next base: position 101,410,120 of record NC_091627.1, read on the forward strand.
GGAACAGTTTATTTATCCCTTTAGTCACACTTCAGTGGCAAAATCAATAACCTTCTGAAATATTTGATATTACAGCAGTTCCAGTAAATAGTGACATTCGTGAGCAATGTGCAAGGGGAACTAAAATTTATTATCAACTTGGATTTTTTAGTACCTGTATTGATTTTCCTGAAGATGCTTGTGAATTTTTATTTATCTGTGGCTGAGCAAGTGACCTTTGTTTCAGAAAACTGCAGTTTCAATTTGCCAAGATTACAGGAGTTGAGAGGACTTGTGTATATTAGTGAATGTGGGGTGAAAGACAAGAAGCCATGAAGAGGGCTTTTTTTTTTTAATAAGTGGGCTTTTTTGTTTTCAATATACTGCATTTTTTTGTGTGTGACCAAACTCAGACATTCCAAAGCCATAGGATTTATTAAAGACAACATCGTGCTGAGTCCTGCAAGATGGGCTCTAGAGGAAATGGTGTTTGAACTGTTCTTGGATTTGAAGGGGTGAGGTTAGCCTAAGCAGAGATGTAAAGAGAAGACAAGGAGCTGAGACCAGAAAGCAGGAAGGAGGCTGGGATGCTGGGACCAGAGGGGAGACAAGCAGTCCTGGGGGAGCAGGGGCAGCCAAGGGACATGAAGTTGACCAACAAGAGGGGGCCACCAGTGGGACCTTGGATTTGAGGTCTGGAGGCAATGGGACCCATTGTAGAATTTTAAGCTGAGATGAAATGTATTATTTTTTTTCCACTGCACATGTTGTTTTTTATTAAGATTGGGGAAAGAAACTTTTTTAAATTTAATTTTTATTCTATGTTGGAATGTAGTTGATTTACAATGTTGTGATAGTTTCAGGTGTACAGCGAAGTGAATCAGTCATACATATACATATATCAATTCTTTTTCCGATTCTTTGCCCCACAGGTTATTACAGAATACTGAGTAGAGTTCCTTGTGCTATACTGTAGGTCCTTGTTGATTATCTATTTTGTATTTAGTAGTACTGGAGAAGGCAATGGCACCCCACTCCAGTACTCTTGCCTGGAAAATCCCATGGATGGCAGAGCCTGGTAGGCTGCAGTCCATGGGGTCACTAAGAGTTGGACACGACTCAGTGACTTCCCTTTCACTTTTCACTTTCATTTATTGGAGAAGGAAATGGCAACCCACTCCAGTACTCTTGCCTGGGGAATCCCAGGGTCAGGGGAGCCTGGTGGGCTTCCATCTATGGGGTCGCATAGAGTCGGACACGACTGAAACGACTTAGCAGCTTAGCAGCAGTGCATATATGTTAATCCCAAGCACCTACCTTATCCCTCCCCTCCACCTTTCCACTTTGGTAACTGTACATTTGTTTTTGAAGTCTGGGAGTGTTTCTGTTTTGTAAATATGTGCATTTGTATCACTTTTTAGATTCCATATATATGTGATGTTATATGATATTTGTCTGTCTTCGTCAGACTTACTATGATAATCTCTAGGACTGTCCATGTTGCTGAAAATGCCATTATTTCATTCTTTTTAATGGCTGAGTAATATTCCATTGTGTTGGGGGTGTGTGTGTGTGTGTGTGTGTGTGTGTGTACAAACATCACATCTTTATCTATTCCTCTGTTGATGGACATTTAGGTTGCTTCCATTTCTTGGCTATTGTAAATAATGCTGCTATGAACATCTATCTTTTTGAATTATCGTTTTCTCTGGTTATATAACTGAGAATGGAATTGCTAGAGTATATTGTAGTTCTATTTCTAGTTTTTTAAGGAACCTCCAAACTGTTCTCCTTAGTGGTTGTACCAGTTTACATTAGGGGAGAGAAACTTGGAAAATTTGCACACTGTATTCTAGTATTCAAAATGTAATGAAGTCATATCAGTTTCCCAAAAGTGAAACTATGATTTTACACATTTTAAATAAATACAGCAAATTCTGAAAAATGTGTAAATCATGAGTGTATAGCTTGCTAAAATTTTACTAAGTAAACCCATGTAATCAGCACCCAGGTCTAAAAACAGAACAGAACCTATAACCTTGACATGGCTTTCATGCCCTCCTCAAAGGTCACCGAGTCATCATGCTGTCGCGTGTAGCAGTCATTAACACATTTTCCCTGCTTTTAATATTCCAAAAATATATTATTAAAGCTTTTTCTGGGGGTAGGAGGTGGGCAGAGCAGATGTGGAAGAAGCTTCTTGAGGGAACAGAGCTGCAGGCTGGAGGCAGCATTTGGGGATTGAAAGTGTTGGCAGAAGCAAAGGCAGGATTGAGGAAGCTGTCCCTCGGGAGAAGAGGGGACAGTGAAAAGGAAGGTGTCCAGGATGCAGCTGTTTAAGGACGTGCTCTTTGAGATCGTGAGCTTGCTCTTCAAGTTGGAGATGACAGCTTGTCCTGTGTGGGGTCATGGAGTGCTGTGTTTGGTATTAAGAGCCAGCCTTTGGAATCCAAGGGAGATGCAGAATGCTGGCCTCAATCTCCTCATATGAGGAAGAAATGAGATGATTCCGTTGAAGCATTGAGCGCCCTGCTGGATACAGTGTAGATGGTCAATACATGTATGTAGTCATCACTTCAAAATTTATGGGGAAATGTTACATCTCAGGAAAATGGAAAGAAAAGCAAAGGGGATGAGAGCATAAAATTTTCTTTGCAAACTTGTTTCTTAGTTAACAAGAGAGAAGAGAATCCACATTTGTCTGCCTTCTGTGTGTAACTTTATAATGTCCTCAGCAGGAATTGCAGAGAGGGTTGAAAATAGAAAAGTCTTCAGTCTTGTTGACCCAGCTTATCAGATAAGTTCTCCAGGATATTCCAAAAATTAATCATTTGAGAGGCTTCATTTTCTTGGGAGGCTTCATTTCTTCATTTCATCAGAGACTTTGTTATCATTTCACAATTAATATGTTTTTATCAAATTGGCAGATCATTAGTCTGCTTCGCAGTTCACGGACTCTTGAATCATATTCCTCAGCTGTATCTATTATCATTTTTTTCAACGAAATATTTCAATTCAATATTTACTGGCATTTGCCAACTCTATGTTCATCATTAGTCTGGACAAATAGAAAGGCATAGGTTGTGTAAGACTATAAAGTGATATAACAAAGTCAATGAAAAAAGACAAAAAATGGTGTGGACAGTCCACATTCCATAAGTTGAAAGAAGTTAGAAATATGCACCAAAATCATCAGGAGAGGATTCACAAAGGGCAAGAAACTGAGCTCTGAGGAGGCAGCTGGTGTAGACAGTGAGGCTCTTCATTCCTAAGTTTCTCCTGAGATTCTGTTGAATGTCTTGCTAGAGAAGGGGGTGTGGGTTAGGCAGGAGAGTTTGCTTTTTATGAAAAAATAAATCAATTGCACATAACTATTCAGGAAATCAACCCTGAATATTCATTAAGTACTGATGCTGAAGCTCCAATACTTTGGCCACTTGATGTGAAGAGCCTGATGCTGGGAAAGACTGAAGGGGACAGGAGAAAGGGTGGCAGAGAATGAGACGGTTCAATAGCATCATCAACTCGAATGGACATGGATTTGAGCAAACTTCAGGAGAGAGTGGAGGACAAGGGAGCCTGACACGCTGTTGTCCATGGGGCCACAAAGACTCAGACACGACTTTGCAACTGAACAACAAAATTAAGTATATATGTCTACAGTCCAATTTCTCTTTTATCTGTTGCTGAAATAAAACTTCTGAAATGCAGTTTAAATGTTGGTCTTTGTTGTCCTAAAATGGTGATCATCAGATCAGATCAGATCAGATCAGTTGCTCAGTTGTGTCCAACTCTTTGTGACCCCGTGAATCCCAGCACGCCAGGCCTCCCTGTCCATCACCAACTCCCGGAGCTCACTCAGACTCATGTCCATCGAGTTAGTGATGCCATCCAGCCATCTCATCCTCTGTCGTCCCCTTCTCCTCCTGCCCCCAATCCCTCCCAGCATCAGAGTCTTTTCCAATGAGTCAACTCTTCGCATGAGGTGGCCAAAGTACTGGAGTTTCAGCTTTAGCATCATTCCTTCCAAAGAAATCCCAGGGCTGATCTCCTTTAGAATGGACTGGTTGGATCTCCTTGCAGTCCAAGGGACTCTCAAGAGTCTTCTCCAACACCACACTTCAAAAGCATCAATTATTCGGCGCTCAGCCTTCTTCACAGTCCAACTCTCATATCCATACATGACCACAGGAAAAACCATAGCCTTGACTAGACGAATCTTTGTTGGCAAAGTAATGTCTCTGCTTTTCAATATGCTATCTAGGTTGGTCATAACTTTCCTTCCAAGGAGTAAGCGTCTTTTAATTTCATGGCTGCAGTCACCATCTGCAGTGATTTTGGAGCCCAGAAAAATAAAGTCTGACACTGTTTCCACTGTTTCCCCATCTATTTCCCATGAAGTGATGGGACCAGATGCCATGATCTTCGTTTTCTGAATGTTGAGCTTTAAGCCAACTTTTTCACCTCCACTTTCACCTTCATCAAGAGGCTTTTTAGTTCCTCTTCACTTTCTGCCATAAGGGTGGTGTCATCTGCATATCTGAGGTTATTGATATTTCTCCCGGCAATCTTGATTCCAGCTTGTGCTTCTTCCAGTCCAGCGTTTCTCATGATGTACTCTGCATATAAGTTAAATAAACAGGGTGACAATACACAGCCTTGACGTACTCATTTCCTATTTGGAACCAGTCTGTTCCATGTCCAGTTCTAACTGTTGCTTCCTGACCTGCATACAAATTTCTCAAGAGGCAGATCAGGTGGTCTGGTATTCCCATCTCTTATGGTAATTAGTTGAATTCACCTTTCTGTTGACTTTATAATAAATATCTGCCTCATTTAGTTTTGGCAGATAAAGTGACCAACCATTTTCCATTTTTGAATAAACCTCCACAGTGCATTGAAAAAATAATGAAAAAGATTTTTTAAAAAGCTAAGGAAAAGTAAATCATTTCTTTAAGATTTAAAGGTTTTGCTGTACTTGAAAAAGAGTTCATTAACCCCTTGGGTAGAGAACTATTGAATAAGAATGTATTTTTGACTGGGAAAAGATGACCAAATGAAACATCTTGACTAGCAAATTTAAAGCACCTTGACTTAACTCTGCTTGGCTTCAGATGGAAAATTCTGACTGATTCTTGGGTCAAGTTTTGTGCAAAAAGTATCGAGTACTGACCCTGGAAAATTCTTCTAGAATCAGACGCGCCTGCGAAAGTCACAGGAATGGATTGTGGGAAGGTGGCTATGGCAGGAAGTAGGTCAGAATGGGCTTTTCTGTTTCTGAAATTTGGAGGTAATAGGTGAGCACTTAGATGGTGTTGATGGGGAGCTCCCTGAACTGATAATAACAGTTTCATCTAAATTTATAAAATCGTAAGTACGTGCGTACTTAGTTGCTCACTTGTGTCTGACTCTTTGCGACCCCATGCACTGTAGCCCCCCAGGCTCCTCTGTCCATGGGATTCTCCAGGCAAGAATACTGGAGCGGGTTGCCACGCCCTCCTCCAGGGGATCTTCCCAACCCAGGGATCGAACCCAGGTCTCCCACATTGCAGGCAGATTCTTCACCATCTGAGTCATATGTGTTGTATTTGTCCTATAACCACCTTGGGTCTTCCTACCTGTTTACTCGAGAAACCTAAGGTGAACTGTTTTCTTGTTTTCTGTGGCTATATGACTTCTCAATAGAGATTTAGTTTAAAAAAAAAAAAAAGGAGGAGGAAGAGGTAAGAGGTGGAGAAGCAAGAAAATGAAGAAAAGAGGTAGCGCTTTTCAGCATGTGTGTGTGTGTGTGTGTTAGTCACTCAGTTGTGTCTAACATCTCTTTTGGGTGTTAGTTCTAGAAGGTGTTGTAGGTCTTCGTAGAACCATTCAACTTCAGCTTCTTCAGCATCTTCTGCTTTAGCCTGTCTGAATTTCGACATGTCATCTTTTTTAAAATCAAAGGCATGTCCCTACACAGTGTTATTGAAATACAGTTCAGCTTCAAAAGCAACACTTAAATTTTTTAAATCGATCTTTATATCAGTTTTCTTCTCAAATATAGGGAAGTGCTCTGTTGGGGAGATTGTAAACTGGCATTGTCTTTCCAGAGTGCAGTTTGGCAGTATCTGCCAGTATTTGAGAACATGAGCCCCTTAGGCTGGCAGTTTCATTCCTGAGCACGTTTCCGGCAGAAATATCCACACATGTGCACAAAGAACTAGTAATAGAGAAAAACTGACAACAACCCAAATGCCTTCCTTATAGGGAAGACATTAAATTGGGGTATAAAAATATTATGGATTATCATATGTCAATGACACAAAAATGATGCAGATCTACATATACTGAATGTAGACGATCTATGTATCAGTCTGTAGTTGATGAAAGAACTTTAAAGAAGTTAAATGAAATGCAGTTGCAAAACACGTATATAGCCTGATCCTACTTTTCTTTTTATTTATTTACTTTCGGCTGTGCTGGGTCTGCATTGCTGCGGCAAGCGGGGGTGGGGGGTAGACTGCTGTTTGTTGCAGTCTGCAGGCTTCTCTTTGCAGTGGCCTCTCTCGTTGCGGAGCACAGGATCACGGGTGCGTGGGCTTCAGTAGTTGATGCTCCTGGGCTCTAGAGCGCAGGCTCAGCAGTTGTGCAGGGCTTGGTTGCTCTGCAGCACAGGGGATCTTCCTGGGTCAGGGGTCGAACCTGTGTCTTGTGCATTGGCAGGTGGGTTCTTTACCACCAGCGCCACCTGAGAAGCACAGAAGTACCTAGATTTTAAAGTGTTCATCCCTTTTGCTTTTTGCCTGTCTGTATCTCTCTTCCAAAATAACCGATTATCAATAGTGTACTTTTGTGCTTTGTGAAGTTTTTTTAAAGCGTGTGTTTATGTATTATATAATTAAGGTTTTAAAAATATTTTCCAGACAGTCATCAGAAAAATTGTCAAACAATCTAAATGCTAAATGCCAGATAAAGTCCTTCTTTCTTTTTTATGCTGTTTCTTTCCTTCATTCTTAATTTTTCAAGCTTAAATAATATTAAAGGGCTTCCCTTGTGATTCAGCTGGTGAAGAATCCGCCTACAATGTGGGAGACCTGGCTTCGATCCCTAGGTTGGGAAGATCCCCTGGAGGAGGGAAAGGCTACTCACTCCAGTATTCTGTCCTGGAGAATTCTATGGACTGTATTGTCCATGGGTTGCAAAGAGCTGGACAAGACTGGGTGACTTTCACTTTCACTTTCTAAGAAAGTATACAATAAAATTCCACTTCCGCCTTCATCCTCATCTCTCCTGTATCGTCCCACTCCATCTCCCCCTAACACTCTGATTGTTGTATTTATTATCTTGTGGGTTCATCTAAAGTTTTCATTGAGCCAATGCAATCACATAGGAATAAATATTTTCCTTATTTGTCCTTCTCCCCCATTTACCCCTCCCTCTCTCTCTTTCTTTTTTACAAAAGACACGTATCAATGTCTATTTTCTCTTCCTTGTTTATCTTTTCACTCACCAGTTTGTTTGGACATCTCTCTCTCTAGAAGCTTCCTTATCACGTTACGCAGCCGTATGGTGCTTCACTATATGGGCGGGTCATGCCTTTTCTAAGCACTTTATATGGAACTTCTCATTTAACCCCATTATGAGTTCTGTTTCATAGATAAGATCCCTCTGTAGTTTAGAGAGGAAAGCCTTACAAATGAGAATGTGGCAGAACAGGGTATAAATTCCAATAGTCTGAATCTAGATTCTTAGTTTTGAATCCTTTAAATGTTAATGGATAAAAAGTTCAAGTCGAAAGCTGGAGATAATGATAAAAGGTAATTAGTAATTTCTGGGTCTCTCTGTCTAGTTTTTCTGTCTCAATTTGTGAAATAATGTTAATTGATGCTCTTCCTCAGCCCATAAAGCTATCTCTGTTTACCTATTCAGGCTGCTGTGACAAAATGCCATAGAATGGTGGCTTAAGCCACAGACATTTATATCCTTGAGTTTCTGGAAGCTGGGAGGCATAGATCAAGATGTTTGCATGGTTGGGTTTTGGTGAGGGCCCTCTTCCTGGCTTGTAGATGGTCCCTTTCTCACTGTGTCCTCATGTGGTTGGGAGATTCCTCATGTGGAAGCTCTGTGGTGTCTCTTCTTAACTCATTACTGATTGGGAGACTTTTACAGAAACCAGCACCTGGGGCTGGCGATTTTTCTTTTAGCCAGCCAAAAATTAATTCTCAGTTCAGTTCAGTTCAGTCACTCAGTCGTGTCCAAGTCTTTGCAACCCCATGGACTGCAGCATGCCAGGCCTCCCTGTCCATCGCCAACTCCCAGAGTTTATTCAGACTCATGTCCATTTAGTCAGTGATGCCATCTAGCCATCTCATCCTCTGTCATCCCATTTTCTTCCTGCCTTCAATCTTTCCCAGCATCAGGGTCTTTTCAAATGAGTCAGTTCTTCGCATCAGGTGGCCAAAGTATTGGAGTTTCAGCCTCAGCATCAGTCCTGCCAATGAACACTCAAGGACTGATTTCCTTTAGGATGGACTGGTTGGGTCTCCTTACAGTCCAAGGGACTCTCAAGAGTCTTCTCCAACACCACAGTTCAAAAGCATCAATTCCTCTATTAATTAATTAATATTAAATGTAATAATATTAAAATTAATTCTACTATTTCATTAACACTTTGTGGGTTATTACATTCAGACCTGACATACCTGTAAATTCTTCTCATTTTCATGAAATATTGTTTTCAGTCCACTCTTCTGCAAAAGCAAAGGAGCATTCTCCAGCACCATGAGTCTTGTTTTGACTTTATGTATTAGAATCAATCATTAAGAATTTTTGTTCTTATTGGTCTAATATTCATATCACCTGAATCAGAACTATATCCTGAAGAACTGTCATCTTCTGAGACATGTCACTTGGATAGTCAGATAAAGTATTTGTACAAAGTTCACTGAAAAACTCTTCTTCACTCAAAATTTCATGTTGCATCATTTTTGGAAAATTTTGTGTTTATAATATACACAAGGTTAGCACAAAAACCTAATGGACCAAAAGGTGAGTCATAACAATAACAATAAATTGTATAGTGAACCTTGATCAATTTTAAGCTCTAACAGTTTTACACAGTAATGTTAATTGTGCAGATGACACTACCCTTATGGCAGAAAGCAAAGAAGAACTGAAGAGCCTCTTGATGAAAATGAAAGAGGAGAGTGAAAAAGTTGGCTTAAAGCTCAACATTCAGAAAACTAAGATCATGGCATCCGGTCCCATCACTTCATGGCAAATAGATGGGGGAACAGTGAAAACAGTGTCAGACTTTATTTTGAGGGGCTCTAAAATCACTGCAGATGGTGACTGCAGCCATGAAATTTAAAAGACATTTACTTCTTGGAAGGAAGGTTATAACCAACCTAGACAGCATATTAAAAAGCAGAGACATTACTTTGCCAACAAAGGTCCATCTAGTCAAGGCTATGATTTTTCCAGTAGTCATGTATGGATGTGAGAGTTGGACTATAAAGAAAGCTGAGCACTGAAGATTGATGCTTTTGAACTGTGGTGTTGGAGAAGACTTTTGAGAGTCCCTTGGACTGCAAAGAGATCCAACCAGTCCATCCTAAAGGAGATCAGTCCTGAGTGTTCATTGGAAGGACTGATGTTGAAGCTGAAATTCTGATGCGAAGAACTGACTCATTTCAAAAAACCCTGATGCTGGGAAAGATTGCGGGCAGGAGGAGAAGGGGAAGACAGAGGATGAGATGGCTGGATGGCATCACCGACTTAATGGACATGAGTTTGAGCAAGCTCCAGGAGTTGGTGATGGACAGGGAGGCCTGGCGTGCTGCAGTCCTTGGGGTCGCAAAGACTCGGACACGACTGAATGACTGAACTGAACTGTAACAGAATGTTAATTGTATCACTCTCTAAAAACATTTTCATATGTCTGGTCAGTAATGTTTGGGTAACAAAAGACATATGAATATGGTTCCAGTCATTATGTGTTAAAAGACCACTAATCCTGTGAGGAGGACTCCTACCATCACAACCTCTTCTAACCCTGATTACCTCCAAAAGGCCCCTACCTCCAAATTCCAAATACTGTCATATCATGTTTTAGGGCTTTGACATATAAATTTTGGAGAAGACAAATTTTCAGTCAATAGTACTGTCTAAAAAGGGACTTTCAAAGTTAGCACATCACTAGCATTTATTAAATACTTGCTCTGTGTCACATACTCTGAAGTGCTTCAGATACATCCCTAAGAGAAATTGTTCCTGTTGTGGGAGGTGTTGAGGAGGCTCTGATCATCTTCATTGTGAAAAGAAAGCTGAAGCAGCACCAGGAAGCAGACAGGCCCAGCCCTGGTGAACAAAATGGTTTATTTGGATTAAAAAAAACGACTGAGTGGGGGAGTGCCAAAGCTGATTCCCTCTACGTTGTCTATCCAGATGGTGAGAATGGCTTTTCTCTTCCTCGCGGGTCACAGAGTGGTCTGCATCAGCCTCAGGGTGACCATGTCCTGGGTGGCCATGTCCTCTTTCTTGTCCGGGATGGGGCGTCACTCCCATCTTCCCCCGCAAGTCCACACCCTCCCTCTGAGCTGTGTGAGGAGGAGAGGTCACAGTGTGGAATGCTGATCCCCACAGCAGATATGGGAGCAAATCCTGCAGTGATTCTCCATGTTGCTGATCTCACGAGAGTCTCTTCCGTGCTCACAGTGTTGACGTGGATATGTTACTGATCAGAGTTCTTAGCCTCCTTGGTCAGTAGTAATTGATAAGAGGCTGGAGAAGAAATTCAGACAAGTCTTTATTGGGACTCATGCTGCAGCCATTGGGAGTGAAAACAAGGAACAGATTTCCTTGCTTGCTCCCTGAGGAGGGGAGGGAAAGCTGGTCTCTTATATGGGGTGAGAGGTCAGGCCAGAGAGGTGGCTTGGGTGGTCTGCCCACCCCCTTGGTGGTGCCATGTGCCAGGGGTCATGCACAGGTCCCTGCTTTTGCTCTTAACACCTCACAAGTGGCAGTTGGGTTTGTGATCTTCTGTATCTTGTTATTTATAATTTGCCCAACTGCACAGGCATGGATTTATTTTTAGTCCCTTCACATTTCTTTGTGTTTCGTTGCTTGGAGAGATGTTTGTCCAGGTGCAGGCACTGTAGCAAAAGGTCCCAGGTCCCCAGTCCCAGCCCATCTCAGATGGAAGGAACACACAGGCTTCAGGAAGCATTGGGTGCGAAGGGAGGATGACAAATGCTGGCTAAACTACCAGAGGACGGGTGGCGGCACTTAGGCTCTGCTGTCTTCTTATCGTGATGCCCAAATAATATTCTATGAGGATCTGTGAGTCCAAGAGTCTCTCCAAAGAGACTTACACAAATAACATCAAATAATGCAGAATTTCCTTTTGCACATTCTGAAGCAATTTATATTTGAGGATGTGTTTACTTCGATAAGGACTTCCCTGGTGGCTCAGACGGTAAAGCGCCTGTCTACAATGCAGGAGACCCGGGTTCGATCCCTGGGTCAGGAAGATCCCGTGGAGAAGGAAATGGCAATCCACTCCAGTACTATTGCCTGGAAAATCCCATGGACAGAGGAGCCTGATAGGCTACAGTCCATGGGGTTGCAAAGAGTCGGACACAACTGAGTGGCTTCACTTTCACTTTCTTTCTTTACTTTGATAATAGTATCCTAGTTTTAATTTGTCTAGGCTAATATACCCTAAATTTGTGTTAAATTGCCCAGATAGCAAAAGGAGAATGTGGTCAGAGTCTCAGGACAGTCGACTCCCAGAACTTGCCAACTCCTTCACAAATATTCCAGAAACTCCATTAGAAATTTGTCCTGTGTTTGAATATTCTCACCTTCTTTATAACTGTGAGATCATACACTGCAGCATTGTAGGTATCAGACACTGCAATGAGATCCGAGGTGTGATGAAACATTGGTAGTTACACCAGATCCTTAGAAAAATAAGAAAGAGGCAAGTAATTTAGAATGTGCTCGTTACCCAGACATGACTTTTAGAGCAGCCGTCTCAGGGAGAAGGTAGGAACCATTTCCTTTAGGCAGACAGTGTTGCAAGGAAATTCCAAACAGAGAGGAGAATGGAAAAATGACCTCAGAGAACCTAGATAATGGAAGTCTAGATCACAGAATTAAGATCATCACAGTATTAAAACCAGTAAGTGTGATTTGTATCATTTCTTTTTAGATTCCGCACGAAAGGGATGTCATACGATATTTCTCCTCCGCTGACTTACTTCACTCAGTATGACAGTCTCTAGGTGTATCCATGTTGCTGCAAATAAACTTACTTACAAAACAGAAAGAGACTCACAGATTTAGAGAATGAACTTATGGTTGCCTGGGGGAAGGCTGGGGGGAGGAACAGTTAGGGAGTTTGGGATGGACATGTACACACTGCTGTATTTAAGATGGATAACCAACGAGGACCTACTGTATAGCTCAGGGAACTCTGCTCAATGTTTTGTGGCAGGCTACGTGGGAGGGGAGTTTGGGAGAGAATGTGGATATACATATGTGTATGTATGGCTGAGTCCCTTAGCTATTCACCTGAAACTATCACAACATTATGAATCAGCTTTACCCCAATACAAAAATTAAAAGTTTAAAAAAAAAAAAATCAGTAAGTGTGAATGTCAGCCTCTAATTTTCTACAGGTAATTCTGCAAATAAAAGTGGAACAGAACAGAACAGAATTTAGCAAGCTTTTTTCTCTAAAGGGCCAGGTAATAAAGATTTAAGGCTTTGGGGACCATCTGGTCTTTGCTGCAGACATTTCAAGTCTGCCATGGCAAAGCAACATGAAAGCAGCGATGGCCAATACGTAAATGAGTGAGTACGCTTGTGTTCCAATAAAACTTTATTTGTACAAACAGGTGGTGGGCTGGATTTGACCCATTAATCATAGTATACGATACAGAAGACCAGTTTAAAGAGTGAAGTGATACTGTGTTTTCAATCTCTTAGTATCATAACCATTTAAAATCATAATGTAGACCATACAGTAAGATTTTTTCTGTAACTGTACATTTATTTTTCTGATTCCAATAGATGATGTTCTTTACCGCATTTCTTTATTGCTTTTCTGATTAATTTTCCATTGAAAATCCATACTAAAAATAAATGATTAGAAACAAAACATGCACATATATAAAGCTAGTTCAGAAAGCTATAAGCTTATACCTATTGGCAAGCCTGTCCAGCCCCCTAAATTGTGTAAAATTCAGAAAGTATTCTCTGGCCACTGTCTCTCTGGGTGGGAGTGGCCACCGGCAGTTTTTCAGGATGTTCACAGAATGCTGTGGACTGAACCCACATACCCATGCCTTCTCTCCCAGCCTAAGACAGAATATCCAGGGGAGGTCTGGGGAGGCCTCTATGAGAACAAGACCAAACTAGAAACCCAGTTCATTCAGAATTGTCAGTGGACAACAGGATACATGTGCTTTTCAATGGTTGAGGCAGGGGTAAATTTACCATTCAGTTAATCAAGCTTAAATTTCAGGGCTTTTGGATTGCATTGTCCTCTTACAAGACCCTGTACTTAATTTTGTGTTCCTTACTTTGCATTCTTTTTTAAGCAATCTCCTCCAGGGGCTCCCAAAACCCACATCTGCCGCTGAGAAGGTGTGCTTGGGTGTTATGGGCTGTTTTCATTCCTTTCAAAGAAGTCTGTATGATAGAGCATGTGTTATGATGTATCAACATAAATGTATTTCAAATATATTATTCATCTTCAAGGAATTATATTGAAACCTTTTGCTTTTCTCTGTATAAGATTAGATCTGTTTGGAGTCTATGTAGACTATGAGAAAAAGAAAGAATTGATAAATCAGGGGTTTTAATTCTAGGCAATACATCTGTTCTTCTAAGTTGTAAACCTGAACATGAATTTTTAAAGGTGTGAGGCACACAGTTACATCATATTTTTTGTGACAGTCAAATTAATTCTTTCATCTAGCACTTGAAACCAGTAGAGATCGACAGTCCTGTTTCTTGCTCTAATGATGTAAAAACCTCATTGTAAATGAAGATTCTGCTGGGTGAACAATGGTGCGGTGACTGCTATTGATTTAACTGTCTTGTTGGCCTCGTGGTTCAGCCCTCATTGGCCTCTTGGGCAAAGGGAGGCCCAACAATAACATTGCTGACATTTCCTTGAAAAGATGCAACGCTTTGACAAAGACAGCTGCCACTTCAAAAAGATACAGTATGGACGTGCACGCTTTAGTCTTTTCAGAAGTTACAAGTGATGGATGACAATACACAAAAGAGAAAGATGTCTTAAAGTTATGTTGGGTTGCATGTCCATCTGAAATGCTTAAGAACAAAGGTCGTAGGATAGTAACTTTTCAAAATACACACTAGCACAGTTTTTAAAAAGAAACCGACAAAGTAGGAAACAGTAAAGGAAGACCTAAGAAAATTATCTGCAAGCATTGGAGTAATGATAACATTTAATTGAAATAAACATTCCTTCTCTTGTAACTGAAATCCTGGATGTCATTTTGAAATATAATACAGAAAATAAAATGCTATTTTAAAATGGCAAAGTTCAGACATTATACATATGCTAAAGCTTCTGCTTAATTGACAGTTTTTATTCACTTGAAATTTCATATAATGTCATCAATGTCTATGTTTTATAGACAAGATTTATTTAATTTATCCCAATCTTCCCATTACCTACTCTCTTGTTTGTTCTCAAATTACAGTGACATTTCACTATATTTTATTTTTTGAGTTCCCATCCCAATATTATATTAGGGATATACTTTTTCTTCTCTTGCTTTGGCATTATCTAAAGTATTCATATTAGGTTCATTACTAAAACATTCCATGCATAGTTTTGACTATCGCAGTGTCTGTGAAATTATTAGTGCAACACTTGCTGACTTTGGTTACAAATAGTAAGTGCAGAGAAGGAACCCTTAGAATCACACGTGGTCATGGATATTTAGTAGTGTTTCTGTTTGGAGTTGGACAAACCAGGCTGAAGCCAGTCTCCTCCCCTCATAGCAGAAGATCTAGACAAGAAGGCCCCAACCTTCTTGGCACCAGGGACTTGTTTTGTTGAAGACAGTTTTTCCACAGACTAGGGTGAGGTGATGGTTTTGGGATGATTCAGGAGCATTACAAATACCAGCTAGTGCTAGGGGTTTGGCTAGGTGAGCCTGAGCAAGTATCTCATTACGGGAAGTTGAGAGAGGACTTGTATTTTACAAGTTAGGACTCACTGGAGCTGTAATTCAGAGAAAGGTACTATTTTTTAAAGTTGAAGTCAACATATTTGAAATACTTTTTCCTACATTTGCCAGAAACCAATGCTGTATTGTAAAGCAATTATCATTAATTAAAAATAAATTTAAGTCTTTTTTTTTTTTTTTTGACCATTGAAATTTTATTTATTTTTTTAATTTTTTTTATTCTTCCAATTTTATTTTATTTTAAACTTTACATAATTGTATTAGTTTTGCCAAATATCAAAATGAATCCGCCACAGGTATACATGTATTCCCCATCCCGAACCCTCCTCCTCCCTCCCCATACCATCCCTCTGGGCCGTCCCAGTGCACCAGCCCCAAAGCATCCAGCATCATGCATCGAACCTGGACTGGCAACTACATGATATTTTACATGTTTCATTGCCATTCTCCCAAATCTTCCCACCCTCTCCCTCTCCCACAGAGTCCATAAGACTGTTCTATACATCAGTGTCTCTTTTGCTGTCTCGTACACCGGGTTATTGTTACCATCTTTCTAAATTCCATATATATGCGTTAGTATACTGTATTTATGTTTTTCCTTCTGGCTTACTTCACTCTGTATAATAGGCTCCAGTTTCATCCACCTCATTAGAACTGATTCAAATGTATTCTTTTTAATGGCTGAGTAATACTCCATTGTGTATATGTACCACAGCTTTCTTATCCATTCATCTGCTGATGGACATATAGGTTGCTTCCATGTCTTGGCTATTATAAACAGTGCTGCGATGAACATTGGGGTACACGTGTCTCTTTCCCTTCTGGTTTCCTCAGTGAGAAACTCTTTAAGAGAATAGCCCAAATTAATACAGTAAAATCTCTTCATGAATACTGTTGTTCTTTTTCCGGTTAAGAAATCTACAAATCAAATATTATAATGGAATTTCTTCTGCAGCCCTCGGTTTGATGTAATATATGTCTGCCTTATTGTCATTCAGTTTTTTTTTCAATTTGGCTAACAAAATTTCTTCCATGGAGCATGGAATACAGACCCTTTTTAAAGGACCTTAATCCAATGGACTTGAAGTTAAACTAGTCCAAAAGCAATCAAAGGTTGTCCTGATGGCTGACTTGCATGCTCCGAGTTTTCCTGGCAGGGAGGGGAGACAGCAGGGGACCGTACGTGCTTTTAGCTCTGCCCGCAAGCCTGACATCATGGGAACATGTCCATCTCCTGTTAAGGAGGCCATCTGACCTTTGCATGTCCCTCCTTTGTTCTGGAAAAAAACATTTTTCTTTAATGACTCTAGTGTACTAATTTTAATTTAGCTGTGGGAATCTTGGGACATCCATGTGTCAGGGTAGGCTGCAGCCAATCTGAAGAAAGGGTTCTCCAGCAAGACCTGGCCAGGGGGTCAGATGAGTGTTCTCCCAGTTTGTGAATGTGTGGGTGGAAAGTAATGACAAGATCCAGCAAGCATGAGGCTGAGCACCCAGCTTAGGGTCATGTAAACCTTTCTGAAGTAGGAACAAGATCATAAATCTGAAAGGCACATTGGAACTGAATAAACATGAACAGGGTTGGATATCAGGCAGAGGGTGAATAAGAGGCATTTGAAAGGAGGTTTTTTGTTTTTGTTTTTTTTTTTAATGTATTTTGAGGACTTAAAAAATAATTGCACACCTGGTTCAGACCTAGTTCCTCGTCACCCAGATTCATCACCAAAAGTCAACTGGATCCATAAACTTTCACTTGTCTACATGTCTCCTGTTTTAGTCGTTCTTGGCACATCTCCAGACAGTAGGGGATGAAATAAAATTAGCTGATAACAGGTAAGCTCCATAGCCTGTAATGTAACAGGAGAGGGTATACAGAGACATTCCATCACGTGATTCCTTCCAAGGCCGGTCCTGTCAGTATGATCTGCCCAGAAGTGAGATCTGCCCTCCAAACAAATTGTTCAAATGGCCCAAGTGAGTGGTCAAATTTCGCTCTCACCCAGGACTAAGATGCAGTGAAGGGCAGATCCACCATGAACAACTCCGTGTCCCCTTTGGGGACAAGCACCCCAAAGGGCTCCATCCCTAACAACTCAGTGATCTCTGACAAGCACCCAAAGGGCACCATCCCTAACAACTCAGTGTTCTCTGACAAGCACCCAAAGGGCTCCATCCCTAACAACTCAGTGATCACTGACAAGCACCCCAAAGGGCTCCATCCCTAACAACTCAGTGATCTCTGACAAGCACCCAAAGGGCTCCATCCCTAACAACTCAGTGATCTCTGACAAGCACCCAAAGGGCTCCATCCCTAACAACTCAGTGATCACTGACAAGGACCCAAAGGGCTCCATCCCTAACAACTCAGCGATCTCTGACAAGCACCCAAAGGGCTCCATCCCTAACAACTCAGTGATCACTGACAAGCACCCAAAGGGCTCCATCCCTAACAATTCAGCGATCACTGACAAGCACCCAAAGGGCTCCATCCCTAACAACTCAGCGATCTCTGACAAGCACCCAAAGGGCTCCATCCCTAACAACTCAGTGATCACTGACAAGCACCCAAAGGGCTCCATCCCTAACAACTCAGTGATCACTGACAAGGACCCAAAGGGCTCCATTCCTAACAACTCAGCGATTTCTGACAAGCACCCAAAGGGCTCCATCCCTAACAACTCAGTGATCACTGACAAGCACCCAAAGGGCTCCATCCCTAACAACTCAGTGATCTCTGACAAGGACCCAAAGTGCTCCATCCCTAGCAACTCAGTGATCACTGACAAGGACCCAAAGGGCTCCATCCCTTTCACTGCCTCTGAAACCTATAATGAGCCAAGGATGGAGTTTTCATGGCTTCAAAGCCCCAGCACCCTCATCCCTGAAACAGGCAACTACTGGGCACAAACACAAATTTAGAACTGAGAGTATCTCTCTCAGACTCATTTTTCCCTCAAATTCAAGTTGGGAGTCCCATGGACTGTAACCCACCAGGTTCCTCTGTCCCTGGAATTTTCCAGGCAAGAATACTGGAGTGCTTTGACATTTCCTTCTCCAGGGGATCTTCCCCACCCAGGGGGGAAGGGATTGAACCCATGTCTCTTGCATCTTCTGCCTTGCCACCAGTGTTCTTCATCAGCTGAGCCACCAGGGAAGCCCCTCATGTTATAGGTAGGCTGCATGCATTTCAGTACCAGTCCTAATTTCTGCTATTAGAGAGAGTGTTTGGAAGGAAATGCCCAAATGAACCAGACAGCAAAGCTTAGGATGGGGCAGCCCGTGGCTCTACAGGCTGTAGATTTATCCTCTCGGTGATGGAGAGCCATTTAGGGTTGGTAAGCATGGAGAGCTGAGTAGTGAATGCTGTGTTTTGTGCAGGAGTGTTGGTTCATGAGTACTGCAGCAGTGAGCATAATAATCATTTGCCCAGTGGACATAAAAGATATACCAAGGGAAATAGCTTTAAATAATTGGCTTGGAGTGGCTAGTAGCTAGCAAGTGGCTTTTAGAGATACCCAAGGTTGAGAGGGTATTTTTCTTAAACCATTTGCTGTAGATGATGAAGTCGTAGGGTTTACTCGCTTCTTGTTTACTCCTTCCAAGTAGATGTACACAAAAAAGGTGTTTTCCCCCTGCTCCTCTACCTGCTACCCTGTTAAAACAAAGTTTACGACCTCCTCCTCAATACATGGAACATTTGTACAAAAATGTCTCCTATGAAAATGACTTGTAACCTGTAGACCTAATACCTGGGAGATGTCTTGATATGTAAAATCTTATCCTTTGGGTTGTGGGGTTTTTCGTTTCCTCCAAATAAATATGATCTTTAAATTTTAAAAAATGAAGGAAGATAGGGCTTCCCTGGTGGCTCAGTTGGTAAAGAATCCACCTGCAAAGAAGGAGACCTGGGTTCAGTCCTTCAGCTGGGAAGATCATCCAGAGAAGGGAGTGACAACCCACTCCAGTATTCTTGCCTGGGAAAACCCATGGGCAGAGGAGCCTCGTGGACTGTAGTCCATGGAGTCACAGACTTGGACAAGACTTAGTGACTAAACCACCACCACCACAACCTAATAGTAGAAGATAGAGTTGTTTGGAAGGAGTGGGTAACAGGCAAACTTGTAGGGAGTCATTTCTGGCTGAAGTGAAGTCAAGTCAGTCGTGTCCGACTCTTTGTGACCCCGTGGACTGTAGCCTACCAGACTCCTCCATCCATGGGATTCTCCAGGCAAGAATACTGGAGTAGGTGCCATTTCCTTCTCCAGAGGATCTTCCAGACCCCGGGATTGAACCCGAGTCTCCCTCATTGCAGGCAGATGCTTTACCCTCTGAGCCACGGGGGACTAATTCTGGCTGAAGAATCCCAAAATACGGAAAGACACAGATGGTTCCACGGAATATCCTTGAAAGAGGGAAGAACTGAGGTTGAAGGAAGATGTGAGTGAAAGTCACTCAGTCATGTCCAACTCTTTGCGACCCCATGGACTATACAGTCCATGGAATTTTCAAGGCCAGACTACTGGAGTAGGTAGCCTTTCCCTTCTCCAGGGAATGTTCCCAACTCATGGATCAAACCCAGGTCTCCCACATTGCAGGCGGATTCTTTAGCAGCTGAGCCGGGAAGCCCAATGATAAGACGGAGGATGATAAGAGAAGGAAATACAGTGAACCCAGCAGTCCTTACACCAGAAAGGCTCTCCTCTGAGACCTGACTTGTGTGGGCTTCATGGTGAAAGCTGGCCGACAGCATGGCATACTCTGCTTTTGGTAAACGTTCAGGTTTGAAAATCTAGATTAGTACACCAGCATATAAAGGAACAATTATTTACTTTCCAGAGTGGATCTCTTCTTCAGGAGGAATTACAGTAAGAATTACCCTGTAGAACAAGCCCTCCACATGTATTTAAAACTTGATTTCTGTTCCTCTGATATCTGACACATTGGGTGAAAGGGAGCAGCGTCTCTCCTGGCAGCACACAGACCTCATCTCTTCGTTTGACTTGTTAATTATATTAACATAATTCATGTTCCATGTTCCATATTGTGGAAAAATCAAGCGGAGTTGTCTTTTTGACAAACCAGATCCCCGCAATGAAGAATAAAATCCCAGCCCTTGTGAATTTACTAAACTTTTATTAATCACAGAGCTTCCTTCTCCGTGAAATGTATAATCATTCCCTTTAGTCTATTTTTCTTTTTCCACAGACCTAAACCTTAAATTTCAGTCCCTTCCTGATTCAGTCTATAGCTGCCCCTTAATTTTAGATTTAGGGTGTTTTGGTTGAGAAGGAAAAAGCAGCCACCTTGAGGGTGAGAATGGGGAAGTGATAAGAAGAAAAAAGCCACGCTATTTTCCTTCTCTCCATGAAATCATGGTCTGCCAAAAGAAAAAAAAGACCTTTTGTGAAATGCGGTAGTTCTCTTCCAAATGAAATGGAAGGGTCACTCCAAAGATTAATGATTCTGAGATGTTAATTCAGAGGAGAATTTATTTTTAAAGGCTGAGATTTATTCTGAGCCAAAGGATTCTGAGTTCAGCTGGAGGACTAATGAAGCATGGATTTTATTTTGTAGAGTTCCTAGTGAGACTGTCAGTCATTTATAAAGGGGCCTGTTTGCAGGAATTTTAGATCTGGTTAAAAGTCTATGCATTCAAACTGTGAGATCCTTCTTCACTGGGAATTCGCTCCGAAAACATTTAGGGGAGGAGCTTATTTCTTTTATTCTTGAAGGGTTTTGTGTGTGCACATTCTGTGTTTCTAAGAAGGTACCATATTGGTGTGAATTTATGTTATTATCAGATTGCAAAGTTTAAAAGGCACATTCTCCACAGTAGGGAATCTCCCTGTTGCTAGACTGGACATTGTTTTTCCTGCCTGGGGTCAAAAATAAATTAACTTATTGAATCCTAACCAGTTCTCTACCCAGACTCTAGTTGAGGATTGAGATTAAATCCCACCTACGGCTGATTCTTGTTGATGTACGTCAGAAACCAACACAACATTGTAAAGCAGTTATCCTCCCATTAAAAATAAATTTTAAAAATACATCTCTCCAGTCCAGGTTCGATGCACGGTACTGGATGCTTGGGGCTGGTGCACTGGGACGACCCAGAGGGAGGGGAGGGGAGGGAGAAGGGTGGAGGGTTCAGGATGGGGAACGGGGGTATACCTGTGGCAGATTCATTTCCATATTTGGCAAAACTAATACAATATTGTAAAGTTTAAAATAAAATTAAAAAAAAAAACATCTCTCGATGTATAGTACTTTCTTAGAGTTAAATATCTGCGTAGAGCCATGCCCGGGTTTGTCAGGAGTAATGCCTACTTTATCACTCAGACTACATCCCTTCCCCATCTTCTTCTTCCTTTCCCACCAGGACTTGTCAAGACCCTGTGGACACATGACCTCAGTGTCCTCCTCACTCATTAGTGCTGCTCTTAGATCACATACCAATCCACGGGCCCATCAAAATGTGCATTTTTAGGAAACTGATGGGCAGAAGTGAAACGGCCGTTGCTTGAGTTCAGACGACAGAGTCTCTTTATGTGGCCAACTGTCATGCTGACTGTCTTGAGTCTTGCGTTGAATTCAGCTCTGTCATGTTGTAAAGAAAATTCTCCATTAACAATAACCCACGGGATGTTGGGTGGAATGTGTGGATCTTACTGTGAACCCCTGTTTGTCATAATGTGCTCTTTAATCAGCCAAACCTTCAGAAGGAGGTGACACTCAACCAGGGGGGGACCCTCCCTAGGAACTGCTACTAAATATGGGAGCTTCTAAGATGCAGCAATCCCCATGAACCACACAGGCTTTGGGGATGTCCCTCAAGCCAGACCAGCAGTTGGTCCCTAGCCCTTGCAAGAGCCTAGATTTCACTGTGATGCTGCCTACCAGCTTGCTTCTTTCCCAGCTGGATGGTTTCAAGCCACCCCTCTGGGCTCTCTCTTCAATAATTCTGACCTCATAAAATAGGGCATACCTAGCTTGGTTAATGATAATTTATTCTGCAGATTGGGGTTGTAGAAACCCCCTCGCACAGATTAATGGGTGTCCACTGGACATCAGGTGAACCTCAGCAGTGCAATTATTTGTACCTTCATTTTATATACATTCGCTCACACACACAGAGCTGAGAGCTAGAGAGACACATGGGTTAGCTGAGCTCTCCCATAAGCAGGAACGGCCAAAGAATGATTTATAAGTTGCAGAAAGAGAGGCTAGGCTGGGGAGGGGGTGAGGAGAGTAGCTGGGGAGGGAGTGAGAAAGAGAGACAGAGAGGCAAATGAGGACCAATCATGCCAAAATGAGGCATGATTTGCTGCTGTATTCCTCTCCCGGCGTATTTTTCCTGGATGCCTCCCGAGCAGGGCTGCTCCGTCACTCCTGTTGTGTGTGTGCTCATGCATAAATTCAGGTCAAGTACAAAACCCTGATTTCTCTATTCATCATAGGAATGGGGAACGTTCTTATCAATACAGAACAAGAAATTGCAACTAATTTGGCTCATGACCTTATTCTTTTATCATTAATGGTTGAAATGGTGTTTGCCTAGCCATTAATGCATTCGGTTCAATAAACTCAGGCTGTTTGAAATTTTCACTAATCCTTTCCTATTGAGGGCTTCCCCAGACCAGATCGCTTCTGAATAAAACAAAGCAAATGCATGCACAGGTTTCTAAGATTTTTCTGAATCAGACATAATTTACAGGGCATAGCATTTTAAAATGTGATTTCGGGTTTTTTTGTGGGTTTTTTTTAATCGCAAATTCCAGAGTACTGGAGAATGAATGAACTGTTTACTGAAAATATGAATTACATGAACTTACCCTATAAAGTGTTCAAGGATTGAGGGATTTTTTTCCCCAGCGAAAAAATGAACTGATATATAAGAATAAAAGTAGAAAAATGGTTTAACACCAAGCACAAAGATGCTTTTCGAGTGAATCCATCTTTGCTATTTAATTTACATTTTGAGGGGTCATTAGGATGATGAATGACATGGCTGGAGAATAAAACAGACTTCCTGAACAAAAGACGATCTCTGTAGCCTAATAACATTTTATGCCAGCACTTACATTTGTCAGAAGTGGATGCTATTTATCCCTATGATTATTTAAAAATCATTTTTATTGTCCTTTGTGCTGTGTCCTCTTCTGGGAATTTTAATTCAAAGTTTGACACCTACTTATTAACTTCAGTGAAGTATGGAGTACAAAGGCCTCTACTCCATAAAGAATTCCACACAGCCATGTTTATCCTGCCCGCAGCTGTACACAAATTAGCTCAGTTTGGATTTGTTTCCATCTGAAATAGAATGTCTACTGGAAGAGCCTGTAACCTTTGCTTCCTCCAGGAGGCCAGTGCTCGCTCAGTCTGAACCACGCAGGACTGGCCGAGTCCACAGAAGGGGAATTTTCCTAATTACCCTGCAACCCTTCTGCATAAATATATCACTTCCATTTCCCTCGCCTCCCCCAACTGCTCCTCCCCAACGACACTGTCATCTGTCGCCATACCGAGGCCCCTTCATCGCTCTCCCAGCCTCCATGTCGACTCCCACACCTCACTATCATTGCAGATTGCTGCTCCCCAAGCCATCTGCTCCCTTGGCTGTGGATCCTCCCATCTCCTCCGTGGACCAGGTTTGCTTCCAGGGTGGGTAGCACCCTTTGGAAATTGAGTGGGAGTCCTAGAAGCATGATGAGGCCCACGCCAGGAACCCTGGAGCTGGGGATTCTGTGCGCACAGCACGCTCGCCAGCCCTCCCTCGCTGCCTGGGACGCGGTCTCAGCATCCTTCTGCCGCCTCACAGCCTCGTTTCAAGCCTTGATTGCCACACATCACCCCAGAATGCCAACTCATTTTCCTTGTGACTCATCTTGGAGGTTTTTTATAAAGGGCAAGTGTCTGATCTTTCCCAAGAGGAAAAACAGCCCTGATACAGTGAGTCAGAACCTCCAAGCAAGCCGCGTCCCAGGAGATGGCTCTGCAGCCCCCACAGGGCCCTCCTGGAGTGCGTGACCCAGAGCGCGGCAGCGTACAGTGCGGGCCCATCCGCCTTCATAGGAGATGTGCAAGGATTTCTTCCTCCTCTCATGCCTGCATCTGGGCTCAAACATCTGCCTACCTCAGATGGTCTTACCTTTCCCAGTAGGCTAGAAATAAAACAACCAGCCACAAAAGCTGAAAGATGAATTCTTGGAAAGTAAAATCCTGATACAAATTTTAAATCTCTTTTATCAAATGATCTTGGCTGTGGATACCTCGAACCCCTGTTCTGCAGAGAATCCAGCTTTGAGTTATGGATCTGGATTCATTGGCAATTGAATGAACATGGAACCATCATACCACTGTCATTGGCATTGTTAAATGATGTCAATAAGGAAGACTATTTCTCTTTGGTCCTTAACTGCTTTAATTTTTTAAATAAAAGTTACAATGATGATTGATGTTAGTTTATACCTAAAGGGGGCAGCTGTTGTATCTACTCCCGTGGACACTAATAATAATCAAAAAGGACATTGAAGACTCAAGAAAGCTTAAGGTCAGTGTTTTCATAGTTAGGACAGGACTACAACTGTGGCCTTGGACACATTGGCAAGACCAGACTGCTTGTGAATCTGGCCACATATGAAATAATAACCCATTTCTTTTGCTGCTTTTTGCAAAATAACCACCAGTTGTTTATTCCCAGTCAACTCTGAGCTTTCCAAAAGTTCAGAATTGCCTTTACAGAGAACCTCTGACTGTTTTCCTACCATGAGGTAATAATAGAGAAATTTTACAGAGGTGGCTCTCTTCACCCACAGGAAATGGAAGAAAAACTGATACCCACTCTGCAGTATGTAATGCTTCATTAATATTATTAATATTGTTGTTATCTAGACATTTATGGAGCTGCTAAGAGGTTGATGAGCATGGCTCAGAAGATATAAACGTGGTCCTTGTTCACAAGCTGAATTTAAATAGCTTGGAGACAGATAGTATAAACATAAAGATTCAGGTAAAGGAAACGATTTCAAGAAAGGAATTCCATGAATCTGCAGAACTCGTTATGGACTGCCTAGGGAAGTGACTGACTTTTTTCAAAAGCATGAATAATAGGTATCTTTGTTAAAGAATACAATCTGGAAAACAGTTTTAGAACTCCACACTCTGTGTTTCCCTCACCATGACCAGCTCTGGGATTTTTTTTTTTTTTCAGCTCTATGAGTTATTACTTCATTGCCTCTAGTAAGATTCATGGGCTGCCCTGAGTGCAGACTTTATGCAAACAAAGAAAACCTGGAATCTTCTCCAGACTGATCTGATTTTGTGGACTGAAAGTGGTTTAGCTCTCTCCTTCCTCTGCCCATGTTTAATTCAGATACTTGCAAGATTTTCCACAGACTTAAAAGAGTCAAGGTGTGGGATTACTGCTTGAAAGTGATATAGTGACAGGGTACTATTAAAATAAAGAGTGCAAAAACAAAACCTGTTGTCAGGTTTTAGGAATCACCTGTCTTTCACTTGAGAGATGTCCCATTGCCAAATCAAGAATTTAGTGATAGTTTTTCTAATTAATTGATTGAAATGTCTTACATGTTCTTAAATTTACATTTATTATTGATTATTTTTAGACTGTATCAGTTTTGATAGGCTAGCCTCAGAGAATATGCCAATGGAAAGAAATATGTCACTGTTTACTGACAGAACAGAAATTTGTTTACTTTATTTCTACTAAAGTATACTTATCATAAAATTGTCACCAAGTCCAGGCTGGTACTGTTCACCATAAGATAGGCCAATAAATGGAGAGATGAGTTCCAAAGAATAGCAACTTAATTCTGAAATCCAGCAGACCAAGATGGTGGACTAGTGTCCCAAAGAACCATCTTACCTGAGTTAGAATTCAGGCTTCTTTTATCCTAAAAGGGCAGGAAGTATGGCTGGTTGCTGCAAACTTGTTGTTGCCTGAATCATTTTTTTTCTTGCAGCTGTCCACGTAGGTCTGGCTGCAATGTTCTTATAAACCTCCAATAAGACAAATGTTATTCTCCATTCTGCAACTTTTTATCTCTGTATGAATCAAAAGTGTTATACCTCTAAAGATCAGAGCATGGAGAATGGGCATCCTGTATATTGCTGGTGTTCAGTTGCTCAGTGCTGTCTGATTCTTTGCGACCCCATGGACTGCAGCACACCAGGCTTCCCTGTCCTTCCCTGTCTCTTAGAGTTTACTCACACTTATGTCCATAAGTGTCAGCTTTCTCCCCAGTGCTTTGAGGAGTTGGCTGGCAAACCCCAAGCGAGGTGCTCGGGCCACACAGGGGAGCCCAGCAATTAGAGTTTTTTAGATCTCGTCACTAGGGCCTTTGAAGGAGTCCCTGACTTGTTGATGAACGTGAAAGAGGAGAGTGAAAAAGTTGGCTTAAAGCTCAACATTCAGAAAACTAAGATCATGGCATCCGGTCCCATCACTTCATGGCAAATAGATGGGGAAACAGTGGCTGACTTTATTTTCTGGGCTCCAAAATCACTGCAGATGGTGACTGCAGCCATGAAATTAAAAGATACTTACTCCTTGGAAGGAAAGTTATGACCAACCTAGACAGAATATTCAAAAGCAGAGACGTTACTTTGCCAACAAAGGTCCATCTAGTCAAGGCTATGGTTTTTCCAGTGGTCATGTATGGATGTGAGAGTTGGACTATAAAGAAAGCTGAGCACTGAAGATTGATGCTTTTGAACTGTGGTGTTGGAGAAGACTCTTGAGAGTCCCTTGGACTTCAAGGAGATCCAACTAGTCCATCCTGAAGGAGATCAGTCCTGAGCATTGGAAGGACTGATGTTGAAGCTGAAACTCCAATACTTTGACCACCTGATGCGAAGAGCTGACTCTGGAAAAGACTCTGATGCTGGGAAAGATTGAGGGCAGGAGGAGAAGGGGAAGACAGAGGATGAGATGGTTGGATGGCATCACCAACTCAATGGACATGGGTTTGGGTGGACTCCAAGAGTTGGTGATGGACAGGAAGGCCTGGCATGCTATGGTTCATGGGGTTGCAAAGAGTCGGACATGACTGAGCAACTAAACTGAACTGAAAAGATAGGTAGATGCAATGGAAGGAACTCATCATTGGCTTGGCATTTTTAAGCATGATACTGATATCTCCCGGATCGTGATCTAACATCATGATCTCAGAGAAATACTTGGCCAACAACTCTTTCAGCGGAAATGACTGATGAATATTCTCCTTTTTGTTAGATCACTGCGGTGGTTATTTTGATCATGCCTAAATGGGCCAGGGCTCTCAGTTGGTCCCTACTCTCCTTTCACCCCATCCTTACATGGTGCCTACCATCAGCCAGCTTTGTTCTCTACATGGTTTATTCCGTGTAGTTCTCACAGCAACCCTGTGGGATATGTCCTGTGTATTATCTGCATTCTACAAATAGGAAAACTGAGGCAGAGAGAGGTAAAGCTCTTAGCACATAATCTTTGAGGGCACCAAGACCCTTACGGTGGGTCCCTGAGGCCAAAACTTTCTTCATTGTAATGTGGAGATAACAGCTGTTTGTTGTTGTTTTCCATTGTGGTAATGGTCACAGTTGGCTTGGAAACAATGGGAGAATAAAACTGCCGGCTTCTTACGGTAAATAACCGTGTTCACAGCCATGGACTCACAGTTTAAAAACAAACAAAAACCTGCCAGTTTCACT
This sequence comes from Bos mutus, assembly GCF_027580195.1. Taxonomy (NCBI): domain Eukaryota; kingdom Metazoa; phylum Chordata; class Mammalia; order Artiodactyla; family Bovidae; genus Bos; species Bos mutus. The sequence goes on from NC_091627.1 coordinate 101,438,019, forward strand.
TAAAGAATGTCCTTGATGAAAAAGTGAAACTTATGCTTTTTCGGTTTTTGTTGCTATCTTGCCAAAATAAGTATTAACTGTGTCTCAAACTCCCTGCTACAGCCCCCCAAAAATGTGTTATTTAAAAGGAAAAAAAAAAAAGCTAAAAGCATGTTTCCAAGTCATAGCCTATATTTTGGTGTAAGACTTGGTGTGTTTTTATTTCATACTGAATATAGTGAGTTACCCAAGAAGACTGGTGATGGCAACAAGGGTCTGACCCAGCCTATCCTGGGCTTTAGATTTGGAAGTAACATCATTGGGAATTGCTTGCCCAATTTGCTGATCTAAACTCACTTGATAGAAGGGCTTATGAGTATATCTTAGAAGTCTTGAAGGTACAAATTTACACAGAAAATACAGTGTGGGAATCAAATGCATGGAGTGAATTTTGTTTGGAACACTGGCTTACATCATTCATCTCTTTGTGATCCATCTCATAGATTACAAGATGTTAACAAATGTATGTAAGTTTTTTTCACATTGAAATTATACAATCTGGTATAATAAAACCTTGTTAGCTTGATACTTTAAGGAAAAACACTGGCATTCTCACTGGGGAGATACAAAGTGGTCTCCAGCTGCCTTTTTTTTTTTTTTTTTTAATAGATTTTGTTCAGATTGAAGGAGAGTCAAATGTCTATGTGGAGGGAATGTGCTTTGCCACACAAAAGAGAAGAGGCTTTTGTAAATTCACATCTTACCTAGGTGTTAAATTTCTTGCCATTTTCTGAAATTTTGGGGAGTACCAAGTTGCATTCAGGATACCCATTATCAAGCTAATGAGGTTCTGTTATAGAAGGGTTTTTTCCCTTTTTTCCTCCTCCCCCTTGCCCCCCTTAAATCTGAAGGAAAACGTTCAGGGCTTCTAAAACACTAAAGAGAAAATTTTGGCTTAGACCAGTGTTCAGTCTAGTGCCAAACTTAAAATGGGATTCAAATCCACATAGTAAGGAATTTATTCATAGCAGCTATCCTGATAGAGCGATCTTTCACTTTGCTCTATTCAACTGTCTTAAAATTTCCTGTTTCAAACAGCTGTTATTTGATTAAAACAATGTTAAAATTAAAAAAAAAAAAATGAAATTATTTATTTTATTAGATTTCACAGCTGAATGCATGTCTTTCTAATACTTGCTAAGTGAGGAGTACGTGTAAGGCATTTCTGTCTCCCCCGTAGGGTTATAGGTTGAGGAAAACCACTTCATAGCACACGCAAAAGGAACGTGGAACGCGACTTTACTTAAGAATGCCTGAGAGACACCCAGTGGTTCTGAAACTTGGGTGTTTGGCAAACAGCTTCTTGAAAATGAATGAAGTGAAGCTGTCACTTCCAGGAAAACAATTGACAGTGTTTGTTGCTAATGATAAAATTTGAGCTTGCAAGTAAAAATCACAATTTTAGAAAAAACTTGTATCTGCCACTTAGGAGCTTGACAGCTACATTAAATTACACACTTAAGATCTTTTTTGATGAGACTGGTGGTGATGTAAATAAATGTGATTTCTTGATGTTCTGTAATGAAATGTGTTAGCATATGGAAGATCTGTTTAATTCAACCAACCAATATTTTCCAAATTATCAGTGCATCCCGTTCCACATCCATGCATGCATATTATGCATGTGTAGGAGATTTTTCAAAGTGCCAGATAAACCAATGGCTTTTAATGCAATGGCATTTGAAAACGTCATTGCTATGATTTCAGAATTCACCTTACAACTAACCTTTATCATTTCTCAAAACATTGTTGCTGTGATAATAAAAATCTTCACAACATTGCCTTCAATTAATTGTTGTGTGGAAGTCAACCTTGAAGAAACATCTGCAAAATAAGCAGGTTTTGTGAGCCTTTCCTTATCATTAAGGATTTTATTCCACTTATCCAAGTTTTTAATGTTTTACGGTGGGTCAGAGAGAATTCGTCAAGAAGTGAAATAGAACAGAGCATGGTGTTATGATGTAAATAAACACTCAGTAGCTAATATTTATTGAGGGTGCATGCTCAGTCACTCAGTCATGTCCAACTCTTTTGTGACCCCGTGGACTGTAGCCCGCCAGGCTCCTCTGCCTGTGGGATTTCCCAGGCAAGAACACTAGAATATGGTGCCATTTCCTACTCCAGGGGATCTTCCTGATCCAGGAATTGAACCCATACCTCTGTGTCTGCTGCATGGGCAGGGAGGTTCTTTACACTGAGCCACCAGTGTGGGTGGCTACTATGTGCCAGGCATTTTTCAAGGAGATCCAACCAGTCCATCTTAAAGGAAATCAGTCCTGAATATTGGAAGGACTGATGTTGAAGCTGAAACGCCAATACTTTGGCCACCTGATGCAAATAATTGACTCATTGGAAAAGACCCTGATGCTAGGACAGATTGAAGGCAGGAGAAGGGGTGACAGAGGATGAGACGGTTGGATGGCAGCACTGACTCAATGGACATGAGTCTGAGTAAACTCCAGGAGTTGGTGATGGACAGGGAGGCCTGGCGTGCTGCGATTCATGGGGTCGCAAAGAGCTGGACACGACTGAGTGACTGAATTGAACTGAACTGAGACATTCTCTGTGAGGCAGGTGGTCTCACGTTTTACAGGTAAAGAAACAGATACAAAGAGGTTATGTAACTCTCAAATGACAAAGTCAGCCTTCAGGCCATCAATATCCAGGGCTCACATTTTTAATTACCTTTCATGGAATTTAACCAATTTGAGGGACAGAGTGGTTTCTTTCTGTAATTGATAATTTTGCACATAATGCTTCTTACAGTTGCTAATTGACTCTTTTTTTCCTGCAAAAAGCTGCATTGTTTCTGCTCTTCCCTCCACTTAGGGTCAAGGCTTCCAGGGTGGTTAAAACTTCCCACCCGGAGGCTCCTAGTCCCAGAGTGCCAGCCTTTCTCGGGGGTCCTGGCCCAGCCCACATGGTAGCCTGCCCGCTGTGGAGGATGGTCAAGGGGTCACCTTCCTCCTCGTTGTCATAGTCTAGGAAGTGGTTCTCCAGGAGGTCACAGGGATGGGGGGTGAGGACCTGTGTGAGCAGAAGCATCACGGCTGGGATGTCAGGGTGCCACCCCCTCACCGAGGCCAACTCTGTGTGTGTGTGGTGGGGAGGGTAGCAGGTACGTCCTCCCGCTCTCCTCTGCCAACTGGGGAAGTGCCCACACCCCTCGGACCCACGCCATCAGGGCGGAAGTCTAGGTTCAGAGGGAGGAGGTATGGGAGGCGAATGCAGATCGCTGGGGAGGTGAGCCAGTTGGGTCTGGGAGCTCAAGGCTGCTCAGTGACAAGATGCCAACCGGAAGCAGAGCGTGGCCAAGCCATGCTCCAGAGGCTGAGGCTGGGGAGAGGCCTGGAGGTTGCTCCGCTCTGTTAGGTGTAAGCAGTAGCTTTGAAGTTAGGCACACCTGCGGGACCCCCAAGTTCACAGTCTACTCATTTCCTAAAAACTTTCTAACGGGGTCCCTGCAGATATGCCGAGGCATCACCAGAATTCGTCCCCAGCTAGCATCCCCTCCACTGGCTCCTCTGTGCCTGGCTCACCTGGACCTGGTGAACTCCCTAATACAGGTTCCGTGTTATCCAGCCAGCGCCTCACTGAATGTACACGTTCTTGCTCTTTCTGAATGTTTAGGAATAGTGTGAAATTAACTCACAAAGAAGAGCAGAATTTTGAGTTCCTCCACTGGTGACATCAGATTTTTTAATCATATGTGACTTTCTGCTCCTAAATCCTCCCATCGAAGCGGTCCTCTTTGACAAGGTTCTGTCGTTACCTGCTGGCTTCACTGGCTGGCTGGCACATCGCCGTACACACTGGGATGCCTACCAGGTAACACGGGGTAAGGTGTGTTACTCTGGAGTCCTCTAAAAGGATGCACGATGGTGGGCCTGCTGGGCTGGAGAGAATGGATACAGTTGAATACGGCAAGTCCCCTATATACGAACGGTTCCTTTTTGAGAGTGCATTCATTAAGTCCAGTTTGGTCATAGGTCCAAAATGTTAGCCCAGGTACCCAGCTAACACAATCAGCTATGTAGTACTGTACTGTGATGGGTTTATGATACTTTTCACACAAATAATACATAAAAAAAAAAAAATAAAAATAAAACATGTTGACTCTTACAGTGGAGTACGTTGGGAAGCACAGTAGTATAGTGTCATAGTGGCATCCAGGCATAAAGAGTCACTGACTGGAGGAGGGAGGGTGGGTGGGAGATGGAGGAGCTGAGGGATCACCAGCAACAGGAGACGGAGGGAGAGCTGCAGTTTCACTCACGCCTGACGCGGATGGGACACACGTTCGCGTCTTAGAAAGTTTGCAACTTGAAGGTTCATATGTAGAGGACTTACTGTGCTACTTGTTCAGCATTTCTTCTTGTTCAGTAAAGTCGGTCCCAGCACTTCCTGGGGACAGATGTTGTCATGTCCAGGGTTATGTTAGTGATATTTTCAGTTGTAGGTTCTCTGCAGTGGAAAGCCTGTCCCAGTCTATTTAACTCCCTCTCATCTGCCCGCACCCACCCTCAAGGCCCGCACCTGACACGTGGGCAGAGTGGGCGCTGAGCAAATGCTTACTGAGCCAGCGCCTTCTTTTTATGGAATGCCTTTGCTGAGATTGAAGAAGTCCTATAATTTTATCAGCCAAATAAATTCTGTTGGGTATTTTCTGGGAAGATTGCTGATCTCATCCTTTCCAAATTCTGGGCATGTGTTAAATGTATTGACTACAGCTCTCTCTGTACCAACTCCCACAGGGAAGGGGGCCCTTTGTTGGGAAACAGTTCGCTGAGACCCGTGAGCTGGTTGGGGCCACCTCTAAGTCCAGAACTAGGAACTTGTATTTAAGATCGGACTGTTGGATCTTGGCATAGCCCCCTTTCTTCTTTCTATAAAGAGACAGCTTCCTACAAAGAGAACACAGCATCCAGCGAGAGAACAGTAACTTTATCCTCTCTGCTTCTTTGATGTTGTTCAGAGGATCCGAGATGCTACTTATTAAAATGCTCAAGTCGCAGGGTCATCCCAGACAGACTCATGGTTCTCAGAACTCTTCCTGCAGTGCTCATCCCCTTCCTGCTTCTGAACTAAAACTCCCAGCCCCCTCTCTCCAGAACTTTCCCAACAAGATAGAAGGCCCCTCCTTCAAGACCTTCCTGCTTCAGGACACATATCCCCTCAGGGCACCACCTGTCAGCTCTCCACCCCCTACCCCCTGCCTGTCCTGTCTACCCTTCCAGCCTAACACTGACTTTCAGTCAGTTCCAGCTAATGTTGAGGCTGTTTCCGGCTCTGTGCCCTCTCTGTGAACTACGCAGACAAGATTAGCAGATACAATTAGCTGCTTTAAGATTTAAAAAAAAAAAATCACAAGGACTCGATTTTAATTATTGCCCTATTGCCTAGGACTGCTTGGAATGTTGGCTTTTTTGATAGTCTGTCTCTGAAGCAGGGAGAGTGTGGGATATGCGTAGACATCAGAAACAGGATTTCTTTTTCTTCCTAAGGAACGAAACCAAGCATGCTTTCAGAAGCTCTGAGAGCCTTCTCATGAGCTGGTAGATCCCATCTGTGCGTTTTTCAGTGACATGCTTCAAGTACACAAGCTGTAGTCAAAAGACCTAAAAAAAAAGAAATGTAAAAAAGAAAGAAAGCGAAATGTGGGTGTTAATGAGAAGGCCCCAGTTTGACAGCTGTGAGGAGGGCTAGTCTCTTTCTCCGTGTGCCCACCTGTCCCAGCGGTGTGATTAGCACACTCACACTTCCTCGGGCGAGTTTGGCATCCAGAGGTGTCACCTGGAGTCTGGGTGCCCCAGCAGATGCTTTCCCATGTTGTGTGTGAGGTTGCGGTGCCCTGCACCCAGCACTGTCCTGTGATGGTGAGCCCTTCTCTGTGTTCTCACTCCTGGGGATTGGAGGGGGATCTTGGATGGAAAGAGCAAAGTGTTACCAAAGGACATTCTGAGCACGGGATGGAAGTCATCTGCCATACCGTCGTATCTAGTGTGAAGTGTTAGTTGCTCAGTCATGTCCAACTCTTGGGACCCCATGGGCTGTAGCCCATCAGGCTCCTCTGTCCATGGAATTCTCCAGGCAAGAATACTGGAGTGAGTTGCCATTCCCTTCTCCAGGGGATCTTCCCGACCCAGGGATCCAACCCGGGTCTCCTGCATTGCATGCAGATTCTTTACCATCTGAGCCACCAGCGAAGCCCTCTGTCTTATCTACAAAAATTATCAAATGACCTTCTCTAGAGGCCCTTTGGCAAACGGGGGCTGCCAGCCATCTTTTTGGAAATACAGGCCCCAGGAACACTATATGATGGGTTCCTTGGCTGCTAGAGGTTGCTCCCAGTCCCATAATATCAGTAGGTTATTCTAGTCTTGTTGCAGTGATGAGTTTTCCAGTAGGCTGACTTCAACCTCATCTGCCGTAATAGATTTGAGATGGCTCTTGAAGAATGAATTCTCCAGGCAAGAATACTAGAGTGGGTAGCCATTCCCTTCTCCAGGGGATCTTTCCGACCCAGGAACGAAACTCAGGTCTCCTGCATTGCAGGCAGATTCTTTACTGCCTGAGCCACAGCCTGGAATTCCCTGCTTTCTCTTTGGTTTTTCTCCTCTTATCAGTTCCATTCAGACCTACTATGACAGTTTACAATGTTACCCATGTTTAGGAGTAGCCATGACTATCAGAAGTTCTTCCATAAAATTGGGATTTAGAGGAGCAAATGTGTATGTGCTAAGTCGCTGCAGTTGTGTCCAACTCTTTGAGACCCCATGCCAGTCTCCTCTATCCATGAGATTCTCCAGGCAAGAATACAGGAGTGGGTTGCCATGTCCTCCTCTAGGGGATCTTTCTGACCCGGGGATCGAACCTATGTCTCTTCTGTCTCCTGCATGGGCTGGTGGGTTCTTTTCCACTAATGCCACCTGGGAAGCAAATAGTCCCTCTCGTAGTAGAGAAGCCACTTTACCAGCTTTCATTTTCTCACCTTCTGGCGTTCTCTTTCAGTTACTGGGTTTCATGAATATATTATTGGGAGAAGAATTGCTATAACTTCCATTGAGTGATTTTACATCTTTCTTAGTTTTGGGAGAACTCAGCATCTGATCATCCTAATAGAATCCCCTGCCTTATGAGGCAGACCCACCTGCAGAAACTGAAAATGTTGGATGCTTGCTTCTCCAGCCTCCTTTGAAACTGGGGCTTAAGCTCACCACACAGGCTCTGCCAGCTTGATTCATCCCCCTCCAGATACTCAGTTGGAGTCTTGTGGTCCAAGGATGTAGGGAATGCGTGGAGTCCACCAGCAAGGATGCCAACAGCGGTGACAGTGTCCTCTGGTTTCCAGGCTGCTGTTTCCTTGTAGCACTTTAGTGCCCTCCACACAGTGCCCGCCATCCAGTGCCCGCCACCCAGTGCCCACCACCCAGTGCTCGCCATCCAGTGCCCGCCACCCACTGCCTGCTGATAGGGATGGGGCCCATCAGTTACAGAGAGGCGTCTTCCCCAGGCCCCAGCCATGCACGCTGTGCACCTTCTGTCTTTAAGGTCTTCAAGCCTAGCTTCCCAGGTCTTGTGCGGGGTCTATAAGAAACCCAATATTCTCTTTAATAAATGCCATTTCAAATTAAGTTCACTAGAGTTGGTTTCTATTGCTTTCTACCAAAAGCCACATTGAACTAGTTAGCCTCTCTCGTAGAATGTGGAAGAACTAATAAAGAGAAATACATAATGTAACTGGTAGGTGGTCATAACACGCGCTGAGTTAGGAGTTTACAATTCACCTATTCCATTTCCAGTCAGTCTAAGATGGAAAAGTAGCTTCCAGACTTGGCTTTAATATCTTCAGAGACCCTGTAGTCATTGTATATTCCAGCCAATTTCTGGGAAGATCTGAGTGCTGGGGAGATGTACCTTATCTTGCAGCTCCACTGCCCAGCACAATGCCTGACACGTAGTAGGAGTTCAACAAATACTAGTTGAGTGAATGAACTGTGCGCCCATCATTGGCTTTAATTTCCCCTTCAGAAATGTGAGGGTTATATAATATCCTTGACTTTTTCAGTGACATCATATGTTCCTCTTCTCTGGGCGCCTTTCTAATGAATGGCTTCTGGAACATAGCACAGGGTACTCTATTTGGCCATAGCAAGGTTGTCCTTTTTCCTGCAAAAAAAATAATAATTTATTAGTCAACTTTGCTTCACTGCCGACTCCCACCAGTAACTCCAAAGTTGTACACACAGGAGGCTGCTTAAGCTCCAGCTCGTATGTTCCTGGAGTTGTATCTTTGGCCCTAAATATAATATTCATTTATCTCTATTAAATTCCATTCTGTTAGAATGGCCCATCCAGCTTAATGAGCTCTTTCTGAATCTAATTCTGGCGTCAAACATATGGAGTATGTGTGGCTAAAATAAGCAATGTGACAGCCAGGACCTTCTGTGCTCATATAAATAATTCTTTGGTTTACTCTTTAATCACTCTTTGTTTCCATAGTTCATTGCTCATGGGTCGAAGCTGCCTGCCCAGTCGTGTGTGTGTCTTTTTTTTTCCTCAAAGGCTTCCAAAGAGTCAACCCAGAGAAGCGCTCCCCATTCCTCCAGCTGGGACGGTCCCTGTTGCTGTCTCCGCCGGCACCTGGTGGCTGGCCCGAGCCATCAGTTCTGCCACGTGTCCTTCCAGCACTCACCTCCCCACAGCTCGTGTTGACTGCCGTTCAGCAGCTCATGCAGCTGGCGCCTGAGGTCATCAGTGCCCATGTGTTCTCAGCAGTGTTGCCAAATTGACTCTCAGCATCTCTTCTTTCTATTTAACGCTGAAGAAGGTTCCTATAGGACACTGATTAAAATGCCTCAGAAGCAACATGTGACCTCCCTGTCACCTCTGAGTATCCAGCTGCACAGAAGGCATAACTCTTGGGCCTTTTGTTTGATTCCGGGTTCTGTGGGGCATTGATGGTGCTGAATGCTGTCTGTCACGCTCCCGAAGAACGTGTCAGTCCTGAGTCATGTTCAGGTTCGTGTTCAGTGAATGTAGTTGGTTGTGGAGCCAAATTCAGGCAAAGCTCCCCGGTTCACTTTCCCTGATGAAGCTCGGGTTGCTTGCAGGTCTCCCTGGCATTGGCCAGCATGTAGACTCAGGCTTCTCCCTGCCCACAGGAGGGGCACTACCAGCAGAGGGGTCGTGGTGTCTGCAAAGAGAGAAGCCTTTGGGTAGCTGGTCACGTGGCTGATCGAATGGCTGATCGTAGGATTCTCCTGACATTCGTAGCCTACTGAGAAGTTCTTTCAAAGGACTGGATTCATAGCTATACCAATCTCCAGATCTGTGTTTGTGCTTAAAAAATGTATGAAATAGATCAAACAAAATAGAAACTGTCGTGGAACTCTGCTTTACTCCATCCCTCATGATCGTGGAAAGGTTAAGTGGACTTTTAAAGATGTGTGAATTTTTATGAGCAGATGAACTTGGCAAGACCCTAGAATCCAACTCCAAATGATATCACACACCTTGGGTAAAAGTGACAGACCCAGAGTAGAGACTTTGATCTTATCCCCTGTCTGTTTTCTGTCTGGGTTATGCAGCCATCATCAGATTCTTTGTATCATAAATCAAAGAAAAGCTGCATAAACTAATTCTGCGAGACCACAGTGGGTAAGACTGGGAAGTAGCTAGACTAGTCAGATGTTACAATAGTAGTAAATTCTCTCTGAGGCCCCCGGCAACGACTGACTTCCTCAGGTTCCCTTGGGAAGGTGATTCGGAGGAATTAAAGTGCCAGCGAGATAGGTAGTTTCTACTGCATCTTCCTGGTACCCTCATGACTTGGAAGTTCTTCATTAATGTCTCTCTTTTATCCCCTTCTCTGTCATTTCCAATGTGGCGTGTTTGCTCCACCCTTGGGAAAGAAGCAACATCTTTGTGGCATGTGGATTTCAGGTGAAAATTGATCATGAACCTGTCGTGTTACTTTTCATGCAGTGCTTCCATCCCCCTCTGGCTCAGAGCTGCTCAATTAGGATGCTGTTGACTAACTCACACACCCTGGCCACACTCAGCCCCCAAACCTCTGTGTCACCTTGTCAAGAATGGGTCTACTGTGTGGATGAATTAGTCTCCACTAAATCATATTTTTCTATCATTGGATAAAAGCATAATACGTATATTACTAGTTGATTTTTATAAGTGGTCTCTATAACATGGCATGTAAGAGACATAAATCAGTGGAGGAACTCAGATATTTTCCAGTGTCTCTAAATCATAGTTGTATTTATTTAAGATACTTTATTTGGAGGCTAAAGGATTAGGGTTAGGGTTGTGTGAATTCTTTCCTGAAATTTTTTTTTAACTGGAGACAAAATAAATAGAACAGTCTGACTCTGATGTTTATATAGTTTAAATCAGTCATCAGCTAACTTCATAGCCCATGAGAACATAGTATATTTACACTGAAATAGTCATCTTCATAGCACAAAAGTGTTACTTTTACTCTGAAATAGTTATCCTTTTAGCACAAGATACATGTTAAACTTTTTTTTTTTGTCTGAAATAGGCAATTTTATCCTTTTTTGTCTCTAGAAAAGGAGCAAAGGCTCCTTTTTGAAAGACAAAAACATCCACGTTTTTAAAAGCTTACTTCTTCTCAACCTCTGTTATTACCTGCAAAAAATCAATGACCACAGTAAATGAACAGCAGAGTCTTTATTGAGCAAGGTAGATGGATTCGTTTTGAATTCTGTGGTTCCATTTCCTTTGCAGGAAAAAAAAAATCTGTTGAGATTTTTTTATTGAGTGTTTCCATTTAAAACTATTTATTTTAATAAAAAATCCTGGTAATATTCATTGGCCAAACTAGCATCGTTAGATGATAGAAGTGGTTAGAATAGAGCTCAGTGTAGTGACCACAGGGCTCTTTTTAATTGCCATCAGAACTACTTAAAAGAAGGACACAAAGAGGAAACCTTTGGTATCCAGCACAGAAATTTAATTTAGACCAGAAAACTGAGTACATTTTATCACAATCTCATTTAGTTCCTTTCCTTTCATGAGGCCTTTGCCTTTGGCACCCTGACACATCAGAAACGTCTCAAAGATCCCTTTTATGCTTGTAAAATATTGTCTTGTACTCAGCTCTTACACAGGGTGAAGAGCACAAGGGATGATTCGGGACTATGGACGTTCCCTGCCTAAGTACTTTAGGCCAGTGTCAGGACCACAGGACTGTGGTACCCAGGGCCAGAGTAACGATCCATAAACATGGCTAGACATCGAAACATTAAATGAGGGAGTCTTGGGGAGGATAGGGGATAGAGGAAGCCTTCAAAAGCTAGGCAGTGAAGAAAGAAGTGGACCATTGTGAGGAACAAAACAGCTTTCAGAGTCTGTGACAGTCCTCACTTTAAGAGAACAGGAGAGCTTAATAAAAAGGCGGCAGATGGGAAGTGTTGACAAGAAAATAGGTCATAAAAGGATTTATGAGCAGCTTGCAAAGTTTTCTTAAAAATTGTATTAAACAGACAGGTAGTAAAACTCTATAAAGAAAAGCAAGGGAATGACAAATACACCATTTGGGATGGAGAAGGGTGGGTGATGAGGTGAGGAGCACAGTGGACCTGAAAATATATTTTAATTCTGTATCTGAAGCTGTTTGGATATACAAATAGGTGTTTCACTGTTCCTCTTTTAAGCATGCATATGTGTTATGAACGCACTTCTGTGTATATTTATATATAGATAGATAGATATTTCTTTATGGCTGCCCTGGGTCTGGCTTTCTCCAGTTGCTGCGCGGGCTTCTCACTGCAGCGGCTTCTCTCGTTGCAGAGCATGGCCTCTAGCGAGTGGCTTCAGTAGTCATAGGACATGTGCTCTAGAGCTCAGGCTCAGGAGTTGCGGTGTGCAGGCTTAATTGCCCTGCGGCATGTGGGATCTCCCCGGCACGCATGCGAAGTCACTTCAGTCGGACTGTAGCCCGCTAGGCTCCTCTGTCCATGGGATTCTCCAGGCAAGAATACAGGAGTGTGTTGCCATTTCCTTCTCTGGGGATCTTCCCAGACCAGGGCTCAAACTCATGTCCCCTGCATTGGCAGGTAGATTCTTAATGACTGGACCCCCAGGGAGGTCCTGTATGATATATTTTGAAGTAAAACATTTAAGAAAAGAGAACGAGGAGTGGGTTAAGGATCCAGGAGCCTAAGGTTTATAACAGTGCCACGAATACACTTGAGGATTTCAAAGTAATAATGATGACCTCACATCTTGGCTTTGAAGCCAGGCCCTTTTCAGTCACTTTTCGATGTAATACATGTAATACACTGGCCTCTGTAACATGTTGTTGCCATGATCATTTTTTAGAAGTTAAAAAAAAATTTGTTTGACACCGCTGAGTCTTCATTTTGGCCTGTGGGATCTATTTCTCTGACCAGGGATTGAACCTAGGCCCCCAGCATTGGGAGCATGGAATCTGAACCACTGGGCCACCAGGGAAGTCCTGCCGTGGCATGGTCATTGATACAGAGATGGAAACTAAGACAGACAATGTGAACACAGTGCAAATCCAGGGACTGCTCTTGGCCCTTTTCTATACCACCTACATAGTAATAAACTAAATAAAGTCTGTATTGGCTCTCGGAAAAGATCAAATTGTCTTTTTTTTTTTAATGTTATTGAAGTATGGGTTATTTACAGTGTTGTTTTTCTGCTGTACAGCAAAGTGACTCAGTTTTTCGTATTTTGATGATGGCCTTTATGACCCACGTGAGGCGATACCTCATTGTAGTTTCAATTTGCATTTCCCTAATAATTAGTGATGTTGAGAATCATTCTTGTGCCTGTTGACCATCTGTATGTCCCAAATTGTCTTTTGAATCAGAGAGGTGTGAAACTACAAATGAAACAAATCAACAGCAGCATTGATTTTGGAGCTATTGACCAAAACCCATCATCTAACTGGCAAATTGCTGAAAACTGGTGACCAGTTGAGTTGTCTCCATTAGGAATTCAATGAATTAATATTTATGAGTCATTTCCGGAAGAGGCCAGCCAGTGAACACCATTAAAGGAGAGAGTGACTGAGTGCAAAATGCCAGGCATCGTGTTGAGGGGTGGGGATGTGGTTTCCATGGGGAATATCTTGACTAACCCCAAAACCACAGTTTTGAGAGAAGATATAAATTTGTTAATAGAGAGAAGCCATTGAAAAATTCATTTAGATTATCAGACCTTTAATAATACTCTGTACCAAGATTACTAAAACAAACAAACAAACAGAAAACAGAAAAAGAAAACTGAGCTTTCATGTGATTGAAAGTGGAGACGTGGAAGGAAGAAAAAGCAATGTTTTGAAGTAGGTAGAAAATGGTCATATAGAAAACAAAGGATAAGCAGGTATATTTCTGGATGATGATAGATAATCATGTAACTCCGCTAGGATTAGCCTCAGTATTAGTTTGGGATCTAGTTAGTTACCATATTCCTAAGTATTCAAGTATTTTACAAACTTGGTTGTAATATAAGAATTTCCCAGGGAACTTGCTAAAAATGTAAATTCCTGGATCCTACCCCAGAGATTCTGATTCAGTAAGTCTGGAACTGGCCCAATAATTGGTAATTTTAACAAAAGTTCTAAATGATTGTGCTGTGGATGGTTTCTGACCATGCTCCTCCCCTCACTGCCCCCCAAAAGTCCATAGTAAAAATGATATGATTCTAGAAAACAGGGTGCAGAGTGACATGTTTGCAGATTAACTCTAACAATTCTTCTGAAGAACAGCATGGTCAGGAAAACTCCCAGGAGAATCTTCAAAGACCGAGTGGGCAGTAGAGAGAGACTTCGCTTTACTGTAGGCAAGTGTAAGATAATGACAATATAGGAAAGCAACCCGATCTCAATTTAGCACTGTAATTAGGATGTGGGAAATGCAGAGCTACAATATTTTGTTCTGGAGATTATTTCAGAATATAATTTAACACAGACATATTCATTAAGGATGAAACCTCATATTTTTAAATTTTTTTAAACATTTTTATTGACATTGTCTTTTCAGAGATGTTTAAAGTGTAAACATTTTAAAGTGTAAAATTTTCCTGTAAGGAAGATTGAGGGGAAGGCACAGAGAGATGTGCCGTATAATCCCAGCTTCCCAGGTGGCTCAGTGGTAAAGAATCTGCCTGCCAACGCAGGAGATGCAGGAGACACTATCCACCTGTGGGTCGGGAAGATCCCCTGGAGGAGGGCATGGCAATTCTTGCCTGGAGAATCCCAGGGACAGAGGAGCCTGGTGGGCTACAGTCCACGGGGTCGCAAAGAGTCAGACACGACTGAACCGACTGGGCACACACGTTCTAATGTTACGTTTCTGTATCTTAATGTTTTTTATGCTTAAAATCACAACATGTATTCACCCTAGTTTAGTTTGCTAATGAGCTGTTGACAGAGTGGCTTGGAAAAACCTCTAAATTCTTGGAAGTAAAGCAAGCACAGTAAAATAAAAAGGCCCTGTGGTTCGAAAATCCAAGAATGCAGTGATTATATTAAACAATTTCTAACTGTTATAAAGAAAAACTAAATAATACAGAATCATTTGATAATCAGCATAGTTATTTTAGGATTAAAAATTATTCAGTCTTATTAACGAACTGTGACAATTGATCACAATTAATGCAAATAAGTAGGATGCAGTATTATGTACTGATTTGATCAATTGTGCTTGTAAGTGAGTGACACAATTATAGGAACAGTTTGCAAACGAGCTCCCAAACATAGTCACCAATTATGATTACTCATTTATTTAGAATCAAAGACGATTAGTTTCACAGTTTTCCCCTTGAGAAAATACATATTCATGCGGACAATCTTGAAATCTATGTACATAGGTCCCTCTCCAAATAATTTAATAATAAGTAAAGATAAAAATTAGAGTCCAATTAGTTAGTCTCTGATTCTTTCTAGGAAAAGACTGAAGAATGTAAAGAGATGGACTCAATAAAAACAGAGCTCGTTAATTCCTAGCAGAATTTCGATACAAGAGGCAGCAGTGATAGGAGGCTGTGAGCTAGAACTAGTGTACATGTGTTTATGTGAGTTGGGTGTATGGATTTTTTTTCTCTGATGAACAGTTGTAGTTACAAACTTGTCATGCTTTCTTGTGCTGCCCAGAGTTGTTGTTCTGGTTCTCTTTATGTTATTGCTCTTTGGCTACATGAGATTTAAAGAGTTGCTAGACACAGTCAAGATTGCTAAGAAGTCAGGAAATAAAAGCATTAGACAAAAGCAAAAGAGGTGAGTGTGAAGTGAAAGGTTTGGGAAAGAGTTTTCTGAGGCCACATAGCTTTCTGTGCACCATGAAGGCCCCTGGCCATGTGTATCAGTAGCTTCTTCGCTGGCTGATTTGTAGACACAGCTAAAGGGCAGGGCGCCTTTGCGGATTGTGGGGTCACTGAGTGCCTCACATCTAGCCTTGTACACTTTGTTGCATTTGTGAGGTTACAGTTGCAACTTCATTTCCAGAGAACTCAAATGTTTAAGATATATTCCTACTGTCTGACTTCTTTGAGCTCCTCCTGAACTATTCATCAAGTTGTTTTGTTATTTTTTTATTTTTATTTGTTATTTTGTTATTTTTTAAAAAGTGTTCTAGATACAAAAGTAACTTTAGCATTTAAAATATACTCACCAGACCCCAGCCTTTTGAGGTAATAAGAGATTTATCTCAAAGAGATTGCAGGTTCAGTTAAGAGAGCAAGTTATATGATTTTTTTTTTTTTTTGGTTTATCAGTGCATATAAAAGATATATTTACACTATCCTGTATTCTATTAAGTTTGTGATAGCATTATTTCTAAAAGCAAACAAGCAGTGTTTCTTGCTAAAAAAAAGCCATCAGCTGAGGCTTTGGCGAGTTGTAATATTTTGCAATAGTAGCATCAAAGATCAATGATCGTAGCTTAAAGTAACAAATATAATAATTGTGAAAAAGTTTGAAATATTTTGAGAATTACCAAAACATGACACAGACACATGAAGTGAGCAAATGCTGTTGGAAAAAATGATGTTCATAGGTTTGCTAAACTCAGGGCTGACATGGACCTTCAATTTGTAAAAAAATCACAATATCTGTAGAGCAAAGAAAAGTGAAGTGCCATAGAACCAGGCATTTATATTCTGATTTTTACATGTGAATTAAAAGTGCTATCCAATTGTCAAGAATTGGGTTCCCACTGTATCCCTAAGATACTATGTGAAACTGTTAAGTTGAATGAGACTCCTTTTTAATTCCTTTGAAACCCCAAGGATTTCTGTTGTAAATTTTTAATTCTCTAGGCCTTTATAAATTTCGTAATTTTTACCAGGCGTTGGAATTAGCTTGTGAGATAAATTATGAACTGAAATACAACCAGTGAACTTCAGGCTGCTTTTCTGTCTCACAAGTTGAACTATTTAATCACAAATCCTTTGCTCAGTTTGAGGCACACACATCTCTGCAGTGCTGGCCACCACTGTGTTAGGTGCACCAGGCGTATCCTCAGGTGGACACTGGAAAGCTTATGCTAATTTGCACTGTGTCTCTCTGATTGAGATAAAGTCCCTTCTCTAGTGGTTAGTGCTTTGGGTTATAGAATAGGGTGTGTCGTCTGTTACTGACAATGGAAATAATCATTTTGTAGATGTCATTTTTTAAAAAATACTTTTTATGTGAACCATTTTTAAAGTCTTTATTGAATTGTTTACAGTATTGCTTCTGTCTTATGTTTTAGTTTTCTGGCCATGAGAGCTTAGCTCCCTGAGCAGAGATCAAACCCATACCCCACCTACGTTGGAACTCAAAGTCTTAGCCACTGAACCTCCAGGGAAAGTCCCAATGTAGGTGTCATTTTAAAAGTTAGGTTGAAAATTTAGGTCTCTGATTTATTGCAGGAGATGGGATAGGTTTTGCTAATGTTAATCTTCTTCTAACTCCTTTCTCAGAAAGTACACTGGCAACAGTCACTCATTGTCCTCCGTTTGGTCCTGGTTTTTCCAACTCTGTGACTGTCCTTCTGGCTTCTGCCTCTGAAACAATTTTCCTGTAGACTACTGTAGAACACTCCTTCTAATCTTTAAAGTTTAAGGCACTTCTGTAAGCATCTCTTATTGATGAGACAAGAAAGCTTGTCCAGCTTGACCCTAAACATACGTTGGGTTTCCCTGATGGCTCAGACAGTAAAGAATCTGACTGCAATGCAGGAGGCCCTGGTTTAGTCCCTGGGTCAGGAAGATCGCTTGGAGAAGAGAATGGCTACCCACTTCAGTATTCTTGCCTGGAGAATTCCAAGGGTAGAGAAGCTTGGTGGGCTACAAGTCAATGGGGTCACAAAGATTCGGACACAACTGAGCAACTAATACACTTATATATTGCTCATTTCTTAAGCTTGAAGAGTCAACTCAGTTTGGTCCACAGAAATATCTGAATACTGATGTACGGCATGGAATAGTAGCTGAGAATGTGTTCTTGGCCTGCGAAGTTGGCTTTGGACTGTGGTCCTGCCACATGCTAGTCTTATGACACCGAGGAAGTTCCTCTTTTACAAAATGTGATAAAAGTGGTATCCACTTTGTAAAACTGTGATGATTGGAATAGATGATGAATATAAAGCACAGTGCCTGGCAACTTAAGGCACTCAATGAAGTTGGCTATTATTTCTGAGACTATGAGATCAATATGGAGAGGCTGCTGCTGCTGCTGCTGCTGCTGCTGCTGCTAAGTCGCTTCATTCGTGTCCGACTCTGTGCGACCCCATAGATGGCAGCCAACCAGGCTCCCCCATCCCTGGGATGGAGAGACTAATAGACTTAAAACAAGATGTGTTCATTAAGTTATATGTAGTCACCTCCATGTTCCTTTTTATGGAACAGTTGACTTTAATCTTCCTCACTATATTATCTACTCCGTCAGAAGAGTGAAATGAATATTATGATTCTAGGTATAATTCGAGAAGCTGTAAATACCAAGGAATTCAACAGAAAAAAAAGAAGGAACCTGTTTTAGAAACCATTGGGTTGAAGTAGAAAATGCAAGCAGGGTGATTTTTTTTGTAACCTGCTGTAGAGCCATATGGTTGCTGAATGTGTTGATGCTGGTTTTAAGATTCCTGAGTATTTTAAACTTGAAATGTTATTTTTTTAATGATTTCAAACATCATTTCTTTCGGGCCTTTTCCCAATGTTGTCATCACATTGAACAGATGGCGTGGTGGCATGTACATTTGCATTCTGTAATCCTGCCGTGTTATTTGCAAAATTTCTTATCACAAACCTGTGATTCTTTTTCTACCTTTTCAGTATGGCTGCAATGAAACTGTAAATAGGTTCTTTCCTAGAGTGTTGGGGATGTGGTAGAGATTGTGAACGCGTATTGCTGTTTCTTTTCAGTTTTATGTGATTGTATTTTGGGATTTTATACCTACTGTTATTAGTACACACTCTCATCTCAAACTGCCCGTTTCACCCTAAGGACTAAAAGTCCTCATTATACCTTTATGATATGAGTGAAATGCAGTAGTATCCACGCTGAGAAGAATCTTAATGGTTAGACGGCACCCCTTCATGCCACTCTGTTGACTTTTCTCATCGCTCTCTGAAATCGTCCTGTTGGTTTATTGTCCCGTTTTGCAGAGGATGGAATAAGCTCTATAAGACTCAGGACCCTGTCCATTTCCTTGGTCCCCATTGATCACCTGTGACCAAATGTATGAGTGAAGTCATTGATAAGGGACCTTCTAGATACTGTCCCTGAACATAATTGCTTTTCTTGTCTTTTTAGCTTTTAATTTACTCCAGTCTGTTTGCAAAAGGGTTTGTCCAAAAGTGATATCTTCAAAATCTTCCTTGTTTTTTATGTTTTTAAAAAATAATATATGATTTTTTTTTTTAGTAAAAATGTGTGTATATAAAGAGTCCCTCAGGAGACTTTTCAGAAAATGTCATTTGCTCCAGGTCTTAGTTGCAGCGTGTGGGGACCTAGTCCCCCAGCCTGGATGGAACCTGGGCCCCTGCACTGAGAGCACAGATTCTTAACCCCTGGGCTACCAGGGGGGCCCTCAGAGAGTTTGTTTACTTGGGGGGCACAATGAGATCAGTGCCGGCATCAAGGCATCTTCCTGCTTCTCAGATTGAAAAGACACAGGACACCGGAAAGAGCTGCCCCAAGGCCTTTCCTTTCAAAGGCATGTGATGATGAGAAGTATGCTGCCACCCCGCCCCCCTAACCCCATGTCTCTCTTAAGGTCCTTAGATTTTTCTTTTTAAAAAAATTATTAATTAATTTGCTGGGTCTTCCTTGCTGTGCATGGCTTTCTCTAATTTCAACGAGTGGGGTCCACTCTCTAGTTCTTTGCAGGCTTCTCATTGCAGTGGCTTCTCTTCGGAGCACGGGCTCTGGAGCATGCAGGCTCCAGTAGCTGCAGCAAGGGCTCAGTGGCTGTGGCTAGCTGCCCTGCAGCATGTGGGATCTTCCCAGACCAGGGGTCAAACCTGTGTTCCCTGCATTGGCAGGCAGATTCTTAACCTCTGGACCAGCAGAGAAGTTCTGATCTTTCTCTTTTTAAATAAGGTCTGTTGAGGGACCTGTGTGGCCCAGGGGATCCATGCCGTGGCTGTACTGTCTGACAACTCGCTTACTGTCCATGTGTATCTGGATTTGCCCAGCCCGTGACCTGCACTGAATGTCTCCCTGACTTCAGGCTAGGAATCTTTTGAAGATTCATACAAACTGAGCTGTACATATAGAACAAATAGAGGAAACACTTAATATTGACGGTGAGCCTATGCTGTGTCTCGAAGAGGACCGTTGTCTCTAATTATTGCCAAGTGTTGGCAGGTTCTTTGTCAGAAGATTAATAGATTTTATCAGCTCAGAGGTACAGTGAGAGGTGAGGAGACACTTTGATTACTTCACCGTGTGTCTGGAAAGTGTTTTGGGCTTCACCGAGTAGGTCTCTATAGATGTTAGGGTTTCTGTGAAAAGGAACCAGAGCTTCATCTCTGCTGAATGAACACTTTGATTTTTCTAAAGCCAGAATGACAAATGTGAGCGTCTTTGTACTCTGCGTTTATGCTTCCTGCTTCTGAGCCTAGATTTTGCCCCTGGAAGCCCCCCACAGTGCTCAGAGGAGGAGATTAAGTTCTGTCCCAGGTCAGCTCCACAGCCCAAATGCGGGAAAAAACCTAAATGGGAAAGGAATTTGAAAAAGAATGGATATATGTATATGTATAACTGGATCAGTTTGCTGTAACACAGCATCAAAAGTAAATCAACTATATTCTAATACAAAATAAAAATTAAGGGGGTTTCCCTGTGGTTCAGAATTCGCCTTCCAATGCAGGTGGTTCAGATTCAGTCCCTGGACAGGGATATATGATCCCACATGTCTCACGGCCAAAAAACCCAGACATAAAACAGAAGCAATATTGGAACAAATTCAATAAAGACTTTAAAAATGGTCCACATCAAAAAATCTTTAAAAAATTTTTCCCTTGGCTTTCACAATACACAGAATATATTCTGTGGAACATTTATGCAGGTGAGATTTGAGGAACCAAACAGAGAAGATGAAAGTCAGCTTCTACAGTTAAGTCTTTACCAACATGGTAGAGTTCATTCCATCCAGTGAAGGTATTAATGTATGGATTCGCTGATCTTCCTCCCTCACTTTGGAAAATCTCACCTGTCTTAGCAGGAAGCTTTATTTATAATGTGTTTTCTAAGGAAAGGCTTTGCGTTGTAGGGTTCCTGCCCAAGTGTAGCATTTTCCTCAGTAATGAGTTTATCCCTCTGTTTGCTGCAGCCTGTAGTCACGTGACCTGCCTCTCTGAAAACGAATACTAATTATCATTATAAACAGTTTTTTTCATTATGTTCCTATGGATGGCATCTTTTATAGCTTGCTAATTATAAGCACACAGAACTCAAGTGCTTGAAGTTAAATAATGTCAACAGGGTTGCAACAGATTTTCACGTTGAACACTTTTATTGATTAATTGTTCATTAAAATCTCTCAAATCTTCACCCAATTAATCCACTTAATTTATTGGGTTCTGTAATATTTCTTATTCCATACTTATAGATTAGTGCTTTTAAAATATTCTTTTTCTTCTCTTTATGGGTTTTTTTCACACATAACTCATACAGACTTACAGTACTGTAACTAAACTGTATACCTGTGGCTGATTCATGTCAATATATGGCAAAAACCACCACAATATTGTAAAGTAATTAGCCTCCAATTAAAATAAATTAATTTAAAAAACAATAAAAAAGAAATTTACTGTGCATAATAAAAGGGAAAAAAACCACAGCATAGTCCTACTGTATAAAACAGAGAACTATATTCAATATCCTGTGATAAACCATGATGGAAAAGAATATTAAAGATAATTATATATGTGTATGTATATATATACATATGAATCACTTTGCTCTACAGCAGAAATGAACACAACATAATAACTCAACTATAGTTCAATAAAAAATTCTTAAAGTGGAAGAAAATTTATCATGCAACATCTTATTGATTGAAAATTGGTTGGTAGTGACCAAAATTATAGTCTTAAAGTTATCAGGAATCTCACTCTTAGAGGTGTGACTTAATAACTAACTTCCACTCAGTGTGTGTGTGTGTGTGTGTGTGTGTGTTAGTCGCTTGGTCATGTCCAACTCTTAGGGACTAACTCCCACTCAGAGAGTCACTGAATTTCTGGTTGAACATGTCATTAATCATTCTGTTTGAATATTTCTTTGTTAAAGA
The DNA here is from genome assembly GCF_027580195.1 of Bos mutus. Lineage (NCBI taxonomy): Eukaryota > Metazoa > Chordata > Mammalia > Artiodactyla > Bovidae > Bos > Bos mutus. The sequence goes on from NC_091627.1 coordinate 101,459,846, forward strand.
ACTGTCAGGACTCTAGATTGACTCCTGTAGTTGACCCCATTGGTCAAACTCCACTGTCTGGAGTGACCCAGAATTCCTTTCAACCCTTTTCCATAGCAGTGGCCTTGAAATGTGTTCTGTGTCTGCTGTGGCCCATTCCGCTCCTGTCCTCCGTTCCCTTCAACTCTTCCTCAAAGGCTCAGACCTCCTTCGGTCTTGTCGTTCTTTTCTAGACACCTGGAGCTTTCAGCTCAGCAGCAAAGGGAAACACTAAACACAAGTATTGGTAAGAGTGCCGAGGTTCTCACAGTGGAAGGGAAACATGCTGCAGGTGTAGGGACAGGGAAGGCGGTGGGGAGGGAGCTGTCCCAGCCCAGGCCTCAGATTCTCTGTTGGTTGCAGAGACAGTGGCCCGGGAGACGAGCCCACGTCCCCAGGCCCCTTGCTCTGCACGTTTTTCCCCTTAACATTTTACCTTCTAGGATACTGTGTGATTTATCTGTTTACCAGTTTTAGCTTCGTTTAATATTGACTTTGTACATTTATTTGGCTCTGCCAGGCCTTAGTTGTGGCACACGGGATCTTTAGTTTCGGTGTGCGAGATCTTTTTACTGTTCCTTTTCGTTAGAACCTAGACACGACAAGGGCAGGAATTTTTGCCTGTTATGTTCAGTTACCAAGTCCCTGGCATCTAGAACATGCTGGCCACATAGTAAACTCAATAAGCAAGTTTTGAACAATACTTACTCCTTGTGTACTAGTTCACCTGACCATGTTAACAACCAACTTGTACATTTCCAGCTCACCTACTGGGAGATCTTTTAAGTCCTTGACAGATACCTTAAAGAAATCTAGATACATCATGTCTAAGACCAGAGGAAGGACTTCCCTGGTGCCAGTGGTTAAGACTCTGCATTTCCACTGCAGGGGGTGTGGGTTCAGTCTCTGGTGGGGGAACTAAGATTGCGAATGCTGCTGTGCAGCACAGCCTCAAAAAAAAAAAAAAAAAAAAAAACCAGAGGAAATTGGAGCAAGAACATCATTTGGTCTTTGTCACCCTCATGCTAGTCCCCAGCGTTCATTGCTTTCTTTTCTAAGTACTTAAATATTCTCTAACTCTAAGATAACATCACTGGGCCTATTTACTGATCGGCTGTCAGGTGGAAGGCACTCTCCTAAATGCCTCGTACACGTGGCCTCATTTTGGTCCTAAAAGGGAGGGGATACATGTATATGGATGACTGTTTCATTTTTCTCTACAGCATAAACTGACACAACATTGTAAAGCAACTCAACTCCAATAAGAATTAATTTTAAAAGACTCAAAAATCATTTACTTTCCCAGTATTAGAAATCAAGTCAATATTCAAACATCGTTATTCATTGGTATTATGTTAGAAAGGAGGGTTAATAGATCACTTAGTGATTTTTTTTTTCCTGTGAACTTTTAAGCCATAGTGTTAGATAGAAAACAGCCTTGACTAATTTTCATTTACACTTTTTGACATCATTTGACTGTTCTTGGCATTTATCGCAAAATGTTCTTTATCATTGAATTGTTCCAATATAATCATGGCTGTGTTTTCTTTAGATTTCAGCCCTTTTTATTTTTTTTCAATAAACACAGTTAAAATTTTCTTCTTTGGAAAGAGAAATTCTAGATGCAGAAATCTGCCTTCTGATCAAATATGGTAACATCCTAACCAGAGAAGCCAAAGAAGTCAAAGTCTGTGCCACCAACAGGGGACCTAAGCAAATGGTTTTCTCTCCAATTCTTTCTTGTGCTTGGAAGACCTAACATATGGCGCCAGGCAACAGTGAAGAGGGGCTGTCTGCATTCTGCCCAGGTAGCATCTTGCCATAATAATCACAGTATAGTTGAAATGGGGTATTTACTTATCATCAAACTTTTGCTTTGTAAAATCTTTTTCCCCTTTTGTTTTTTCTCATAAGTTTATTCATCTATTTTTGGCTGTGCTGGGTCTTCGTTGCTGGCTGCTGGGTAGGCTTTTCTCTTGTTATGGCAGGCGGGGGCTACTCCCTGGTAGCAGTGCACCGGCTTCTCACTGCAGCGGTTTCTCTTGTTGCAGAGCACAGGCTCTAGAGCACGGGCTCAGTAGCTGTGGCTCACGGGCTCAGCTGCTCCGCAGCATGTGGGATCTTCCCAGATCAGGAATCAAACCCGTGTCTCCTGTGTTGGCAGGCAGATTCTTTACCACTAAGCCGTCAGGGAAGCGCTGTTTTTCTCCTTTCAGCTTATCACTCCATGGGGTTTTGTGACCCAGTGAGGGAATGAAGATGGAGAGTCTGTCCTCTCATTGGGCCCCGCAGAGGCCTTAGACTAGGGATGGTGAACAGTCCGGCTCTCCTCCCCGCACTGTAGGGGCACAGGAGCTGATGCGCCTCTCGTCTTCTGCAGTTGCCCAGCGAGGGTCACCAGAAGATGGCTTTCTTTGTCTGGTCATATTTCACATGGAAATCCAGTGGTCATCAGGCACTGCCAGGGGCCTTCTGAGACCTGCCCTGGTGGAGGAAAGGGAAAATGTTTTGGACTCATATCCAGGTTCAGCCCCAGGCACCGCTGGTTCCCCAGGCCAGTGGACTCACTCTGCCTTACCCTGTGACACACGCAGGTTTTGAAGTAACTGAGCATTTTATGGCAGTGGAAGGGAAAAGATAAAACCTACTGTGACTGTTAGGTTGCAATAGCTTGCAAATATGTTCCAAGATGAACAGTAAAACTACATCAGCAGACTCAAATATGAAAATGCTGGGACTTTCCTGGTGGCCCAGTGGCTAAGATTCCACGATCCCAATGCAGGATTCCGTCCCTGGCCAGGGAACTAGATCCCACATGGCACAACTCAGACCCAGCACAGCCAAATAAATAAATAATAAAATTAAAATATAATAAATTTTTTTAAAAGGATGGCTTAACAGAAAGAATGAAAATGCTGTTAAATATGCATAAATGAAAAAAAAAAGAAGAAAATCTTTAAGTATAGCATTGTAGGGTGCCTCCCAGGTGGCTCAGTGGTAAAGAATCTGCCTGCCAAACAGGAGACATGGGTTCGATCCCTGGGTTGTGAAGATCCCCTGGAGAAGGGAATGGCAACCCACTCCAGTATTCTTGCCTGGAGAATCCCATGGACAGAGGAGCATGGCGGGCTACCGTCCATGGGGTTCAAAGAGTCAGACACGACTTAGTGCCTAAACAGCAGGAGCATGGCATTGTAGATAGATTTACAGAATAGAATTTAAGGATAGAAAACTGCGTAGTATTAAAAAGTTCTCACCAGCCAATCAAAATGCATACTAATCTCTTACTCATGTTCTCCAAGGTTACCTGCTTCCACCTGGCAGGTAAATCTTCTCCCCTATCCCAGCTGATTTCAACTGGATATCTTAATTCAGCACATATCTATAGCATATCTCCTCCAAGGGCATACATAGAAAGAGTTTATGTTAAGTGTACACACAGGATGAACCCTGTTCTGAGGGCCAGATGACATGAAACCTTTTTGGAAAAGTGAAATGAAAATGAAGAGAAAAACTCATGAGGGACTTTAATATATTACACATTATTGACCAGAGACGTATCAATCCATTCTTAAAGAGTGATACAATTAACAACACCTTGCAACATTGTTAAAGCTTAAAATGGATGAAAGGTTCATTATACAACTATGATTGTCATTATCATTTACATTTTGCTCCATTCGATTTTTGTTCCAACCTTGTGTGTATTATAAACACAAGTTTATTACTGTAAAAATTTCAAAGATGATGCATTGCAAGATTTTGAGTGAAGAAGAATTTTTCAGTGAAGTTATGCAGATACTTTGTCTGGCTATCCAAGCAACATATGTACTAGTGTCTCAGACGATGATCGTTCTTCAGAATATAGTTCTGATTCAGATGATGTAAGTATTAGACCACCAAAAAGACAAAAAACCTTAGTGATTGATTCTGGTATGGAAAGTCAAAATGAAACTCACCATGCTGGAGAAGACTTTGTGGGTGCATCAGGTGTAACTATTGAATGTGATGACTGGCAAACCATTAATGAAGTAACAATTAATTTTTAACTGGCCAGAATACAAATTGCCAGCCACAGGTGTCACGTTTCTGCAAAATTCCCCTGGTCTGTAATGAGTTAAGAGTTGTTTGTGAATCTCTATTTCTCTTAGCAAAATGTTAGGTAAAATTAATAGACTGTGTCACATAGAATTTTGCCAAATACTTAGCCCCACTTTTACCATTTCCAATAGTCATTTCATTTCAGGGCTAAGAGAGAATTGATTATCCGTCTTACCACGGGACACAAATCAGAGCAGCCCTAAATCTCCTTAATCGGTTAATTTCTTCAGGCCCTCTGGATTACTCTCTCCATCTTATAGGCTTCTGTGTTCAGAATTTCATGATTAGAAACGAAAACCATGTTCTCACTGTACACAGTAATCAAATGTTTTTTCTTGTACATTTCATTCCATTATTTAAGGGGAAAAAAAGGATAGATTATAGGACTGCCCTATTAGTAAGCCTTCTGCTACCTACAAATAACATGTGTTATTAGATTACAATTGACCCTTGAACATTCCGAATTCACTTACTGCTATCTCTGCCTCTGAAACAAATGAATTGATGAATGAATCACCCAAGGACAGGAAACAGTGTGGATAGAATCAGGACTCGGCTCTGGGTTCTTTGAATTCCACATCTTGTGATCTCTCTCCAAACACACACTTTCGCCTACCTTTAGCTCACTTAAAGATATGTAAAATGAAAACACAGTTATTATATTTATTGGAAAAAATAGGCCGGTAGATGGTTCAAACCCATGTTATTCAGCAGTCAACAATATATAGATGGAATGCTGGATGAGAGTCAGGATTAAAAAGGAAATGGTGCATTTAGAAGTCCCACTGAAGAATGCCTGACATGGGAGGGTTAAATACCTTCAGCCTTGTCACTCTTACCTGAGCCTGTGTGGTCTTCCTCTCACTAAAAGTAGTGACCACACAGTTGTAGATGAGAAAAGACAGAGCAAAGAACAGTCCTGAAGTGGTCTTGTCAGTTTCAGGCTACAGGCGGGACTCGCGTGTGCATTATTCCTGTGTGTGAATTCTGTACCCAGTTATGACGGGACAGTGTGGAGGCTGGCCCTGGTAGACAGCACAGGGCTCTGTACTGAGACATGGCCCCCTGGAAGAGCACTCAATATCAATTAGTGATCAGGATGTAAAGCCACTGTCTCTGGTTTTAATCTCTTTGTGCCATCAGTAGAGATTTGACAAGGTCAGTGCAGTGACAGACCACTTAACTTCCTGGAAACCAAATGCATTTTTAACTACAAGCGCTCATTGAGATCACTAATTCTCATTATAAAAATAGCAACATGATTGAAAGATCTTGTCCTATGGCTGGGAATCGGACTGAAAAAATCGATTATTAACTCTTTAACAACATTGCCTGTTAATAGAAGGCTAATACTTGTTCCCTAATTTACAGATACAAATGTGGAGATTAGGGAAGCCAAATGACTTGTTAATGATTTCTCTATTAATGGGTATATGCTTAATTTTAATAAAGTATATAAATGTTGCTATTTTAAGAGTTTGTCTTTGAGGTAATTCTGTGTTTTTTTTTAATTTCATTAAAGTGAAGACATTGTAATATAGATGACCAATCATACTAAAGTGTAAGACTTTAATTTTTTAATAGTCTTTTAATTTTTTTTGTACATTGGCCATTTATTATTCATTCAACAAACATCTTCAAGTGCTTACTCTGTTGTGCCAAGAACTCTGCCAGAAACTGGTCATAAACACATAAATAAGAGATGACATATCCACCATAAAATCTACTAATACAAGTAAATGACACTCGACAACATTTTTCTCATTTTGTTCTTTTCAATTCAGGATGGTATTTATTACTATACTAAAATCATAAAAAGTTAGCATGAAGGGGAGTGAGAAGAAACTGCTTAATGGGTGCAGTGTTTCACTTTGGGATGATGAAAACATTTGAAACTAAATAGGGTGACTATGACTCACAACACTGTGAATATATAAAAGGCCACTAAATTGTACACTTTAAAAATGGTTGGTTTTCTGTTACATGACATTCACCTCCTTTTTTTTTTTTTTTTTAGATAATACAGTTTGCAGTTTCTCCTAATTAATACATTTATTTAGCTTTGTATTGTATGATAGAGTTGGAAGGTGTTGGAGAAGCTAGGAGCGGTCTCTTTCAGGCATTTCGTCTTTCAGTCAAATTCTCAAGATTTTTTCTTACAGATCTTCAACATGTCTTGTTAAGGTTATTCCGCATTTATTTTTCTTGATAGTGTGGGTGGGATCTTTTTCATATTTTTTAAGTGTGTATTGCTGCTGCACAGAAGAGCTATTGAGCTTTGACGGTTAATAGCCAACCACTTTGAAACCTCCCTTTAAAATAATAGTAACAGTGGACTCTTTTGGACTTTTCTAGATATATGATCAAAGAATCTTCTGAGGTCAGGAAAAAAGCCCGAGATGATCACAGTTCTGCGTGTTTTCCCTAGTGATACGTTACTTTAAAGCGGCCCTAGGATTGTACTATTTTTGCATTCCTGGGACAGAGCCCATTAAGTTTCCACTAATTCTTAAAATATTTTATTGAATCATATTTACAAATAATCCCTTAAGGATTTTACACGGATTTTCGGAGGAGGATTGATTTATTTTCTTATGTGAGGTCTTCATACTAATTTAATAAAATAAATCACATAGCTTTCCATTACCTTCTACTTTGGAAGAATAAACATGTGGAAATTAGTTCTTCCTTGAAAGTTTAAAGCCCTTCACTTTAAAACTATTTGGCTTAAAGCCTTACTTGAAGATAATTTTTAATTTAATCTGCATTCTCAGATTTATAGGCCTAATCTCATTTTTCTTTATTTCTTATATCAGCTTTTTTCCCAGAAAGTTACCAGCTTCATCAAACTTTATTAGTATTATTTTCTATATTAATGTTAACATCAATGCTTTCTTATGATTACAAGCCCTTCCATATATTTTATCCCCTTCTTATAACACATTATGTTTATTTGGACTTTTTTTATTGAACAGATTTTTAAGTGACTTTCTATTATTGTTTTGAGTAATGTGTTTTTAAGAAATTATATTTTTGCTTTATAAATTATGACTTTTGTTTTATAAATATTTCATTGGTTTTCTCTATTTGTTAGTTTCCTTTTGTATGTCTCCTTGATTTTAAATTTTTAATTGATTGCTTAGCACATACATTTTATTTTAAAAAAGAATGAAAGCTTTTAGTGTATGAATTTAGCTCTAATAATATCCCATTATTTTGCTTTGCCATATTATAATTTTATTTTCCTGTAAATGTGAAGATTTATTTATAGTTGTGTGGTGTTTGTTTTATTCCAAGAATTCTAGGAGATTTTTATGTCTACTGTTTTAATTCATAGCTTAATTGTTTTGATAACTTGTGACTATGGAGTCTGGACTATAAAACAACTGCTTTTAGGAATTTTCTGATGCTCTTTTGTAGCTCACCGTGTGATCACTTCAGTAGCCATCTCACGTATACTTGAAGCATTGGGGTTTCCTCATAACTGTCTAGGTTCATTGTATCTCTCAGTTTAGCCTTGTTTAATTTTATTCTCAAATTCTCTATCCCCCTTATATGGTTGGGGTCTTCTTTTTGGTATCCTTTGTCTATTAGGAAAAGCAGAAGTGGATTAGAGACATCCAACCTTAAGAACTCTATTTTCTTTTTCTTGGCATGCCTGATTTTGATGCTCTTTCTTCTTTTTCTTGACACACCTTATTTGATGCTCTATTTTTTCCTCATTCTGTGTTGTGCTCTCCAATTCAGTGTTTTTCTTATGAACTGTCCTTTAGTTGAAAATAATACTGCTACCATCTGCTGCCGTTTTGTTTTTATTCTTGAGATACAGCTTTCTCTTTTTATTGTTCTGTGTTTTCTTTTTCCCCTCCATGTGTCAATGTCTCAGTGATGGTGGTGACAGTAGTTCTGAGAGGAAGAGGGGGGTGTGAGCAGCAGAAAAAGAGGGAACAGATCTGCTGACACACCCGGGAAATCAGGAGGGACATGCGAGAGCGATGAGGCCGGCCTGCCCCGGGGGTGACTGGGAGCAGAGGGCAGCCTGAAGGGGAGGTGCTAGGTCTCATGTAAAACCTGCTGAGGAGAGCACGGCTGGCTGACTCCTGGCCTCAGGTGGCTCTGCCCTCGGATGAGACTGGCCAGGGATACAGTCAGAGGAAGGGGCTTCACGTGGATGTGGGAACCTGAACACCCCTGAAGCCAAGCTCAGATCCTCAGTCACTGCTTTTGGTGGCATTGACGAGACACCTCCTTTCTTTGTATCTCAGTTTCCCTCTGAATCAAGTTTGATTAGTCTTCTACAAGGTATGTAGAATAGTCAAATTCATAGTCAGAAGGTACATTGTTAGATGCCAAGGGGAGCTGGTGTTTAATGGAGACAGAGTTACAGTTTAGAAGGTGAAGAATTCAGGAGGTGTATGGTGGTGAGAGTTGCGTAGCTGTGAATGTACTCAGTGCCACTGAACTGTACAGTTAAATGTGGTTAAAATAGTAGGTTTTATATTATGTGACTTTTACCACCATTAAAAAAAATTAACAAAATAAAATATATGCAAAATGCTGCTCTGAAGAAAATAGTAAGACATTTAAGAATACTTTTGTAGAAGTTTTTAACTCTGCATGTGACAAACAGGTCCTGAGTGAGAACCTTTAAGTGCTTGCAGACAGAGGTACTGTGACTTTAAAACAGTGTTATTTTAGAATGAAAGTTCCTCCTTCGATGCGTCTGATGAAGAGTTAAACTATTTTTGAAAATAGGATGCGTACAGCTTCACTCCTCCGTAGTGAAATGCCATTTCCCACTGATTGGCTCCAGCCTTTTCTCCTTAAGCGCGGCTTGCTTCTTCCAGGCCTGTGTGCCTGGCATGGTAATTAGGGGCTTAGGCTCTCGGAAATAGGATGCTCCTGGATATTGCTGAAGCGCTCCTTACCCGCAGCTCCGCTCTCACGTTGTGCTGACAGTGTGTGGTGTGTATTTCCAAGCGGGAAAGATTTGAGGAAAGCAGTTCTGTGAAAAAGGAACGTGATCGACAACACTGTCGAGAAGAAGAATCAGCTGGGGTTGCTCGCTTTTAATTGAAGTTTAGTTGGAGGTTCAGTGAGGTGAGGCTGTTATGACAGATTTCAAAATGTAATGATAGGGAAATGGCGTGGGTTCATCAAAGTCAGAGTAAATAGGGAGCGACAGCTCAGCAACCCAGTGTGAAGCAACAGCTCCAAACCCTCACAAAATACAGAGTAATTCAAATTTTCATTGTGCAGCCCTCCTTCTCAGGGGGTACCTTTCTAAGGAAAGCAATGACTTTATTGCGAAAAATGTAAACAAAAATTTGGAGATGTAAATTACATGCATGTTTTAATCTTGTTCATAAACACTGAAAGTTTTAAAAATGTAAGTATAATCAAAGTGTACAACTGCAGCTGAAACCATATTTAAGAAAGACTTTGAGAAAGAAAGCAGGTAAAAGGCCCCCCGATCTCCCTAACCCCCACACCTAACCCATTCCAACCCTACATACCCATCCCCTTTGTAGATTTGGAAAAGGTGAAGTAGAATTCTGTCCTCCGGTTTCTGAGGGCACAAATTCTTGTCTCTGATGTGTTAATGTCACAGAAGAAATAAATGGTTGTATTAACTCTTTTTCTCCACTTCCTCTCCTGTCTCTTCCACTTTTGATTTATCCATGTGATGTTTGAGGTTAATGAGTAAGATCCAGAGTGACTAAGAACTGGATAATTTGCAGCGTGGGAAGAAAGGAGGAAATTTACCTAAATACTGTCCAGATTCTTTCATTTCTATTCAGTAAGCATGACAGTGACCTCAAGTTGAGCCAGTTCTAGTGGTTGAGCTTGGAGAGATTGCATGAGGTAGTAAAATTCACTGAGCCGGTGTTGAACAGGTGTGTGTAGGTTCTACCTTGACTGTCCCTTGCTGCCAAAAATGATTTTGGACAAGACTCTCTACTTCTTTGGGTCACAGTTTCTTCATCTGTTGAAGTCATCCAATTGGGTAAAATGAGCACTAAGGTTCCCTCCGTTTCAAACCGTCTACAATATTGTGCCTCATGGATCCACGCCAAACAACATAGGATCTGAGAAATTCGAACTCGATGTGGTGCCTTCCTTTGGGAACCCCCAGAGTCAGAGATGTTCCCGGAAAAAGCCCAAAGTGTTCCTTGCCAAAGCCCCTCAGCCCTGTAATTTAAAGGTAGGACTCCCTGAGACTGTTGTGGAAGGCCTGTGTTCTGGCCTCATTCCCAGCACCTTCTCAGCTGGGTGAGGGGCCCTCCCAGGAAGGAAGGACCTGATGTCTGGCCAGACCCTCAGAGCTCACGGTTAGAGTTCCCACTGAGATGACCGAATGTAATAACCCTACGTCCTTCATCTACATTGACAAGGGAAGTGTTTAACAAGGCCTCTATGCTGTTTCCCTCTCCAAGTGTTCTATTTTCAGAGAAGGTAGTGGAAACATAGGATCATGAGGTGAGATACTAAGAGGAACCTGTCATCGACATAAATCACTTCAAATGAAATTGAAGTGTGGTATTCAGGGTAAGCTTAACTTTAAGGAACCAAACATATAAAGAGTTTTTGTAATAAGTTGTGTGCCTGGGTGAGTCCACCCGGAGAGTGTGAAGTCACGTTTTCCTTGGCTGTTTGTTTTTAAGGTGGAAAATAACAAATACATTGAGAATTTAGGGTTGGAATTTAGAAGTGGGATAAGAGGAGTGGTTGATGGGTCCGAAGATACGTTTTCCAATTCACCCATTCATTCTCACCTGAACTCCAAAAGAGATCATTGTTCAAAGGACCACTGAAGCCTTTGTAATGGTTGCCTCTGGCTGCCCTGAAAAGAACATAGGGTTTGAGTCAGTTTCAGAAAGAACTCTCTGATCTAATTTGACTGAAGTATCAGGATGGTGACATTTCCAGAGCAGTCCTGGGATAAGGCCCTGGAAATGGAAGTTGTGGGATGTAGTCAATGTGTTTTGCCAAAATAGAACTTTTGAGAAAACAGAAGGGATGAATATAGGAAAGAGGAATGAGATATTAGTGAAAGCATTGGGTCTTCTAACCTTATCTTGATATTTAACACTGCTTTTTACAGGGATAGACATGTAGATTATGTTAATGCTCTGTTACCAACAGTTGTGCTTTACACATTTTGTTGTTGATCTCTTAATGATGAGACTAGAAAGGAACCATGTATACCAAGATAGTGTTCCTATCTTAACTAAAATAGTGTTCCTATTTTAACTAAAACTTAGCAAATAATTTGTAAGGAAATAAACATCACCTAAAAGTTATCAAACTATTGGATTAAAGTCCTAAATATAAAAACGAAAACTGTAAGACTCTTGGAAGAACACATAGGTAAATCTTCATAACCTTGGATTTGGCTATAGTTTCTTAGAAATAACCTCAACAGAGAAGCAATAAAGAAAAAAAATAGGTAAATTGGACTTCATCAAAATTAAAAATTTTGTGCATCCATGCACATTATGAAGAGAGTAAAAATACAACCCACAGAATGGGTGAAAACATATGCAAATCTTATATCTGATAAGGGTCTTTATCCAAAATATATCAAGAACTCTACAACCAAACAATAAAAAAACAACCCAATGAAAAACTGGGAAAAAGCCATTTCTCCAAAGATACACAACGGCCAATGTTCACATGAAAACATGTTCAACATCTTTAATCCTTAGGAAAATACATATTAAAACATCAATAAGTTACCATTTCAACCCAGTAGAATGGCTATTATCCAAAACAAAACCAGAAAATTGCAAGTGTTTGGTAAAGATGTGGAAAAATTAGAACCTCCACACACTGCTGGTAGGAGTGCAAAATGTCATAGCTGTTATGGAAAACACTGTGGCAGCTCCTCAGAAAGCTAAGCATAGAATGGCCATATGACCCACCAACTCAACTCCTATGTCTATAACCCAAAAGAAGCGAAAACAGGCATTCAACCAAAAACTTGTGCATAGATGTTTATAGAAGTGCTATCACAGTAGTCAAAGTAGAAAAACCAAAATGTCCATCAGCTGATGAATAGATAAATTAAACGTGATAATATTCAAATATAGTGGAATATTATTTAGCCACAAAAAGGAATGAAGTACTGACATAAGCTACAACGTGAACCTTGAAAACATTATTCTAAGTGAAACACACCACCCAGACACAAAAGGTCACGTAATGCAGAATTCATTTATATGAAATATCTAGAATAGAAAAATCTATAGTGAGAGAAAGTAAAAAGATTAGTGGTTACCAGGGGCTGGGGAGAGGGGGAATGAAGAGTTCCTGCTTAAGGGGCCTGGGGCTTCCATTCAGGGTGACAGAAATGTTCTACAATTAGACGTGACATTGTGAATGCATTTAAAGCCAGTAAAGGCCTTATATACTTAAAATGGTTAAAGGCCATATATACTTAAAATGGTTAAAGTCATTTATTTTATGTTTATTTTACCTTACCACAATTTTTTAAAAAAAAAAGTGTGCAAGCTGTAGAAAACTCCTAGAAACCATGCTGATGAAATACCTTTGCCAAACAAGTGAGCTCAGGTTTGAGAATGGATATAGCACAGCCTTTGGGATTGGGGAAAACATCTGGAAGACAAAACGTACACAGCTGAGGATTAGGAGTCCTGTTTCCTGGTCCAGGCCCTGCTGTTCTGTGGCCTGAGGGCAAGTCATGTAAACCTTCTGCGCCTCAGTTGGGAGCCTTGGACAAATCTTCCATATCTGGGTTGGAAAAATCTCAATCATGTATAGGCCCTTTTCAAGCCTCACATACGTTCATACAGCCATGCTCCTTACCTAGCGTGAAGTGTGGAATATTTCTGATAAAATACTCCACCACCAGGAAGAGAAAGTGGGGGGCACACAGGGAGGTCTGGGATTTGAAGGTGCACTCTTTGGTGGAAAGTCCTCAAGTGGGTTGTGGTCAGCGTCCCCATTCCTGGGAACGGCAGGAAGTAGGTTCATTCACGCCTTCCTGACAGACACCCGTTCACTGCACATGCTTAAGGCTGTGTGACACACGTGCTGAAGGACGCAGAGCCCCCAGGTGGGTGGGGTATGTGTGTCCTGGAGGGAGGAGAGATCTTTCCAGAGTCGGTCCGTGAATCACCATCATGGTGAGCACACTGAAGAGGAGTAAGTGCTGAGTAAACTACCATCCTGGTGAGTGAGTGCCCTGGAGAAGAAGTAAATGCTGCGTGGCTGAATATTCCAGGGCCAGGGATGCTACTCTGAGCAAGTCACGGCTGACCTGCCCTCTGAAGGATGACTTGGAACAAACGAGGAAAACCAGCAATATGCAAGTCAGCATTCGTCGGGGAGAGAGGACCATGAGAAGGAAAGAGAACAGGGTGGGCTTGGGAAAGACATTGTGAAGAAAGCCTCATTCTGGGAGGTCACGCCGAGTGCTGGTCAATGTCACTGAATCAAAGGCCAGAAAAGTGTCTCACTGAGACCACAGCTGGCACTTCTACCGCAAATGCTGCTTTGTGGTAGAAGCACAAAACGTCCCCACAAAACCACCTCCCGTGCTCTGGGAGTGTGTTACCAGCAGGGACCACACAGCATCTCTGAAACTTAAAATGGTCCCCAGAGTCGGCCGTGACCTGACGTCCCCATTCCTTGGAGCCTGTACCGCGCCTTCAGCACAGGGCAGTGTGGGTGACATGACACCCAGCCTACCCTTGGAGGATGTGTCTCCTTTGGGTTTTTCAGGTTTCAGCCCATTACCCTGTAAATCTATGCTCCGGGGGTGATACAACTACCAGAGTCGTGCTTGGCCTTTGGCAGGGCCCTTGCACGTATCCAGTGGGTGGACTAGATGCACCTTGGCGGTAGAGGCCACCTTTCCTTCCACACTTTGATGGAGCCCCAGGTGCATGGAGCTCACACCTGCCAGTTGTGTGCTCTGCCCCTAAGGAGGCTGCCCTGCTTAGAGTTGACGTGGCTGGAGGATCCAATGCTGCAATTCTGGGGCGTGTGCGACGCTCCGGCCGCCCTGTCTGTGGTGCAGCAGCTGGGGAAGGGGGTGGTCTCAGCCATGATGGGTGCTGTCCCATTAAGGAAGTGAGTTCATCTGTACGTCCCCTGTGAGGCATGGCACCCTGTCCAAACTCTATTCAGTGCCATCTCTTCATTGTAACCATAAGACTGTTCTATCAGGCTTAATGTTTTTTACCCTTTGCTTGCAGGAGAGTCGATCTGGAGAAACCAACAGCTGTGTTGAAGAAATCATTCGGGTAAGGATATTCTTTTGAAAATTTTACCAGTTGGTTGATGTAGGTTTTAAACAGAAGGAGGTGTGCGGCTGGAGTGTCAGAGTGAGCCCGGTGTTCGTGTGCTGTTTGATCTTTACCCAAGTTGCCTAAATAAGACTTTACAAAACCATGCTTCCTTTAGAAACCTAGGAGCTACACCTCCATCTGGCCCCTTTGCACAGGCTGAGGTGACGCTGTATGAAGGGGGTCAGCTGGAAGATACAGCAGCAGAGTTGAGATGAAAAATATGGCCGTGTTCACATTCGGGTGCCCCCATTCATCTCCCTACTATTTAAAAGCATCTTTTAATAGTCCATGCTTCCCAGTCAGGCAGGGGTTGCCTGGTTATTTTTTTCCCAAACTTAATTAGAATCAGAAGCACTTGACAAAGAGGTAATGCTCAGTGCTGAAGATTTATTTCTATATTGTTACGCACGTTATTATTTTGCCTGGTCCTCTCAGTAAGCCTGTGCTTTTCATCATCATCATCTCACATGCACACCTGTGAACTAGTTTCACGCACAGATTCACTTAGGCTGGGCTGTTCTGCCATGTTAGTGTTCTCCTGAGTATTCAGACTTAGAATCAGGATGTCCTCTTCAACCTATATTTTTTCTTCACTCATATTTTTTCATTGGAATAACCTAATAATTTATGGCTCTCAGAAAGCTGATATTACACTGGGCAAAACACCAGGGTAAATCAGACCAGATGGTGTGGCAATTCCCTATAAAGAAAAAATAACTTTATGTTAATATATTTTTAATGTTTGGACACCTTACAGACTTTTTCTTGAATTGCTTTGTGAGCTACAATAACACAATTATTTGGTTCAAAATTTTACGTTGACTGTCAAATCATTTTCAGAGGTAGAATATTTTTTATTCTTCCTGGAAAGCATTATGTCACAAATCTCTTCACTGTAGAATTGATGAAAATAATTAATTGAAGTTTGGTTTGTGGAGTTTGTAATGATTTCTGGTTTTGTGGCAGAGGTTTACAGAGAAAACAGTTGTCAGAAGTGTGTGGCAGCTTCATTCCTGGCATTTAAGTATATGCTGAATAAAATACATATTGTACTTTAAGTCTAAATTCTCTTTCCTGGGGCCTTGTTTCAGGCTAAATGCAAATCGTGTGAAATGCTAATGTACTTGTCCTGTTTTTCTCTCTCAACATACTTTCCTGTTTTGGGTCCCAGTATTCGGTTTTTGGGAGAAGGCAATGGCAACCCACTCCAGTGTTCTTGCCTGGAGAATCCCAGGGACAGGGGAGCCTGGTGGGCTGCCGTCCCTGGGATCACACAGAGTCAGACACAACTGAAGCAGCAGCAGCAGCGTTCAGTGTTTAAGCCATCCTCCTTCAATTGGTTTTGGCGTCTGTCTGAAAAGTGAGAAGACCACAACACACCGGTCCTCTTTTTGGCTTCACTGTGTTAAAAATCCTGCCCCTTCTGACCCTTTCTTGTCTTTTCTGAGGATTTGGAAGAGCTCCGTCATTTGACCTTTCTGTTCTACACTCCAAGCAAGGCTTGGCGTTCATAAAGAGCTTGAGTAGTTCTCATACCAGAAGGATATGTGTTAGACAATGCAAAAATCACTTAAAACTGGATGCTGCAGTCAAGTGTTTAAACCATCATATGTTTTTTTTCTTAAGAGCTTATTTGAAGTTCCCAGCCTCGCCTCACTCCTGTCTCCCTACAATGCTGACCCCTAACCCATCATACCACGGGTGCCTTCCCTGCCCACCTCAGGTCAGGTGTGGAGCAAGAGGGAAAGCCAGGACCCATGAGATAATTGATTTATGCACATGTGTAGGGTCAAGGGTGGGGGACGCTGCCTTCACTGGAAGGCCTCGAGGAACAGCCGGCGAGGAGAGTGTGTAGACTGGGAGGTGCTGGTGGTGCTGGCGCTGTCGTGGGAGCCTTTTCCTGTCCCTCACCTGGCAGCCTAAGGTGTCAGCAGTGGCCGTTGGTACTTCGGGAGCTCCTAGAGGAGCATGCGGGTATTCCCAGTTTTGCCTGGAGTGTTTTCCTGGCTGTCACCTGCCTCTCACAGCAGGAATCCCCAGGATCTCTTGGCCTCTTCTAAGCATCTCCTCCCCTGCAGACACACGCACAGGGCTCCTTCTCAGGTACAGCTTGCTGGGTCGGTTGTGTGTCCGTCACGTATCAGTGTCCTTCTCACGTGGTGGCCCCAGTGTCTAGACTTTAGAATTCACGATCTTGTGGGATGAATGAATAAACGAGTGAGTGAGTGAAAGAATACTCTAAAGGAGAATGGTGAGCAGCAGTGTGCGGCTCACAGGCGGATTCCCTTCGCTGTAAATCATGGACAAGATGCATTGGCTGGGACTTCCCTGGTGATCCAGTGGTTAAGACTCCGAGCTTCCAGAGCAGGGGGTACGGGTCCCATCCCTGGTCAGGGAACTAAGGTTCCATGTGCTGTATGCCCCGTACCCTAAAGAAAGAGGTGTGTTGGCCTTTTTAATGCTGGGTTACTCTGGACCGTCTTTGTGGAACCCAGTTTTCCTTACCAGGTTCTCTCCCCTTGGGATCAACTCAGGCAAACCTGATGTCATCAAGATCACCAGGGGTAATTATTATTTGCAGGCATCTTATTCTGAAAAGCAGTGTGGAGGAAGAGGAGGGTCATGAAAAATGCCTTAAAATAATTGAAGTTGAGATAGTCACTGAACAAGCGTTAGCATGCCCTTTCCATATGGGAGGCACCAGGCATCAGTGGTAGGTTTTAGACAGATGTGACCCTGGCCCTTTTGGAACAACAATGTGCTGGAAGAGATAGATATTACATTATTTTTTTAATCTCATAAATAAACCTGTCCTGCTATTTGTGATAAATACTCAGAGTTTCCTGAACATTTTCTCTACCATTTATTACCTAACTTGTGATCAAGAATAGTGTCCCTGAGGAAGCAGCCTGTGAACTGAGAGTTGGAGGATGAATAGGAAAGCAACGTAAAGAAAATAGTGGGGCTTCCCATCAGAAGGGGCGGAGAGCTCGGCTTGTCAGAGACCTGGGAAGGAAAGAGGAGGCCTGTTGCAGCCGGAGGGCGGATGGGAGAAGCCCGGCGGGAGAGGCCAGTCATTCGGAACCTTCTCAGCCACACTCAGGAACCGCTAAGCACCAGGGAGCCAGTGAAGGATCAGAGCTGGCAGGGATGTGAGCAGACTGGCTGTCATGGGGAGGAAGGGGAGGAGGGGGAGGCTGTTGCAGGTCCCGGGTGAGGGATGCTGGGTAGAGAGGCCTGTGAAGATGAAGGGAGAGGCTGATGCTGTTACCAAAAGAGTGGTTACTGAAAGCCAATAAACAGGCCAGGCTGGTGGAGAGGAAAGTTTGCTTTATTTTAGATGTTGGCAACTGGCAGAGGAAGGCTGCCATCTGTACAAAGGCAAGATCTTTTATAGCAGAAGTGGAGGGGGGTACGTGCAGAAACACAGTACAGTCAGCTCTGACAGTCGTCTTTAAATTGGTCATCGGTAGTCTGACCAGCATCATCTTGGTGGTTTTAGGTACAGTTAATCTTCAGTTCTATGATTGATTTGTTCCCATTTCTTTGAGGCCAGTTCTCAGAGTTGTGTCAGCTAATGTAATGTCATGGGTACAGTCTGGTCATCATGTAGTTACCTTCTTCTACCTGGGGTTTCAGTATCTACAAGACAGCTCACAGGCTATGGCTCAGAATATGATCTGTAGCCCTTGAAAAGGAGCTAAAGGTCCTTGACTATGCTTAATGACTACATTATTATTTGGTCTCCTTTGTTCTGTCTCTGCACTTCTCATATCTCTGATTAAGCTTATTCTCTGACTAAAGTTTTCCACAGCAAAAGGCAAGCAGAGCACATGGGGGGTGGGGGGTGGTGTGGGCAGGGACCATAGGGTCCTGCCGCATTTAAGTGCTAGGCAAGAGGAGGGAGTATATCATACGATCGTTTTCAGATATCCTGAGTTTGAGGTGCCTTGTGATACTCAGGTAGACGTGGAGAATGTGCATAAGCTCAGAACAGAGGTCTGAAAGGCAGGCCAACATTTTGGATGAATTAGCACATTGGTTGTAAAACTGCAGAAATGGGTCCATTTGCCCAGAGAGGGACTACAGGCTGAGAAGCAATGAGAGCCTAAAGTCCACCATTTCAAGGCCAGGCAAGGGAAGAGCCACTGGCAAATGCCTGTGAGAGGGAGTCAGCAGAGAACCTGAGGAAAATCATGACCGAAAAGTCACAGAGTCGAAGCCAAGAGAATTTCCATTCAACTGGGCTCCCAGAATTTCCCAGAGGAGAAGAGAGAGGAGTGTGGAAGACCACCCTAAGGATTGGAAAGCAAGGTCATGGGTGACCTTATGGAGTACTGTTCCTTTTTTCTTTTAAATTTATTTTTATTTAGTTACTTTTTGGTCACACCATGCGGCCTGCTGGATCTTAGTTCCCTGACCAGGAACTGAACCCGTGCCCCCTGCATTGGAAGCTTGGAGTCAGCCACCGGACCGCTGGGGACGTGCATGGAGTGCTGTTTCTGTGGAGGAGAGGGGGCAGAGCCCAGACTGGAGAAAACTGGGGTGGGGGCCCTGAGTTTAGAAACTGCTCATGAGGAGAGGCCATGGTTTGCATTCATGCTCTTCATTTGCACTAAATTATGTGTGAGTGCGTGTTCCCTTGCTCGCTCGTGTCCTACTCTTTCGTGAGCCCATGGACTGCAGCCCGCCAGGCTCCTCTGTCCCTAGGATTCTCCAGGCAAGAACACTGGAGTGGGTTGCCATGCTTTCCTCCGGGGGATCTTCCCAACCCAGGGATCAAACCTGCATCTCTTGCGTCTCCTGCCTTGGCAGGTGGATTCTTTACCACTAGTGCCACCTAGGAAGCCCAGATTCTATATGGACCACCAACAAGGACAGGATGACATTTATTGGAGAAGGAAATAGCAACCCACTCCAGTACTCTTGCCTGGAAAATACCATGGACGGAGGAACCTGGTAGGCTCCAGTCCATGGGGCCGTAGAGAGTCGGACACGACTGAGCGACTTCACTTTCCTTCTTTCACTATGTCTGAGACACTCTTCTAAGGTTCTTGCCTATGTTTTCTCACTGGGCCATCACAGCTGCCTGCTGTGTAGTTGGAAACTATTTCATCCCCATTTTACAGAGGAAGAAACTGAGGCAGGGGGAGGTTAAACACAGAGAGCCGCGGCACACAGCTGCCATGCAGCAGAGCCGGGATTTTTGACCAACTCTGTCTGGGATCAGCACCGCCCCCCACCTGCAGTGCTGTCTTATTAAAGCAAGAAGCACCCCCCTGGCTCATTCATGAAACCACTCAGGCATTTTGCCACGAAAGGGAGGTTTCCCGCTCCCACATGTTTGTGATCCTAAAGTGCCTGATCACGCGTGCGTGCAGTTGAACTCATGGAGGTTTTATGGCCAACATTAACAATCTCACCTTTAAACTTCATTTGCCTCTCCCCTCTCTTATTTTTGCTGAGGTGACTGTTTTCAAGTCATTTGAATATTACATTATGTTCTCAAGTACAATTATTTTTTATCCTCGCTCAGAGAATTTCATTCCTGGGACCTAGTAAATCTATGTATTATGGCAAAATTCATTTAACCAAGGGACAAATTATAACGGAGTTCTATGGAGATGAGCTCCAAGGTCTGGGAGCCCTCCTGGCTTGACATATGTTTGTAACAGACAGTTTTCTAAGTTACACTGTATTTCATCCTTAAGGGCTCCAGTGCTGTAATACGTAGGTGCTTTTCCTAGCATTATCCATTCACGTAGAATGGCATTAACATTTGTTCAGCAAATAAAATCCATTTACAATGCAGTGGGGTCATGTGGGGCTGAAACTAGAATGCACGGATTTGATGCCAGACAGCTCTAGATGGTGGTTATTGAGAGGCACCCTCATAACGTAGGGAGCCTTTGTAATAAGAGGCCAATGTTTGAGATCTGGTTTGGATATAAAGGATGGATTTACAGACAGTCTCAGGGCACCATCTGAGCAGATTATCTTCTTGGCTTTCATCTTTAGTCACTAATTTAATTCCAACTTCCTGCGAAATATTCATGGTGGATATGTACATAGAGTTGCCTTTCTGCTGTATGAAGGGGGTAACCAGGACTCGTTTAAATTCTGGAGACCCATACCAATTTCCTGACACTGTGAGTGGCCAGGTGTCCAGCAAATAGAGGGAACTCAGCTTCCTTGGTTTTCTGGAAACTGAGGAGCCTCCTAGAGAAGATTTCCAGTTGCATTTCTGGGAGGTCTGTGAAAGAGGAGAGAGTTGAGGTTACCATCACAAACCACGTACATCATCATGCCACCTCAACATGACCAGGCCCTGAGTGGTGTGCCAAGAGAAACCTGATGCTCAGGTGTCCACAAGCTCCTTAATCCAAATGAAAATACGTGTGTGTGTGTGTGTGTGTGTGTGTGTGCGTGCTCAGTCGTGTCCAGCTCTTTGAGACCCCATGGACTGTAGCCTGCCAGGCTCCTCCATCCATGGGATTTCCCAGGCAAGAATACTGGAGTGGGTTGCCATTTCTTCTTCCAGGGTATGTTCCTGACTCAAGGATAAAACCTATCTCTTGCATCTCCTGCATTGGTGGGCAGATTCTTTACCACTGTGCCACAAAGATACATTAACCCCTCTTGGAGAAAATAGAAAACAAAGAGACTCTTGTTTCAAGTGTTCTGTTTGGGTCATTTGCAGAACTGGACCGAGGTCAGATCTGCCCTGTTTCCGACCAGACAGGCATTTTCTGCCTCATGTTGTTTTCTTTGTAAATTATTTCATTTGTTTCAAGTAGTAAGGATTTTATTCACGACAAAATGAAGCCCACAAATGGCAAAATCAGGCTGGGCATAACTGCAGAGGAGCCGCATTTACATATCCCATTGCTTGGTATAGTAAGATAGAATCAAAGCAAAAGTAACAGTGATGGAGGTCTGGAGAAATTCACCACGCAAACTGCATGTCTTATCCAAGATATATGGGTTTCATTTGGCAGTGTCTTGTTTTGATTTTTCTTTTTCTCATTTGGCCACCTGGATTGAAAGACCCTGATGCTGGAAAAAAATTGAGGGCAGGAGGAGAAGGGGAGCGACAGAGGAGGAGATGGTTGGATGGCATCACCGACTCAATGAACATGATTTTGAACAACCTCCGGGAGATAGTGAAGGACAGGGAAGCCTGGCATTCAGTAATTCATGGGGCACAAAGAGTCAGACACAACTGAGAGACTGAACGAAGACACCCCAGATGGATAGAGACACAAACATCATGTAAAGTATCTTATTTTACATCTGAAGGTGCAGTTTTGCTAGGTGTTATGAGTCCTTTGGCTGAAACCAGAAGCCCTACTTAAGCGGTTGTGTGTCTCTCCCTAAGGGTCCTGGTGCCTATGAGGGGGTATCCAGCAGCCTGCTGCTAGTTTCAGGGCCATGGGCTACACTCTGTAGGCTTTGTGTGGATGCCAAAGCTGTTTAGTTTCTAACAGAAGCGGGGTGAGAATTTTATAATTCAGAATCTGTTCTGAGCCCAGAGGCTTCGGGGCAATGGCCAGAGGGACCTCAGAGGTCTGGAAGCTCCAGTCCGGAGTGAATGCCTTTGCCTTTCTGTGTTTACATGGCCGTGTGCGTGGATACATCACAGAGGCTTACAGAACCAGGAGTGTAGAAGCAGGAACGGGTGTTAGCCGGCCCAGCAGCACGTGAACACACTCTCCACCCGCACAGTCTCCGGTGAGTTCTGATACCGTAGTCAGTATCTTTGCTCCCATGTTTGTCAGTATCTTGCTGAGAAGGGGCCACCTGGAAGAGAGGAGCAGGCCCACAAATAGTAACAACAGCTGGATGCTACAGGCTGTCAAGGAAATTCGGGCGCTGGGGTCTCCTGCTGTGCCCAGGTTGGGCCAGGTCTGCGTGTCAGTAGCCAGACTGCATGATGGTGGGGTTCCCAACAAGGTCAAAGACACAGCTTCCTCATTTCGCATCAGGATGCTGGGCGAACTTCAGCACTATATGAGAGGACCAGGGCATTAAATATACTTGAGTTGTAAAGTTTTGTGTTGCTCTAGCCTTGCAAGGTACATCCACAAAGCCAGAGAGATAATAAGATTGACTGTGACTCACAAAGTAGATGTACTCAGTGCTTTAGAACGCTTGCCGGACTCACAGGAGGAGCTCAGCCCGTGCTTACAGGACAAGTGGGTTAGAGAGACAGAATGTGGGCGAGGAAGCAAAGAGAGGCATTCCTTTGAAAGGCGGTGTGCATGGTTCAGCCCCAGCAACACAAGAATGTAGAGGGTGTGGCAGAGCCGCCCGTGGGGTCCATGGGATTACACAGTGTCGTGTGTCCACTCCTGTTTTCACAACGTCTCCGAGTGCTTTGCTTCTTTATATTTCAGTGAACCTCCATTCTCATAAAGATAAGCACTTGCATGTGGAGTCTGTGCAAATCCTCGTTTATCTCTTTCCGTGAATGAGATTTACCATTGCGGTGTTGTGGGCCCTTGGTGGGCATTCAGCACCCCTGACCAGCACTCCTGCCTCCACATGCCCTCTCTTACACCACGTGCCCCTGGATTTACTCCCATCCTGGCAGCCCTTCCCTCCCAGTCTCCTCCATGGACGTCTCTCCCTGTAGCTGTCCCTTAGCTGTAGGTCTCCTACCCCGGCTCTCTGTCCTTCTCACAGGCTGGCTTCCTCGGTTCATGTTCACAGCTGTGCTGAAATGGGTATCAATCAGGTATATTTATCAGGCTCTGTTTCCTGATTTTCACGCTCACCTGTCCCATGCCCCCAGATCGCCCCACCAGATGAGACTGCTGCCCTGAGGTCACCTCTCACTGCAACTGGCTTTTCCTCTGCTGGCTTTCTCCTGAATCTCCTCCTGATGGGTCCTTTTCTTCCTGTCCCCATCACCATCCTTCAGGCACCATCCTTTCCCACCTTGATTACTCCAGAGACCCCCTTTCTGGCCTCCAGTCTCCTGCCTCCCCCTAGCTCTCCCCAGTGCAGGCAGAATCAGCTTTCTAAAGAATGTTTGCTGGAAGCACGTTAGTGGCTTCCCCAGGCTCAGGACATGGTCGGGTTCCTGGATGTGGTCTACAGAGCCACACTTGCTCCGGCTCCCCGTGGTGTTCAGCCTCGTCTCTCTCCGCTGCCCACCTCCACTCTGTGCACGACTTCTGTGCAAGCAACACCACAGCCCTCTCCTTCTCCTCCAGGCTTCACTCTTACTCTGTCTACCCCTGACCCCAAACATCCAAGTGTTTCTTTCTTGTTCTCTAAGCCTCACTTAAGATGCCACTTCCTCCAGGAAGCCTTCCTGATTGCCAGAGTCTGAATACATGCTCCTGTTCTATATTCCACAGGGACCCTTTTCTTTTATCACAGCGCTTGTTGTATGGACTGATAATGGTCTTTCTTAAGCCCCATTAGGCAGTGACCATTATCTCCAGGGGCTAGTAAGCAACTAGCACATAATGGATATTTAATTAATGCTGAATAAATGGATAAGGAATAATGAATGAATGAATGACTTTGACCTTTTGCTCAATGTCTGTTTTTGCTCTCTACCCTGTTGTCCTTCCCAAAAAAGACTGAAGTGCTTTTTTGAAGCATAAGCTTGAAGCATAACCTGAAACATAAGCTCTCCAAGGACAGTCAAGATTGTTGGGTTACCTGGGAGCATGAGGACACCTTCTGCAAGAGCGATGAGAATTCACTTAATAACTCCTGAGGGTTGGAAGTGGAAAGGACATACCACTGATGTCCATACCAGAAGAGCTCAGACCTTTTGTGTAGTATCTGCTAACTGTAGTCTGATTATCTTTCATGAGACAGAGGTTTCTGTTTTGATATCTGATGAATCTACAAGTTGAAGAAATCAAAGTGTTAAATTTGCAGGGATAATTCAATTACGATGTTGATCATGGAATTGGGAGAGAGAAGTCAAAGCTATTTCCATGACTAATATGCTCTGTCTAAAGCCATTCTTGGAACAATTAAAGCACATCTACCCAAAGTTATCAACTCAAGAAGTACATTTTAAGACTGTACTTACTATCGGGAAAATCACACGCAGGTTTCTTTGTTTTTTTCGCCTGGAGCGTTGTGATATTACACTGATGTGCTGCACATTACTATTACGTGCTCACAGGACACTTTTGAGTAATTTCTAATATCAAAAATGATCATTCGAGGATTGACAGGATACAGGCCTGGAAAATTAGAACATCTATCTAGATATTAATCATAGTTTGTTTTTTAAACACATTTTTGAGAATAATTCACATACCCATTGAACTTTTACAATCCAGTGGCTTTTAGTACATTCATATAATTGTATGTCCTTCACCACAGTTAACTTTAGGACTTTTCATTACCCCCAAAAAAATAACCCCCACCTCTCAGCCATCACCTCTCTTCCTTCCCCATCCGCTCCAGCCCTAGGCAACCATTGACCCGCCTTTTGTCTCTATAAATTTGCTTATTCTGGACATTGCATAGAAATGGAATCACACAGTATGTGGTCTTTTGTGGCTGGCTTCTTTCTCTTACAAAGTGTTTTCAAGTCCATCGTCTTTTAAATAAGAGATAATTACCTGTAGTTCTTACACTCGTACTTATTTAGACATTGCTGTGTGTGCTCAGTCGCTCAGTCATGTCCTATTCTTTGTGACCCCATGGACTGTAACCCACCAGGTTCCTCTGTCCACAAGATTTTTCATGCAGGGATACTGTAACAGGTTGCCATTCCCTCCTCCAGGGGATCTTCCCAACTCAGGGGTTGAACCTGAGTCCCCTGCTTGGCATGCAGATTCTCTACCACTGTGCCACTTGGGAAGCCCATGTAGACATTATAACATTAAAAAAAAAAAAAAACCTGATTTTTTTTTTGCAATTTCATGTATATGTTGTCTTGTAAATTCTGACATATTTGATTTATAGTTGTGCAGTTCTTGTTTTTTTTTTAATAATTGTTGGAGGCAGTGAGATATAAGTATTTTAAAAACATAGGGATTGAGACTCAGGACATTTTTCATGACTTTTAGAACATGCGCCCATATTTATCTACATGTTGTTTTGTTCTGATTTTGAAAGCTGTCCACACACACAACCGCAATGTCAGAATAGGAAATCCAGTCTCAGCATTCTTTCAGCTCCAAATTAACTGGTTTTTGCACACGAGGCATTTTCGCATTTGTATGTGGCTCCATTCCTGGGCCCACGTGTAGCCAAGAAATTCTGGAGATTCACTGTGCTCAGCCTGCTTCCTAACACTTTTAGTTCTGTTGATAAGTTAGAAAAAGGACGCCCCTTTCTGTCTCTCCAGATACAGTAGTCCTCTTTTATCCGCAGTTTCAGTTACCCGTGGTCAACTGAGCTCTGAAAGGATTAAATAGAAAATTCCAGGAATAAACAATTAGTAGATTTTAAATCACATGCTATCCTGAACAGCGTGATGAAATCTTGCACCATCTCACTCCATCCCACCTGGGATGTGAACCATCTCTTTGTCCAGCGCAGCCCACCCGTTAGTGACCTTGTAGTCTTCTTGGTGTCTTGGTACTTGTATTCAAGCGGCTCTAATTTTTCTTAATAATGGCCCCAAAGTGCAAGAATAGATACTTGCAGTTCAGATATTCTCTGACTGTGCCTAATTTATAAATAAACTTTATCCCGTGTGTGTGTGTGTGTGTGTGTGTGTGTGTGTGTGAGAGTCAGTCGTTCAGTCATGTCCAGCTCTTTGCAACCGCAAGGACTGTAGCCCACCAGGCTCCTCTGTCCATGGAATTCTCCAGGCAAGAATACTAGAGTGGGTTGCCATTCCCTTCTCCAGGGGATCTTCCCAACCCAGGGATCAAACCTGGGTCTCCTGCATCGCAGGCAGATTCTTTACCATCTGGGCCACCAGGGAAGCCCAGATTTTACCATACTTATGTGTTAACATATATAGGAAAAAAGACAACCTTTGCAGGGTTTACTGCTATCTGTGGTTTAAGGCACCCACTAGGGTATTGGAATGTTTCCCCCCCTAGATAAGAGGGGATTGCTGTATTGAGTTGGAAAATAATTGTCATATCCTGACACTGTTGTTGCTGTTTTTAGTCGCTCAGTTGTGTCTGACTTTTGCAACTCCATGGACTGTAGCCTTACAGGCGCCTCTGTCCATGGGATTTCCCAGGCAAGTATACTGGAGTGGGTTGCCATTTCCTGCTACAGGGGATCTTTCCGATCCAGGGATCGAATCCTTGTCTCCTGCATTGGCAGAAGAATTCTTTACCACTGAGCCACCAGGGTATTCTGACACTAGATGATCTATTTTATTTTTTAGAGTTTCCTCTTCTTTTGCCTCCCACTAAAAAGGCGTATCTGTTTATCCAAATGGATGTCTTTCTCCCCTGAATTTCCTAAAAAGTTACAGGAGTATAACTCATGGGTAGTTTATTATTGTCATCCTAAATAACAAGAGTTCTGTGGTTCTATGGAATTAAAAATACTAAACATGTTATATTCTACTTCTTTTCTTTTTTTTAAAAAAAAGGTATTTTTCTATGAACATTGATTAGGCTTCTGGAACCTGATTAAAAAATCTTAGATCAGCATTATTATTGATACATTATGTGCTAATTTAAAACTCTGTTCTTCAGTTACTCATAAATATCTTTTTAATGATCTCAAATATAGATTTGTCTCTGTTTATAAAGTGCACATTTTCTAAAAATCACCCTGGGAATCTATATTAATTAATTCAACATTATTGGTTTATTTATATCTTCGTATTTTATTTATGAATCATTTTTGTCTTCCTTTCTCTGGCAGTAACTTGTGATCTCATAGTATTTTTGGTCATTTTTAAACCTGTTTTTTGAATTCAGTTTAACAGTGGATACCTGGGTGGAGGACAGGGAAGGGTAGGCTTTTAAAAATAGAACCTAAATTTAGCTAAAATTGTTGATACAGCATCTTAAAAATGACCAACTCCCCTGCAACCTACCCTGGAAACCAAATGACATTTTCTGACCCTGGTGAGTCAAAGATTCAGCTTCAAACAGGAAAGCCATTTGAAAACTCAGCTGCCAATAAACCAGAGAGAAAGAGAAAAAAGGGAGAAAGAAAATTCAGCCACAATGCATGAAAAAGGTGGTGTCCTGAGAGATTCCCTCCAGGACCCCAAGATTAAAACCTCCCCTCTGGGCTGCAAAATCAGAGCTGATCATTCCTTTTTCCTTTCTATTTCCTTGTTTTTTCCACCAAAGTCTCTCACTCACACCTCCACCCACACCCCAGGCCCAGACTCTGGAAAAAGGCAAGTGAACACTAAGTTCTTTCGGACGTTGGTGGTTATTGTTGTATGAAATGAGGAGCCCACTGTGATGTGAATACAGACCCAGGAGCAGATTCCTGACATGTTCAGAAGAGTGTAGACGGTGATGGGGTAGAGGGGCCTTGGTAACTGGAGTCATCTCGAAAGACCATCAGCAACCCTTAGAAAGTTGAAATGATTAATTACTTCAGTACAAAAGGAGACTTGTTAAGAATAAGCAGGGGACAGAGTGTCAGCTCCAGGGGTGACCGACTTGTCTGCTTAATAATGTATTTTTAAAGTGCATGCCACATCAAAAGCCAAGCACGTGCACATGGGGGGAAATGGAAAGAAAAAGCAGTGGGCAAAATATTTGGTGTGTTAGAACACATGTTTTGGAGATCAGATTAGCAATAACTTTGGTTGGAGCATTTTTAAAATGCATTCCTTCTGCCCACCCAACCTCCCACCCACCCCCCACCCCGCCCCAAGTCTTAGCAGTGCTGGGAAAACTCAGGAAGTAAAAACTTGCAGGACGTGTGCTGGACCTTTTATTACCAAAAATGATAAAGAGCCCATCAGAGCAACATTGCACGACAGCCTCCTTTTTTTGAAGGTGCAGGGATCTGAATAGACTCTGTGGACTGAAGCAGACTGCGTGAACTAAAGCAACAGAAGCAAGAACGGTGGCATGGCGAATCATGCATCGACGGCTTTCTGTGCTCTTGCTATGTGCTCTCTCCTTTAATCCTCACTCTAACCCTGGGTGAAGTCATCCTCATCTTCCAGAGCAGGAAACTGAGATAACGGAGAAGAACGCATAATAAATAATAGACACAGTTAGGGTTTAAACTCCAGACTCCAGAGCCTAAGTTCAGAAACCAGATAGAGTGATTTTCAACACATAAGACTAGGCAAACTCTCCTTGTGGGGATGCGTCTGGACTCTTGTGTTTGCATCACCTCTCTCTCCTGGCCTCAATGATATAAAAGCATGCTCGTGGCTTCCACCGTTGCTTCAGTGGGAAGAAGCTGTACAGGGCTTCCAGCAGTTTCGTTGAGGACTGATACCTGACATGTGGCACAAGGGGTGCACAGGAGTACTTTTGAGGGACTTCCCTAGTGGTACAGTGGTTGAGAATCCATCTGCCAATGTAGGGAACACAGATATGATCTCTGGTCCAGGAAGATCCCGTGTGCCACGGAGCAACTAAGTCCATGCACCACAACTGCTGAAGCCCGTGCACCCTAGAGCCCTGTGCTCCACGACAAGAGAAGCTACCGCAATGAGAAGCCGTACACGACTAGAGAGTAGCCCCTGCTCGCTGCAACTAGAGAAAGCCCTCGTGTAGCAATGAAGACACAGCGCAGCCATAAGTAAATAAGTAAATAAATTTTTTCAAAGAGTACCTTTGATAGTTCCTTACAAGCTGGTCTCTAGCGTGTATTTATGTATCACCCAGTTACTGAGTAGTGCGTCTTGAAGCACAGGGTTCTTTTGCATCAGCCTGTGTTTTGCCTCCCTCCATAAAGCTCTGTTACTGACACCACCTGCCCATATTACTCTTCGTAAGAGCTCCAGCAATCAACATTGTCCTCCTTTCCAGGAGAGGGATGGATAAAGATGGAGAGTCAGAGGCCCCAAGAGGCCACAGCCCACACCCCTGCCTGCCCGGGTGTGAGTTTTCACCCCAGCTGGAGCTCTTGCATCAGACACTGTTCAACAACAGCTCAGCCGCTGACCAGCCCGGTGACAGCCAGTCAATAGAGATTTCAATACAGCGTGCATTTCGCAAAGAAGAAAGGCATTGTTCTCACTCATTATGTGAGGTGGTTGTAACATCTATTGCCAGATAAATTTGTGGATACACACATCTTCGTGAGTCAACATGTCTAACCAAATGTTTTCATTCATCACACACAGTTCTGGAGGTAAACCAATCTTGCAAAGCTGTGATTGAAATAAACAGTTTATTTTGAAACTGATGACTGTTAGCTGCTATTATTCTCATTAGGATAATCAAGTAGTTTCAAATTCATTAGAGATGAGGTTCACTTAAGGAAATATCCATCTGTAAAATCCAGTTGTAGAGTATTGATGAGATTATCTTTATTGCTAGGAAATCATTGCTTTGCTAAAGGACTCCTGCCTACAGGAAAGGATTAATGTGGGATTAATAGCAAATTCCCTTAGATATCTAGAGTCTAGGTGTCTGCTTACAGCTTTTTTTACAAGGTAGTATTACTAGAAAACAAAAGCATTGGAATCGCTTTGAGTTTGATTGACAAACAATACAATATAAAGACAGTACTTCCTCGGAATAAATATCAAAGCCAGCGGGACATTATAAATCACTTTACAAAAATACCGTTTTTTAAAACAACTGTTGAGGTGCATACACTTGCAAAGCAGCCACGAAGCAAGTAAATGCAGACGACACCCCCTGGTGGAACACTGTTTGTAGGTGGGCGATGGTTTTTTTTATCTCTTTAAGTCAGTTAAAGTGCTCATTTAAATTTCTCTGCCTTCTTAGCTATGATAAAACTACCTTCATTGGTGTCGATTTATGCCCCTTTCGTTGCTTTTACAAGTATATGGTTATACCAATTATGCCTAATTATGAATCAGATTACCCAGGCAGAGTAGTTTTCATAATATATGTTCTAGTCTACTATGTTTCTAAAGACTCCTTCTGAGATCTTACCAAGGATTAAAAATTCTGCGTAGCTTCTAACTTACTGCGGTATTTTCACATCAAAATAAACTTGGTAGATTGCTTGGAGCAGCTGTCTTATTGGCAAATGACATAGAACCCTCCTACTTAAATATAAATCCTTCCCACGTTAAGACTTATCCAACTGAGGCGAGCAGTGTGAAACACAGAAATCTACTCGGGCTTGGAAGAACAGTTGAAGTAGTGGGAGTCTTCAAAGAGGTAGGTTCAGAAAATCCCCAACTTCAGACTTCCCTGGTGGTCTAGTGCTTAAGAATCCTCCTTCCAGTGCGGGGAACATGGGTTTGATTCCTGGTCCAGGAAGATCCCGTATACCACGGGGTAACTAAGCCTGTGTACCACATCTACTGAAGCCCATGCACCTAGAGCCTGTGCTCTGCAGCAAGGGAAACCACCACAATAGAAACCCACACACCGCAATGAAAAGGAGCCCCTATTCTCTGAAACTAGAGAAAGCCAACACGCAGCAACAAAGACCCAGCACAGCCAAAAAATAAAAATAAAGAAGGAAAGAAAGAATCTTTTAAAGGGGTATCAAAAAAAAAAAGAAAGAAAGAAAGAAAGAAAATCTCCAGCTTCTACATGGACCCTTCAAAGAAGAAATGAGAAAGGAAATGGGTTGATATTCTTATACCATGTATGAAGGATTGTCACTTGATTCGAGCTCTGCCCTGACTAGATACACCTCCCTCTGACAATATGGCATCTGTTGCTTGTTCTAAATCAAAAGACAAAGACAAAAACGAGTTCCATGGTCACGTCCTGTTCGGGAGGACTCAGTTTTAGCATGATCAGGAGGTACATGGTAAAATAGAAAGGATACCTAATAAAAAGGTTTACCATTCTGTTAGTCGCTCAGTCGTGTCTGACTCTTTGTGACCCCATGGATTGTGACCCACCAGGCTCCTCTGTCCATGGAATTCTCCAGGCAAGAATTTGGGAGTAGGTAGCCATGCCCTCGGTTTCCCTCGTGGCTCAGACAGTAAAGCGTCTGCTTGCAATGCAGGAAACCCAGGTTCGATCCCTGGGTTGGCCCTCCTTCAGGGGATCTTCCTGACCCAGGGATCAAACCCGGGTCTTCCACATTGCAGGCAGATTCTTTACCATCTGAGCCACCAAGGAAGCCCCTACATTATGGTAGTATCTACCATCTAGGTTACAAATGAAGCATGATTGCAAGAAAATCTCACATCTCAGAGATAGGCTTTAGCCAGGTAAAAATAAGCATGTCTGTTTTCTTTTAATTCCCTCACATTCTCAGCCTTCTGAATCCTTTCCAGTTTTCCCTTTGCTTTTTAAAAAAATTTTTACAATAAATTTGGCCTCAGACGAGGTACACGGACCTCCCCGAAATCATGAGCCAACATCTGCATGAGGGTCCTAGGGCCCAGGCCTTATTAAAGAGTCCAGGTCAGAATCTGGTTCTATAATTTCTGGAGGATCAACCAGAGGGCACAATTAATTCTTATCAAGAGTCAGTTCTTATCCGGAGTTTCCCAGTACTATTTGAAGAGCTATTTTTAAAAGCTGGTTTTAGTTTTGTGACTAAAACTCGTACAACAATCTTCTTACACAGATAGTATGTTTGTTTAAAATGAGCACATCCCAGTGTGATTGAATTAGGATTCTTTTTTTAATTTTATTTTATATTGGCATATAGATGATTTACAATGTTATGTGAGTTTCAGGTGTATCAGCAAAATGATTCAGTTATCCATATACATCTATTCTCTTTCAGACTCTTTTCCCAAATAAGTTGTACAAAACATTGAATAGAGTTCCCTGTGCAGTAGGTTCTTGTGGGTTATCTGTTTTATAGATAATTGTGTGTACATATTAGTCCCAAACTCCTCGTTTATTCTGGATTGATCTTTAGAGATGTGCTAGGGGCAGCTCCGCAGCCCACCTCTTCACTTACCCCAAGGTCAGCCAACAACGGCTGTCACTGCAAACAGATCAGGTGTATGTTACAGTGTCCTTGAAAAACTTTCTGTTTAGTGCTGCGTTATCATATAGCGTGAAAGCATTAAAGAAAAGAAGCACAGACTTTTAAAACTGTGTCTTTTTTATGAGGTCAAACTGATCATTTTGACACTTAATGAATAAAATGTTCATGTTGCGACAAATGTGATAATGAATTGTAAAAAGACATAATCAGCAATGACTAAATAATTAAGGGAATTGAAATGCAGAGTCATTTGGGGATGCATTAATAATAACCCGATTTGTTCCATATGCTAAGGAATTCTGTTTTTAGAAAATCAGTCATCACACATGCTCCATGGCAAAGAGGGGGAAAAAAATGATGTTGACTAATAGGAACTGTAATTAGATGTTCTGCTTTTAAACAGCTGAATAAAAGATGAAATCATATAGAAAAGTATATTTAGGTACAAGTCAGAAAGTAAACTGATTATTATTCATAGAGCTGTTAATAGGAACTGTAATTTATGCATCTAGTGGGGATTGTATTAGACAATTAAGAAAGGGAGTCACTCTGGGCTTCCTTTATGCCTTCGAATTTGTGTGTTTTCCTGTACCAGTGATTCTCATTTTTCTCATCCTCTACCACTTTAACCATCAGAGTCACGTCTTCAGGTGGTGGCCAGTGAGCATTCTGGGACCCGGCAGGTCTTACCTCCAGAGGATGCCACAACAGGACACCCCGTGTGCTCCCCGAGACACTGCTGGGCTCCACCGGCAGGCGAGCATGACTTTTCAGCTTCTGCTAATTTTTCACCTGCAGGGCTTTCTTCAAAGATCCTTGGAAAAGATTTCATTTCTCATGGCCTCTGTGGGTAGCCTCCAGATGGGGAGAGTGGGCGATGGTGACCAAAAAGCAGTCACTATAGATGGTCTATGGAGTGGCCACATTTCACGGATGTCCATCTCTTTGGCGGAGCATGAGAATCAGTCCCTTTATTTTTTAAGTTAAGACATCACAACCCATCTGTGAGAACATTAGAGCAAACAGGTTTCCGACCTTGGATTCTCCATGAAAAAAAAAAAAAAAAATTTTGAAGAATAAAAGAACCTAGAGTGGCAAGCAGGAATACCAGATTTTAACAAAACCTCTCCCCCTCCCTGGTTATATGTGTTCAGGTACCTAGTTGCCAGCGGACATGGCAGGCTGCACCATTCACAGCTGCTTCTTTTATTAACACAGAACATTAAAGCAAGCAGCCCCTGTCAGCTCTGGGTGTCAAGTGCACACGTTGCTCCGCTGTCCCTTAGCCCCGTGGTGATGCTGGCTGTCTAACGTAGCCCTTCCTATCCTCTCGCTCCATCATTACATCACTGTCTACAGTGAGGACCAGGGATAAGCTCTGCGGTGATGCAGGGAGAATGTCGGCTTTGCAAGAGGTGTAGGCGTACTGTGTGTTCCTTACAAAGTTTCTGAACAGCCCCACAGCTGGGCTTCCTTTCATACCATAGAAACAGGATCTCTTCCCGCTTCTCCGGGCGGTAGATGTTGACATGATGTATCCTGTCAGGGTTTTGCAGTATGAGTAGGTTTTGCTGGACTGGAATTCTGCCCATCTAGGTTTGAATCAAGGCTTCTCAGGTGGCACCAGTGGTGAAGTACCCACATGATTTTGATCCCTGGGTCAGGAAGATTCCACAGAGGAGAGCATGACAACCCATTGCAGTATTCATGCCTGGAGAATCCCATGGACAAAGGAGCCTGGCAGGCTATAGTCCATGGAGTCGTAAAGAGTTGGACATGACTGAAGTGACATAGCACACTTGCACACACAGGTTTAAATCTGCTGTTTTTGTGACTTTAAGAGAAAAAAAATTCCTCCATGCCTCAGTTTACTCACCTGTAAATTAGATATAATAATGCTTTCCTTACATGTCCTGCAAAGTTGTGATGAGGATTTAATAAGAAATATATATGTCCAAGTATTTTAGCAACTATAAATCATGTTATAAATGCTAGGGTTTTTTCTGATGGTAATTAATATTGTATGCATTATGTTCCTTAGAATATAAAGTTCTCAAGGTGATAAACAGTCTTGAACAAGTTGCTGGGCTGTACCCATAGAATTCATAACCCATCATTAATTAGTCTTTATTTTTTTTTCTATATTCAACAAAACTACATTTTATTTTATTATTTTTTTTACAGGGTTATCGTTACCATCTTTCTAAATTCCATATATATGCGTTAGTATACTGTATTGGTGTTTTTCCTTCTGGCTTACTTCACTCTGTATAATAGGCTCCAGTTAAAAACATTTTTTTTAATGTATGTATGTATTTTACTTTTGCCTGCACTGGGTCTTCACTGTGGCACGTGGACTTTCTCTAGTTGCGGTGAGCAGGGGCTACTCTCCAGTTGCATGGTGCAGGCTTCTCATTGCGGTGGCTTCTCCTGGTGCAGAGCGTGGGCTCCAGGTACACGGGCTCAATAGTCGCGGTGTGTGGTCTTAGTTGCTCCATGGTGTGCGGGATCTTCTCAGACCAGGGATCAAACCTTTGTCCCTGCACTGACAAGCAGATTCTTAACCATCAGGCAAGTCCTCATCATTGCTCTTGATAGACAGATAATGAATCATGTACAGACACTGTGGGGGACAGAGTCATGCCTAATGTACTTAGAATTACATTCCTAATCCCCAGAATATGGGAATGTTTTATGTGGCAAAGGCGAGTTAGGGGAACAAAGAAATTAGGTTGCTAGGCAGCTGATGTTGGGATAGGGAAAGATCCTAGACTATCTGGGTAGGTGCAGCGTAATTACAGGTGCCCTTGAGTGGAACAGAGAGGCTGAAGAGAGAGAACCAGAGAGATGGGGGTGTGAAAAAGCCTTTACTGGCTTTGAAGATGGAAGGAGAAGCCATGAGCCAAGAAATGCAGGCAGCCTCTAGAAACTGGGAGGGGCGGGGAACAGATTCTCCACTCAGTTCAGTTCAGTTCAGTCGCTGGGTCGTGTCCGAATCTAGGGCATCCAAAACAGAGCACGACCCTGCCACGATCTTGATTCTAGCCGGTTCTGGGCCTCCAAGTTTCTGACCTGTAAGATAATAAATGCACACTCACTGATCAGTGACTATGTATAAAATGAACTTTCAGTTCAGTTCAGTTCAGTCGCTCAGTCGTGTCCAACTCTTTGCAGCACACCAGGCCTCCCTGTCCATCACCAACTCCTGGAGTTCACCCAGACTCACGTCCATCGAGTCAGTGATGCCATCCAGCCATCTCATCCCATCGTCCCCTTCTCCTCCTGCCCCCAATCCCTACCAGCATCAGAGTCTTTTCCAATGAGTCAACTCTTCGCATGAGGTGGCCAAAGTATTGGAGTTTCAGCTTTAGCATCACTCCTTCCAGAGAACACCCAGGGCTGATCTCCTTCAGAATGGACTGGTTGGATCTCCTTGCAGTCCAAGGGACTCTCAAGAGTCTTCTCCAACACCACACTTCAAAAGCATCAATTCTTCGGTGCTCAGCTTTCTTCACAGTCCAACTCTTGCATCCATACATGACCACAGGAAAAACCATAGCCTTGACTAGATGAACCTTTGTTGGCAAAGTAATGTCTCTGCTTTTGAATATGCTATCTAGGTTGGTCATAACTTTCCTTCCAAGGAGCAAGCGTCTTTTAATTTCATGGCTGCAGTCACCATCTGCAGTGATTTTGGAGCCCAAAAAGATAAAGTCTGGCACTGTTTCCATTGTTTCCCCATCTATTTCCCATGAAGTGATGGGACCAGATCCCGTGATCTTCGTTTTCTGAATGTTGAGCTTTAAACCAACTTTTTCACTCTCCTCTTTCACTTTCATCAAGAGGCTTTTTAGTTCCTCTTCACTTTCTGCCATAAGGGTGGTGTCAAATGCACACTCACTAATTAGTGACTATGTGTAAAATGAACTTTAGGCACTCATGAATTTCAGAGCTTCCCTAATAGGCCAGTGATTTTTCACTCATGATCCTCTGGAGTTTGACTCAATACTCTATCTCTCTATCTATCCATCCATATAAAGCCCAGGATACGCAAAAAGGTCTGTTATTCCTGGAGCGAATTAGAGTGGAATGACTTGCATTCCACTAAATTTGAAGTGATTTCTTACAGCAGCAATAAAATAAATAATAAAAACCAACACAAGCACATGCACAGATTTTGACAAAAGTAAGAGACGAGATTTTTTTCAAATACTGCTCTTAAATACCCCAGAGCCAAGACCACATATGACCATGATTGCCTGGAGGCAGTAAGAGTCTAATGCTCCTACTTGAGCCTGGTTTGCCCAGGTATTTGGACTAATCCTGTCCTTTGCTTTAGCTTTATTTTCTGGCTTAAATAAGCAATAAGTTTATTGCTTTGTGCCCTGTGGGTATTCCATCACTACGTCTTGACTGTCTGACAGTGTAAGTGTAATTATTTCCTAGACAAGAAACCAGGTGAGGTGGGAAAGCCCAGGTAAGATGGGGGGAATGCCTAGGGTTGCATTGCAACAGCTGCCTTGGAGTGGTCCTCACCTGCAGTCACTGCCCTTCCCAGTGAACAACTCATTCCACTCCAGATTTGCTCCAGGGGTAACAGAACTTTTTCTCATCCTGGGCTTTATATATGGATAGATAGATAGATAGAGTATTGAGTCAAACTCCAGAGGCTCATGAGTGAAAAATCACCGGCCTATTAGGGAAGCTCTGAAATTCATGAGTGCATAAAGTTCATTTTACACATAGTCCCTGAGCACTTACTCTGTTTCAGCACATGAAGCCAGCACCGTGAATCTGACAGATCCACTCCCCCGAAAATGTCCATGTCTCCTGCACTGGCGAGCAAGTTCTTTACTAGTAGCACCACCTGGGAAGCCTGGGGTCCAGCATACTATCTTGCAAATAGTAACAAGCGTTCCATTTTGAATGCTGAATCCTTACATGGGTGTCTCTTATAATCCATGGCATAATACATTCAACTGAGTTTCTTTATTTTGGTAGTTTTTCATCATTTCTGAAAGAGAGATATAGATGAATGTGGG
This sequence comes from Bos mutus, assembly GCF_027580195.1. Lineage (NCBI taxonomy): Eukaryota > Metazoa > Chordata > Mammalia > Artiodactyla > Bovidae > Bos > Bos mutus. The sequence goes on from NC_091627.1 coordinate 101,497,308, forward strand.
AGACATACTGATGGAATGTCGTAGTCCATGGAAACCTCTTCATTTCTCACAGATCATGGACTCAATCATGACCTCAAAGAATTTAGGGGTCGTGATCCCTTTTTGATAAATTTGGTAAAGAATTTATCAAAGCCATGTTTAAGGGCTCAAAGCTCAGCTGAGGCCTAAATCTTAGCCTAACCCCCAAACATTCCTTGCTTTGTTTGGGTGGGGCGACTAGTACCTTCAGGGCTATTTCTTGCACCCTCAACAGTCACAGAAGGAATTAGGATCCTGGTGGAAGGGGAGAGAACACAAAACAGATGGGAGGAAATGGCTTGGTATATGTTCTTTCCTTTAAGTTCACAGAATCCCCCTTAGAAGGACTGGCCATGAACCTAAGGCAGGAAAGGAAAGGAAAGTGAAGTCACTGAGTCATGTCCAACTCTGTGACCCCATGGACTGTAGCCTACCAGGCTCCTCCGTCCATGGGATTTTCCATGCAAGAAGGCAGCAATCCCTGCAAAACTTTAATCCCTGCTAAAGTTTCTGTTCTTCCTTGGGTGGGGAGCTGTGATGTCCCCAAAGACACCCTTTAGTTTTGTGGTCTCTCAGCTGATAGAAAGATCTTCCTGGTCAGTTGCAACTGTAAATTTGACTCCTCAGTTCTAGATTTTTTTTTTTTTTTTGCCCTGAAGTCAGAACAGCCAATCTAATCATCTATTTCTATGATGGACTAACTAAAATTGAGATTCAATACTATGTGCTCCCTTGACATCTGGTGAAACCAGGAGGGCTTCACATGATCTAAACACAGCTCAGTTCAGTCGCTCAGTCGTGTCTGACTCTTTTCGACCCCATGAATCGCAGCACACCAGGCCTGCCTGTCTATCACCAACTCCCAGAGTTCACTCAGACTCACGTCCATCGAGTCAGTGATGCCATCCAGCCATCTCATCCTCTGTCATCCCCTTCTCTTCCTGCCCCCAATCCCTCTCAGCATCAGAGTCTTTTCCAATGAGTCAACTCTTCGCATGAGATGGCCAAAGTACTGGAGTTTCAGACTTAGCATCATTCCTTCCAAGGAAATCCCAGGGCTGATCTCCTTCAGAATGGATTGGTTGGATCTCCTTGCAGTCCAAGGGACTCTCAAGAGTCTTCTCCAACACCACAGTTCAAAAGCATCAATTCTAACCACAAGCCCCCACCTATTCCATCGTGGCTAAGGTCTCCTATCCAAACAGCCCTCCTTATCAAGGGACCAGGTGCTGTTCCTGCTCATCCCCGAGTAAGGAGTCTAGTTCCCTGCCAGCCTGTGGAGTTAGTAGTACAAGCCAAGGTCCCCCCTGTAGAGTCACCCTATCCTCTTGCCTGCCTCCCACAGCCCCTGCTGTTTCACTCCATGCCCTGAGAGCCTCTCCCCAGGCTGAGGATAAATGTAACCAATAAGCTGCTGCCCATTGCCTTTGCCTAGCCTCGGGAGGACCACACTCTGCATCCCCATCACTGTAGGGTCAGAGTCCCTCCCTCACCAACAGGGTGAAGAGAAGACACCTCCTATTAGCAGGAGTCCAGGAAGAGCGGCTGAGAGAGAGGCCAGGAGAATTCTCTTTCATGGGAAATGACAAGTCACCTTTCCTTACCCTCTCCACCGCCTCTAAATATGCCTCCCTCACTCTCTTAAGTGACAGGGGATGTGGCTCTAATGTGACACATCAGCAGGAAAGAAGAACAAGTAAACAGACTGAAACAAGAGTCATACTTCAAGAGAAAGAAAACAAAGAAATATTCTGGGGCCTCAGGACCAGCGGTGATAGGAAGCTCACTCTAGAAAATACGTGGACTTACTTACTTCATTCACTGGCAGACTCTGTCCCCATCCTCCTCTCCTCTTTGAAGACTGCATCTCTGGGTACCAGAACTCCACCTGTCTGTGTATGAAAACAGAGGGTAACAAAGAAGAGCACTAATGATTAGTACTAATGTCTGTGTTCTAGTTACAGACGCAAGCCTGCCTCGCCCTCCCTGCCGCCGACCCCAAGCTAATGGATGAACCTCCATCAATATACTCAGGAAAGACCACAGAATCAATAACGGGGCTAATTTAACAGAATTAAGAAGTGGATTTTTTTTTTTTTAAACAAGAAAGCAGACACATTTGCAATAACCACATTCTTAGATGTTGCCTAGCAACAAGATATAAAAATGATATACAATGTCGGTAACTTATTTTCACGTACAAAAACAGCCCCCTGCCTTGGCAAGGCTATAATGTACTTTTCCCCAGCTAGAACTCCACAGAGACTATTAACACTGCCATTTTCCATAATATACTCTGTTAAACAATCATGTGTTTCTGTTAGTGCGTTAAAACACTGACTCTACTTAATGACTGCTAGTGAAGCGGCAGCTGCAGAAAAGGGAGGAGGGTCTCTGTTTCCATTTTAAGCTCACAGGTTCACTGCCTGGGCAGGAGAACTCAATAGATAGCAAAGGCAATGAATTAAAACACGGACAGTCACCTACAAAAGGTGAGGGAACCAGGCAAGACGTGGTCTCCTGTGGGGTTTTTAAAGGGAAGACAGATGATGAAATTAACGTGAAGCATTGGTGTTTCATGATGAGTTTTTAAATTTTTTTTCTTTGGAATATGAAGGAAGCTTCTGGAAGGTGGAAAACCTCTGAGGTTCCAAGATCTGACCTTGGAGATGGGAGTGAAGGCAGGGCAGAAAGGGAGAATGACAGAAAGGCTAGTGGAGAAGAAAAGGTGGCTTCTGAGGTGCTGAACTCTTAGCGGTCAGCAGCCAGCTGGGACCCTCACTCCTACCTGTGGCCGCTGCTCCATCAGGTGTGGAGAGGGGCATGTGTGCACCGAGCTGGGGCTTTGCATATACTGTCTCCTTTCATCCTCCTTGTAGGCTTCCCTGGTGGCTCAGACAACAAAGAATCCGCCTGCGATGCGGGAGACCTGGATTCAGTCCCTGGGTGGGCAAGATCCCCTGCAGGAGGGCATGGCGACCCATTCCAGTATTCTTGCCTGGAGAATTCCATGGACAGAGGAGCCTGACGGGCTACAGTCCATGGGGTTGCAAAGAGTCAGACTGAGCTCATCCTGCTTTAATAGAAGCTGAAAATAGGCTTAGTGAGATTAGGTGATCTACCCAGAATCGCTCAGCTAGTAGGTGGTGAGGCTGGAATTCAAAGCAGGATTTGTCTTCAGAATCACTGGGCACCTCTCTCATGGTTGGCTGTGACTGACGTCCAGCTGTGGAGGATGCTCTGGGGTGACTACTACTTGGTCCCAAGTAGCTAAGGAGGAACCTATTTCCTCAAAAGAAGCAAGCAAACAAAAGCCAAACCTTCCCAATAAGCCTCAACTGTATTTATGTGAATATCTGTGAACTGCATGCTTCCACAATTTTTGCAAGTTTCTTCTTCGCTGCTAGGCAGAATCATTAACTCCTCAGTTTAGGGCCATGTATTACATTGCAAGGGGCTTCCCTGGTGGCTTAGCAGTAAAGAATCCACCTGAAATACAGGAGTCTCAGGATATGCAGGTTCGATCCCTGAGTCAGGAAGATCCCCTGGAGGAGGGCATGGCAACCCACTCCAGTATTCTAGCCTGGAGAATCTTATGGACAGAGGAGCCTGGTGGCTCCATAGGGTAACAAAGAGTCAAATATGCCTGAAGCAACAGCATGCATGTATTACATTACAAAGTATTTTCTGCTGAATAGGGCATTTGATTCAGGAGACTTCCAGTACGTATGGATAGACAGCTACTTGTGGGACAAAGGACACTGCATTTCATGACATGTTTGGGGGAATGGGTCTGTCTGACATAAGAGATGTGTGTTCGATCCCTGAGTCAGGAAGATCCCCTGGAGAAGAGAATGGCAACCCACTCCAGTATTCTTGCCTGGAGAATCCTATTGACAGAGGAGCCTGGTGGGCTGCAGTTCATGGAGTCGCAAAGAATTAGACATGACGGAAGCAACTTAGCATGCATGGATGCACACACATGTTGGACCCCGATCTACTAATTTGTTTGCCAACAAAAACAGACTGAGAACAATGCTTGCCAGTTTTTACCTTGGAGTGAGGGTGGATGAGTTGGGGATGGGTGTGTTTAGAGGGAATGGGGTTCCTGAGACTAATGAATCTTCCAGCTCTAGGTTCTGGGATGTTGGAGTCGTTCTAAACCAGTTGCTCTGGTGTATGAAGTTCAACCTGGATTATCTGCAACAACTCTGAAACGGTCAGGGTCCAAGGAGCTTGAGCCCTCATGCAGTGTGCGGAATTTGTCACGGCGCGCTGTTCTTCTCCACACTCCCTGGGTCTGGGCGCACTCTCTGAGCACAGACTGAGCATGTGGACTGTTGTTTGCTTCTGTGTCTGTCCTGTTCCTGGAGTATGAGCTCCATGAGGGCAGGGGCTGTTACTTTGTTGCATCTTTCGAGCCAGCACTCTGCTTCACATAGAGTAAATAGAAGCCCAAGAAATGTTGATGCAAATACTTAACTAATGAACTGAAACATTAAACTGCTGCAGATGAATTCATAAGATGAGGAGTGATGGAGCTGTCTGCTGAAACAGAGCAACCCTGAAGACCAGACTGATCAGATCCGACAGATACACACTTATTAATATAATGGTCCTCTACGTCATGTGGAGAAGGAAATGGCAACCCACTCCAGTGTTCTTGCCTGGAGAATCCCAGGGACGGAGGAGCCTGGTGGGCTGCCGTCTATGGGGTCACACAGAGTCGGACATGACTGAAGTGACTTAGCAGCAGCAGCAGCTACGTCATGTAATGCAAAATATCAAGCTTTAGACTGTGGTTTTCTGTAGCTCTTCTGCTAATTTTTTCTTGCCTTCTCTGTGCAACATACTCTTTTATTTCATGTTTGTGTTTCCTTTTCTGTCCAAGAACAAGTTTTCATCTGAGAATGATCTTTAGGAGTATTTGCAAGTGAAACCGTTGGGTTTTGAAGGATGTGCTGGTGACGTGTGTTGTCAAGAGACAGATTCATTCTATGTCCCCATGAAAAGGACAGGCAAATATTCCTTCATGGTGTGTGTGCCTGGGTATGTCTCTGTGTGTAGAAGACTCCTGCAGGCATTCAACATGTGTGAGAAACCTTTCCTGCGCCGAGTGATTGCTCTCCTAGAACTCACATTCTGAAAAAGTGGCAGACATAAACATAATTATGAGATAATGGGATTAAGTGCTGTATTATTAAGCATGTACAAAGTGTTATGGGCCTGAAGAGGACTTAGGGATTTTTCCCTTGAAGAAAGTAATCAACTGCTGTGTTGATTTGGATCAGAAAAATCAGCAATTGATTGCTGGTTTAGATGATGCAGATTATTTCCTTAGGCACCAAATTATGACTTATTAGATTTTTAAAAAGTCTTTTAAAGCTATTACTGCCCATAGCCTCTCTATGTTTTATTTATTGGCTATATGTCTGTCTGAACAGCGTGAATCTGAAGAACTCATCTGATCCCCCTCTGCATCTCCAACCTAGCATAATTGAACCATCATCATCATACTATTCATACAATACACTTCTAGATTTAAAAATTTTTTCGTTCAAATTGAAATTAAATGAATAGAGGTGGATTTTTTTTATTATGAAGCCCATGTATTGTCAACATTTATTTTTAAAATTAGCATTGTACCTTTGAGACCAAGCATACAATTTTAGAGTAGAGTCAGAAATACTGTCTCATGGATTCACCAGAATACCAGCTGGGGCACGACTTTAGTTCTCAGTTATCTCTACTTACTATTTGCAGTTAATTACATTAAGGAAACTTTCAGTTTGTCTAGGGGAACAAGTGAATAATATGTTCAGACCATGAGAACTGCCTTTTTTTTGTCTTTCTCCTGCATCAGAAGTATGAACTCTTCAAGGTTTTTACTATTTTAATAAAATCAAAATCTATTACATTTTTTGAAAATATTCAACCCGTCAAGTGAAATAACTGCTTCCTGGGTTCTAGGTTTGTTTGCAGCTGAAATGATTTTTAGAACGCTTAAGTAGTGAACTTTGAGAGCTGCCTACTCATACATGCATTATTCATTAAAAAAAATAATTTCCATATTATTTTTTTTAACTTGGTAATTACATGTTTTAATTATGTAATTACACATTCTAATTATGCCGTTAAATCCGATTACTGTAATTACGTAATTATATAATTGATACATAATACACATTCAGAAACTTGTATAAGCATGTATTTAACAAAGGAAATAGTTCTGAGGGGAGGTAGTTAAGGGAAGAGCCGCAAAAGGATTGACTTACAGAAAATAAAGGAACTTGGCTAATTAATGACTTGAAATAATATAGCGAGCACTGCTTTTATGATCAGGGGGAATGCATAAATCGAAGAACTGGAGCACAGCGGGGTTGCAGAAGATGAGAGGTCCTACAACGAGGTGTTAAGACAGGGACGTAGCTGGTGAAGACTTTTCAACAGGGCAGCCGCCTTCATGCAGTGTTCTGAAGAAAAGAAGCCCAGGTTCTGCGTGCAGCAGCAGGATCTGGCTATGTGCGCAGCACAGGAGTGTCCTGCTGGGTCAGTGGCTGCCTTACTTAGGCATCCGATCTACAAGGCCACTGGCTTCATTTTCTTGACCTGAAATATCCACAATCACCAGAGTCTATGACACCGAAGACCAGGTTAATGAAAACATGAGAAAATACCTTTCAGCACATTTAGAAAAAGGTTAAAGGAGAAAGTTAACTTATAAAATGACAAGAAATAACTGAAGGTAACATACTTGAAGATTTTCTGAAAATTTTCTTGAAAATTATTGGGCTTGTTTTGATGAAAGAGATACTGCTTGGAGCATATAGCAAGAATGGCATGTGTGAAGTCTAAATTGCATAGAATTGGAGAGAAATAGGATATATTATTTTTGTATTTCTTTACTGAGGTGTAATTGGCATATGATAATCTGCATGTGTTTAGAATGACAGCTTCCTAAATTTTCATGTAGAAGCATCACCACAATCAGGATAATGAGCATATCCATCACTCCCCAGATTTTTCTCAGGCTGCTTTTCATTCACTCCTCTTACCGTCTCTGCATGTCCCACCTATCCCCAGGCCACCACTGATTGGCTGTCATTATAGATGAGTTTGTGTTCTATTTATTTATTTGTTCAAAATACCATCGGCTAAATGTTTCATTTATGAGTCACGTGTTATTCTTTTCCTCCTCCAAACAAAATTTATAGAAATATTACAATTAAAGGCATAGATGCAATTTCTAGTGAATTAGAAAGTATACTGTTTTGCTTATATTTACATCTAAAATTTCTGATAACCTGACTAAAAAGAAATAATAATGTAGTATAAACCTCTTTGGATTTCCAGGGAGTGCTAGTGGTAAGGAACCCACTGCCAATGCAGGTAGACATAAGAGACATGGGTTCAGTTCCTGGGCCGGGAAGATCTTCTGGAGGAGGACATGGTAACCCACTCCAGTGTTCTTGCCTGGGAAGCCCCATGGACAGAGGAGCCTGGCGGGCTGCTGTCCATAGGGTTGCACAGAAGTTGGACATGACTGACGTGACTTAGCACACACGCACCATAGACCTCTTTATTAGGTAAAAGGAAGTATCCCAGGGTCTGAAAAGAGTTTCTTATTTAATATTAATTTTATTGCTGCTACTTCCATTCCTAGATCAGATTTCAAGCTCTTTCAGACAGAGATTTTGACTATGCAAATGCTTACAGGACCTGGTGGGTAACTTAACTTAACTGTGCAAACCAGGGAAGGCTTCCTGACCCATCTTTATTAAAAAGTCGGGTGCTACTCAGCTCCAGCTCACAGACACCTGATGAAGATATCAATTCAGTATTACCAGACTTTTTTTTAGGAAAGCCAGGTTGTTGTATTTTCATTAGTTTTTTCATTTGTTTCCATGTTACTCTTTCCATATATCTCACCCTCTCCTCTCCTCTCCCCATGGCCTAAGTTTATTCTCTATGTCTGTTTCTCCACTGTTGCCCTGTAAGTAAATTCTTCAGTACCATTTTTCTAGATTCCATATATATGTGTTAGAATACAGTATTAAGTATTATTTCCTTGTGAGTTTGTATTCTTTTTATAGTTTTATATGCATAAAATCATACAGTATGTGTTCTTTCTTGTTTGGCTTCATTCACTGTACATAATTGTTTTGAGATTCATCTATCTTTTTGCTTGTATCAATAATTCATTCTCTTTTTATTGTTGAGCAGAATTCCAATGTACAGATTTACTGTATTTGTTTATTCATTGACTTTTAAAGGACATTTGAGTTGTTTCTATTTCTTGGCTGTTACAAATGAATCTGTTATAAACATTTGTGCACATGTTTATAACACACAAAATGTCTTTTAGTAGAATTATGCTTTTTTTCCCCCTCTGGAGTAAATATCCAGGAGTAGAGTGTTTGGATCAACTGGTAGAAGTATATTTGGCATCTTAGGAAACCTCCCCAACTGTCCACCAAAACACTTACCCTATTTTTCATTCCCAACCGCAGTATGTGAGTGTTTCAGCTCCCCCACAGCCTTGCCAACACTTGGTCTTTCTAAATCTAAACATTCTAATGTTTGTAATGGTATCTCATGGTTTTAATTTATGTTGCCTTAATGACTAATTATGTTGAGCATCTTCTCAGGCACTTACTACTTATTATTCATCTATATATCTTTTTCTTTTGTTCAGGCACTCAGTCCTTCCAATGAATATTCAGGACTGATTTCCTTTAGGACTGACTGGTTTGATCTCCTTGTGGTCCAAGGGACTCTCAAGAGTCTTCTCCAGCACCACAGCTCAAAAGCATCAATTCTTTGGTGCTTAGCTTTCTTTATAGTCCAACTCTCACATCCATACATGACTACTGGAAAAACCATAGCTTTCGCTATATGGGCTTTGTTGGCAAAGAAGTGTCTCTGCTTTTTAATATGCTGCCTAGGTTTGTCATAGCTTTTCTTCCAAGGAGCAAGCATCTTTTAATATCTCCTCTACCAAAGTGTTTAAAACTTTGACACTTCTCTATTGCATTGATTTTTTTCTTATTATTGATTTTTGAAAGTTTTTATATGCATAAAAGTATTTATATGTATATATACTTTGCAGATATTTTCTGTCAGTATAGGGTTCATCTTTACTTTCTCTTTAACAATGTCTTTTGAAAGATGACATTTAAAAAAATTAATTTGGATGAAGTTCAGTTTATCAGTTTTTTATGTATCATGTTTTAGATCTCATAGTTACAAAACATTTCTCTAATGCAGGGTCATGAGGATTTTTTTCCTATGTTTTATTTGAAAATTTTTGCAATTTTAGGTTTTACATACTTCAAAATAATGGGTAGTTCAGTTTTTGCACATGGATATCCAGTTGTTCCAGCACCAGTTGAAAGTACTATCCTTGTACTTTTGCTAAGAATCAGTTGTCCATATATGTCTGTTTCTAGATTCTGTATTTTGTTCCTATCTCTGTCTTTACACCAATATCACACCCTCTTGTTCACTGTAGCTTTATAATGAGATTTCCTATCACATACTGTTAGTTCTCCAACTTTGTTCTTGGTTTTCAAAGCTGTTTTGTTATTTTAACACCTTTGCATTTCCTTGTGAATATCAGAATCAGCTTGTCAATTTGTACCCCCAAAAAATTGCCTGCTGGGATGTTTATCGGGATTGTATTGAATCTGCAGATCAGTTTGGAGAGAACTAACATCTTAACAATACTGATTCTTTCAAACTATGATTACAGTATACATCTCCATTTATTTAAATCTGTTTTAATTTCTTTCTGCAGTGTTTTGCAGTTTTAGTGCACAGGACCTGAGTATCTTTTATCAGAATCGTCCCTAGTATTTTGCTATTATAAAGGGACATTTGTTATTTTATTTCAATTTCAGTTTATTAGTTGCTAGCATATGGGTATAAAATTGATCTTTGTTTAGTGATCTTATATCTTGCAACACTGTGAAACTGACTTGTTGATTTTACTAGGATTTTGTAGATTCCACTGGATTTTCTGCATCCTGACTGATTTTCTTCCTATTCTATCAGTTACTAACAGAGGGATATTGAAATATGGTTATAATTAGAGGTTTGTCCATTTCTTCTTGCCATTGTATCCATTTTTCCTTCATGCATTTGAACCTTTGCTATTAGGTATGGATTCATTTAGATTGTAATGTCCTATTGATGAATGAATTCCTTAAACATTATGATGTAACCATCTTTTCCCTAGTTGCACTGAGATATACTTTGATGTTAATATGACCTCTCTAGCTCTCTTTTGACTAACGTTAGCTCCAGTACTCTTGCCTGGACAATCCCATGGATGGAGGAGCCTGATAGGCTGTAGTCCATGGGGTCGCTAAGAGTCGGACACGACTGAGCGACTTCACTTTCATGCATTGGAGAAGGAAATGGCAACCCACTCCAGTGTTCTTGCCTGGAGAATCCCAGGGACGGGGGAGCCTAGTGTGCTGCCGTCTATGGGGTCGCACAGAGTCAGACACGACTGAAGCGACTTAGCAGCAGCAGCAGCATGTAATAGGTATTTCTGTCATTTTGTTTTAATCTATTTGTTTTTTATGTTTAAAGTGTGGTATTTTTTATTGATTTTGTTGTGCTGACTCTTAATTGCAGCATGTGGGATCTAGTTCCTTGTCCAGGGATTGAACGTGGGCCCCCTGCATGGACAGCACAGAGTCTTAGCCACTGGACCACAAGGGGAGTCCCTAAAGTGTGTTTCTTATAAACAGCCTGTAATAGGTCATGCCTTTTTATGCAGTCTCACCATTTCTGTCTCTCAGTTGAGATTTGAGCATGTTACACTTAATGTGCTTAAATATGCATAGGACTGAATCTGTTGTCTTGCTATTTTCTCTTCAAACTTTTGTTTGTTTTGCTTCCCTCTTTTTCTGCCTTCTTTATTCTTTCATTATTCCATTTTATCTTATTTGTTGTCTTACTAACTATAACTCTGTCATTTTAATGGTTGCTTTAGGGTTTGTATCTTCAACTTGTCAGTCTACTTCCAAGAGATGTACTGTGTTAAGGTTAAGGTTAGACACTCAGTCGTGCCCGACTCTTTGTGACCCCATGGACTGCAGCCCACCAGGCTCCTCTGCCCATGGGATTTTCCAAGCAAGAATGCTGGAGTGGGTTGCCATTTCCTTCTCCAGGGGATCTTCCCAACCCAGGGATCAAATCCAGGTCTCCTGCACTGCAGGCAGATTTTTACCAACTGAGCTACAAGGAAAGCTACTCATATACTGTATAGGGGCTTCCCAAATGGCGCTAGTGGTAAAGAACCTGCCTGCCAATGCAGGAGGTGTAAGAGACGTGGGTTGGGAACATCCCCTGGAAGAGCACATGGCAACCCACTCCAGTATTCTTGCCTAGAGAATGCCAAGGACACAGAACCCAGCGGGCTATGATCCATAGGATGGTAAAGAGTCAGACACAACTGAAGCAACTTAGCAAGCATATACCGTATAAGAACTTTGCAATACGATGCATTCACTGCTATTGTTGTTATGTGGCTTGCTGGTATATTTTATAGACTCCACATTAATTATTATTTTTGTTGAAACAATTATATTTTAAACACATTTAAATAATAAAATGTATTTTTCTGTCGTGACCTCTGAAGTTAACCATTTCCAGTTCTCTCTAGTCCTTTGTGTGTGTCCATATTTCCAACTATTATTTTCCTTCTGCCTATAGGAGTTCATTTAACATTTCTTGAAGTGCCGGTCTGCAGATTATGTATTCTTTCAGTTTCAATATGTCTAAAAATCTCTTGCTTTTACCTTAGTCTTTCACAGGTATTTTTGCTGGTTATGTGTTACTGAGTTGGTATCTATTTACTTTCCACATATTAAAGATGTTGCACTACTGTCTTCTCACTTGCATTGTTTCCAACAACAACAACAAAAATCTGCTGTAATCCGACAAAAATCCGCATTTCATTTTACTCTGGCTGCTTTAATGTTTTCTCTTTATCACTGATTTTGAGCAACTTGATTACTCTGTGTCCTCATATAGCTTTGTTTGTGATTCCTGTGTTCAATGAGTTTCCTGAATGTGTGAATTTATAATTTTCATCAAATTTGAATTTTTTCTTTCTGTATTTCTTTAAGCATATTTTCTATCCCTTTCATCCCTTTATTCTTTAGGGACTCCAATTTCGTGTACATTAAGACATCTGTGAAGTGATCCTATAGTTTATTGATACTATTTTTACTTTTTTTTTTTTTTTTACCACTTTTTTGGTCTGTGTTTCATTTCTGTGTAGTTTGATTTGGGTCTTCTGTATATATTCTGTGTCTCTACTTTGGGGACATATAGATTACAATTATACTACTATTTCATATCTTTAGCTGCTAATTTTAATACCTGTCAGCCCTGCATTGCTTTTGGTGTCTGTTCTCCCCATGGTGGGTTGCACTGTCTTGCTTCCTTGTAGATCTAGTGGTCTTTAGTTGGATATTAGACAGTGAGAAGTCTGCCTTTTTGTATTTCTATGCATCTTCTTGAGCTTTTGTTCTAGGGTGCAGTCAAGTTACTTGGAAACAACTTGATCATTTGGGGTCTAGTTTTGCAACTTTAAAGATGCAAACAGCGTTTAGTCTATGGCTGACTGTTCCCCAGAGCTGAGACAAGATTCCTTTGCACGCGATATCCAGTGCTCTATTCATGACGAGGTTTTCCACTCTAGCTAGTGAGAACAGTGACTGTTTCTGGCTTTATGTGAGCCCCTGGTGTTTTCTTTCTGCTCATTTTGGATGACTCTTTCTCCAGCCTCAAGTTGTTTCCTCACTCTTGTGTTACTCAGGACTCAAGGGGACCTTCCTCAGGTCTCAGGGTTCTCTGTGTGTAACAGTCTCCTCCCTGGCACCCTGTCCTACAACCTCTAGTCGACTGGTCTTCCCAGAGTCTCAGCTCAGGATGGTCACTGGGCTCTAATTGGACCAGTGATAACTCTAATTATCCTCTCAATTCCACAGTCTGGAAACTCTCGGTACAGGAACCTGGCATAATGCATAGCGTTACCTTACTTCTTTTCCATCTCCTAAGAATCAGTGTTGTTGGTTGTCTAATGTCAGGAGTCTTAAAAATCTTTGTTTTATGTGTTTGTCCCAGCTGGGAAACTTTTTGAAATAAAATAAGTTTTCATAAAAGGAAAAAAAAAATTCATGACACCATATTTAACTGTAGTCTTGTACCAACCCAGGAATCAAAGACCTGGGTTCAATCCCTGGGTTGGGAAGGTCCCCCGGAGAAGGGATTGGCTACCCACTCCAGTATTCTGGCCTAGAGAATTCCACAGTCCACGGAGTCGCAAAAAATCAGACACAACTGAGCAACTTTCACTTTCACTTTGCATCAAATAATGAGATTGTGAGCATGATGGTTTATATATGTCAGTTGCAGTGAGTATTGTAGTTGAATGTTAAGTATAGCACAGTGGGGAAATTGCTGGTATTTTCCCGACATTGAAACTCATCAAATTTTGGCAGGTTTACTTAGATCATAAACTATGAAGAACTTCTATACTAAGATTTTCAGGTTTTAAAATCCTGTGTTTCTAAGCAGATGGTGCTAAGAGGCCTTTGAGCTTCTTTAACTTCAAAAAGTGAAAGTGTTAGTTGCTCAGTCTTGTCCAACTCTTTGTGAACCCATGAGCCCTCCAGGCTCCTCTGTCCATGGAATTCTCCAGGCAAGAATACTGGAGTAGATTTCCCTTCTGGGTCTTCCGTATTGCTGGCAGATTCTTTACCAGCTAAACCACAACAGAAGCCCTTTAACTGCAGTCTTCATGCATTGGAGAAGGAAATGGCAACCCACTCCAGTGTTCTTGCCTGGAGGATCCCAGGGACAGAGGAGCCTAGTGGGCTGCCGCCTATGGGGTCGCACAGAGTCGGACACGACTGAAGCGACTTAGCAGCTTAGCAGCATAGATATTGAACTATGTCCTAAGCTACCCATTTCACTTTTCCTTTATCCAATATTTCACAAATGTTGCTTCTAGATTAATTTTTCAAAGATATATTTCTTGATTTTGTACATCTTCAAAAGTCTAGCTCATGAGAGGAGGAAAAATGTAAACAAATTAATGCAATGCCATGAGGTACCTGCCAAATAAGTTACAAAGTCTTATGGAGACATAGAGGAAGATAGTGTTTCAACCACCTGGAAGGCAGAAGAATAATTTACTAGATGGACAGGAGAAGAGAGGTGTCAAAAGCAAAAGAAAGAGCATTATCAAGTTAGTATAGTGTAAGGAGTACATGTTGTTGGAAAAGGAGGTTGGGTAAAGGTAATAAGAGCTCAGAAGCTAAGCCATGATGCTTGCCAATGGCAGAGGGTTGTAGTTTTCCTGTGACCATCTGCCTTTATGCCTGTTATCACAAAAGCCCCTTTGGGTTAGTATTTTAGCACTACCACAATATCTCAATGTAGACAATAAGTTATATAGTCAGAGAGTGCCATCATCAGGCTTGTATTTTTGAATGATTACTCTGGTTCCACTGATGAAGTAATAAACAGGGTAAAATTTGCCCTTTTGCCATAAATAACTAGAACACTGCACAAAATACATGAAGTAACTATTTTTAGACATTGGAACACAGTCAGTACAGACTTGTGATTCTATAAGAAGGAAAAATAAATTAGGTGACTACTGAAACCACTTCAAATTTATACTCAGAAGTGCTTTCCAGACTGCAGTACAGAGAGGTAGCTTCAAGCAGAATCTAGAAGTCTTGCCAAGTTGAGAGGAGAGAACAACGTTTGGAGAGGCCCAGGGAACAGGAATTTGCAAGGCAGAATACAAAAATAGAGGCATTAAAAGAAAGAGTTTCAGAAATCTGCATAGGAAATCCCTTGAGTCTTTGACTGAATACTAATCCTTGCATACATAATGTGAAACTCCACAGGCCATGCAAATAAAGATTTCCATGGAGCTATAAACTGAACAATTCCCAGAGCTCATATAAGGCAGAGGTGTATTTGAATTCTCACAAAGCATAATGGAGAAATCTCTTTAAAAGAAAAATCAAAAGACCACCATTAAGTGGAGATACCAGAAGAGTCATACTTTAGTAATAAGGATAAAATATCCCCAGAGTAAAGGTTACTTTGGACACACACTAAAAACTTTAAAATTAATCCTTGGAAGGATACACCTTATTCACTAGTAACAAATCTCACCAATCTTTGAAGAAAAAAAGGTTGAAACAGTTATCAGTGTAACATTTATGATGTTAAGTATTGATTCCAATTGTTTAGACATAAAAAGAAGCAAAATGTGACCTTTAAAAATGAAAAATTGGTCAATAGAAACATCCCTAGAAATGAAAATATTGTGGAATTATCAGACAAAAGCTTTCCAACAGCTAATGTAAATGATCTTGAAGATTTAAAGGAAAAGACTAACACAATAAAGAAAGAAATCAATGATATAAAAGTTGATGATGATATAAAAAGTTGATGATATAAGACAATAAGGAAACACATTGATGATATAAAAATGGAACTTCTAGAGCTGAAAGTATACTATTTGGATTTTAAAACTCACCAAATAGACTTACCATTAATTTGATGCTTCAGAAAATAAAAATCAATGAAACTGAAGATATCACCAGGGAAACTGTCCAAAATAAACCATAAGGATTACAGAAGAAAAGAGCAGAGACTCAGGGGCCTGTGTCACAGTATCTAGGTGGCTATTGTAGGTTTACCGCGCAAGTCCAGAAGGAGAGAAGAGAGAAAGATGAAGGAAAAAATGTTTTGAAGTAATAATGGCTTACAGTCTTCTATGTTTGATGTAAACTATAAACCTGCAGATGCAGAAAGTTCAACAAATCCTGAGTAGGATGAATCCAAAGAACATAACAATCAAAGTAGATCATATTTGGCAAAACTAATACAATTATGTAAAGTTTAAAAATAAAATAAAAATTTTTAAAAAATGCTAAAAATGAGTAACAGAAAAGTCTTAAATGGACAGAGAAGGATAAGGAACACTATATGCTGCTGCTGCTAAGTCGCTTCAGTCGTGTCCGACTCTGTGCGACCCCATAGAGGGCAGCCCACCAGGCTCCCCCGTCCCTGGGATTCTCCAGGCAAGAACACTGCAGTGGGTTGCCATTTCCTTCTCCAATGCATGAAAGTGAAAAGTGAAAGTGAGGTCGCTCAGTCGTGTTGGACTCTTAGTGACCTCATGGACTGCAGCCCACCAGGCTCCTCCGTCCATGGGATTTCCCAGGCAAGAGTACTGGAGTGGGTTGCCATTGCCTTCTCCAAAGGAACACTGTATACAGGGAAACAAATAATAAAAACATAACTACAGTCTTACTGTCAGAAATAATACTAACAACAACATGATGGAATAACATTTTCAAAGTGGGTTGAAAGAAAAATAAATCAACCTAGAAATAAATATCCAATGAAAATATCTTTCAAAAATGCAGGAAAGTAGAATTTTTCAAAGAAACAAAAGGTGAGACATTGCCAACATATTGGACTAAAAAAATTTTAAAGACATGTCTTCTGGCTTAAGAAAAATAGTAGCAGAGGGAAACTCGAAGCTACATAAAAGAGTGAAGAGCTCCAGGAATGTTAAATATATTATTCAATATAAAATATTTTTCCTAATTTAATACTAGGTTAACAATAACTGGTAATCTAAAACCAAAGATAGAAATTTATTCAAGTGTCTGTGTAAAAGTAGAATGAATGGCAACAATTAACAAAGGACTGAACAGGGAAATATACCATATTTCCTACTACTAAGGGTACTACTATAAAGTTCTTACATTGGAAATAGAGTGATATATTACTTTACGACAGGCCATAATAAAAATATACATCATAAACTGAAAAGCAAAAATTTAAAAGTAAACAGAAATATCACAAATAAGTGAATAAGGGGGAAAAATACAAGAAAGATTCCATTAATACAAAGTGAAAGTGAAAGTTGCTCAGTCGTGTCCAACTCTTTGCAACCCCATGGACTATATAGTCCGTGGAATTCTCCAGGCCAGAATACTGGAGTGGGTAACCTATCACTTCTCCAGGGGATCTTCCCAACCCAGGGATTGAACCCAAGTCTCCCGCATTGCAGGCAGATTCTTTACGAGCTAAGCCACAATTAAGACAAAAGAAGGAATGAAAAGAGAAGCAAAGAAACCAAGAACAGACAGGGCACATAGAAAGCAGCTACCAAGATAAACTTAAAAGTCGAAGATAATGTACATGTAACATTCAGTTCAGTTCAGTTCAGTCGCTCAGTTGTGTCCTACTCTTTGTGACCCCATGAATTGCAGCATGCCAGGCCTCCCTGTCTATCACCAACTCCCGGAATTCACTCAGACTCATGTCCATCGAGTCAGTGATGCCATCCAGCCATCTCATCCTATGTCGTCCCCTTCTCCTCCTGCCCCCAATCCCTCCCAGCATCAGAGTCTTTTCCAATGAGTCAACTCTTTGCATCATGTGGCCAAAGTATTGGAGTTTCAGCTTTAGCATCAGTCCTTCCAAAGAAATCCCAGGACTGATCTCCTTTAGAATGGACTGGTTGGATCTCCTTGCAGTCCAAGGGACTCTCAAGAGTCTTCTCCAACACCACACTTCAAAAGCATCAATTCTTCGGTGCTCAGCTTTCTTCACAGTCCAACTCTCGCATCCATACATGACCACTGGAAAAACCATAGCCTTGACTAGACGGACCTTTGTTGGCAAAGTAATGTCTCTGCTTTTGAATATGCTATCTAGGTTGGTGATAACTTTCTTTCCAAGGAGTAAGCGTCTTTTAATTTCCTGGCTGCAGTCACCATCTGCAGTGATTTTGGAGCCCAGAAAAATAAAGTCGGACACTGTTTCCACTGTTTCCCCATCTATTTCCCATGAAGTGATGGGACCGGATGCCATGATCTTCGTTTTCTGAATGTTGAGCTTTAAGCCGACTTTTTCTTCCAAACTTTCAAGAAGCCAGCTCTCTTCTTTCACTTTCATCAAGAGGCTTTTTCGTTCCTCTTCACTTTCTGCCATAAGGGTGGTGTCATCTGCATATCTGAGGTTATTGATATTTCTCCCGGCAATCTTGATTCCAGCTTGTGCTTCCTCCAGCCTAGCGTTTCTCATGATGTACTCTGCATAAAAGTTAAATAAGCAGGGTGACAATATATAGCATTGACCAGTCTGTTGTTCCATGTCCAGTTCTAACTGTTGCTTCCTGACTTGCATATAGGTTTCTCAAGAGGCAGGTCAGGTGGTCTGGTATTCCCACCTCTTTCAGAATTTTCCACAGTTTATTGTGATCCACACAGTCAAAGGCTTTGGCATAGTCAATAAAGCAGAAATAGATGTTTTTCAGGAACTCTCTTGCTTTTTCCGCGATCCAGCAAATATTGGCAATTTGATCTCTGGTTCCTCTGCCTTTTCTAAAACTAGCTTGAACATCTGGAAGTTCATGGTTCACGTATTGCTGAAGCCTGGGAGCATTACTTTATTAGCGTGTGAAATGAGTGCAATTGTGCGGTAGTTTGAGCATTCTTTGGCATTGCCTTTCTTTGGGATTGGAATGAAAACTGATCTTTTCCAGTCCTGTGGCCACTGCTAGAATATAAAAACAGAGATAGGCAGAGTGAAAGGATGAAAAATATACTCAAATATTAATCTAGGGAAAGACTGAGGGTGTGTATTAAATAAGTCAAAGTAGAATTCAGAACAAATAATATTGCCGGGAATGTAGTGGTGTTTTTTAAAATGATAGTTTGCATAAGTTATCAAAGGTGCATAATAACCTCAAATATGTATATATTTAATAAAAGAGCTTACCTTGTATTATGTGAAAACTGGTAGAATTACCTGACGAAATTGACAAATTCACAATTTTAGTTGTAAACTGCAAAACTTTTTTCTCGTTATTTGATAGAACAAGTAGACAGAAAGTTACTGGCATTATGTTGTTGTTTAGTCACTCAGTTGTTTCCAACTTTTTTGCAACCCTATGGGCTGTAACCCACCAGGCTCCTCTGTCCATGGAATTCTCCAGGCAAGAATACTGGAGTGGGTTCCATTTCCTTTTCCAGGGGATCTTCCTGACCTAGAAATCGAACCCATGTCTCCTGCATTGCAGGCAGATTCTTAAACACTGAGCCAACCATGTCATTAAAAGCTTGGAATGTCCAGCCCTACATCCTGGCCACCAGGGAGGGTCCTGAGGTTAAAAGCTGCATTAATCACCAATGACCAATGATTTAATCAATCGTGCCTACAAAATGAAGCCTCTAGAAAACCCCAGAGGGACGGGGTTCAGGGATCTTCCAGGTGGGTGAACGAGAACCTGTCCATGTGCTGGGAGGGTGGTTCACCCTAATCCCCTCCTCAGGATCTTCTGGACCTCACCCTATGCACCTGTTCATCTGGCTGTTCATTTGTGTCCATTCATTCGTGGCTCTTGATTTGTGGACCTGTGTTTCCGTTTATCTTGGGTAAATACCTAGGGAATCTCTGGGTTGTCTGTTTATCAGCCCTGGCACTGTTGACATTTGGGGCCAGAGGACTCTGTTCTGAGGGCCCATTGCATCATAGGATGTTCAGCAGCGCCCCCTGCAGGCCAGTAGCACCCCCTCAGTTGTGACGACCAAAAAATGCCTGCAGACCTTGTTCCGGGTTGAAAACTACTATAGAATTTGGCAGCGACTTAGTGGAGGTTGATAATTAAAATTCTAAAAGCAAACAGTGCTCCCTAAAGGAAACATTTTATCCTCAGATGAGTATTTCTTAGAGTTCCTTTACCAGGGAGAAGCAGATCTTTGGTGTCTCGTTCATTCACAGAAGATTCTATTTAGTGTGTTTTATTCAAAAATTCCAAAGCATTAGGCCCATTGTGTCTAGATGGTGAAGAGAAGATGGTAATATGCTTATTAATAGGTTTTCAGAGGTTTTGCTTTGCAACTTTTGGACACCATGGTTACCATGTTTACCTGGTTCTTAGTCAATTTCAACCAGCTCTGGTGACATTTCCTTTATGTATTGGCTTTCACACAGTTCAAGACTCTGATGTTACTGTCACATTTCTTCTCTTTTCCGTGCTGTGTACTCATTTTTGGACAAGAAACATTAGCTTGCAGTATTTTTCAAAGCAGGTTGAAAATGCTTGAGTAGTCATTTTGTTGGAGGAATTTATCACAGGCGAGAGAATTTTGCATGGGAAAGTATGTATTTTCTGATGAGCAATCGCTTTGCATTTATTTTTGCAGGAGCTGCCCCCAAGAATCTAATTTTAGGTATCATCACCAGGGTCCATGTGTGTGTAATTTTGACGGGATCTACATTCCTTTCATTGTTGAAATTAGTTGAATGATTCTGTAATTGGCTTTAAAATGCAAAGGAGATCCTCTTGTAGCTGTATTTTAATTTGCCGAGCTTGGGCTTCTGCCACTGATGTTTATTTTTCCTGACAAGACTGTAAAACGTGGGGGCAAGCCCCAGCGCTGCAACTTTCCCATTGAGGCAGCCAGAGTCCTTGGGCAGTTTCCTCTCTGGCTTCTCCCCCAGGACCCATTCTCGGTGCTGATTTGCAGGATTTCCAAAATGAGTCTTTCCTGATTCCAGAGGCAAGAACAATGCAGCTGCCACCCACTGCTTGTTAATTCCAGCTGGTATCAGAGAGGCCTGATGGAAGTTCCAAGAGAAGGCAACCAGATTGTCATTCTGGACACACTTTCTAGGATTTCTAGGGTCTCTAGAAAACAAAGCAACCAGATCGTCATTCTTGACACGCTTTCCAGGGTTTCTAGAGTCTCTAGAAAACAAAGCAATACTTATTGCTTGAACGTGGAAGTGTTAGTTGCTCAGTCCTGTCTGAATCTTTGTGGCCCTATGGACTGTTGCCCGCCAGGCTTCTCTCTCCATGGGATTTTCCAGGCAAGAATACTGGAGTGCGTTGCCATTTCCTCCTCCAGGGGATCTTCCTGACCCAGGGATGGAACCTGGGTCTCCTGCAGATTCTTTACCGTCTTAGCCACTGGGAAAGCCCCTCATCAACAATTTCTTTAAAAATATTTATTATTTATTTGTTTATTTGGCTTGCCAGATCTTAGTTGCAGCACGCAGGATCTTTGATCTTGTTGCAGCATGTGGCATCTAGTTCCCTGACCAGGGATCGAAACCAGGCCCCCTGTATAGGGAGCATAGAGTCTTAGCCACTGAACCACCAGGGAAGTCCCAGCAATTTCTTACTAAAACTCTGAGTGTTTTAGTAAGAAATAAAATATTAAGCTTTATACAAAGCATTTCACAAGTGTTAACTGATTGTTTTATAAGAGTTGTTTTGTATGTTTTCTATCATACCAGGTCTGGGAGGCATCTTACAGATAACAGAGTCTTACAGAACAGACGCAGAGGATGTCTAGCCCCAGGTCACAGAGCAGATTCAGAACCCAGCAAATGCAAAGCTAATCCCCTGAGTAATATTCAGGATTTTTTTTTCCTGCTCTACCAAAACCATCTCCATCCAAATTTGAAACCTAGACAAATGGTCTTGAATCAGAAATATTTCAGACAAGCAGCCCCTGATCAGAGCTCTCCAGGGTACCCAATCCTATGGAAATGATAATGAGTTTGGTCAAGTGATGTGATTCTGAAATATAAACATGTGACTTATCTGGGGAGAGGGGTGGGCAGGAACTGGTCCAGGGAAGCATAGTTCCTCGAAGTCTTTAAGCAAAGAGCCAAACCATGAGGCTTTCTTACAAAGCAAAACAAACCACTTTGCACGGCATGAGTGTGAATGAAGGGATTGCAGGTATCCAGAGAAGGAAGCTTCCCAAGAATACGAGAAGGTCGTTTTTGCTCATTTTCCACCCTCTGTGCTTTAGCCTGGCACTCGCTGGTCTCTGATTTAAAGAGTTGAGTTTGCAGGCAGTTTGCTAATTATGACCCAACGAGGCACTTCTGGCTCCAGTCAGAGTGCGTGGGTGTGAGCCAGCCGCCGCCACGGCCTCCCATGGCCATCTGTGATTTAGAGCAAAATCTTTGAGAGAAGTATAACTGCCTGAATTACTGCTCTTTTATATGTTTTTAAATGAGAATGTAAAGGCCAAGGGCATTTTTTCCCATTTAATACCATTAAATCCATCATTAAATCTCTCGCTGAACACTGGCTGATTTTAATGATGCCCTCAAGGGCCGATCCTGGTGGTTGGCTGTGTTAATATTGTTGTCTATATAGATACAATAAATAATGCTTAGCTAAGATGGTATGAGATGCATTGCTGTGCGTATCAATAAAAATAGTCGTGCTAATGAGACCAAGTGTCAGGAACAGATGGTATGGTGGGAATCTAGCCACTGGAGCTAAAAGCACGAGAAAGGACAGAGTTCCACCGACACGTTAAATCTATCACGAAAGCCAGCCTGAATCCTGTAAATATTTTACAGCAAGTTGGCATAAAAGGATTAATTTGGAGTTAGCGTTTATATTTTTATTATCTTCCTTTATAGCACTGTGGCATAAAAACCACAGATGCTTTCCAGTATCTGTTCTGTTTGCTGGCTCCAGCACCCCCAATTTCTAGGCAGCATCAGAGACTTACCTGCCTGATTCTTGATCACAGGGCAGAGTTACACTCATGTTTTTATCCCAGAGGACCAAGAAACAGGGTGTGGGGAAGCTTAAAAAATTTTTTTAAACATTTGTGATTTTGAAGATGAAACATTTTTTAATCTGACTGTCCAATACTATATCCTTCACTTTATGAGTATTATTATTCTATGATATATTGTTTTTATCCTTAATGATAATTTCAATGGATAAAGAAGATGCAACACATATATACAATGAAATATTACTTGACTCTTTGCGACCCTATTGACTGTAGCCCGCCAGGCTCCTCTGTCCACAGGATTCTCCAGGCAAGAATACTGGAGTGGGTTGCCATTCCCTTCTCCAAGGGATCATCCCAACCCAGGGATTGAGCCCAGGTCTCCCACATTGCAGGCAGATTCTTTACCATCTGAGCCATGTTTGCTGCTATAGACAAGAATGAAATGATTCCTTTTACATCATAATGGATGGACCTAGAGATTATCACACTAAGTGAAATAAGTCAGAGAAAGACAAAGATCATATGATATTGCTTATATTTAGAATCTAAAAAACTGCTACAAATGAACTTATTTACAAAACACAAATAGACTCACATAGAAAACAAACTTATGGTTACCAAAGGGGAAAGACAGAGGAGGGATAAATTAGGAGTTTGGGACTAATAGATGCATACAGCTGCTGCTGCTGCTGCTGCTGCTAAGTCGCTTCAATTGTGTCCAACTCTGTGCGACCCGATAGACGGCAGCCCACCAGGTTCCCCCGTCCCTAGGATTCTCCAGGCAAGAGTGGGTTGCCATGTCCTTCTTCAATGGATGAAAGTGAAAAGTGAAAGTGAAGTCACTCAGTCGTGTCCGACTCTTAGCGACCCTATGGACTGCAGCCTACCAGGCTCCTCCATCCATGGGATTTTCCCGGCAAGAGTACTGGAGTGGGTTGCCATTGCCTTCTCCGGACAGATGCATACTACTATATATAAAATAGATAACCAACAAAAACCTACTGGATAACACAAGGTGCGATATTCAATATCTTATAATAACCCATAGTGGTTTTTGTTCAGTTTCTCAGTTGTGTCCAATTCTTTGTGACTCTTGACCTATGATGGAAAAGAATCTAAAATAAATATATACACACACACACACATATATGTACAATTGAATCACTTTGCTTTACACCTGAAACTAACAACATTGTAAATCAACCACATTTCAATTTAAAAAATTTTAATTGAAGAAATGAAAGCATCTACCCTGAAAACAACAGAAAATTTCATTGGCCACCATTGAGATTTAAGGACACAAGGAGCTCATGTGCTGATGGTAGCTTTAGTGCTCCTGTCTTATCTGAGCCTCTCATCAGCCCCTTGAGTCAAGTATGGTCATCAATCCCCATTTACAGATGAGGAAACTGGACCTCAGAGGCTCCACAGGACACAGAGCACACACAGCCCAGCTAAGATTCAGACCCACCCAGGGTCACATTACAAAGCCCAGACTCCCTCCTATGGTTCTTATGCAAAACATATCAGGCATTGTACTGGCTGAGTGTCACATGTCATTCAGAGAAATTCAATTGAGGTTCAAATGCAGGAACTTGGTTAATATCCGTGGGATGGAGCAAAAAGACTATAACTTCTTAAAGAACTGAAATGTTTGCACTGACTCCAATTCTCAGAATTTCTTGAGTAATATGGAAATAGTTGGAAGTTTTCTGAAGAGTTCTAAACTCTTGTCTGTCACAGAATAAGATACAGCAGATGAACCTTTCATCTGCAATATGTTTAAGAACTTTTAGCTTAACTGTCTCCCAGAAACCTGAAGTGAAAGGAGATGTCCCCCCTTTTACTGCCCTTAGAGAATATATAAGATTCCATTATAAAGAGAGGAAAGGAATAAGACAACAGTAAAGCTTTATTCTTTCTAAGCTAGTCAGTCATCTATCTTTAGCCGTTGTAACCTTTCCAGGTAATTGTTGGAGATTTGGATATAATTTTCGAAGTAGCACTATCCTTTTACAGGCAGATAGAATCTACCTCTGTGCTGTTATTTTAGATTTAGAAATGGCTGTTTAATATGAGTGGGCACTAAGGTAGTGACATATAATTTCTTTTTTTTTTTTTTGGCTGCACTGGATCTTAGTTGCAATGCACGGGCTCTTGTGGTGCGCAAGCTCTGGAGCACACAGGCTCAGTAACTGTGGCAAGAGGGCTCTCTAGTTGCCCCCGGGCATGTGGGATCTTAGTTCCCAGATCAGACATCAAACCCACACCCCTGCATTGAAATGTGGATTCTTTATCACTGGACTGTCGGGGAAGTCCCAGTGATACATAATTTCATAAGTCATAGAGTCTTACTGTAATCCTCTACCCTCTGTTTTTCTCTCTTCCTGTTATACAGATCCACATAGATTAGGGCTTGGGGTGGCTTAGCGAGCCTTCGACTGTGTGTGTCTGTCAGTTGCTCAGTCGAATCCGACTCTTTCCGACCCCACATAGCCTGCCAGACTCCTCTGTCCATGTGCTTCTCCAGTCAAGAATACTGGAGCCATTCCCTTCTCCAGGGGATCTTCCCGACCCAGGGGTCAAACCCAGGTCTCCTGCATTGACTTACGAACAGACAGATCAGTTCACACTGACCTGCAGCATCTCTAACTCATTCTGCCTCTTCCAACCTCTTGGCTGTCAGGACACAAGCAAAGCTGTACATGAGGATAAAATAGAGAAAACCTCAGAGGGTCCTTGCATTACTTCTGTGTATACACACCAAACAAGACACAGACAGGTTACGATACTGTGGTTAGGATTCCCTCAACAATTTCAGAGCTAAGGTTAAGGATTGAGGAGATATGCAAAGAGTACAGAGAGCACATTTGCAAAGAAGAAAACTAATACAGCCATCTGATGGGACCATTATGAATTTTTATACTCTAATAACTTAGCATGTACTCATGATAGAAACAGCCTCTAAAAGTAATTGAAAGAGTATGGACTGAATTTGAGGGCAGTACAATTACATGGATATATTCTTACTTTAGATCCCTAAATAAAAAGCATCTAAGAGGATTGAGGCTCATTTTA
This sequence comes from Bos mutus, assembly GCF_027580195.1. Classification (NCBI taxonomy): domain Eukaryota; kingdom Metazoa; phylum Chordata; class Mammalia; order Artiodactyla; family Bovidae; genus Bos; species Bos mutus. The sequence goes on from NC_091627.1 coordinate 101,523,023, forward strand.
TTCAATAGAAGAAAATCGCTGCCATGTCTAATGCCATGTAGAGCTTGCTTGCCACATGCCAACAACCTAAGATTCTAACATTGAGAAACAGTATCTTAATACTGCACAAAGCTTTCTCCTGTCATAATATCGTGCTCCTATGTCATGTGAAAAGTGTGGAAGTGTTAGCCACTCAGTCGTGTCCAACTCTTTGTGACCTAAGAACTGTAGCCCACCAGGCTCCTCTGTCCATGGAATTCTCCAGGCAAGAATACTGGAGAATGGGTAGCCATTCCTTTCCCAGGGGATCTTCCCGACCCAGGGATTGAACCTGGCTCTCCTGCATTGCAGACAGATTCTTTACCATCTGAGCCACCAGGGAAGCTCCATATGTCATGTGCAGGAATAGAGTCTCCTGGTGTGTGCAGCTCTGTCAGCCAGCGCCTTTGCCTTCTATCTATTCTTTGCTCCAGGTCTGTTCCCAGCCCCTGCAGAGATGGAAGCTGCAGGCCTTGTCTGTCATCCTTGTGCTGTGATATGTTTCTTGGTTGGTATGAGTCCTGCATCTGTCAGACTCGGAGCCTGCTGAGGCCAGACAAGGTATTACTGCACTGACACACACACACACACACACACACCCCATCACACATACACACCATTACACACACATACACACACCATCACACACACCATCACACACACATCAAACACACACACCATTTCACACACACCATCTCACACACACATACACACCATCTCACACACCAACACACACACACATACACACCATCACACATACACCATCACATACACACACACCCCCATCACACACACCATCACACACACACCATCATACACCTTCTCACACACTCACACATACACCATCTTTCACACACACACTCACACATACACCATCTTTCACACACACACACACATACACACCATCTCACACACACACACCTCACATATACACCATCACACACACACATACACACCATCACACACACACATACACACCATCTCACACACCAGCACACACACACACACACCATCTCACACACATACATTATATACACACACACACACACACACACACCATTACACAGACACACACACCATGACACATGCACACCATCACACATACACACCATCACACACACACCATCACACACACCATCACACACACTATCACACACACACACACCACCTCACACACACATATACACACCATATCTCACACACGCACACACCATCACACACACTATCACACACACACACACACCACCTCACACACCATCTCACACACACATATACACACCATATCTCACACACACACACACACACATCACACACACCTTTTCACACACACACACACCATCTCTCACACACACACACCTCACATACACACACCATCACACACACCTCACATACACACCATCACACACACCTCACATACACACCATCACACACACACACACACACACCATCACACACACACACATACACACCATCACACACACACACATTACATACACACACACACACCATCACACATACACACCATCACACACACACACCATCACACACACCTCACACACTCACACATACACACCATCACACACACACACACCTTCTCACACACCATCACACACACCTCACACACTCACACATACACACCATCACAGACACACACACACCTTCTCACACACTCACACACACACACCATCACACACACCTCACACACTCACACATACACACCATCACACACACACACCTTCTCACACACACACACACACCGTCACACACACCTCACACACTCACACATACACACCATCACACACACACACACCTCACACACACACACACACACCATCACACACACCTCACACACTCACACATACACACCATCACACACACACACACCATCACACACACCTTCTCACACACTTGCACATACACACCATCACACACACCTTCTCACACACTCGCACATACACACCATCACACACACACACCATCACACACACACACATACACCCATCACACACACACACACCATCACACACACACCCCATCACATACACCTTATCACACACTCACACATACACACCATCACACACACACACACTTCACACACACATACACCCATCACATACACACACACCATCACACACACCTTATCACACATACACACCATCACACACCTTCTCACACACTCACACACACACACCATCACACACACACACCATCACACACACACACCTCACACACATACACCCATCACACACACACCCATCACACACACACACACCATCACACACACACACACACACCATCACACACACCTTATCACACACTCACACATACACACCATCACACACCTTCTCACACACTCACACATACACACCATCACACACACACACACACACCATCACACACACACACACCTCACACACTCACACATACACCCATCACACACACACACACACCATCACACACACACACATACACACCATCACACACACACACACACACACACATACCATCACACACCCTCACACATACACAAACACACACCGTCCCAGACTTCGGACCAGGGGCAGCTCCCCAGTGAAGTCTTGCTTCCAGGCAGGGAGGTGTTGGAGAGGACAGAGTCCTGGAAACGCGGGCTGTGCGGGCCTGGTTCTGATCAACACATACTGCCTCCAGATTCTCTGGACTGAATCCAGTTCCCTAAGGGGCTGAGGGGCTGAGGGCTTAAATAAATCCCTTGCTAATCATTCAGGCCAGCTGGTGAGGTAAGTCCTTGCTTCTCAGCCAGGCATACGAGGAGGTTTCCTCGAGTGTTTTCTTTGGTGCTATAGGGGATGCCCGGGTGCACCCAGAAAGTGGATCAGAGTGAATGCAGCTGCCCTGGGTTCTTGCAATGAGTAATGTTTGGCTGACAGAGTATAGTCTCTGAGCTTGGTACAGAGTAGGTCCTCTAATCAGACACATTAGACCCTCCCCAGTCACTTTCCCTCGCCACGAGGGCTCCCTATCTGGTGCAATCAGAGCAAAAACAGAATACCTTAGAAAAGTGGTTGGTGTTAGATCTTCAGGGAGATCTCTCAACCATCTTTTTTCTTTTCTGGAGGAAAGTTCCTGCTAATGACAGCCTTCCACATCATAGAGTATGCCTAGATTCTAGAAAGACAGTCAGGCTAAATGCTTTATGACAGATAATGTTTTGGTTTTAAAAAGAACACAAGTTTTTTCAGTGACCAAGCTGGACTTCATCCTTAGGACAGTGTGGGATTGACCGGAACCCTCTCAGGTCGTCTAATCCTTGCTGTCACATGGCATCTTTGCTGAGTAAGTACTGAGTGCCATGGGAAGCAGAGGCCTGAGTGACATCTTCTGAGGGTGTGTGGCTTCTCTCACGATGCAGGGCAGCTTGGCTACTGGCATGAAATTGTACAGTTGACACTTACACCTTCCCCTGGCAGCCCTGGGCACAGACAACACACCAGCCCCCTCAGAGCACCCGGACTCCAGGTTAGAGGCACCAGTGTGTCAGGATTCCCACACTTGGGGCCAAGCATGGAGCGAACATCCATCCTGAAAGTTTGGAGGAGGGTATTAAGAGGAGGTGGTTTAGGAGGTGGAACTGGCAACAAATGGCAGCTGTGATAAATTGGAGATAGAGCCAAAGCTTTCTGCCCATTTTGAAGTCGGGTAGATAGTGAAGTTTTCTCATGGAAATCTCTGCTCATTGTCCATTTTCCTCCTGTGAGGGATGGATTTTAGCCACCACTGTCTTCTGCAAGAGAAGTACCTAGAGAAAAGAAAGCTGGGTTGGGCCCCAGGTTCTAGGCAGCCATTCACCATCTCTGCCCACCACGTAACTCTCTGCAACTCGAGGCACTTGCCTGAAAACAGCAAAGCAGAACAAATTTTGGATGCTGAAAATTATTTCTGTGGCACATATTCAAACTTAAGAAAATGGACCCTCTATACACTTGTGGGCCAGAATAAGCATTTATGTCTTTTTCACTTCTGGATAACTAAATGTCATGAGTTTAAAATATTTTGAGTCTCTTATGGGACTTTGAAGCACTAATTTTACCTTCAGAAGCCTTGTCTCTGATTTTATCATTAGTGGGTGTGTGTGGTGATGGTGGTGGTGGTGGTGGGGTGTGTGTGTGTGTGTGTGTGTGTGGGCACGCAGGCGTGTGTGCACGTTGGAGCAGGAGTATTTGTCCACAAACCTAACCATCCGTTTAAACAAACATTGGGTGTGGCCTGATCAGTCCTTGGATGTTAATACCAAAAGTAAAGCCCAGAGCGAATGCATTTGAAGTTGGAGCTCCTGAGAACAATCACTGCAGGTCAAGGTTTAAAAAGTTTCAGGAATCTTTGACTAAGGAGGCAAGAATATACAATGGAGAAAAGACAATCTCTTTAACAAGTGGTGCTGGGAAAACTAGTCAACCACTTGTAAAAGAATGAAACTAGAACACTTTCTAACACCATACACAAAAATAAACTCAAAATGGAGTAAAGATCTAAATGTAAGACCAGAAACTATAAAACACCAAGAGGAAAACATAGGCAAAACACTCTCTGACATAAATCACAGCAGGATCCTCTATGACCCACCTCTCAGAGTACTGGAAATAAAAGCAAAAATAAACAAATGGGACCTAATTAAACTTAAAAGCTTTTGTACAATGAAGGAAACCATAAGCAAGGTGAAAAGACAGCCTTCAGAATGGGAGAAAATGATAGCAAATGAAGCAACTGACAAAGAATTAATCTCAAAAATATACAAGCAGCTCATGCAGCTCAATTCCAGAAAAATAAACGACCCAATCAAAAAATGGGCCAAAGAACTGAACAGACATTTCTCCAAAGAAGACATATAGATGGCTAACAAACACATGAAAAGATGCTCAACATCACTCATTATCAGAGAAATGCAAATCAAAACCACAATGAGGTACCATCTCACACCAGTCAGAATGGCTGCTATCAAAAAGTCTACAAACAATAAATGCTGGAAAGGGTGTGGAGAAAAGGGAACCCTCTTACACTGTTGGTGGGAACGCAAACTAGTACAGCCACTATGGAGAACAGTGTGGAGATTCCTTAAAAAACTGGGAATAGAACTGCCTTATGACCCAGCAATCCCACTGCTGGGCATATACACCAAGGAAACCAGAATTGAAAGGGACACGTGTATCCCAATGTTCATTGCAGCACTGTTTACAATAGCCAGGACATGGAAGCAACCTAGATGTCCATCAGTAGATGAATGTATAAGAAAGCTGTGGTACATATACACCATGGAATATTACTCAACCATTAAAAAGAATACATTTGAATCACTTCTCATGAGCTGGATGAAACTGGAGCCTATTACCCAGAGTGAAGTAAGTCAGAAAGAAAAACACCAATACAGTATATTAACACATATATATGGAATTTAGAAAGATGGTAATGATGACCCTATATACAAGACAGCAAAGACCCTATATACAAGACTTTTGGACTCTGTGGGAGAAGGCGAGGGTGGGATGATTTGAGAGAATAGCATTGAAACATGTATATTATCATATGTGAAACAGATCACCAGTCCAGGTTCGATGCATGAGACAGGATGCTTAGGGCTGGTGTACCGGGATGACCCAGAGGGATGGGATGGGAAGGGAGATGGGAGGGGGGTTCGGGATGGGGAACACATGTACACCCATGGCTGATTCATGTCAATGTATGGCAAAACCAATACAATATTGTAAAGTAATTAGTGTCCAATTAAAATAAATTAATTAATTTTAAAAAATTTAGGGCTCAGTGCATGTTAATTAGATATGCTATGTATATCATATTATTAAGATTATCTCTGTTTATATGTCTTTTAATCCACTCAGTTTAATGAATTGAAGGGAATTAATTAAAATATGCTACTCATAAAAAATAAATAAATGAAAAGTTTTAGGAGCAGCTTCAAACAGATCACCTCGGAAAACCTTGGCAGGGTCAGGGGCGGGCCTGCTGCCAGAGCAAAGGTCATGGTCAGGCAGGATGTCCCCCGAGTGTGCAGTGGGGACACTGTATTGCCTTTTAACTTCTAATGCTTACCTCAACCTCTCAGGGTGTGTTCCTTCATCTCTCCCTCCCTTCCTCCCTCTTTCTCTCAGAATTAGTGTCTTAAAAAAACAGTGTCATAAACCTGGAATTCTGTTTCTTTATTTTATAATGTTCACTAGCATTTACAGATGTTCGGGCTACAGGGCTTTTGGTAACGTGTACATTAAGCCTTTCAAGTGCACTCTGTTTACAATCATTACAATGCGAAGACCCTAAATCCCAAAGACAACTGTCTTCATGCCCAAAGGGAAATGGAAAATCAAAACATTGGCCAGAATAATTTAAAGAAGAGAAAGGAAAAAAACTTTCCTTTTAGGTTTCTGAAGCAGTCGTTTTTGGGGTGTGTGTGTGTGTGTGTGTGTGTGTTTGATTATTTGGAATGAAGTCTCCAAAGTAATAAAGTTCTCCATGAGCTTAAATGACATGTTGGCCCCCAGTACCCCTCTCAGCATTTCTCTCTCTTCACATCAAAGAAAATGCATTGGCTTTCCAGCTTACAGGAAAGAGAATTATAAAATATATGTTACATATGTTTGGATTTTGTTAATAGAAAATCCCTCTCTGTGTTCTGCTAGATTTGACTAAGTTGCTAACAAATGCAAATACCCTTTTGATATATTTCTTCACCCCATTTCCTTGCTTTTTTCTTTTTCTCTTTCATGCATTCATTCATTCATTTGAACAAGTTTGTTCAATGTCTGTATCATATGCCAGCATGGTCTTCTAGGTGAGTTTCTAAGCTTCAGTTTCTTCACTTGTAAAATGAAGATTAAAAATAATAACTATGTGGTCACTTTCCCAGGATTCTTTGTTTGTGAAAATCCCATGAAAATGTGAATTACCACACTGGTATATGATACTATAAGCATAATGATCATATTCCTGCTGTTTTTAAATTGTTGTTTAGGAATTTGTCCCAAGAATTCAAAATTGATTCAACAAATGAAAATCAAGTAATGTAATAACTATAGAATAAATAATCTTTAAAAACCTATTATCATCTAATAGATTAAATAGTAAAGCTTTTGACAAAAATCTAACACCCTCTCATGATTAAAAACTCTCAACAAGCTAGAAATAGAGGTGAACTTCTTCAACCAGTAAGAGTATCCATGGAAAACCTACAGCTAGTATCATATTTAATAGTGCAAGACTGAAAACTTTCTCCTGAGATCAGGAACTGTACAGTAATGTCTGCAGTCACTGCTTCATTCAACGTGGTGTTGGAAGTACTATCTAAGGCAATTCGGAAAGAAAATAAAAGACATCCAGATTGGAAAGGAATAAGTAAAACCATCTCCATTCACTGATAACATCATCTTCTATATGGAAAGTCCTAAAGAGCCCGCATATATATATATATACAAAAGTATCATAATTAATAAACAAGTAGCAGTGTTGCAGGATATGAGATCAATATACAGAAATAAATATTTCTCTATACTAGTAATGGACAATCTGAAAATGAAATTAGGAAAAGAAGTCCATTTGAAATGGCATCAAAAGAATAAAATTAGGAGTAAAATTAACCAAGGAAATGCAGTACTTGTACATTGAAAACTAGAAGACAGTGTTGAAAGAAGTTCAAGGTCTAAATAAACGTAAAGATATCCTGTGTTCATTGACTGGAAGAATAATATTAAGATGACAGTACTCCCCAAACTGACTCACAGAATCAGTGCAACCCCCATCAAAATTCCAGCTGCCCTTTTTTTCAAAAAGGGACAAGCCGATCTTAAGATTCATATGGAAATCAAGAGACCTCCAAAGCCTAAAGAAAATATTGAACAAAGTTGAAAGGCTCACACTTGATGATTTCAAAGCTTACTGCAAAACAGTCGTACTTAATCAAGGTGTTGTGGTGATGAGATCAGGATAGACATATAGATGAATGGAATAGAACTGAGAGTTCAAAACTAAACCCGTGAGTTTATGGTCAGCTGATCTTTGACAAGGATGCCAGGTCCATTCAATGAGAGAAGAAGTGTCCGTTCAATAAGTGGTGCTGGGACAACTGAACAATCTCATGTAAAAGACTGAAGTCAGCTACCTCACACCATATATAAAGATTAATTCAGACTTCCCTGCTGCTCCAGAATCCATCTGCCAATTCAGGGGACACAGGTTCAATCCCTGATCCAGGAAGATTCCACACGCCATGGGGCAGATAGACCTGTGGGCCACAACTCCTGAGCCCATGCTCCACAACACACTCAGAAGCCTGCACACCACAACAAGAGGAACAGCCCACTCGCTGCAGCCAGAGAAAGCCCGAGGACAGCAGTGAAGACCCACGTAGCCGAAAGTAAATAACTAGTTTTTTAAGTAAAAATTAACTCCAGATGGATTGAAGATCTGCATTTTAGAGCTAAAACTATAAAAATCTTAGAAGAAAATATAGGCCCAAATCTTTGTGACCTCTGATTAGACAGTTGCGTATTAACTATTACATGAAAAGCCCAAGAAACAAAAGGAAAAATAGCTATGTTCAGTTCAGTTCAGTTACTCAGTCGTGTCCGACTCTTTGTGACCCCATGAATTGCAGCACGCCAGGCCTCCCTGTCCATCACCAGCTCCCGGAGTTCACTCAAACTCATGTCCATCCAGTCAGTGATGCCATCCAGCCATCTCATCCTCTGTCGTCCCCTTCTCCTCCTGCCCCCAATCCTCCCAGCATCAGAGTCTTTTCCAATGAGTCAACTCTTCGCATGAGGTGGCCAAAGTATTGGAGTTTCAGCTTTAGCATCATTCCTTCCAAAGAAATCCCAGGGCTGATCTCTTTTAGAATGGACTGGTTGGATCTCCTTGCAGTCCAAGGGACTCTCAAGAGTCTTCTCCAACACCACAGTTCAAAAGCATCAATTCTTCAGTGCTCAGCCTTCTTCACAGTCCAACTCTCACATCCATACATGACCACAGGGAAAACCAAAGCCTTGACTAGATGGACCTTTGTTGGCAAAATAATGTCTCTGCTTTTGAATATGCTATCTAGGTTGGCCATAACTTTCCTTCCAAGGAGTAAGCGTCTTTTAATTTCATGGCTGCAATCACCATCTGCAGTGATTTTGGAGCCCAAAAAAATAAAGTCTGACAGTTTCCACTATTTCCCCATCTATTTCCCATGAAGTATAGCCACGTTAGCTCTTATCAAAATCTGAACATTTTGTAGCTTAAAGGACACTATGAAGAAAGTGAGAAGACAACTCACAGAATGGAAGAAAGTATTTGTAAATTATATGTCTAAAAAGGATCTGTTATCCAGAATTTATAAAGAACTCTTGCTGCTGCTGCCGCCACTGCTAAGTCGCTTCAGTCATGTCCGACTCTTAGCAGCCCCATGGACCTCAGCCCACCAGGCTCCTCCGTCTATGGGATTTTCCAGGCAAGAGTACTGGAGTGGGTTGCCATTGCCTTCTCCCCCATGAGGGTAATGAAAAATAAAAGAAGTATTGGCAACAATGTTTAGCAATCAGAAACCTCATCTGTTGCTGTGGAAGTGTAAAACGGTGCAGGGACTGTGGAGAACTGTTGGCAATTTCTCAAAAAATTAAACGTAAAGTGACCAGTGACCCAGCAGTTCCCCTCTGAAGTATATATCCAAGAAAATTAAGAACACATGTTCACACAAAAACTTTTACATGAATGTTTATAGCAGTATTATCCATAATAGCCAAAAAGTTGAAACCACCCCCAATGTTTATCAACTGATGAGTAGATAAACAAATTATGGTACAATGAAGTCTTTCTTGTTTGGCCATAAATATGGATAAAGTACTGACATAGATTGCAACACGAATGAACCCTGGGAACATTATGCTAAGTGAAAGAAGCAAGACACAAAAGGCCAAACACTGTTTGATTCCATGTATGTGAAATGTCCAGAATAGTTAAGTCCATAGCGACAGAAAGTAGACAGTAGTTGCCACAGGGTGGATTGGAAGGTACAAGGTTTCTTTTGAGTATGATGGAAATGTTTTAGAGGTAGAAATGGATGGCAGTTGTACAGCATTGTGAATAACTAATAACCCACTCAACTGTGCATGTTAAAATGGCTAAGATGGTGCATTTTATAGTATGTGGATTTTATGTCAGTTTTTAGAAAGTGATTTTGTAGTTCCTAGTAACAATAATGCAATGGCGATTTTAGGCTCTGAGGTGCCAGAAAAATACAACTGTAGTATGTGCTTTATTGGAAAGTGGCCAGGTTCTCCATGAGAAGCATCTCCTTAGCACGTACACACTCATCCATACACACACACACACTCAAATGTCTTTCCTTTCCTACTATTTTCTTTAAGTGTGAAGGTAGGGGACTTCCCTCGCAGCCTAATGGGTAAGACTTTGCCTTCCAATGCAAGGGATATGGGTTTGATCCCTGGTAGATCCCACATGTCTCGAGGCCAAAAAACCAAAACATAAAACAGAAGCAGTACTATAACAAATTAAATAAAGACTTAAAAATGGTTCACAGGAAAAAAAAATTTTTTTAAAGGAAAAGATTTTTTTTTAATTGTGAAAGTAGACAGTTTAGATTAAAAAATAATAGTAACAAAGAGCTTCCATATAGGAAATATAGGGAAGTTCTGCGATACATGCCTATTACCCTAACATATGTAGTCAATGTAGTGTTAAAGCCCCGTTTTTTCCTTCTCCAAAGCCTATCTACATTTCTGGGAACCATGAATCAACATGTTTTTCTAGCCATTAGAAGTGAAAATAACTGAAAATCTTAATATCATCATAGCTGAATATCTGAAGATCCACCAGTAGAGTCTATAATTCATCTCACCTTCCCATCAGTGAGAGTCCAGTGAGAATTTTTCTCATCATTACATTTATGATGATCCCTAAGGAGAGGCTGTGTGTGTGCTGTGCTGTTGCTTCAGTCATGTCCGACTCTGTGCGACCCCATGGACTGTAGCCCGCCAGGCTTCTCTGTCCATGGCATTCTCCAGGCAAGGGAAGCCCAAGGAGGGGCTATACTTTTTTTTTAAATGTCGTTGTTTCCTGATTATTAAATGTGTTGTGTTCATTTAAAGGTGATACTGAATTTAGGATAACTTTTTAGTCATTTCACGGTCACTATACCCTAAAAACTACAAGTCTACCAAATTCTGACTTCCAAAAGGTATCCTTATATTGAAACTTTTGCGGAGGGGCCACTTAAATGGAGATGACTTTTCTGAGCTCCTTCTGTCCACGTTTATATGTGTGGTGAGTCGGGGCAGGGCACACATGTACAGTATACACAGAGATGCCTCACAAAACACTCTTGACAGATGGATACGTAGATACCTAGACAGGGGGGCTTCCATATGGATCCCAGTGATGCTCACATGAAAGGGAAATGGATGTGGGAGCAGAAGAGACAGACCTTGATCCTGCCCGAGTTGGTTAAGAGTAGGAGAGCCACGGGGCTTCCAGGTAGCGCTAGTGGTAAGGAACCCGCCCGCCAGTGCAGGAGACATAGGAGATACGGGCTTGATCCCTATGTTGGGAAGACCCCCTGGAGAAGGAAATGACTACCCACTCCAGTATTCTTGACTGGAGAATTCCATGGACAGAGGAGCCTGGCAGGCTATAGTCAGTCGGGCCACAAAGAGTTGGACACGACTGAAGTGACTTAGCACGCATGTTCGGGAACTGTGCTGGAATGTACGTATGCACGATACTTCTCCTGCTTTCTGATCTGCTCCTAGCCCCCTGTTTCCCCCACCTCCCATCCCAGTCACTGTCTGTCTGAGACTCCCACGGCTTCACCCCTTCCTTAGATCCTTGGTCCATCCTTTTATTCATGGAATAAATACGCCCCCAAGCTCAGTGCCAGTGTTGTGTGAGGTGCGGGTAACGGCCTTGAACCTGCAGGAAGAATTAGAAGAGGAGGCCAGAAGCCAGGGAAGGGGAAGTGAGCTCCAAGCCGCGGGAGCACCAGGCCGCTCTGCCCAAGGACACAAGGCAGGCACACGGGTTGCTGCAGAACCCCTCAAGCCTGGGACAAGCCAACCTGTCCTTATACCACAGACCTGTAGGGACCAGGTCAGAGGGACATACCAGCTTCCTGTTTGAACCAGCAGTCCTGGAACTAATTTTCCCAGATTTGGGTTTTGTAGAGTAACCCCGGGGGCCTGCTGTGGGAGTGCTGGGCCTCTCCTCTGGGCATCCTGGAAGCTACTAAAGGGAGCTGACTTCTGCCTCCAGGGAGGTAGCCTGGCAGAGACCAGCTCTCCAGGGCAGTTTCATGTTCTCAGAAAGGACAGGAACAGAGTAGAGAGCCTGCCAGGTGCTGGAGTTGTCGAGCTAGCACCCTGATGAGTTATAATGAGGAGGTTTGAGAGAGTCGTAATGAGGAGCCATGTACTTAAATCTGCGAGAGAAGCATAGAAGGCCAGGCAGTGGGATGCTTAAACCTGCGCAGGAAGTGAAGACCCAGGCAGCCAGGACGGTGTCTTCCCTGGCCGATCATCCCTAGGACTCAGAGTTCAAGCCAGGGACCCCGCGTGGTCTGTCCGCCCACACCCACGGTCTGGGGCCCACTGCTGTGCACAGTTGGCCCTTGGGCTCATCCCGGCCACCATCTGCTGTCAGCTGGTTTAAGGCCCGCAAGGGATGGGGCTGGGGTCAGGTAGGAGCAGGACAAGGCTTTTGGAGGAGTAGAGGCCTCCTCTGTGTGGGAAGCACTGCAGATGCCTGGTGCACTTTCCTCAGACATGCCTGGGAAGGAAGGAGGTCAGTGAGAGGGCCTGTGCAAGAACTCTGCATGGACGCAGGAGGCTCTCCGTAGAGGCTTGTTTAAAACCAATCGCCTAAGCCACAACTGACTTGAAAGCCTGAATGGTATGCTTTTTGTTTGTTTATTATTGTTGGTGTGTTTGTTTTTAAGAAAAGCATAGACCCCTTATCAGAGGCCTTGCTCTCGGACGAAAATTATGTTATGGCCAAGACTCCCCCTTTACCATCACATCTGCCACCCCAGCAAACAGCCTATCTGGAAATACCCAGTTCTCAGCAACTAGTTATGCCTATAAAAGTATACTAGTGCAAAATAGATTTCCCCTGCGATGTCAAACTACCCATGCTTCAGAGAGTGAGCAGCAGCTCAGGGCCTGCATCCCCTCTGGAAGCATTTCTTATAGAAGCTCAGACAGCCTTGCTCTGCTCCACTGCTGTGTCCAGGGCTTGGTCAGTAGCAGAAGGTGTCTGTTGGCAGTGTGAGTGCTTCTGGCAGCCAGTGCCTCTGGGTGGGAACCGAGCAGCCCCTTCCCCATGGAGGTGAGCACAGAGACAGGGTGGCTCAGAGGCGGGTGGAGGTGTGGCTCCTTCACCTACTGCCTGTGAGACCTTGGGAAGGTTCTTTAACTTTGCAAGTCCTCAGTTTCCTCATCTGTAAAATGGGCCAGTAGTGCTTACCTCACACTGTTCTAAGGACTGCAAGAGCTGTGCAGAAGGAGACCTGAGCGAGTGTTCTGTACTCAGTGCCTTTGAAAACGTATTAGCGGTCCATGCTCTGATCAGCAATAGCCCAAGGAACTGAATCGATCAGTCTCACACTTGAACTGAGATTTTAAATGTGAAATTTCCAGTTAAAGGTGACTCGGTGATTACGCTGGTCATTGTTTAATTTTCATACATCCACTCAAATATTTTCCCTCTTTCTCAAAGCCCAGGGTTCGTTCTGTCTTAAAGTCTTATCCTCAGTAAGGAAGAGCAAGGCGCTCTGCTCATTTCAGGCTCTTATGCTCTTTTGAAATTATTTGGTCATTGATTCTAAATGCCTCTCAACTCGTAAGAATGCGAATTACATGCCATTCTGTGATGCTCACTAATTAATATGTGTTCATCATGGGCTTCTACAATGGCTCAGTGGTAAATAATCTGCCTGCAATGCAGGAGACACAGGATATGCAGGTTCAATCTCCTGGTCAGGAAGACCCCCTGGAGGAGAAAATGGCAACCCAGTCCAGTGTTCTTGCCTGGGAAATCCCATGGACAGAGGAGCCTGGTGGGCTGCAGTCCGTAGGGTCGCAGAGCAAGGACACAACTGAGCACGCATGCATTGTGTCCCCACCTTTTTTTGTGTGACTGTTCTGGGTCTTAGTTGCAGCATGTGGGATCTAGTTCCCTGACCAGGGATTGAACCCAGGTCCCCAGCTTTGGGAGCTCAGAGTCTTAGCCACCAGATCACCATAGAAGTCCCACATCTTCACTTCTAACCGTGATTCTCCTGAGGGGAAAGACAGTGGTTTTGATGTCTTCTGTATGGTCAAGAAACTGGGCAAAGACTGTATGAAGACTCTATGTTGAGTTGGATAAACTGGGTCGATACACAGTTTTTGTTTGTTTAACTTGAGGGCACAGTGACCAGGTCCACCTCTCTCTGCTGTAGTGAAGGAGAATCCAAAAGAGTGAAGGAGGTTCCCTGTGTCCTGAGGGTGCCTCAGCTGGACAGGGCAGGGCGCGGAAGGGGTCCAGGAGTTGAGGTGGAGCATGGGTGCCCCCAAGTCATCCTTCTGGGCCCGGGACACTTTGGTGCTCCAACTACCTCCAAAGAGACCTGTTCTGAGATCAGAAGCTGGCCCTGCAGACTCTGTCCTCTAAAAGCAGTTCCTTACTCTGATGCTGAAATATCTGATTTTTCCTAGAGCCTGCCATCTCCTTCTTTCTGTAATTGTCTTTCTCATCACTTTAAAAGGTCACCTTTTCCACTGTCCCCTCATCCAGACTGTCTGGCCCACTGTTGCCAAGTCACTCTAAAGCAGCACCAGATATGTGTGACCCTCCACGTTTAGACCCTCTGTGCCCACCCACTGCCAGCCCCTACCCTCCATGCCTCAAGGTCACATTCAAATTCCCTTGTAGACCTTGCCCAGTACCCTCCTCTGCTCTCTACTCATACCCTTGTCCCAGCTCAGACTATCCCACCAGCCTGTTCCTGGGGTCACCCAACTCTCACCTTCTGTTATAAATTCTGGACAGTAGATCCATGCAGCCCTGGCCATGCCAGCGTATGGTGAGCCCTGCATCACTGCCTGGCCCTGAATTTGGAATCTGCTGCCCATGTCTGAGGGCTTCCCAGGTGGCTCAGAGGTAAAGACTCCACCTGCCAATGCAGGAGACCCGGGTTCAATCCCTGGGTGGGGAAGATCCTCAGAGAAGGAAATGGTAACCAGCTCCAGTATTCTTGCCTGGGAAATCCCTTGGACAGAGGAGCCTGGTGGGCTACCGCCCATGGGGTTGCAAAGAGTTGGACACGACAACTTAGTGACTAAGCAACAGCCACTGCAACCCATGCCTGAAGGGCTGTTTTCTTGTGCCTTCATGTGTTCATGGATTCCTGTCTCCCCAGCTGCCCTGTAAGCTCCCTTCCATGATCCCTGTTCTCTGTGCCCCATTGACAAGCACAGCGCAGGGCCCCTCCCTCGCCCTGAAGCCAGGTTGGAGACTGCTCTCATGGTGTTCCCAGAAGTCTGGTTTCTACCCGAGGCAGAGCCACTGAGGATGCCTCCGAGTGGAGCCCTCTCGGGTTTGGGCCAGAGCCTGCCACGGAGCCCAGACAGAACATCGGTTGTGCAGACAGCAGTAATAAAAGGGGATTTCAGTGGTTTGTTCATGGTGGCACCAGCAGTCGTTCTGTGTGAGAGCAAGGAGCCCACTACAGGAGCAGGGAGAGCGCGCGCTGCCAGCTCCTCGCCATTGTAATTGGGAAGCTGGCTTGTCTGAAATCCAGTTTCACAGGTGCAGAATTCATCCTCGACAGGTGACTCTGTTTTGATTTGTATCATCACTTGCAAAACAGAATGGAGAGAGCGGTTTCAGACCATAAAGCACGTTCAGCTGCACAAGAGATATTAGTGTTAAAAATCCGTCAGTGTTGCTAAATATTTACCCAATTCTGGGTTTCTACCTTCTGCCAACCTGAAGCATTTTCTTGGCAAATGCGCTTCATGGAACTTTGGAAGTCTCTCTGCCTTACTCCTCTAACTACATAAATACAGCCATCTGTCTGTGCTAGGTAAACAGACTGACCTCTATTCTTCTTACTATTTTTTTAAACTTTTGTTTTAATTTCTTGAAATATGTCCAGAATAATCCCTACTCTGCCGCCAATTCTTTATTAGGAGCCAAAAAGACACAATTATAAGGAACTCCAGAAACAACTAGAGTGTTCCTTTTTTGCCCACTGTTATTTGAAACCCCTCTGAGAATCGTAATTTGCAAGTTCTGCACACTTTCCTTCCTTCTGAGAGGTCATTATGTATTTTTCTGTGTCTCCTACTGTTGCATTATTTTATTGTTCTACTGGAGATGCTGGGTTTTTGTTCAGCATCAAATTTATTTCAAAGTTCATATTTGCTCAGAACCAAACTAGTGTTCTGCTACGACTGTAAATAAGACGAGATCAGTTGGTGTCGAATTAGTTCCTGCCGTGTGTGTAGTTGCTAGGTTTGTTTTTCAAAGAAATCCTCACATCTGGAGTATTTTTAATGCATTCAAAGGGATTACTCATTGTCCCTCAAAAAGTCATTTTGAGACGCTAAATAACTCATTCTAATGATGTCATCTCGCAAGCATTCCTAGAACTACTTTCTTCTTGAGAACAAAGCGGATGAGCTCTGAGTTGGGTTACGACCCAGAAACGCTCTCCTTAGTTTACTCATTCACTTCCTTGAAGCTCGACTCTGAACCACTTCTGACTCTCTCTGAATTTAGATCCACTGTTAATGCTGACACGCCCAACCCTTTATCCCCCAGGAATTCAGAGGCCCGTGATGTAGAGGCATCAGTTCCCAAAGAGGAATTTCAGAACGCTCTTGAGGTGCCCCAGCCCTGGTGGCAAGAAAGACCCACCTGCCGAACAGTAACAACAAATGATACGAATGTGTGTTGATCTAGCAAGGTCGTAAAGCTTCAGGACAGCCTCACCCCTCACTTGTTGAGCAACCGTTATCTGAGAACCCCGCGTGGGCACTGTACTGAGATAGACCCTGGGGATGGAGTCATGAACAAAAGAGGGCTCTCTGCCCTCAGAGGGCTTAACTGTGGTCTCAATCAATGATGACTGAGTTATAAACTGTTAGTGCTCTAGACTCTCGGAGAAAGGGGAAGTTAAACAAAGGAGGCTGTGAGATGTTCCTGAACCACTGGGGTCATGAACTGGGGTCATGTGATGAAAGGGTAGGGTGTGGACAGAGACGTGCCGGCAGAGGTCAGACATCCGGGCAGCCTCGGGGGGCGAGTGCATGAGCCTCCTGCAAGTGGGAGCGGTGGGAACCCGGCTTGCCTGAACCCCAGGGAGACGCTCCTGGGAGAGGCATCAGGACACGTGCTGTTAGGCCCAGAGGCACCGGGCATTTAAAAATACGCCTTCCCCAGTCTTTCAGGGCCCCCGAGGACAGAATAACTGTGCGTAAGGAAGTGGGAATAGCCCTGGGCTTGGAATGAGGAGGTGGTGAGTCTGGTCCCGGGGCCACGGGGAACCCTGGAATCTGGGGACAGAGGCCACCGCGGGGAGCCGTGTTGCTACTTTTCACATGAGAGGTCTCGACCTGGAGAGGTTATCTGCCCAAAGCCAACAGTCATTCTGGGGCTCAGCTGGAATGTGAAGCCAGGGCTTCTGTGTCCTTCAGTATCCCTTCAGTTTGTCAAAGAATGGTAAGAACATTTAGCTGGGGTCCTCAGGGCCATGCTGAGGAGGGTCTGGACCCTTCATCAAAAACTTGCTACTCCTTCCCTGAGTCTAGAGGGTGTTCATTGTCTCAGAACCCCTCTGCCACTCACCATCTGCACCCACAATTCAGCAATCTCTAGGTCTTCTTTTTTACAGCTGTATCAAGGCATAATTTACATATCAGAAAACTAACCCATTTCAAGTGTGCAATTCAATGATATGTAGTAAATTTATAGATTTGTGCAACCATCATCATAATATAGTTTTAGAAGATTGCATCAACCCAGTAAGATCCCTCATACCCATTATATGGAAACATTCACACACAAACACACACACACACACACACACACACACACATACACATACACATACACACTCTGATACACTGCATGGTTCAACTGGAATATTGATGTCCTGCCCTATTCAAGCTTTTAGTGCAACACATATTTTTAATGGGGAACTGGTAAAGAATCTGCCTGCCATGAAGGACACACCAGTTCAATCCCTGGATCAGGAAGATCCCTGGAGAAGGAAATGGCAACCCACTCTAGTATTCTTGCTTAGAGAATCTGTTGGACAGAGGAGCCTAGTGGGCTACAGTCCATGGGGTTGCAAAGACTCAGACATGACTTAGCAACTAAACAACAACATATTTTTAGCAATCAGGTTTCAACATTTGGAAAAGTTTGTTGCTATATAATAAAACTTGCCTGCTGCATACTTTAATGATTATATGGAATACTCTTCAAAGATAAAACTTTATGGCTCACCTTTTCTTCTCAAAACTTGCTTTTCCTTCCAATTTTCTTGTTCATATTTATTTCAGGAATTCTACCCATAGAGATGTGATATGGTAAATATATTTGTGGGACAACCTAAGAGGTGAGACAGAGAGCTAATTTCCCAGATAACCAAAGCACTCTTTAAACAATAATAAAAATATATACTCTCATATAAGAGTGAGCAAAGGTATAAAAAGGTATTCTAGAAATAGGAAAAGAATGCATCTAATAAATATGCTATACTAATAGAGATGCAATTAAAGCAACAGTTCCTTTCTCCTATGAAATTGGCAGTGAGTTAAAAAATATTTTTAATTGAGGTATAATGAATTGTGTATAATGAAATAAAGTTGCAATACATTTAAAGTATACATGATGGTACGATATACACTGTGAAAGGATTCCCACCATCAAGGTGATTAGCACATCCATTGCCTCACATATTTATCTTCCTTATTTTGGTAAGCACACTTAAATTCTGCTCAGCAAGTTTCAGTTATGGTTGTGGTTTAGTCACTAGGCTGTGTCTGACTCTTTGTGACCCCATGGATTGTAGCCCACCAGGCTCCTCTGTCAAATTTCAATTATGCAGTACAGTATAATCATTACAACTATAAGTATTTTATTACCAGCTATACTTAGGTCCTCAGACTTTATTGCTCTTATAACTGAAAGTTTGCATCCTTCAGGGCTTCCCTGATAACTCAGTTGGTAAAGAATCCACTTGCAATGTGGGAGACCCCGGTTCCATTCCTGGGTTGGGAAGATCCGCTGGAGAAGGGAAAGGCTACCGACTCCAGGATTCTGGCCTGGAGAATTCCATGGACTGTTTAGTCCATGGGATCCCAAAGAGTTGGACGCAACTTGCATCCTTTTACCAGTCTCTCCCTGTTTACCCCAGGCAGTCCCCACTCTACTTTCTCTCTCCACGTAAAGTGATGCTACACAGTATCTGTCATTACTGTCTGACCTATTCCACTTAGCACAGTGTCCTCAAGGTCAATCCATTTGTTGAAGGTGGCACAGTTTTCCTCATTTTAAGGTTAAATACCATTCATATCTAGCACAGTTTGTTTTTCCATCTATCTGCAGTGGACATGGTGGTTCTTTGCGTACCTTTGCTGTTACGAATAATGCTGCAGTGAACTTGGGAGTGCCCATGTCTCTTTGGGATGATGATTCATTTCCTCTGGATATATACCCAGAAGTGGGATTTCTGGATCGGGTGGCAGTTCTGGAATAGGGGCAGGTCAGGGCACAGTTGTTAGCACAGGACAGTTATCGAGAGACTGAGGGCGGCAGTTAGAGGTCCCGCTCTGCTAATGGTCAGCCTCGTGACAGAAGGTGCTGTGGGAGGTGGATGGCAGCCTGCTCCCTGGGACCCTACAGGCCCTCCAGCCTCAGGGCCTGCGGGTGAGCTGTGGGCCGGGGACAGGCTGAGGGCTGTGTCCTGCAGGGCTCCAGATCCCTCATCACAGTGGCCAGCTAGCCGGTCCCAGGCCTTGAGACGATGGGAACCCCTTCCCCAGCCCTGCCTCCACAACCTAATGGCAGCCGTGGTCTTCATGGGTAGCAGACTATGGAGGCCTCAGCAGCTGGAGTACGTGGACACTGCCATTCAGGTACCAGCTTCAGCCAGCTTCAGTCTCTCTGTTTAAGTTTCAAATCTCGGTCCAGTATGGGTCAGTTGTCCACCCCTAGGAGGTGGCCAGAGGTCAGGGTTAAGTTGCAAGGACCTTGCATGTCATTACTTCAGGCCCACCTCTGTGGGTGGGGCTCTTCTCAACGAAGGGCAGTTGTTTTAAACTGGGAATTAACCTGATGGGTACTCGTTGACCTTAGCTCCCTGCCCACGTCTCCTGCATTGGCAGGCAGATTCGTAACCACTGGACCACCAGGGCAAGTTCCGAGGTGTATGTGGTTTTGATTTGCATTTCCCTTACCCTTTAGTGATGTTGAGTACCTTTCCATGTACCTGTTGGCCATTTGTGTGTCATCTCTGGAAAAAAGGTCTTCAGGTCCAATGCCCATTTTTTAATTGGGTTGTTTGGCTTTTTACTATTGAGTTGTATAAGTTCCTTGTCTGTTTTGGATGCTAACCCTTTATCAGATGTGTGGTTTGCAAATCTCCGATTCCATGGGTCACCTTTTCATTTTGTTGATGTTTCCTTTGCTGTGCAGAAGTGTTTTAGGCTGATATCCTGCTTGCTTATTTTTACACTTCTTTTCCCACATTTTGTTTCTGATGTCACAACTTAAATCTTTTTATATTGTATATTCATTAACAAATTATTATAATTATAGTTATTGTAAATAATTTCTTTTACCTGTATATTAGAGTTATAAGTTATTTATCACCTCCCTTGTAAATACACACCATCATTATAATATTAGAGTATTACAAATTTATATATTTACCCTCACCGGTGACTTTTACACTTTCAAGTATTTTTTGTTACTAATTTGAATTCAGCTCATTGAAGTCCCTTTAACATTTATAGTAAGGCTGGTCTAATGGTAATAAACTTCAGCTTTTGTTTAACTGGAAAACTTTTTATATTTCTTTCAATTCTGAAGGACAGCTTTGCTGGGTATTGTGTTCTTGGGCATAATCCCACGCTACCTTCTAGCCTGCAAGTTTTCTGCTGAAAAATCTGCTCATAGTCCTAGAGGGGTTCCCTTGTGCATAAACAAGTTACATTTCTCTTACTTCTTTTAAGATTCTCTCCTTGTCTTCAAAAATTTAATTGTAATACATCTCAGATCTCAGTATGAGTCTCTTTAAATTCACCTCCTTTGGAGCTTTCTGAGATTCCTAGATCTGAACATCTGTTTCTTTCCCCAGGTTCTCTGAAAAGCTTTCTGCCCCTTTCTCTCTTTCTTCTCCTCTTGGGATCCCCACATGCATATGCTGTTCCATTTGATAGTGTCCCATAAGTGTCTTAAGCTATCTTCACTTGTTCTCAATCTTTTTTTTTTTTTCCTCCTCTTACTGGATGAATTCCACTGCCCTTTCTTCTAGTTCACTGATCCTCTCTTCCACTTCATCTAGTCTGCTTTTGAATCTCTCTGTTGAACTTTTTCGGACTTCCATGGTGGCTCAGATGGTAAAGAATGCCTGAATGCAGGAGACTCAGGTTCAGTCCCTGCATTGGGAAGGTCCCCTGGAGAAAGGAATGGCAACCCTCTGCAGCATTCTTGCCTTGAGAATTCCTTGGACTGAGGAGCCTGGTGAGCTACGGTCCATGTTATTATATTTATTATATTCTTCAGGTTTGTGATTTCTCTTTCATACTTCTTAATATTTTCTCTTTGTTGTAATTTTCATTTTGTTCACGCATTGATCTCCTCACCTTGCTGTGCATCTTTATGACTGTTATTTTGACCTATCTCAGTTCAGTTCAGTCACTCAGTCATGTCCGACTCTTTGTGAACCCATGGACTGCAGCATGCCAGGCCTCCCTGTCCACCACCAACTCCCGGAGTCCACCCAAACCTATGTCCATTGAGTCGGTGATGCCATCCAACCATCTCATCCTCTGTTGTCCCCTTCTCCTTCTGACCTCAATCTTTCCCAGCATCGGGGTCTTTTCCAATGAGTCAGCGCTTCACATCAGGTGGCCAAAGTACTGGAGTTTCAGCTTTAGCATCATTCCTTCCAAAGAAATCCCAGGGCTGATCTCCTTCAGAATGGACTGGTTGGATCTCCTTGCAGTCCAAGGGACTCTCAAGAGTCTTCTCCAACACCACAGTTCAAAAGCATCAATTCATTGGCACTCAGCCTTCTTCACAGTCCAACTCTCACATCCATACATGACCACTGGAAAAACCATAGCCTTGACTAGATGGACCTTTGTTGGCAAAGTAATGTCTCTGCTTTTGAATATGTTATCTAGGTTGGTCATAACTTTCCTTCCAAGGAGTGGAAGCATCTTTTAATTTCCTGGCTGCAGTCACCATCTGCAGTGATTTTGGAGCCCAAAATGTCTGCCACTGTTTCCACTGTTTCTCCATCTATTCACCATGAAGTAATGGGACTGGTTTTACAAAAGGCAGAGGAACCAGAGATCAAATTGCCAACATCCACTGGATCATGGAAAAAGCAAGAGAGTTCCAGAAAAACATCTATTTCTGCTTTATTGACTATGCCAAAGCCGTTGACTGTGTGGATCACAATAAACTGTGGAAAATTCAGAAAGAGATGGGAATACCAGACCACCTGACCTGCCTCTTGAGAAACCTATATGCAGGTCAGGAAGCAACAGTTAGAACTGGACATGGAAAACAGGCTGGTTCCAAATAGGAAAAAGAGTACGTCAAGGCTGTATATTGTCACCCTGCTTATTTAACTTATATGCAGAGTACATCATGAGAAATGCTGGACTGGAAGAAACACAAGCTGGAATCAAGATTGCCGGGAGAAATATCAATCACCTCAGATATGCAGATGACACCACCCTATGGCAGAAAGTGAAGAGGAACTAAAAAGCCTCTTGATGAAGGTGAAAGTGGAGAGTGAAAAAGTTGGCTTAAAGCTCAACATTCAGAAAACGAGATCTTGGCATCCAGTCCCATCACTTCATAGGAAATAGATGGGGAAACAGTGGAAACAGTGTCAGACTTTATTTTTGGGGGCTCCAAAATCACTGCAGATGATGACTGCAGCCATAAAATTAAGACGCTTACTCCTTGGAAGGAAAGTTATGACCAACCTAGATAGCATATTCAAAAGCAGAGACATTACTTTGCCAACAAAGGTCCATCTAGTCAAGGCTATGGTTTTTCCTGTGGTCATGTATGGATGTAAGAGTTGGACTGTGAAGAAGGCTGAGCACCGAAGAATTGATGCTTTTGAACTGTGGTGTTGGAGAAGACTCTTAAGAGTCCCTTGGACTGCAAGGAGATCCAACCAGTCCATTCTGAAGGAGATCAACCCTGGGATTTCTTTGGAAGGAATGACACTAAAGCTGAAACTCCAGAACTTTGGCCACCTCATGGGAAGAGTTGACTCATTGGAAAAGACTCTGATGCTGGGAGGGATTGGGGGCAGGAGGAGAAGTGGACGACAGAGGATGAGATGGCTGGATGGCATCACGGACTCGATGGACGTGAGTCTGAGTGAACTCCGGGAGTTGGTGATGGACAGGGAGGCCTGGCGGGCTGCAATTCATGAGGTCACAAAGAGTCGGACATGACTAAGCGACTGAACTGAACTGAAATGAGCGACTGAACTGAACTGAACTGAATGGTACTGGATGCCATGATCTTAGTTTTCTGATTGTTTAGCTTTAAGCCAACTTTTTCACTCTCCACTTTCACTTTCGTCAAGAGGCTCTTTAGTTCTTCACTTTCTGCCATAAGGGTGTGTCATTTGCATATATGAGATTATTGATATTTCTCCCAGCAATCTTGATTCCAGCTTGTGTTTCTTCCAGTCCAGCATTTCTCATGATGTACTCTGCATATAAGTTAAATAAGCAGGGTGACAATATACAGCCTTGACATACTCCTTTTCCTATTTGGAACCAGCCTGTTTTCCATGTCCAGTTCTAACTGTTGCTTCCTGACCTGCATATAGGTTTCTCAAGAGGCAGGTCAGGTGGTCTGGTATTCCCATCTCTTTCTGAATTTTCCACAGTTTATTGTGATCCACACAGTCAACGGCTTTGGCATAGTCAATAAAGCAGATCTTTTTCTGGAACTCATTTTGCTTTTTCGATGATCTAGCAGACGTTGGCAGTTTGATCTCTGGTTCCTCTGCCTTTTCTAAACCCAGCTTGAACATCTGGCAGTTAATGGTTCACGTACTGCTGAAGCCTGGCTTGGAGAATTTTGAGCATTACTTTGCCAGCCTGTGAGATATGTGAAATTGTGTGATAGTTTGAACATTCTTTGGCATTGCCTTTCTTTGGGATTGGAATGAAAACTGACCTTTTCCAGTCCTGTGGCCACTGCTGAGTTTTCCAGATTTGCTGGCATATTGAGTGCAGCACTTTCACAGCACCATCTTTTAGGATTTGGAATAGCTCAACTGGAATTCCATTACCTCCACTAGCTTTGTTCATAGTGATGCTTCCTAAGGCCCACTTGACTTCACATTCCAGGATGTCTGGCTCTAGGTGAGTGATCACACCATCGTGATTATCTGGAACTATCTATTGAACTCTCTATTGAGTCATTTATTTCTATTTCATTAATATTGGTTTTTGGAAATTTATCTTGTTCTTTTGTTTGGAACATATCTCTTTGTTTCTTCATCTTATGATACATTCTGTGTTGGTTTCTGCATACTAGATAAAAGAATCACCCCTCTCAGTCTTCATAGACTGGTCTCCTATAGGAGATTAACCTCATCAATTAGCTTGGTCTCAGCTTCTGGTTATCTTTCAAATTTCTGTGGTTGTCCAACGGCTGTATTTGTTCTTAGTGGCTCCCAGTAATTGAGAGTGTGCCAGCACCTGTCAGTGTCCCAAAGGGGAGATTTGTAGTACCTAGACGCAGACGGATCAGAAGCTGGACTCCCTGGCAACAACTGGTAATGTATGTAATTGAACCCCTTCCAGGGAGAACGTGAAGCTAGGTGTTTTTACTTCTCCCCTGCACTGAGCCAGGTATATAGCCATGGGAGTGTTGCCATGCTTCTTAACAACTGCTTCTGTGGTCCTGTTTTCTATAGTCCTATGGGACTCATGAATGCAAGCCCCACTGATTATCAGAGCTGGGTGACGGGGGGCCTGTCATTCAGGTTGCACGCTTAGAAACTGGAGTGCTGGGGTGTGGTCTGTGGTCCAGATGGTTCACTCCTCAAGGACAAGCTGGGAGTTAGGGAGTGCCCTCCAAGTGTGTGGTGCTGTGCCAGGGGCAGGCTTCATGGCCACGGTGTGTCTCGGCCTTTCTCACCTGTTTTGATACGGGTATTTTCTCTGTTGTCTGATGTGTAGGAGTCACTCATCTGGTTTCTGAATTTCTCTCAGAGGATTTTACTCCATGTTCAGTGAGTCTGTGAGAGAACAGAAATTCAGGAGCCCCCGTGTCATCATCTTGGTCAGAAGCCACTTCAAATCTGATTTTTAAAAAGAATATTAGTAAAGGTCTAGTTTCATTCTTTTACAAGTGGTTGACCAGATTTCCCAGCACCACTTGTTAAAGAGATTGTCTTTAATCCATTATATATTCTTGCCTCCTTTATCAAAGATAAGGAACAGGAACAGAATACTGTTGGAGAAATGTAAATTAATAGGCCATTTTTTGGAGAACAATTTGACAGTATATGAAAATTTTAAATATTTATGCCATTTGACTTAGAAAATCTATACCAGGAATTAATCCTATTTAAGAAATACAGAACCATGAAAAAAATCAATATACAAGGATTTTTGCTAAAGCATGGTTGTAGTAATGAAAACTAGCCACAATTTAACTCTACATCACTTGATTAAACAAACTATAGTACTTCCAGGCAATGCAATGGTCTATGCAGCCTTTAAAAAGATGGCAAGTTTATATGTTCTTTGGGGAAAGAAGAAATGAAAAATGAAAAAGATTAAGTCACTAGACAGTGTGACCTTATTAGAAGTATACATATAATCCCCATGTTAGTATGTGTATATAAGACCTGGATAAGTAGCCAGGGCTTAAAACTGTTTACTGTGGGCATTATCTCTACATCTTAGGATCCTGGCTGACTTTCATTTTCCTGTATTTTGTATTTTTGCAGTGTTTAACTTTTAAACAAAAATCATGTACTATTTTTGTAATCCAAAAGATGTAGTGAGGAAACTTTTCAGTTAAATCAAAAATTAAAATGGAATCATGTATCCCCAGCCTTTCAGGGATCACATGGATAGTTCATAATTCATTGAATCCAGAATCAGAGACAAATGGAGGGGGCAGGGGTTGCCCCAAACCCCGCTGTGGTCCCACCAAAGTCAGAACAGAGCAGATGCTCCAGACTTTGAATTCCCAGAAGGCTCTCACTCTATATGGTCCTGAAACTTCCAAGATAAGCAGCTCACCATTTTAAGATGGCCTGCTATTATTGAGTAGTTTTTGTGTTTCGTTATTGTGCTATATCATATTACATTATGCTAAGTTATACTATGTTGTATTACATGGTGTTGCAGAGTATTGTCTCATTTTGGCCAGAAGGTGACCTCCATGAGGACGTTGACTTTATTTTCAGCTTTATTTCCAGCTCCTAAAGCAGGGCTTATTAACAAAATCACCTGTGGAATATTTAGCTCCAGAGACAGATTCATTAGAAAGTTTATTAAAAAAAAAAAAACTCTTTCCTATAGCTTTGACTCTAATCGTGCTTCTTGTCTCCACAGGACACACAAAATGTTTTTTCCACAAGGCCGCCCCTCAAATGTCTGATAACTGCAACCCAGACCCCTCTCATGCTTTTCTTTAATTAGACACATCAGATCAATGTAGCAAGCTTGAGGAATATGGGTTCTCAACCAGCCCCCATTAAAGCAGGATGAGCTTTGGTGGCTGGGGTGGCCCTATCAGAAAACAAAGCAAAACTCACCACCATGAGGAGTATGGGCCTGCTGTAGTTACATTTCTTCTTCATTGTTCATTACTTGGCTCTCCCAGGGATGCTCATGTTCCCTAAGAGTGGGGCCGTGTCTGTTACATTGTATTCCCAGGACCTAGAGTAGCACCTGGCACATAGTGAAGACTAAAATATGTGTCTGGGGGAGTTCACATCTGGGCGCACTAGGACACTGACCTGACTGGCTTTACTGAGTCATAAACTACTCAGCGTGATTGGAGACCCCTTCTCCTGACATGGAGCTGTGTGTTGTCAGCGAGGATCAAAGAAGAGAAACATCTGTCTGGAATTTGTAAATTATCCATTTGCCCTGTGTATTCCGAAACTTCCTTCTCACTTTCTCCCCCTCCTGAGAGACTGCTGCAAGATCATCTTTGCTTTCTAATTTCCTCCTAAAGTTCTTTTCTTCCTTTCCTCATGTAAAGACACATTTAGCAACTGAGTTCTGAATCTTATCTTTTTTAGACATCATTAA
Source organism: Bos mutus (assembly GCF_027580195.1). Classification (NCBI taxonomy): domain Eukaryota; kingdom Metazoa; phylum Chordata; class Mammalia; order Artiodactyla; family Bovidae; genus Bos; species Bos mutus. Next base: position 101,550,619 of record NC_091627.1, read on the forward strand.
TTTGGTGTCTTCCCCTTTTATCTTTATTTCTCTGTTTTCACAGAGTATTTTTTCCCAAGGGGTAAGCATCTTATCAGGCTATACTAAACTCAGTCTTTTTTGTTGTTTCTTTCTTCTAATAAGGGTAACTGTTCTCCTATTTTTCTTTTGACCCCAACTTCTCTTCTTCTTGAAGACCTGTGAACTTCTGAGGGAAAACATTTTAATCTTTTGCTTCTCATTTTTTTAAGGATATTTTAACCTCATGGTAAAAAAAAAAAAAAAAAAAAAGTTTCTCTGGAGCTAAGCTTTCTCCCAGTCTCTGGATTTGACTGTCCATATATGGAGCATTGTGGTAGACATTTTCTGTCTCCTATGAAGTCACCTTGCTTTTCACATTCATCCTTAAGTCCGGGAACATCTGGCTGGACTTGGGCAATGCCAACTGGTGATTTATAAATCACCTTTCAACCTGAGAAGAGATATTTGAGTGAAGTTCATAGACAGGAGCCTGCTGTCTGGTAGGAAGTTAGCTGGGAAAGGGCTTGAAGGAGAGAAAGACGCATGCCTTCAACAGGGTTAGGTTCACAGCAGTGAAGCAGTGAGACTTGCTTTCCCTCTGGTGAACCAGAAATCCTGCCACACCAGAGACTTTTATCTTAACGCCAGTGGCTTCCAGGGTCTGTTCCTGTCCAGGCTGGCCTGCTTTGCATGCGCCCTGCCTGGATGCTAAGCCCTGCCCCCATCCCACAGAAGCTTTCCTCCTTGGCGTCCCCTTCCCCACTGCATCCTGCACCTCATCTGAGATGAGCTCTCAGGCCAGCATGCCAGCTGGACGGCCCTCCCTGCTGTCCTGGGAGGAATCTGTAGGCACAAAGACAAAGCATCTGAACTCTTTGGAACACAAAACCAACTTTTGGAAACAGGACACATCCTGGTTACTCATAATTGTCCCATTTAGGAAAAATGCCAGTCACTGACATAGCATACCCCCCATCCCCGTGCGCGTGGTGCTTTCGTGGCAAAGGGAGTTAGAGAAGCACATTATTATTTAATAAGCACACGTTCATTATGCCTTCTATTTGACTATGAATAATTAACCAGTTAAATATTAAGTAATTAATGAAGTGAGTTAGATTAAAAAAACAAACAAACAAACTCATAAATGTCTTCCCCTGTGTTCATGCCATCCCTTCACAAAGTCTACACCAAAAGCTGGAACACACATCCTACAGTTAGCGACATGGCAATGATTACCTCCCAGGGAGCAGCGACTTCGGGCCAGATCCTGCGCTAGGGACTTTGCGTGTCTATCGCTAATCCTTTCAGTAATCCTGCAAGAGAAGGCTATTAACAGCCGTTTGTGGATGAGGACACCAATAATCAAAACAGGGAAGTTGCCCAAGGTCATCCTGCTGGTCCATGGCAGGGCAAGTATCAGGCAAGGTTGGCAAATATTAAATGCCAACTTGGAGCCTGTTCTGTTCCACCATTCTGCTTCTCTATAACTGAGACACGGGCTTCATCAAAAGCACATTTCCAGATTATCTGTCTATGGAAAGTGGTTCGGAACATATAAAGTGAAAAACATGGCCAAGAACATAACTATGACCCTCCTCTCCTTCTCGCCTCCACCGCCCTCCTCGTCTTTCCCCTTGTTGTTGTTTAGTCGCTCAGCCACTCAGACTCTTCTGTGACCCTGTGGACTGTAGCCTGCCAGCCTCCTCTGTCTATGGAATTTTTCAGGCAAGAATACTGGAGCGGGTTGCTATTTCCTTCTGCAGGGGATCTTCCTGACCCAGGGATCAAACCCACGTCTCTTTCACTGCAGGTGGATTCTTTACCACTGAGCCACTATGAAAGAGAAATTTGATTACTACAGACCACAGTTATTTCAGAGATTAACTATAATGTATATGTCTTTCCCAGGACTAATTTCTTAGTGTCTGCATCTCCACTAAGAGGTATAATGTAGATCAGAAGTAGGGTAACGGTGGCATCATTAATAACACGACCTTTCTCATGAGCTGGTCAGAAACTTGGCTCTCTTCTTGTAAACCTAGATTTAATATGATTTATTCTCAGAAAGGATACAGGAAAATACTAGCCCAAGATTCCAAATGTGGGAAACCCTCTTAATGCTCCTCACATGCTTCAGTCTCTCCTTGAAAGCATCTTTTAAATTTATGATTAACCCTGTGAGTGCTTCTCTTTGGGAGCACAGGGTTTGTAAGGATGCAGGGAGCTAGCAGGTACCTACTTGTGTGTTGCCAGCAGGAATTCAGGGGTGAAACTGTCAGCTAGGTTTAACAAGAACCATGAGGTTCCTGCAGCTGTGCACTGAACATCAAACCATTTCCTTTACATTCTGAGAACCTGATGTAGATTTCACTGCTTGTAACATTTTAACACACTCTCAGGTCCTAGAAGCTATCCCCAAATCAAAGAATGGGAATGACAGTAAGCTTAAAATATATTCATCTTAAATGAACAGATTTCACTTAAAATGAACCTTAGAAGTGTCTGGTTTTTATTGTTCTGGAAGGTCCCAAGTAATACACAGAGAGAATGGGGAATGCACTTAACACAAAGGGACAGGAGAATAAGACAGATCACGTCCATCTTCCTGTTCCAAAATAAAACAAGAAAACAACAAAACTGCATCTAGAACAAGAAATCTTCAGAAAAGTCCAAAATGCAGGGATCTGGCATGAGATAATGTTTTCAAGAATGATAGTTATATACCTGGTAGCTCAGATGGTAAAGAATCTGCCTGCAATGCAGAAGACCCAGGTTCAATCCCTGGATCAGGAAGAGCCCCTGGAGAAGGGAATGGCAACCACTTCAGTATTCTTGCCTGGAGAATTCCATGGTTGGAAGAGCCTGGCAGGCTACAGCCCATGGGGTTGCAAAGAGTTGGACATGACTGAGCAACTAACAGAGAAGGCAGTGGCATCCCACTCCAGTACTCTTGCCTGGAAAATCCCATGGACAGAGGAGCCTGGGAGGCTGCAGTCCATGGGGTCACTAGGAGTCGGACATGACTGAGCGACTTCACCTTCCCTTTTCACTTTCACACATTGGAGAAGGAAATGGCAACCCACTCCAGTGTTCTTGCCTGGAGAATCCCAGGGACGGGGGAGCCTGGTGGGCTGCCATCTATGGGGTCACACAGAGTCAGACACGACTGAAGCGACTTAGCAGAGCAACTAACACTTTCAATTTCCAGCATGAGATAATTTTTTCAAGAGTTACAGTTATATAAACTTCAGTCAAGGCTCTTATCCTTTCCACAAGGAGTCCAGAGTTTTCAAGGACAGCTGAAATCAGAGAGGTGAGGGGTCCGGGCCTCCAGCAAACGGGACTGATTTCCTTACAGTGAATAACACTCTTCTTACAGTGTGAAGGCAATAAGGAAAGGCCATACACCACGTGGGCTTAGCTTTGTGAGAACTGGAAGTCATATGGTCGATTTATAGGAGTGAGTGTGTGGCTCAGGTCTTAAGGCACCCTTGGAATTCCCAGTTGGGAAGGTTTCCTTCTGATGTCAGCGCCCAATGCCTGCCTTCCTGCCGGAAGCCCGTGGGATTATATTGTCCTCTCGTGCACGTGTTCTCCAGTCTGTGAAACGTGAATTAAAAGCTGCTTCTCGAATTGATTCCATTAATCTTTACCTCCATGGTGTACCCTCTGTTGTATCCACCGGTGATTAACTTCATTGAGACAGAGGACAGCGACAAGTTTAGAAGCTCTGGCCTTGCAGTGAATTAGATTAGTCAGTGTTCCAGTCAGAGCGGCTCCCACCCACCCCTGGTCGGGGAGGGGGTGTGAGACCAGATAATACACATACAGCAACTGGGAATCCCCTTCTCAGGCCAGTTTTAGTTCATATTGGACATATGCCTGGGTTTTCAGTTTAAAAGAACAAGATTTCATTATGATTTTGGTAACCCTATTTTTACAGATTTCCATTGGTTATTTGCATATTTTTAATTTTAGCAGCCTGAGTTGTACTAAGAAAAATAGGTTTTTACAGACTCACAGATCTAGAGTACAGACTTGTGGTTGCCAGGGGGAAAGAAGGGTAGAGGAGGGGTGGATTGGGAGTTTGGGATTAGCAGATGCAAACTACTATACATAAATATATAAAAAATATACATGTATATAATAGATAAACAACAAGTTCCCACTGTATAGCACAGGAAACTAAATCCAATATCCTGTGATAAACCCTAATGGAAAAGAATATGAAAAAGAATGCATATGTGTGTGTGTGTGTGTGTGTGTGTGTGTGTGTATAACTGAATCACTTTGCTGTACAGCAGAAATTAGCATTGTAAATCAACTATACTTCAATAAAATACATTTTTAAAAACAGAAAAATAGGTGTAAAAAATCTTAATAAGAAAAGTATTTTTATTTTTCAGCAGCTACTGCTTTTCCAAAAGCTTTCCATCAATTGCTATGAACACACTGTACTTCCTATTATTTTTCAAACTGTAGGTCCCTCAACTGTAGTAACAGAATGAAGATTTTTTGGCTTTTTTGTAGATCTGTCGAGTTGTTGTTGTGTCAGTCGTTCAGTCACGTCTGACTGTTTGCAATCCCATGCACTGTAGCCCGCCAGGCTCCTCTCTCCATAGAATTCTTCAGATAGACAGGAATACTGGAGTGGGTAGCCATTCCCTTCTCCAGGGGTTCTTTCCGACCCAGGGATCAAACCCCGGTCTCCTGCATTGTAAGCAGATTCTTTACTGCCTGAGCCACCAGGGAAGCCCAAATTAGTGATTTTGACAGTGACCTCCTTGTTCTAAGCTCAAGCCTGCCCAGGCTTCAAGTCTCACCTGGAGTCTGTGTTTACAGTCCAGGGATGGGTTGTCAACTAGGAAGTTCTTTCTAGTTCTGTCCAGGAAGGAGCACGGTTTCCCCACTTCATCTAACTCCAGGTCTCGTGCTCTGTCTGCCACGTCCAGGCCAGCTGTAATGGCTCCGTTTCACCAGATACGGTGCTCTTGCTGGCTTCCAGCATAAAAAGCATATGCAAGTGTAATCAAAATTACCAGGTTCCATTGTTGGCGGCACTCAACTGATAAGAGTGTAATAACATGAATAATATGTGTGAAAGAACCGCAATGCTGAGTGATGATTCTGATATGGAAACTGAAAATAAAATCATGCTCTGATCTGCAACAGCCCCTGCCACAGATAAAAATCGACTTTGGCATTTTGCATTTGCAGGATTAACCCAGTGTTTTATTTTGTAAAGAGTCAATTGCTGAGCACAAAGCATTCTGGAGTTCACTGTGGCCATTGGCCAGGCCTGTGGAGGTGGACCCTCCATAAGAAGCAAACATGGAGGCATTGCTGAGAGAGAGAAAGAAGTAATTTAATGTAATGTAATTTAATCTCTCTTATCCATGTATGGATGTGAGAGTTGGACCATAAAGAAGACTGAGCACCAAAGAAATGATGCTTTTGAACTATGATGCTAGAGAAGACTTTTGAGGTCCCCATCCACTGGATCATGGAAAAAGCAAGAGAGTTCCAGAAAAACATCTATTTCTGCTTTATTGACTATGCCAAAGCCTTTGACTGTATGGATCACAATAAAATGTGGAAAATTCTGAAAGAGATGGGAATACCAGACCACCTGACCTACCTCTTGAGAAATCTGTATGCAGGTCAGGAAGCAACAGTTAGAACTAGACATAGAACAACAGACTGGTTCCAAATAGGAAAAGGAGTACATCAAGGCTGTGTATTGTCACCCTGCTTATTTAACTTATATGCAGAGTACATCATGAGAAACGCTGGACTGGAAGAAACACAAGCTGGAATCAAGATTGCCAGGAGAAATATCAATCACCTCAGATATGCAGATGACACCACCCTATGGCAGAAAGTGAAGAGGAACTAAAAAGCCTCTTGATGAAGGTGAAAGTGGAGAGTGAAAAAGTTGGCTTAAAGCTCAACATTCAGAAAACGAAGATCATGGCATCTGGTCCCACCACTTCATGGGAAATAGACGGGGAAATAGTGGAAACAGTGTCAGACTTTATTTTGGGGGGCTCCAAAATCACTGCAGATGGTGACTGCAGCCATGAAATTAAAAGACGCTTACTCCTTGGAAGGAAAGTTATGACCAACCTAGATAGCATATTCAAAAGCAGAGACATTACTTTGCCAACAAAGGTCCGTCTAGTCAAGGCTATGGTTTTTCCTGTGGTCATGTATGGATTTGAGAGTTGGACTGTGAAGAAGGCTGAGCGCCGAAGAATTGATGCTTTTGAACTGTGGTGTTGGAGAAGACTCTTGAGAGTCCCTTGGACTGCAAGGAATCCAACCAGTCCATTCTGAAGGAGATCAGCCCTGGGATTTCTTTGGAAGGACTGATGCTAAAGCTGAAACTCCAGTACTTTGGCCACCTCATGCGCAGAGTTGACTCATTGGAAAAGACTCTGATGCTGGGAGGGATTCAGGGCAGGAGGAGAAGGGGACAACAGAGGATGAGATGGCTGGATGGTATCACTGACTCAATGGACGTGAGTCTGAGTAAACTCCAGGAGTTGGTGATGGACAGGGAGGCCTGGCATGCTGTGATTCATGGGGTCACAAAGAGTCGGACACGACTGAGCCACCGAACTGAACTGAACTGAACAGCAAGGAGATCCAACTAGTCAATCCTAAAGGAAATCAACCCTTAATATTCACTGGAAGAACTGATGCTGAAGCTGAAACTCCAGTTCTTTGGCCACCTGATGTGAAGAGCCGACTCATTGGAAAAGACCCTGATGCTAGGAAAGATTGAAATCAGGAGGAGAAAGGGTTGACAGAGGATGAGATGGTTTGATGGCATCTTAAACTCAGTAGGCATGAATTTGAGCAAACTCAGGAGACGGTAAAGGATGGGGAAGCCTGGCATGCTGCAGTCCTTGGGGTCACAAAGAGTCAGACATGACTTAGCAATTGAACAGCAATCCTGGCAGCAGTCATATGTGTTTGGTCGGACAAGTATAATTTATTGTTGTTATTTTACAGGCAAAAAAGAATCTCTGAGAGGTTAAATGGATTCCTATTATTTTACCCATTGTGTTTGCATTGAAGGAGTTACCAGAATGATCCCTTCCCTCCAAGAGGTTATCATCTAGTAGGGAATAAAAGTTGTACAATCTGATAGTGATAACCCATAAAAGGAAAACTCACAGCCCCAAGTAGCCTGTAAACCATAAAGAAGTGACACAAATCATGTGTGAGAGAGAGAGGGCTGGGCAGCCCTTGCCGAGGACAGCACTGGTCAGTGACCTGATTCAAAGAGGTGGGGGTGAGAAAGAGTGAAGAAGTTAAGTGAGGTTGGAATAACATGAAATGAAAATGGAAAGAACTCAGGACAAGAAAGGCTCAGACAGGACAGGAAGGAAGTCCATGAGCCTTAGAGGGGGACAATGTAGGAAGGAAACAGTAACTCAGCAGTGTGCCTCGATAGCATCCTCTGGTGGGGCATCCTGAGTGTGTGGCGCAAGGTCACCGAAGCCGCGTGGCATGGTCAGTTTCAGTTAAAACACCTCTGTGGCTGTGGCCAAGGTAGATAGCACAGGGAAGCAGTAACCAGGGGCAGAGACCAGGGAAAGTAGGTTTTCTATCCGATGCATCTAGTAGGAATAAGATACAGTTTACATTTTTTCTAGTTTCATCTTTTTGCAAGCTCAGTACACTTTGCAGATCTTTCCTAACTGCATGTTTTCAACTCTACGATTATTAGACCTCAGCGTAACATGCAAACTTTTGTTTCTTCTCTCTTTTGATAATAAAGAGCTGTGCTACTTATTGAACGGATGCTTTAAGTCTCCCTGCATTTGTCCTGAGATGGGCTGATACAGGTGATATCAGTGCCAGTGGAAGCTACGTGGCGGTGGGTGGGCAGGGGTGCAAAATGAGTGTATGAGCGTCTTCTCACGTTGATGCTGCAGAGTCCTGGGACCCATGGTCAGTCTTGCTGTCTAATAGGCAGGAACATGGAAACTGGCCTATGTAACCCCTGGCTTCTGAAGATTGGTATGTGGAGGAGAGAGAAAAGGCTGCACAGTTCATGAAAGACAACCTTCTATACTCCTATTATTTAACCTTATCTGTTCATTTATTTAGGACAGAATTCAGTATATTTGCTATATAGAGACTTGGCATTTAAAGTCTGTCTAGGAAATTAGAAAATACTCTGATATATATCCCTAGCATAACTAGACATCTTTCCTTGGGAGATGGGACTGGTGAGGCTGTGTTAACACAGATACGTTGATTCTTTTTTATATATATACTTAAAATTTCTTTTGCTTTTCTGTTTCCAACTTACTTCTTATATAATAGGCTCTAGGTTCATCCACCTCACTAGAACTGATTCAAATTCGTTCTTTTTATGGCTGAGTAATATTCCACTGTGTATATATACCATATCTTCTTTATCCATTCATCTGTTGATGAACATCCAGGTTGCTTCCGCATCCTGACTATTGTAAACAGTGCTGCAGTGAACATTGGGATATTAACACGTATCTATGGAATCGAGAAAAATGGTGTTGATGAACCTATCTGCAAGGAAGGAATGGAGACACAGACAGAGAGAAGGGACGTGTGGACACTGTAGGGGAAGAGAGGACAGGACGAATGGAGAAAGGAGCATCAACATATATACACTCGCGTGTGTTAGATATGAATAAATAGCTGATGAGAAGTCACTGTATCACACATGGAGTCCAGTCTGGCACTCTGTGATGACTCCCCGATCACTCTGGGATAGGGGAGAGGTGGGGAGGAGGGTACAAGAGGGCGGGGATATATGTATAATTATGGCTGATTTGCATTGTTGTACAGCGGAAACAAACCCACATTGTAAACATTAAAAAATAAAACAAAAAAAGTAAAGCAGATGTGTTTCAAGTGTACCACAAAGTGATTCAGTTATATATACACACATATACAATAATTTCTCAGACTCTTTTCCATGCTAGATTATTACATTGAGTATAGCTGCCTGTGCTATACAGCAGTTCTCTACTGTTTATCCATTTTATTTACAGTAGTGAATATCTGCTAATCTCAGACTCCTAATTTATCCCTCCCCCTCACCTTTCCCCTTTGGTAACCACAAGTTTGCTTTCTATGTCTGTGAGACTACTTCTGTTTTGTAAATAAATTCATTTGTATAATTTTTTTTAGATTCTTAATCCCATCAGTTGGCTAAGAAGCACAGGCTCTTAACTGAGGACCTCCCAGCTGCTGGGGAACAGGGTATGATGTCATTTCTGAGTGACAAGAAAATCAGAAAGGAAAGAAGGTAGACAGATGCAAGCCGTAGCAGAAAAGTTTATCAGAAAGTACCTACCTAGAGTGTGGAGTAATTGGCTTCAAGCTTTGTATTTCTCTTCCTGTCTTATCTGTGGCCCAGGAAGTGGGTAAAGAACAGCTGAGTGGGGCTGAGGATGGGAAGAAGAGCAAAGCAGTGATGAGGGGTGGTTGAGGTTAGGAGGTCTGAGCAGGGCAGGGGTGAGGACTGCTGGATGTAATAGCGTGGGGTCCATGGTCTGGCAACGGGACACAGCATCCTTTCCTTGTAGAGAAAATAATCTGAGACAAACTAAGTGAAGGGTTAGCAGTTATGAAAAAATTTACCTCTGCTTACATCTAAATCACTCCCAGAAATAAGGTACCAATGAAACACTTTTTTAAAGTCACATCTTTCTCACTGGCTGTTACTACTATGTCAGAGATCTATTCTGATGAGAAAGCTTAAGGAGTTTTTCTCCAGTATAAAGTACAAATCATACTCAGGAATCATAATAATCTCTTTAAATAACTTTCTGTTTTAGTACTATGTAGTTTCTGTTAATCATTGCTAACTTAATTACAGATTACATTTGCACAATACTTCATTCTTTTATAAAAACACTTTCCCAGATACTCTGTCATCTCAGATTTCTGACATCTAAAACAGAGAGAGATTCTACCTCTCATTTTAGAGAGAATTCTGAAACTCAGCTTGGTACTAATCAGCGTCAGATCTGCTTTTGATTGAATGATTAAACATTAGGGAACCATGCTCATATATGTGTATATACACACATACATATAGAGTTAGGGATTATATATATACACATATTATATGTATAAAATCTCATTTAATCCTCATGATTAAGCCATGAGATAGTTAACATCTCTATTCCCTCTGTTTCAAATATACCACAAGCTGAGATCTGATTGCTTCCAAAGCTGATGGTTTGAAATGACTACAACTGGCTGAAGATGTGACTTACCTAAGCTTACTGAACTAGTAAGTGACAGAAGAGGAAATAAAAACAGTCTGTTTGCACTTAACTTTCACATGAAACCCTAATGGAGAACTTTAATATAATGAATCAGTCTTAGAAAGTCATTGCACATTAATTAAAAACAAGTATATTTAAATGTTTGGGGAAATTCTAATAAACTGTTTTGGACTTCCCTTTTGGCTCAGATGGTAAAGAATCTGCCTGCAATGCAGGAGACCTGGGTTCAATCCCTGGGTTGGAAAGATACCCTGGAGAAGGGAATGGCAGCCCAGTCCAGTATTCTTGCCTGGAGAGTCCCATGGACAGAGGAGCCTAGCAGGCTACAGTCCATGGGGTGGCAAAGAGCTGGATGGACTTACTGTCTTTACTATTCCTTCGTAAATTTAGTGGTACTCATTAGATGGAAAAATCCCATGGAAATATTTAGCTATAATTAATGTTAGCAAGTAATTTTTCATTGACACATAGGTGCTCATTTCAATTCAACAAGGTAATTTTGAGCAAGGTGCTTTATTTAATCTACACAAAGATGAGTAGACAGTATCCCTATTGAAAGAAATGTTCAGTCCTTTAGGGTTCTGTTCTTGAAAGACATTAGGTTTCCTAAGCATGGTTTTTATTCTACATTGGGAGAAGGGTATCAGAAGAGGGGAAATGGTTGAATGCAGACTGAGGTGTTTACTCACAAAACTACAACACGAAAAGGAACGAACAGTTACTATGAAAAAGAGAGAGGGGAAAAGTGCTTTGGAGGAGGATGAGAAGGGCGCTGTCTTATCATATTGGAATAGAAGGGGAGTCAGCAAAGGCCTCAAGACAGAAGTGATGTTTAAGACGAGCCTTCATGAATGGCTAGAAATCCAAAAAGCATGTGGCACCAGGGCATTCACACACGAAGAGAATGCTGTAAGTCAAAGCAGAGACAGCAGTTCATCCTATCTGTAGCGTGCATGGTTTAACAAAAAGGCACAGGGCTGAAAATCGGAATCTTTTTGTAGAAGGTTTGAACACTAGGATGGTGTCTCAGTAAATGCAGTAGAGTGAAAACCAAATACTGGATTTGTACCAAGGGGATAGATGCGCACTTCAGCAGTGGCATTTTTGAACTTGGGCAAAGCAATGAATCTTTTTGAACTTTGACTTCCTCACCTGTAACATGGAGATGCTAATAATTACATGAAGGGTTGAGTGTAAACTTGAATGGAACCAGAACTCTGAAAAGCGTAAAGCACAGCCAGTGGCACCATCAACACCTTTATTACTGTGTGTATGTGTTCAGTCTCTTACTTGTGTTCAACTCTGCAACTCTACAGACTGCAGCCCGCCAGCTTCCTCTGTCCATGGGATTCCCTAGGTCAGAATACTGGAATGGGGTGCCATTTCCTCCTCCAGGGGATCCTCCCAATCCAGGGGTTGAACCTGAGTCACTTGTGTCTCCTGCATTGGCAGGTGGGTTCTTTACCCAAGGTTCCACCTGGGAAGCCCTTATGGCTGTGTACGTGATGCTATATGAAGATTGTGGAGACGGGGGAGCTTTTCCTTTGGGTCTTCACTTTAGGAAAAATAATTCAGCAGAGATGTGTGGGAAGGATTAATAATAAAAGTAGAAAGAGAACCATCAGAAAGCATTAACATCCTTCAGGTTAAAAATAATGAAGGTGTGATTAGAATGGTAGTTCAGGTAAGTGGGAAGGTAGAGATGTTGCAAGGATATGTTGCAAGAATACTAATTAAGAAATGCACTGAGCTGACTCTGTCCTTGGACACAAATTCAGCAGTGTTGCTTTGCAGCCTCTTTAAAAGAGATAAAATGGTTTGATACATGATAGAACAGGTGGTGCTTGGGGAGCAGAGGAGAGACGGTAATAAGGGGACATTGGGTCTTCCTTTGCTTTTCATTCAGGAGACCTTGGTAACAGCAGGATAGAGAAGGGACACCTTAAGTGCATGAGGTTGGTCCCCCTCCATGGCACATGTGTCACGGTGGGTGAGAGGTGACATAGACTCAGTAAGCCCTTCCAGGGTGGACTTCCAGAAAATGTGTTCACCTAAGCAGAGAATTTCTTGCTTTTCTCAAAATCAGTTCAGTTCAGTCTCTCAGTTGTATCTGACTCTGCGACTCCATGGACTGCAGCACACCAGGCTTCTCTGTTCATCACCAACTCCTGGAGCTTACTCATACTCATATCTATCGAGTCAGTGATGCCATCCAACCATCTCATCCTCTGTCATCCCCTTCTCCTCCCACCTTCAATCTTTCCCAGCATCAGGGTCTTTTTCAATGAGTCAGTTCTTCCCATCAGGTGTCCACAGCATCGGAGTTTCCACTTCAGCATCAGTCCTTCCAGTAAAATATTCAGGACCGATTTCCTTTAGGATGTACTGGTTGGATCTCCTTGCAGTCCAAGGGACTCTCAAGAGTGTTCTCCAACACCACAGCTCAAAAGCATCAATTCTTCGGCACTCAGCTTTCTTTATGGTCCAACTCTCACATCCGTACATGACTACTGGAAAAACCATAGCTTTCACTAGATGGACCTTTGTTGGCAAAGTAATATCTCTGCTTTTTAATATGCTGTCTAGGTTGGTCATAGCTTTTCTTCCAATGAGCAAGTGTCTTTTAATTTCATGGCTGCAGTCACCGTCTGAAGTGATTTTGGAGCCCAAACAAAGTCTCTCAGTATTTCCATTGTTTCCCCATCTATTTGCCATGGAGTGATGGGACTGGCTGCCATGATCTTAGTTTTCTGAATGTTGAGTTTATTTCTCAAAATAAATCACCTCTTGCCTCAGTGCTTGTCACTTAAGTGGAAGGAATCAAGAAATAGGGTTCAGAACTGATTTGTAAATTCCAAGTCAGTTTCTTGGTAATCAGAAATGGATTCAATTTAATTCTACAATCATTTAGTGAATGCGAATATTTTCCAGGAGATGGAACTGGAGAAAAATACCAGATATAAATGAAACAAACATTGTCCCCCTGCCACCTTGCACTCTCTCTCTCTCACAGTTTAGTGAGAGTGTATGTCAAAAAGCAGATGAAGTATTATTACATGTTGAGCTAAAGTTGTGTTCTTTATTTGTTTTTTCACTTCTCCATGAATGACATTTCTATGAAGACCAAAATGATGTTTGGGACTTACTGGAAACTTACACTGCTCCTAATAAAATAAATAGCCCCTCTGAATAATGATCCCTGTGTTTTGTGCATTCCTTCAGAAACACCCTGTGAACTTCGTTGGAAGCAGCCCCCTTTGTATGGTATTTTCCATGGAACTTTTACCACTGGGTCTTCCCTTTACTTAGGAGCTTAAATGAAATGAAAATAGGATAAACTAGTAGATCTTTCTAAGGTAGAAACATTGATGGAGATAGCCATGGAACCAGGAATTGGTAGATGAGGAAAAGAAGTCATAAAAGTGGGTTTCAGATCTTTTTTTAAAAAGTTCCTTTCATTTATTATTTATCTCTGTTCATTCCTTATCTCTTCCACGCCTTACTAAGACCGGCTTGTGAAACTGTTTTATGTGCTACTTCAAATGCTCTCTGTTTGACAGCATTGTTTTTTTCTCCCTCCCTTTAGGAGATGACCTGGCCTCCACCACTTGCTGCTATTCAACCACCTGGCAAAGTGGAACCAAGCAAATTTCCATTTCCAAATAAGGTGAGATCCTGCATCACTCAGGATGAGCATACTTTCCTCACACAGGATTTCCAGTGGACAAGGGTTTTCCCTTATTGTCTCTCCCTGTGTAAATATTCCTGGCAGGGGCACATGGATCTGATTTTCAACAATTTGCAAGTGTAGGTCTGTTCATCCAAGGGATAATGTCAAGCTTACAGTCCTATTATACTTACCTCCACTTTCCTACTTCCTATAAAACATGATGAATATTGTAATTATTATTTTATCTAGAAACATTTGTGAAGTTGAAATGCATCTTATAATCATATTATGCACTCAGTGTGATTGTATGCCTTGTTTTTCTTTCTGAAAAGCTGTTATTAAATGAATGATGTATCTTAAAATCAGTGTCTTAGAATTAAGGACATGAAGTATATAATTTCTTAGTTATCTTTTATAAAGCTGAAAATATTTTCTAGGACTTAATAAAAAAGATTTTCTGAGAACTAACAGACACAAAATATCTGTCACAAAATCTATTTCAATCATACATGAGTGTAGTAAATTTTGTTTTTTTAATCATACAACCAACACATAATTATATACTCATTATAAAGATGTAATTATACAAATAGAAGAAGCAAAATACGAAGTTTATCACACTCTTATCCAGATTTTATTTCCCTACCGAGATTACCATCAAGAGTTTGGTGTACACCATTTCAGTTCTTTTTCTCGTGCGTTATATACGCATTTGTGCATATGCGGTTTTTTTTTAAAGTCCTAAATGGTATAGTACTAAAAGTACTTTTTCTAAGAATTGATTTTTTTCCAGATACACACAATGCACAAATGTCATCGCTAAATGTTAAATCACAACTTTCTAAAGTAAATTATCGAAATAATTATTCATTACAATTATCACAATGGTAAACTCTGTCCTAAAAGTTGATTTTTGTTTCTCTTAATAAGGTATATTTAGAAGTCTTTCCAAGTGAATACATAGAGATTTTTTTTATTTTTCTTGACAGTAGCAGTAAGTGGGCAGTATTTCAAGCAAACATTTTTATAACTATTTTTTAGCATTATGCCTTCACAGTGACTTGTCAGTTTCCTAATTCATCAAGGTTTGTTGCGTCTCCAATCTTCTGCTTGTTAAGATGTGCTGATCGTGTTGCTGGGGTGTATTTTCTGTTGGGTCTCCGGTCCAGGCTGGACCCAGAGTCTCTGACTGTCACTCTTTATACTTACCTTTGGTCCTTCATCTTCCCTCCTCTCTCCTGGTTCTCTCTCCTGGCGCTCTTGTCTTGGTCTCTTATTTTAAATACCCTGTATGCTCAGCTGGCTAACATCTAAATCTGTGTCTCTATCCCCTTCTCCGTCCCCCAAGCTCCATACTTGTGTTTCTGTTTTCTTATTCAACATCCCCACTTGGGGATCTAACAAACATCTCAAGCCTGACGTATCAAAAACGGACCCTTTAATCTTCCCACTAACCTTCTATCCTGTGTTTTGCAATAAGTGGTTTCCTCATTTTTGAAGTTGGCACAGGCCAAAGTCTTGGAGCCATCTCTATTTCTTTTCTAAAGTACCTATAAAAGCTATGGTTTTCCCAGTAGTCATGTACAGATGTGGGAGTTGGACCATAAAGAAGGCTGAGTGCTAAAGAATTGATGCTTTCAAATTGTGGTGTTGGAAAAGACTTGAGAGTCCCTTGGACTGCAAGGAGATCAAACCAGTTAATCCTAAAGGAAATCAACCCTGAATATTCATTGGAAGGACTGATGCTGAAACTGAAACTGCAGTACTTTGGCCACCTGATGCAAAGAACTGACTCATTGGAAAAGACCCTGATGCTGGGAAAGATTGAAGGCGGGAGGAGAAGGGGACGACAGAGGGTGAGATGGTTGGATGGCATCACTGAATCGATGGACATGAGTTTGAGCAAACTCAGGGAGATAGTGAAGGACAGACGAGCCTGGCGTACTGCAGTCCGTGGGGTCACAGAGAGTACAACACGACTTAGCGACGGAACAACAACAGCAATAATGAAGTACACATACCAGGTGGCTTAAAATAGAAAAAGGGTATTTTTCTCACAGTTCTGGAGGCTAGAAGTCTGAAATCAAAGTGTCAGCAGGTTCCTGCTCCCGCTGAAGGCTTGAGGGAGGAATCCTTCCTTACCTCTTCCAGCTTCCGGTGACTGCTGACGGCAGGTCACATCCCTTGGCTTGTAGGTACATCACTCTGGTGTCTGCCTCTACACTTATGGGGCCATCTCCCCAAGTCTCCCTCCTCTTCCAAGGATGGCAGTCACTAGATTTAGGGCCCACCCTCAGCAACCATCTGAAGTTGAGTTTACCTGCAGAGACTCTATATCCACATAAGGTCAAATTCACAGGTTGTGAGCAGACACGAGCTTCTAGGGGACACTCTTCAACACCATCCTTGATTCTTTTCTCTCCCTCATGACATGCATCCAACCCATCATTAAATCCTATCTACCCTACCTTCAACATATGTCTAGAATCTATATGTTTCTCAGATGGTGATTGCAGCCATGATATTAAAAGATGTTCACTCCTTGGAGGGAAAGTTATGACCAACCTAGATAGCATATTCAAAAGCAGAGACATTACTTTGCCAACAAAGGTCCGTCTAGTCAAGGCTATGGTTTTTCCAGTAGTCATGTATCGCTGTGAGAGTTGGACTGTGAAGAAAGCTGAGTGCCAAAGAATTGATGCTTTTGAAGTGTGGTGTTGGAGAAGACTCTTGAGAGTCCCTTGGACTGCAAGGAGATCCAACCAGTCCATTCAGAAGGAGATCAGTCCTGGGTGTTCTTTGGAAGGACTGATGCTAAAGCTGAAACTCCAGTACTTTGGCCACCTCATGCGAAGAGTTGACTCATTGGAAAAGACTCTGATGCTGAGAGGGATTGGAGGCAGGAGGAGAAGGGGACGACAGAGGATGAGATGGCTGGATGGCATCACCGACTCAATGGACGTGAGTCTGAGTGAACTCCGGGAGTTGGTGATGGACAGGGAGGCCTGGCGTGCTGCGATTCATGGGGTCTCAAAGAGCCGGACATGACTGAGCGACTGAACTGAACTGAACTGAAATGTTTCTCCCCACCATTGCATCATAGAGGGCACAGAACTTGAAGTTTAAATAGGAAAAAAATCCTGTCTTCTCTAGGATTACTATAGAATTTGTGGGGAGCTATTTCAGCTCTAGATCTTTCGGTTTTTCTCAAGAAAGAATAGGTGACTTTACAAAGTGTGGGAACATTGGACTTGCCTGGTGGTCCAGTGGTTAAGAATCCACCTGCCAACACAGGGAACACACATCCCAGGTCGGGAAAGATGCCACATGCTGCAGAGCGGCTAAGCCCGTGGGCCAAAGCTCCCTTGCCCATGTGCTACAACTGCAGGAGCCCGCACGCCCTAGAGTCCATGCTCCGCAGCAAGAGAAGCCACGGCAGTAAGCCTGCTCACCGCAACTGGAGAGGAGCCCCTATTGCTGCAACTAGAGAAAGGCCACGCGCAGCGATAGAGACCCAGCTCAGCCCCCAAAATTAAATAAATAAGTAACGTGTAGGAACGTTGCATGATTTTAATAATGCCTTTCTTTCAAACATTTCACATAAGTGTTGGTGATTTATCTTGTTCCAATGAAATAAGACTGCATTAGTGTCATTTCTACTATAACAAATCACCATAAACTTAGTGACTTAAGACAACGCAAATTTATTATCTTACAACACTGGGAGTCAGAGTCTGAAATCAGTGTCACAGAGCTGAAATCCAGGTGTTGGCAGAGCTTTATTTCTTCCGAATGTTTTAAGGGAGAATTTGCTGTCTTGTCTTTCACGGCTCCAAGAGGCTGCCCCTGTTACTTAGCTCATGGCTCTCGTCATTCTGACTTCTAACCTCCTTGTCACATCTTCCCTGACTCTCCTGCCACCTCCCTTCCCTTTGTGAAGATGCTGGGCCCTCCTGGATAGTAGGATGATCTCCCGTCTCAAAATAGTTAATCACTTCTGCAAAGTCCCTTTTGCCATGAGAAGTAGCATATTCACAGGGCCTGGGAATTAAGATGCAAACGTCTTTGGAGGAGCCCTTGTCCTGCTTACTGCAAAGACCTCACTAATTCTCTTTTAACCTGTATCTCCACTAATTAGTATTCTGACAGCTGGAGGCTTGCAGTTCATTAATTAGATTATTAATGTTTGGGATTATCACGATCGCTAGTGTGTAGGAGCTAGAATTGTTTATGGAACTTGCAGGGCAAAATCTCCAAAATGACTAATAAATAATGAAATTAAGTCCTTATTGAGATTAAAGGAGCAATTTGACCTCAAAGGAAAGTCGATTTAAATGTGCTTTCTGAGTTACCAGTAGCACTAAATTAATTAGCTACATACTTCCGAGAATTTCCCCAATTTGTCTGGATATTGAAGGACATAACATATAATAAAGTCAATTGATACTGAACTTGGATGTTTTTTCTATTCTCTGAAGATTTAACTTCGAGTCACAATTCCCTAGACAAACACTACCAGACGTGTCTGCCTTATTCTTCAAATCTCAAAAGTAATTGAATTTGGTAAAGAATGCATGCCATTAGCAGGTATTTCAAAGCTTTGTCCTTTTCCCTTGATTTCCAGAGCAGTCTCATAAGTTTTGAAACACAAATAGGGAACTAAAATTGTAGAACTTGTTTCATCCCCAGAAGGCATCTGTGCAAATCTAATGGCATTTCGCAAACATTTCACAGGGCAATGAATGCCGAAACTGATGGGATCAGATCTGGTTTGAAACTGTTTTTGCTGATCAGTTTCTAAAGCACTAGGCAGAAGAGTTCTAGCATGATTAGAGAAATGAGAGCCCTATTGCCTTTCTCTCTATACAGTACAAGGAGAATGAAAGCCAGCAAGCGTGAAGGAAAGCACTTTGAAGCTGAAAAGTTTATGATCTATGTCTCTCTTTGGGTTCCTGGCATGCTTTAGAAATGACCACAAAATGTTTGGGCTAAAATTTCACTTTTACTTCATTGCCTCAAAGTAAACATTTAAATTGATTTTAATTTGCATTATTTTAGTGGCTCTGAGCTTCATAGGAAAGAAAGTGATTGGTGGGGAAGAAGGAAAGCCAAACCACAGCAAGTGTTCTTTTTCCTATAGTAACTAGCTTTATGTGGGGGTCTGAAAAGCAAAGAAGCTGTGTTTCCATTTCTTGTCTTTTATAATTCCTATGATGGGTTGACAGACAAGCGAGAGGACGTATGAGTACAGCAGGCTTCAGATGGTTCCAAAGAGCCAATTTTTAAAAAATTGGAGTATAATCGCTTCTCAATGTTGTGTTGGTTTCTGCTGTTATTCCCACTACTGAGCATGTACTCTGAGAAAACCATAATTCAAAATGAACCCCGCTGTTCATTGCAGCACTATTGACAACAGCCAGAACACAGAAACAACCTTAATGGCTAACAAAAGATGGACGGATAAAGAAGCTGTGGTACATATATACAATGGAATACATATTTAGCCATAAAAGAATGAAATTGAATCATTTGTAGAGATGTGGATGGGCTTAGAGACCATCATACAGAGTAAAGTAAGTCAGAAAAGAAAAAAAAAATGAGTATAATATGAAACCTAGAAAAATGGTACAGAGACACCTATTTTCAGGGCAGGAATAGAGACAAAAACCACTTTCCAGTAGTGGCTTCACCGGGTAAGGACTCCCTCCCATCAGCAACAGCTTAAGAGTCACTGTATTTTATTGGTCTAAGGTGCATATTTTTTTCACATTTTAAGATCCTAGTTTCAGGATCTGTTTTACATTGATGGCGTTTTACAATTAATTGGCAGCAATTGTCTTCAATAGTAATGCATGAGGTAATGCAGCCTTGGTAATGCCAACAGTTTGGCATCTGGTCCCATCACTTCATGGGAAATAGATGGGGAAACAGTGAAAACAGTGTCAGACTTTATTTTGGGGGCTCCAAAATCACTGCAGATGGTGACTGCAGCCAGGAAATTAAAAGACGCTTACTCCTTGGAAGGAAAGTTATGACCAACCTAGATAGCATATTCAAAAGCAGAGACATTACTTTGCCAACAAAAGTCCATCTAGTCAAGGCTATGGTTTTTCCTGTGGTCATGTATGGACGTGAGAGTTGGACTGTGAAGAAAGCTGAGCACCGAAGAATTGATGCTTTTGAAGTGTGGTGTTGGAGAAGACTCTTGAGAGTCCCTTGGACTGCAAGGAGATCCAACCAGTCCATTCTAAAGGAGATCAGTCCTGGGTGTTCATTGGAAGGACTGATGCTGAGGCTGAAACTCCAATACTTTGGCCACCTCATGCGAAGAATTGACTCATTGGAAAAGACCCTGATGCTGAGAGGGATTGGGGGCAGGAGGAAAAGGGGATGACAGAGAATGAGATGGCTGGATGGCATCACCGACTCGATGGACGTGAGTTTGAGTGAACTCCGGGAGTTGGTGATGGACAGGGAGGCCTGGCGTGCTGCGATTCATGGGGTCGCAAAGTCAGCCACGACTGAAGAACTGAACTGAACTACCTTTGATGAAATATAGTATTTATTATAAGGCTTCCTCGGATGGTTTTCTTAGCCACTAGTATGCTCAGTTATTTCTGTCTTCAGCAAAATGGTTTGTACAAACTTTACTTCCCAACTCATTACCGCCTTTAAAGAAGTTCTGGGATTTCTGTGTGCCCAACAATAGTTTAGGTGTTGGGAATTCGGGATTTAAAGTTAGAAAAGCCTAAGTTTCCAGCTGTAGATATTCTAAGTCACCAGAGGTGGTTCTCCCGTCTGTGCACGTGGCCGTCAGGGTGAGACATGCGTCATGAATGTCGGAAACTAAGAGCACTAGAGTAACCTCAGAAATGGCCTGCTGTAGGAACACAGGCAACTTTTCCTTACACTTTCCTATTGTCCTGAGTTTTCTTTAATGTCACTTTCATTGCTGTTCCGTCGCTCAGTCGTGTCCAACTCTTTGTGACCCCAATACTGCAGCACACCAGGTCCTTCACCATCTCCTGGAAGTTGCTCAAACTCATGTCCATTGAGTTGGTGATGCCATCCCATCATCTCATCCTCTGTCACCCCCTTCTCCTCCTCTCAGTCTTTTACAATGAATCAGCTCTTTGCATCAGGTGGACAAAGTATTGGAGCTTCAGCTTCAGTCCTTCCAATGAATATGCAGGGTTGATTCCCTTTAGGAAACTGCTGTTGTTTAAATAGCAAGTGCTATTTAATAAGATGGAGCCATCCTTGGGTCAAGACAATAGTAACCTTCTTTTATTATATATTTATTATCTAATTGAATACCTTAAATATGTACAGTTTATGTTATATCATTTATACCTTGATAAAGGTTTATTTTTAAAACAGGAGTCATAGTCAAAAAGACAATGCTTATAATGGAAGTTTGACACTGTGCAGTGACAACATAAAGCAAATAAGTCCTTCTGAGATGCAGGAGTATTTCAAAGAACCGATACCCTTGAGCTTCTCTGTTCTGAGCCTTGAGGGGAGAATGAAGTTTCCAGGCAGAAAAGCAAAGATGGCGGGACACGCACCCAAGGATGAGGACAGGCTCTAAAGGCTCAGAGTGCTCCCGCACAGCAGTCATGACATGCCTCTCCGCCCTGGGTTGTCAGAACTTGTGTACACATCGTTTCCTCTGCTGACTCCCTGGGCTCCCAGGCGGGGAAGGCAGGGGCTTTGTACACTCACTTCTGTAACCCCTGAGGACCCGACGGGGAGCCTTGCAGGTCTGGTGGAATGCTCCCAGAGGAGGCTGAAATGACAGTGCTCAGACGGGGCCAGCTACTCTCCAGGCAGCTACCCAGGGATGGTGTTCACATACAGAGAAAAAGCCTTTGCGACAGAAGCTATAGCTATAAGAGCATCTGAGCGTCTGACTTGGGCAGCAGGAGACACGAAAATGGAAAGGACTTCAGTGTCTGGAGCTTGTTTCCCTCTGAGCCCAGCCAGGCTCTGGCTCAGTGAGGGATAAGGGATCTGCATAGTCTGTGCCCTCCTTCCCTGCCTCCGCCCGCCAGTCTTGCAGCCGGCTGGACAGGGCAGTACTGCTTCAAAAGGCAGCAACCATGGGCCCTGTCGTTGGCAGCAGAGAACTAATGAGAATGCATCCAGGGCCCTGCGACCTAAACTTGGGAGGAGCGTCATTACACCTTCCACCAGCAGACGAGCGATGCACGCTCCAGATCAGTAAGAAGGATACTGGGGCGTCATCTGTACCCAGAGTGGTCCAGTCTAGGCACACGGGCTCCGTTGGTGGTCAGTGCACCATCCAGAGGATGTCAGCTAGAGACGTGGATGACACATTAGGGGCAGTCTTTATTATGTCTCTCCAAAGTCTCTTTCCCTCCAGAGAGCAGACTTCAATGGTGATTTTTTTTTAAACTAATGACTTTAACCATTTTCTGCTTCTTTTCACTCTCCCATCCAAAACAGAAATTATCATCATTAATGACACAGATGTGTTCATTAAATTTTGAAATGTACTGCTTATGAAATGCATGGTCTTGCAGTGTGTAATTATCATCCAGGTTCTCTGGAAGCTCATTTTCAGGTCTCAAAGAGCCCGTGGTCAGTAGTCATCATCTGGGTTTCAGGATGTCTGCAGTGCATCAAGTTGTCAAATGATCTGTGTCCCAATAACAACAGCAAACAATGTCACAAAAACTTGTACTATCTTTTGTGTTTTTTTCCCCCAAGAATGGTCATAATGTTGAAAACTATCTCAGTTACCATTCTTCTTCATCTGACAGTAAATGAGTCTTCACCACTCTGGTACAAGACATCTCCAAAATACCAAAATCTGCAGATGGCTCAAGGGACTCAACTACATGAGACTCAAAGTATTTTTCACGTAGAAGAGCTCACTCTAATTCATGTTCAGATGTAAACTCTACATTAGTTAGAAGGAATGAGAAATATCCCAGTCCCTTTGGGGAAGTTAACTATGGACGTCCTCTTTGTAATAGCAACCATTCAAATTGGCCTAAATCATTTCTGAGGATTACATTTTAGCCCATCATCTCAGGAACCGTATTTTATCTTTAATACACTGTTTCCAAAAGCTGAAGCTTGGGTTGAGAGTTGAGCTTGTTATTTTTCTTCAGATAAATAGCTCATTTCTACCACATTAACATTAAAGGCATCTGTGTATGACTTAGTCTGCTTAGTAGAGTAGAAATCCAAATTTCTTACCCAACCCCTACCCACCAATCTGAGTAAAATTAAAATAATAAAGAATAAATAAAATAGTCACTGCTTTTTAAAATAATAAGAAAGCCATAAAATAGAAGTTGACTTCATTTCACTGGATTTTTGTCCCACACACTAAAATTGTAAATGAGTTTCACTGGACTTTATGGGTTTTTTTACATTCCTACCATCTCAATGCATTGTTTTATAACTCTCTTTTATAATTCATATTAAATAGGAATTTTGCAAGGAAGGTACTCAGTCTCTCAGTCGTGTCCAACTCTGCTACCCCGTGAACTGTAGCCCACCAGGCTCCTCTGTCCAAGGGATTTCCCAAGCAAGAATACTGGAGTGGGTTGCCATTTCCTCCCCCAGGGAATCTTCCCAACCCAGGGATTGAACCCGAGTTTCCTGCATTGGCAAGCAGATTCTTTACCACTGAGCCACCTGGGAAGCCCTTTGCAAGGAAAGAGGATGTGAATTCCCAAAACAGAATTTAGCATTTCACTTTAGCAGAAATAAAATCAGGTTCAATCACTATTTACTTGATCAGTAACTGAATTCAAATACTGCATAGTGCTGGCTTTCGGCCACTCCAGATATGTGGAAAGCTATAATAATCTCCTGTCCACCGGCGTGAGCGTGACAGCGATTGTTCAGTGGAACGTCCCTGATGGGGTGGTTGCCAGCCTCGTCTACAGAACGGGGTGGTGAGAGTGAAGGGTTAGATTGAAAGTCAGTACTACAATAGGTCCCAAATATAAGAACTAGAACCATAAACTTCACAGAAGAAACAGAGATTAATATTTCCAACCTTGGATTCAACAGGGGAGTCTCAGATATGACCCCAAAAGCATGGGTAACAAAAGAAAAAATAGATAAATTGGACTTCATCAAAATTAAAACTTTTTGTGTGTTGAAGGACATTATCAACAGAGTGAAAAGACAACTGACGGAATAAGAAGAAATATGTGCATCAGATCAGATCAGTTCAGTCGCTCAGTCGTGTCCGACTCTTTGCGACCCCATGAATCCCAGCACGCCAGGCCTCCCTGTCCATCACCAACTCCCGGAGTTTACTCAGACTCACGTCCATCGAGTCAGTGATGCCATCCAGCCATCTCATCCTCTGTCGTCCCCTTCTCCTCCTGCCCCCAATCCCTCCCAGCATCAGGGTCTTTTCCAATGAATCAACTCTTCGCATGAGGTGGCCAAAGTACTGGAGTTTCAGCTTTAGCATCATTCCTTCCAAAGAAATCCCAGGGCTGATCTCCTTCAGAATGGACTGGTTGGATCTCCTTGCAGTCCAAGGGACTCTCAAGAGTCTTCTCCAACACCACAGTTCAAAAGCATCAATTCTTCGGCGCTCAGTCTTCTTCACAGTCCAACTCTCACATCCATACATGACCACTGGAAAAACCATAGCCTTGACTAGACGAACCTTTGTTGGCAAAGTAATGTCTCTGCTTTTGAATATGCTATTTAGGTTGGTCATAACTTTCCTTCCAAGGAGTAAGTGTCTTAGTTTCCTGGCTGCAGTCACCATCTGCAGTGATTTTGGAACCCCCAAAAATAAAGTCTGAAACTGTTTTCACTGTTTCCCCATCTATTTCCCATGAAGTGGTGGGACCGGATGCCATGATCTTCGTTTTCTGAATGTTGAGCTTTAAGCCCACTTTTTCACTCTCCACTTTCAGCATATCACTTACCTAATAAAAGTCTGGTATCCAGAATGTACGAAATACTCTTTTAGCTCAACAACCAAAAGGCAAACAACCCAATTGAAAAACGGACAATGTAATATAAAAAAGAATATGTGTGCATGTGTGTGTGTGTGTGTAATTGAATCATTTTGCTGTGCACCAGAAACTAATACAATATTATAAATCAACTATACTTCAATGAAAAAAATAAAGATAATTTTGATACTATTGAAAACAAGAAAATGGACAAAGTATCTGAATACACATTTCTCCAAAGAGGTATACAAATGGCCAAAAAACATATGAAAAGATGTTCAATATCATAGTCATTAGGGAAATGCAAGGCAAACCGCAATGAGAAACTACTACACACCCACTTAAATGCCTATAATAATCTTTTTTAATTAAAAGAAAATAGCAAGTTTTGGTGAGGATGTGGAGAAATTGAAACTCTCATACATTGCTGGTAGAAATTCAGAACATTTCAGCCACTGTGGAAAAGTCTGGTGGTTGCTCAGAAAGTTTAATGTAGAATTAGCATATGACCCTGGTCTGCCTCTTGAGAAATTTGTATGCAGGTCAGGAAGCAATAGTTCGAACTGGACATGGAACAACAGACTGGTTCCAAATAGGAAAAGGAATTCGTCAAGGCTGTATATTGTCACCCTGTTTATTTAACTTATATGCAGAGTACATCATGAGAAATGCTGGACTGGGAGAAACACAAGCTGGAATCAAGATTGCCGGGAGAAATATCGATAACCTCAGATATGCAGATGACACCACCCTTATGGCAGAAAGTGAAGAGGAACTAGAAAGCCTCTTGATGAAAGTGAAAGCGGAGAGTGAAAAAGTTGGCTTAAAGCTCAACATTCAGGAAACGAAGATCATGGCATCCGGTCCCATCACTTCATGGGAAATAGATGGGGAAACAGTGGAAACAGTTTCAGACTTTATTTTGGGGGGCTCCAAAATCACTGCAGATGGTGACTGCAGCCATGAAATTAAAAGACGCTTACTCCTTGGAAGGAAAGTTATGACCAACCTAGATAGCATATTCAAAAGCAGAGACAATACTTTGCCAACAAAGGTTCGTCTAGTCAAGGCTATGGTTCTTCCTGTGGTCATGTATGGATGTGAGAGTTGGACTGTGAAGAAGACTGAGTGCCAAAGAATTGATGCTTTTGAAGTATGGTGTTGGAGAAGACTCTTGAGAGTCCCTTGGACTGCAAGGAGATCCAACCAGTCCATTCTGAAGGAGATCAGCCCTGGGATTTCTTTGGAAGGAATGATGCTAAAGCTGAAACTCCAGTACTTTGGCCACCTCATGCGAAGAGTTGATTCATTGGAAAAGACCCTGATGCTGGGAGGGATTGGGGGCAGGAGGAGAAGGGGACAACAGAGGATGAGATGGCTGGATGGCATCACTGACTCGATGGACGTGAGTCTGAGTAAACTCCGGGAGTTGGTGATGGACAGGGAGGCCTGGCGTGCTGGGATTCATGGGGTCACAAAGAGTCGGACACGACTGAGCAACTGATCTGATCTGATCTGATCTGCAACTCTACTCCTAGATGTACACTCAAAGAATTGAAAAAGGGTTCAACAAGCACATGCACATATATATTCATAGCAACACTACTCACAATAGTCAAAAGGTGGGAGCAGCCCACATGTCCATTAACAGATGAATGGATAAACAAATCGGTGTGTGTGTGTGTGTGTATACATATATAATGGAGTATTATTCAGCCATAAAAAGGAACGAAACATTCACATATGCTATGATATGGGTGAACCTCTGAAACATTATGCTAAATGAAAGAAGCCAAACAAAAAAGGTGACATATTGTATCATTATAGTAATATGAAATACCCAGAATAGAAGTCATAAAGACAGGATGCAGACTGGTGGTCCCCAGGTACTGAGGAGAGGGCAGTGGGGAAAGTGGTGAGTGGTAAGGAACTTGACTTTGCAATGGTAGAAATGGTTTGCAATTAGAGGTGGTGGTTTAGTACATGGTGACTGTACGAAATGCCACTGAACTGTTCAGTTTAAAGTGGTTCATTTTATGTTATAGGAATTTTATGTTACAGGAATTTCACTTCAGTGAACAAAACAAGAAGTCCACAATACAACAAAGAAGTGATTGTGAGCTGTATACCAGAACTGCTTAAGGAACACATAAATGTTCTTGTTACGGTAGCTGGTAGAGATTATGATCAGTGATTAGGTTCTGAACGACCAATAATATATCTCATTTTGAAAATCAAATTAAAAAGGTTACTTTTCTAGACCTCTTATAGTTTGGGTATTTATGCTTGGATCTATGATTTAATTACAGTGATTTTAAGATTAATTCATATAAAGGTCAGGGTTATTTTTTTCCATTAGATATCCAGTAGTTCTGTTATTCCTCAAAAGCAGTGCTGTCCAACAGATATATAATATAAACACATATAATTTTTTATTTCGTAGTAGCCACATTGAAACTGTAAGCATAAAGATGTGAAAATAATTTTATCATGTAATTTTTGTAATCTCATATAAACTAAATAGTATTGTTTCAATACATAATCAATATTAAAATGCTAGTGAAATGAAGAACAAAGTCTAACGAAAAAAATAAGAAAATTAATTGATAATTCTTGTTTCATTTTAGGACTCTCAGCTTGCCTCCTCTGGACACAATAATCCAAGTAAGAAATGCTTCTTTCTGTAGCTTCATATGTGGGGGTGGGAGTGGGTGAAGAGCGGGGGTGCATGCAATATACAGTAGGTTTAAAAGAACTTCACTAAGACAAAATCAAATGGGGAATATGAAGGCCGTTTGTTAAAGCGCTGCCCACATGGATAAGGTACATCGTGACCTTGGATGTTCTATCTTTATTCAAGGGAAGTAGGGACAAAATAAGGACTTCCCTGGTGGCTCAGATGGTAAAGAAGCTGCCTGCAATACAAGAGACCCGGGTTTGATCCCTGGGTCAGGAAGATCCCTTGGAGAAGGGAATGGCAACCCACTCCAGTATTCTTGCCTGCAGAATTCCATGGATAGAGGAGCCTGGTGGGCTACAGCCCATGAGGTTGCAAAGAGTCTGACACGACTGAGCAACTAACACTTTTTTCTTGGGGCCAAAATATAAAGTGGTGAATTTCAAAGTAGCCCTAGGAGGAAGGAATACCATCCTTTCTAACAGTTGGCCTCTGGTGTGTATGAGGGGAAAATATTTTTAAAGGCATCTAATGGGCAGGAGGAAAAGGGGACTGCAGAGGATGAGATGGCTGGATGGCATCACCGACTCGATGGCATCACCGACTCGATGGACGTGAGTTTGAGTGAACTCCAGGAGTTGGTGATGGACCGGGAAGCCTGGCGTGCTGTGATTCATGGGGTCGCAAAGAGTTGGACACGACTGAGCGACTGAACTGAACTGAACTGAATGAGAAGGAAATGGCAACCCACTCCAGTATTCTTGCCTGGAGAATTCCATGGACAGAAGAGCCTGGGGGGCTACAGTCCATGGAGGGTCACAAAGAGTCGGACATGACTGAGTGACTACCACACACACACACAATGAGTTACCTAAATTAAAAGAAAATAGGTGGGCAAAGAACAATCAGAAGATCTCATGATAAATGTTCTTAGAATCCATGAAGAAACCATGCCCTCTTCTGGGGAGAAACAGACTAAAGTGTCCTAGAAGGAATTTCGTTGTTGAACCCCAGTGTCTAATAAAACACTGGGGCTTCATCATCAAACCGAGAATATCATTCCATGAAGTATTGTTTTAATTCTCTTCTTCAGCAGTGCTAATTGGTATTAATGTTTCCTTGAGCATTAAAAATGCATAAGCCACCCCATCCATGTCGTGTAATCACACCCACAGAGACTGGGCTTTGTTAGTCTCTTGACCATCCAGTTGGCTAAAGAGCATTGCTTGCAAATTTCAAGGCTATGTTTGAACGTGAAAATCACTCTGAGCCAGTAGATGTGTCTGGGGCTCACCCACTGAGCATCTGTGAGAGCAGAAAGATTATGGAGAAAAGACATCGAGACAAATACAGTAGAAAGCCCTAGACTTTTAGTGCACAGCTAGAGGAAGGTCAGGGGAGGGGGATGATGGCGTAATGGTGCATAGGCAGTCTCATTTATTACCCCACCCTCTGTTGGAATGTGCTGTGAGCACAAGCACCAGGGAAGAGGTGAAATTTCCAAGGGACTTGAAATCTATAGAAATTAATAAATGTAATAATAAGGAAAGGAATCAGGAGATGCATGGTTAAGTTCATGAGGTGTGCAGGCATGGGCATCATATGCCAAAGACGAGAGCATACAGGAGAATTGCTTTGCTTTCCTCACCATTTCTTTCCATTTCAACTTAAACAGTTCAGGGAAAAGGGAGGAGATAATAGATATAATAGAATAAATGTACTTCCTCTCAGCTTGGAGTCTTTGACATAAAGAAGAACAAAGGAAATAGCTGTTCAGTCCCTTCTGTGTTCAGTCTCTTCTTTATGTCTGCTCTTTCGTTTAATCCTAACAGTAGCTGTATGAAGTAGGCATTGCAGCCCCATTCTGCACAGGATGAAAATGAGATTCTGCAGTTAATACCTAAACCATGGTTACATGGCTTAAAAAAAGCTACAGGATTTGAATTCAGGGATCTCTGTCCCAAAGACAGTAGGCTTTCCCTCCCATAACCTTGACCCCAAAAAGGTTGCTCTCATCCCTTCTGTGTGAGATTAAATTCCTGTCCAAGATTCTTGTTTGCATCTGCCCTATTTTTTTTGGCACAGCATAACCATTGAGATTATGTAAGCACGCCTACCTTCTTTGGAATTGTGAGTGGCACCTGCATGATATGGCATAAACCACATTCTGGCAATTCATCATCTAAGTATTTTTGTCATTGACTTTCTCTTTTCTAGGGGTAAGGGTTTTTTTTCCCCCCAAATAAAGCTTCCCCCATTAAAAAAAAAGATAATATTATTATTTAAAAATCAGTGATGTGGTATGTTTGTGTATACAAGTGTGTGCATACACACACACCCAAAATGGAATGCTATGCAGCAAAAAAATAAAAAGAATTGTCGGGTGAGTGTATGCTTCTCGGTTCTTTGTCTCATCACAGCAAAGATTCAGAGTGACGAACATTAAAGCCCCCTCAGCGTGTCACAGCCCTCAGGTCTCGAATGGACCGTGTTATAGCTCTTAGACAAATCAGTGTTACAGCTCTATTTTATTTAGAAGATAGCAGGGAAATCCATCTTCAAAGCATGAGGGCACGTCAATCCAAAGACGTGAAGAGAAGAGCGCCCCAGCACGCGGGAGAGAGAGAGAGAGAGAGCTAGCTTTGGCTCCTTTTTTTATATGTTTTTTTTTTTTTCCCTGGGCCTGTCCTATGTAAATTGGGCCAGCCAGGAGTGTTGTTTGTTTTACCTGAGGTCCTCACTCCGGTCCTTGGACTCTCCTTTGTTCTAATTTCGCGGGCTTTTCTCCTCCTTAGCTTTTAGCCACCGCCATTCTGGACTCCTTTTCCCTGTTCTAACTACCTAACAGAATGAAATAATGCCATTTGCAGCACCATGGGTGAACCTGGAGATTATCATGCTAAGTGACGTAAGTCAGACAGAGGAGGAATATCATGGTATCACTTATGGCTAGAATATAAACTATGACACGAATGAGCCTATTTACAAAACAGAACCACAGTTACAGAGACAGAAAACAAACGTACGGTTACCAAAGGGGAAAGTGGGGGAAACAAATGAGGAGTTTGGGGTTAGCAGATACAGTCATGTATATAAAATAGACAGACAACAAGATCCTACCGGATAGCACAGGGAACTATATTCAAAATCCTGTAAGAAATCATAATGGAAAAAAATAAAAATCAGAGTGTCCTCTGTGGATTATAGCACACTGGAAACTTTACAGAGCGGGTCCTACCAGCATTTCCTGTGCTGTTTCTTGCCTTTGGTTTGAAATAATTACAGTTTGGGGAATCATGACTCCACTAAGTATGTAGAAAATAGGAAAACACTGAATTTCAGAGGAACAATTTGTATCTTGATGGACTGATCTTCCCCACTCTAGGTCAGTGCTTTTTTAGTTTTGAAATTAGAAAACGGTTATGTAGATACTAAGAGAAAAGAGTGTACAAATTAAACAGAAAATTATTTTTTAATCCAAATCTTTTAAAAAAGAGCTTCTTTAGCAAGCTTGCTGATTACCACTTAATTTCCTATTATAAAATGGCAGCTTATTAAGTATTGAGAAACTTAAACATTAAAATAAGTGATGCATGTTTATAGTTTCTTAAAGATGTGAGAATGTCCCGTTCATGTGTCAGACTGAGCAGAAGCACTTCTTTCCCTCCCTTCTGAATCTGCATTAAAATAACCAAAGGAGGCAGTGTGAAGGAAGGAAATACATAATAGCCCTGAAAACAGGAAAGGATTTCATTAACAAACCAGAAATTCAGCTGAGTTTCTGGAAAATGGAGAGTAGATGGGACTGTGCTGTTGGATAATCCTGGGCAGGGAAGCTCAGAGAAAAGAAAATAATGAAACAAACAGGAACAAGCCATAGTGGTGGGAATGTCCTTCAGAGCTCACTCCGGGAGAGACCCAGTTCCGTCTCAACCCCAGCAGAGAAGAGGTGTGGACTATGACAGTGATGGGAACATGGCTATTCTTCCACCCCTTACTCCTCCACTCCCATCTTGGCAGGTGTTCATACAGAGCTTTCAGTCTGGTTTTCCTCCCCCAGAAACCAAAGTACCAAAAAAAAAAAAAAAAAAAATAACATTTGCCAAGAAAATTAACAGTTACCTAGAAGTTCTAGTTGGGAGCTGGTACCTAAGAGAGAGGGACTTTCCCGGTAGCTTAGCTGGTAAAGAATCTGCCTGCAATGCAGGAGACCCTGGTTCAATTCCTGGGTCAGGAAGATCCCCTAGAGAAGGGATTCTTGAGCTTCCCTGGTGGCTCAGACAATAAAGAATCTGCCTGCTCAGACAGTAAAGAGTCCGCCTGCAATGCAGGAGACCTGGGTTCAATCCCTGGGTTAGGAAGATCCCCTGGAGGAGGGCATGGCAAGCCACCCCAGTATTCTTGCCTGGAGAATCCCATGGACAGAGTAGTCTGGCAGACTACAGTCCGTAGGGTCACAAAAAGTTGGTCACGACTGAGTGACTAAGCACAGGCACATACATGCATCTAAGAGAGAAGCAGAGTAGATTCTGAGATAATACCAAACCTTAAAAATAGACATCTCTGGTTCAGTTCAGTCGCTCAGTCGTGTCTGACTCTTTGGACCCCGTGGACTGCAGCACGCCAGGCTTCCCTGTCCATCACCAACTCCTGGAGCTTGCTCAAACTCATGTCCATCAGGTCACTGATGCCATCCAACCATCTGATCCTCTGTCATCCCCTTCTCCTGCCTTCAATCTTTCCCAGCATCAGGGTCTTTTCAAATGAGTCAGTTCTTCACATCAGGTGGCCAAAGTATTGGAGTTTCAGCTTCAGCATCAGTTCTTCCAGTGAATATTCGGGACTGATTTCCTTTAGGATTGACTGGTATGATCTCCTTGCAGTCCAAAGGACTCTCAAGAGTCTTCTCCAACATCTAAGGTTGGTGGAAGAAAAATCAGTTTTTCTCAAGAGGGAAATAAACCAAAATGCTCTACACTCAGAATAAACTACTTCCTATTTTTGCTGGGGGTTCAGAGGACAGTCAGGATTCCCAGCTTGTCTTGAGAGTTCTTCTCTCTTGAACTCTTAATTAACTTACTCTGTCCACTTAGAAAAAGCTGTAAATCAGCCCCTCCCTACAAGGGAAACATATGTTAGCAAGATGGATCAATATACTAATACAGAAAATCCACACCAGTACCTTTTTAACCAGTTTGAATTCACATTCAAAAAGGTGAATACATAACCTTGAGCAACAAAGAAAAACACTGACCCAGAGGAAATCTACTTAATTCAAGAAACAGAAGAAACAAATTTCAAATGTGACTGCAGTCTTTAGAAGCAATTGAAATTATTTGCATCAAATAAAAAGAACAGATTGGTATGAAAAAGAAGCAGTTATAGAACAAATGAGCGCTTGAGAATCAAAGATAAAGTTGACAAAAATTTAATAGAAATGATGGATAATAGCTGAAGTCTAGAATATAAGGTTGAAAACATTTTTTTTCTGAATATAAAGCAAAAGAGATGAAAAATATGAAAGGAAATTAAGGCACATAAAGATTAGTCATTACAGAAAGATCAAATCTGGCTATGTAGAATATACCACAAAAAGAAAACAAAGAAAATAAAGAAGAACAAATAATAAGAGAATGAGAATCCCTAGGGAAATGAGCACTTATTATCAAAAATATTTACGTACAATAAAACAAGAGACCTTGAACAAAAGCAAAGAAAAACAACACACAGCCAAGAATTAAAGAGACCTCCAAGGACTTCAGATGCTGGAATTACCAAGCTCAGAACATAAAATAAGAATGTTTATGTTAATTTTCAAAAATGAGAAAATTGAAAATATGGTATTTAAAAGTATACTAATCAGAACCTCTACAGAAATTAAAATTTCTTTGGTTAGGTTTAACTGTAGTTTAGATATAGGTGAAGAAAAAGTAATGAAGCAGGAAATTGAACTTAAGAAATTACCTAGAATGCAACTGAGAAAGGAAGTTTAAAAACCTGGGATATACAGCAAGAAGGTCTAAAATATATTTAACTAGAATTCCAGAAAAAGATAAGGAAGGAGAGGGAATGTTAAAGGAGATGATGGCTGAAATTTTTCCACAATTGAAAGGCTCTACCTTGCAGATTCAAGAAATCCAATGAATATTAAGCAGGATAAAGAAAAATAAGTCCACACTAGACACATAATAGTTAAACTGCAAACCACATACATAAAGAAAAATTCTTAAAATACCGTTTAATAAGGAAGCAACAGTTAAACTTCCAGTTGACTTTTGACAGCAGCTGTGGGAACCAGGAGACAATGAAATTATAACTTCGTTTTTCTATAGGTGGAAACTGACAAAGTTGATTCGCACATTTATTTGATATTACAAAGGACCAAAAATACATAGCTCATACTCTTGAAGAAGAGTGAGGCTGAAGGCTTGTGTTACCAATATTATGAATGAATGAATGAATATTTTAGCTGAGTAATAAGATGGTAAGGGACAGGGAGGCCTGGCGTGCTGCAGTCCATGGGGTTGCAAAGAGTAGGACGTGACTTGGCGACTGAACAACAAAACTAAGTAATGAAGATAATACTAGGCAAATTGAGTGGTGAAACGGTATAGAGGAAACAGACCCACAGATATATGAAAACTAGATTCATGTCAGAGCTAACAATATAGATCAATGGAGAAAGAATGGCTTCTTAATAGATAGTGCCAACATAACTGGTAATCTATAGGGAGAAAAAGGAAGTTAACTCCTACCTCACATCATATACAGAAACTATTCCAGGTATTTGTAAAAGACCTAAATGTGACAAGTAAAATTATACACTTTCAAAAGGGTATAGAGAACATCTTTCTGATGTATTTCTTAAGTAAAACACCAAAAGAAAGTGTCAAATATAGGAAAATAGCAGGTTTTTATTGATGCTTTTGAACTGTGGTGTTGGAGAAGACTCTTGAGAGTCCCTTGGACTGCAAGGAGATCCAACCAGTACATCTTAAAGGATGTCCCAAATATTCATTGGAAGGACTGGTGCTGAAGTTGAAACTCCAATATTTTGGCCACCTGATGTGAAGAACTGACTCACTGGAAAAGACCCTGATGCTGGGAAAGATTGAAGGCAGGAGGAGAAGGGGACAACAGAGGATGAGATGGTTGGATGGCATCACCAGCTCGATGGACATGAGTTTGAGTAAGCTCCAGGAGTTGGTAATGGACAGGGAAGCCTGGCATGCTGCAGTCCATGGGGTCGCAAAGAGTCAGACACGACTGAGCGACTGAGCTGAACTAAATAAGGGGATGCTGCACAGCAGTGAGGATGAATGAACCAAAGCTAGGTGCATCATGTTGGCTGAATCTAAAAACCATACTACTGAATGACAGAAGTAAGTTCCAGAAGAATGCATACAGTACGAGTCCATTGATGTGAAATTTAAAATCAGGAAAAACTGAAGACTATTTTGTTTACAAATAAATACAGGGCAGCCAAAACTATCAAGAAAATATGGAAGATTAACACAAGATTCCATTACTTGCTAACTGGAACTCAATAGGATGCAGGCCTAAGAGGATTCTGGGTTATTTATTTGTCAGTGTCCCATTTCTGGGCTTGCAAGGTGTTTTCACAATTAACCTAATTTGCTTTTTAAAAACCGTGTCTGTGTGTGTGTGTGTGTGTGTGTGTGTGTGTGTTCAGTCGCTTCAGTTGTGTCTGACTCTTTGCAACTCCATGGACTGTAGCCCACCAGGTTTCTCTGTCCATGGGATTTCCCAGGCAAGAGTACAGGAGTGGGTTGCCATGCCCTCCTCCAGGGGATCTTCCTGACCCAGGGATCTGTCTCTTGTGTCTTCTGCACTGGAAGGTTTGTTCTTTACCACTAGCACCACGCAGGAAGCCTATGTATATACACACACACACATTTTTACACACATTACATGCATGCTTTATTGAACTTCTTTTTAGGAAAAGCATAGCCTTTGTCTGAGACAGATTAATCTATGCCACAGTGAGATATAAGAATGAGAATCCATTTGACGTAAATGCTGGGAACCCTTGTCTTCATTCAAGTTTAGTGGCAGTCCCTCTACACAGGTCCAGTCTTTCTACTGTTTCTTAGAGATTATATTTATATTGTTACAATATTGTAAATTCCATTATTCATATATAATTTTTCTCATTGGCCTATAGGTACTTCCCAAAACTAAATTATTAATTAAATTAATATTAATGAGATGACTCAATAATTACTAAACAGAGTATAAATATTTTAAATCTCAGCTATGCAGGAAGAAAGATATAGCTGTGCAGAGTAGGATTGATAGAGGGAGGGGAGAGCAGGAGGGAAGCATAAATGGGGGGCTTCTTCACTTCACATAGTATAAAAGAAAAGGTACTGTCAGAAGTTGATTAATCAAAAAATAGAGGATTAAATTTATTTATAGTTAAAATACCCACTAGACATTAAAGACTTCCCTGGTGGC
Source organism: Bos mutus (assembly GCF_027580195.1). Lineage (NCBI taxonomy): Eukaryota > Metazoa > Chordata > Mammalia > Artiodactyla > Bovidae > Bos > Bos mutus. The sequence continues at coordinate 101,586,703 of NC_091627.1, forward strand.
TCAGACGGTAAAGCATCTGTCTACAATGCGAGAGACCTGGGTTCAATCCCTGGGTTGGGAAGATCCCCTGGAGGAGGAAATGGCAATCCACTCCAGGACTATTGCCTGGAAAATACCATGGACAGAGGAGCCTGGTAGGCTACAGTCCATGGGGTCGCAAAGAGTCGGACACGACTGAGCAACTTCACTCAGACATTAAAAGGGCTTCCCTCATGGCTCAGATGGCAAAGCAATACAGGAGATGTGGGTTTGATCCCTGGGTTCAGAAGATCCCCTGGAGGAGGTCATGGCAATCCCCTCCAAGATTCATGCCTGGAGAATGCCCATGGACATAGGAGCCTGGCAAGCTACAGTCCATGGGGGTCACAAAAAGTCAGACACGACTGAGTGACTAAGCACAGCACAGACATTAAAAGTAGTTAAAGAACTGGCAACAGTGGTAAGAAGGGAGGTGGTCATAGTGTATTAAATATCTTCTCTCATTTTTCATATTAGAAATTATTATGTAGTCTCTGAAGTTGATTTATCTAAAAATAAGTATCATAATGGTTGTTACCATGAGCACAGATTACTTTTACTATAAAGAAATGTTGTAGTATAGCATCAGTTTCCTTCCAAGCAGAATGCAGCCCAGGTCTATTTTGATTTCCTTTTCACAGTACAACTTATGTAGAGTGCAGTGCTCCAGTCGTGCAGTCATTCAGTTAAATTAGACATTATCTAGAAGGCAATGGCACCCCACTCCGGTACTCTTGCCTGGAAAATCCCATGGACGGAGGAGCCTGGTAGGCTGCAGTCCATGGGGTCGCTAAGAGTCCGACACGACTGAGCGACTTCACTTTCACTTTTCACTTTCATGCACTGGAGAAGGAAATGGCAACCCACTCCAGTGTTCTTGCCTGGAGAATCCCAGGGACGGGGGAGCCTGGTGGGCTGCTGTCTATGGGGTCACACAGAGTCGGACACGACTGAAGTGACTTAGCATAACATAGCATCTTTCCAGACAGAGTACACACCATATAAGCCCTTGGTACATTTATTGGATTAAATATGTATCTGCTGCTGCTGCTGCTAAGTCGCTTCAGTCATGTCTGACTCTGTGCAACCCCATAGACGGCAGCCCACCAGGCTTCCTGTCCCTGGGATTCTCCAGGCAAGAACACTGGAGTGGGTTGCCATTTCCTTCTCCAACGCGTGAAAGTGAAGTCGTTCAGTCGTGTCCGACTCTAGCGACCCCGTGGACTGCAGCCTACCAGGCTCCTCCGTGCATGGGATTTTCTAGGCAAAAGTACTGGAGTGGGGTGCCATTGCCTTCTCCGAACATGTAGCTACTGTAACTTTTTAAGTGGCCTGTTGGAGCCTCGAAACTTTCCTACGTCAGATTCTGTATCCATCTCAGTGGAACGTGCTCATACACCATTTCCTCTTCCCCACTATCGCGTGGGATTCTGCAGTAACGAAAGGTCATCAGACAGCAGACATATACTGAGTGTGTAATATGTGCTTGGTCCTGTGGAAGGCTCGGAGCGTCAAGCTGAAAGAACACATATGAGATTAACATGGACACATTGCTATATTTAAAACGGATCACCAGCAAGAGCCTAGTGTATAGCACAGAGAGCTCTATACTCAACATTATGTAACAACCTAAACAGGAAAAGAATCGTAGAAAGAATGCTTTTGTTCACTCGCTAAGTCGTGTTCAACTCTTTGCCTTGCCATGGACTGCAGCATGCCAGGCTTCCCTGTCCTTCACTGTCTCCCACAGTTTGCTCAAACTCATGTCTGTTGAGTTGGTGATACCATCCGACCATCTCATCCTCTATCACTCACTTCTCCTCCTGCCCTCAATCTTTCCCAGCATCCAGGGCTTTTCCAGTGAGTCAGCTCTTCGCATCAGGTGGCCAGAGTTTCAGCTTCAGATACATGTATCTGTATAATTGAATCACTTTGCTGTACACCTGAAACTAACACAACATTGTTAATCAGCTATCGGTTCAGTTCAGTTCAGTCGCTCAGTCGTGTCCAACTCTTTGTGACCCCGTGAATCACAGCACACCAGGCCTCCCTGTCCATCACCAACTCCCGGAGTTCACTCAGACTCATGTCCATCGAGTCAGTGATGCCATCCAGCCATCTCATCCTCTGTCGTCCCCTTCTCCTCCTGCCCCCAATCCCTCCCAGCATCAGAGTCTTTTCCAATGAGTCAACTATACTCCAACATAAAATAAAAAGTTAAAAAGAAATTTAAAAAGAAAAAACACAAATAACATAGATATACGTGTACATATCTATTTACATGTGTGAGTATAAATATATATACACATACATGTGTGAGTATAAATATGTATACACATACGTGTGTGTGTGTGTAATTTTTCTTTCTATGGCTCATTTTTCTCTCTGCCTGTCCGTAATTATATTTCCTCATCAAGATGACCATGGTGCACCTGAGTTCGTGTCTTATGCCCAGTGTCTTCAAAAGATCGATTCAGGTCCCTTCCAAAGGACAGCAATGTGGAATCTATTGTGAAATCAGCTGAAATAGTCAGAACGACCCCCAGTAGTCCTGTTTGGTGGTAGCAAGGAAACATCTCCTGAGCACCCAACTTTTCAGTCTCTTCCTGAGCACTTTTTCTGGCTTACATTCATCATTTTTCCCTTGGGTCCTGATAAAGAGCCTATGATTCTTCCTGGCTTATACACTTAGACATTTCAAGTTAACTTCAGAAATTGCATCACCTAAAATTTCCAGATATTGGGGGAGAATTTCGTTTCCTTTTTTCTGATGAACAGACATAGTTTTAATTCCTGACCTTATCCTGAGCTTACTTTTCCCCCAGAAAGGTTAATTCATGATCAGCTGAGAGCATTCACTCCCAGACTGTTCACAAATGCCTCATTTGGCCCTGTTGCATCCTTCCTGTTTGCCAGAAACTGTTCTGTTTTCCCCGTTGCCACAACATAAGTGCTGCTAAGAGCAGAGGTAATCAGCTGCAGCTTTGCGCCTGCGCTGATCCAGCCCCCAATCCCCACAGCCCCCAGACCCCAGGTGCAGTAAGGCCTGTGTCCCCCAGCCCACGGGTTATCTGGCAGCATTGCTGATCAAGGTAAAACATGTTTATTCAAGCATCCAAATAATGTCTTTATATAGCGTGTTGATTTTTTTTTGGACATAAGTTGTTCAGAAATGTTTACTGTTGCCTGCTGTTCACGCTCCTGATGATGATGAGATGTGGGGTGACTTCTGGTGGCTGCAGACCAGGAAACATAACCGGTTTCTCCAAAGAAAGGGGGGAAAGTCACTGTATTTAAGAAAACTTAAACCTCCATCTAGTTGTCTTTTTCATGTTGAGTTTTAAGCCAGCGTTTTCAGTCTCCTCTTTTATCCTCATCCAGAGGATCTCTAGTTCCTCTTCACTTTCTGTCATTAAGCTGGCATCATCTGCATATCTGAGGCTGTTGATGTTTCACCCAGCAATCTTGGTAAGGACAGAGGAGTCTGGCGGGCTGCAGTCTATGGGGGTCACAGAGAGTCGGACACAACTAAACAAGAAGAGCAGCTCCTTGTCTTTACCTGTCTTAGGTAATGCAGCTACTGTGACTCTGTATTTGGGGATTCTGGCAGGGATTGTGGTTACTTATTGGAAAGTAATTCTGGAAACTACTAAATTAGGTTATTTTCTCGCATGAAAGTAGCTGACAAGGTCTTGCCTGTCTCTCAATGAGTTCACAACAGGTCTGGCCTGGAAGACAAAATATGATATGGAAATATGAGCTTCAAAGTTTATTAATTTGCTGTCTCTACTTTTACTTCACTGTGATTTCCTGTGTTTGGGGGCTCTGTCTGATCAGGGTTTGCTGCTGAGGCAGTTAAAACAGGTGTTGTGACTTTTTTACAAGGCAGCTGCCCTTCATGGGCACTCCAGGCAATATGTGGGTGCTCATTAGCGCGGTCACACCTGAGATAGATGTGTGGGCCATATAGAATGGTCTTCTGTCTCTCACAACTGTTTCATTTCCTACAAGGAAAAAAGAAGTTTACTTTTGAGTTCAGCGTGGACCGCATCTTTGCAGTGTGTTCGTCATGTGATTTAGGAGGTCATTCCTGAGCCCAGGTGTCAAAAAGGGGCTTGGTACAGGACATAAACCTGAGGCCCTTAATGATAGACTGAGGGATTCTACGAGGTCTCCAGGCCTGACTTGAAATAGCAAACTAAAGCAAGTCGCCACCTTCAGTCCCATCTCTTGCAACTCATAATCTTCTCTGGGGTTTGTTAAACTATCAGCAATGCATAGCCAGCATGCTATGCTATGCTATGCTAAGCCACTTCAGTCGTGTCCGACTCTGTGCGACCCCAATAGCCAGAGCTAACTCACAGTGGCAGGCGTGACCCTTCTGTCTCCTCTGTTGTTGTTTAGTCGCTCAGTTGTGTCCAACTCTGTGACCCCATGGACTATAGCCCACCAGGTTCCTCTGTCCGTGAAATTGACCAGGCAAGAATACTGGAGGGGGTTGCCATTTTCTGCTCCAGGGAATCTGGTATCGAATCCTTGTCTCCTGCTTAGCAGATGGATTCTTCACCACTGAGCCACCTGGGAAGCCCTTCTATCTCCTAGCCTCAAGGAAATAAAAAGAAGTGCCTTGTAATATGAGGATGTATAGTTTCAAACCAGCAGTGGTTGAGGATCTAAGAATTATATCTACTGTGAGAGGAATTTGCCCTTTAAAACTCCAAAAAATGGACCCATCCAATCCTTGACCACATACGGCAGAAATGTTGCTTAACTAGCCTCTCAGATGGTCAGGAAGGATTGCTGATTTGCATCTTATTCTGCGTTAACAGGGTGACCCCAGAATCTGCTGCCAGGGCTCTCTGTGGAGTGTCATTCTTGGGGATCTTGTAAGCTGGGGTGCAGCCTCAGTGTTGTGTACAATCCTCTTGTCCAAGCTCTGATGCTGCACACCTGGTTTAGCTTGTGTTAGGGCTAAACACAAACTAGACCCCACCATCCCACGTGGCGCTGGTGGTAAAGAACCCGCCTGCCTATGCAGGAGACACAAGAGACTCAGGTTCAATCCCTGGTTGAGGAAGATCCCCCAGACGAGGGCATGGCAACCAACTCCAGTATTCTTGCCTGGAGAATCCCATGGACAGAGGAGCCACAGGGTCAGGAAGAGTCAGACACAACTGAAGTGACTGAGGATACACATGGCAAAAAGTATCAAAGTGCCTTGCATCTAGAATGCTAATGGGGTTTATTTCCTCAAATTTTCTGTAAAATGAAGGGGAAGAAAACAGGTTCCATCTGTAAGATATTTATCTTTTGGCAGGGTCTCCACTCTGAGCCTCTGGTTGTTTGCAAACAGCTCCTTCGTACCTATTCATAGATCCGTGCCCGGGCAATTGTATTACAGAGAAGAAACTATTTTGCAAATCCAGTTCTTGGACAATAAAAAGATGTTTTAAAAGCCTCCTGCTGCACATTTTGAATGATTGTTAATATTGAATCTCTCTTAAATCTTAAAGGCTGTAACACTCACATGTTGTTTTTTTTTTTTTTTCTGCTTCCTTTTTTAAGAGAAAGGTGATGCCGAGCCAGAGAGTCCAGACAATGGCACATCGAACACATCGTAAGTCTCTTTCCTGTTTCTATCCCGAGTTCTTTAATACGCTTATAATACAAAATAGCACAAATATCTTGTTATAGTAATAATAATAATGGAAGGAAGTCTGTGGTTCTCTTTCTCATGATAATGTCTGCTTAAATGCTTTTGCATGCAGTTGCATTTGAGGTCTTTCTAATGCTTTAGCCCAGTAAGAGTAATCTTGAAAACACAAGGCTCCTCTTTATAATGTACAGATAGATGTAATGAGATTTGATGGTATTATGGGGCGGAGGAACGGAGGAGAGCTTTTGGACCTTGCTCAGCAACGCCTATCACTGTCATAGATAATTGGAGAGCGTTTCTCACATGCTGGGAGATCGTCTGTCCTACACACCTGGGAAGTACCAGTGTCATTTTAAGGCCTGCCCTTTGCAACTCACCTCTGAATTATGTGAAATATACAATTATAGACATCTCTGGACCATGAAGGGATTATTCATTTTTTGAGTTTACAAACGCAGTTGTAAAGAGATAACAAAGGGCTCTTTTTAAGCACGTTCTTCATTCCACATTTCGTCTTTCTCCTCTCAATACTCAAGCAATCAAAAAACGTTCGGATGATTAATTTGATGCCCAGTTTATGTGCCAAAGTTTACATAACTCACGCGCTAACAAATTATTTTGGCTGAATAGGAATTAATAACAGGTTTTTTCCTTAAAAATCATTATTTTTATCATTTCTGAGGAGTTAAATGTGATTTCTTATTATAAGACAGTTTTGTGGATATATCCATATTTGGACCAGTGCTCTTCTTACTAAGCATTTAAAGTGCTTTCTAGCCATCAGAAATGACAGCTTGTGATATAACATTATTGAGTGTATTTGTCCAAGATGTGTTTCTCAGTCTAGGAAGAGTCTTTGGCTTGCATAGGATGACTATTTATTTCATAAAGATTGTGATTATTTGCTGGTCTTTCTTAAGATATTATCCTAAAAGTTATAAGTGGTTCTATTATCATGATTTCTAATGATATAATGATTGTGACTGGTTTCAAATTGTTAAAGTATTACTAATTTTTAAATTTTTTACTATATAAAATAGGAAAAGGGTTTTAACGCCATCTGGAGGCATTCTAGAGAACTGAAAAGGGTAGAGTCACTTTTAAAGATTTAGTTCTTTCGAGCAACGTTTGAGACTAGAGAAGAATTTACGCAACTAAAATATTAACTATTTGAGAGTAAGTTTTATTTTTATAATTAATTTTATAAAAGTGTTAATTATTATAGAAGTAACCATTTTTCAACAAAATCATTTTAAAAGCATACAAAATATGTTGGAAAGCAGCTAGCATCCTACATTTAATTTTTTCAAATTTAAAATCACATACAATGGGAATTCCCTGGCTGTCCAGCGGGTAAGACACCATACTTTCACTGCCCAGAGCCCAGGTTCAGCTCCTGGTTGGGCAACTAAGATCCCACAAACCTCACAGAACAACCGAAAAAGAAAAATCACATTCAATAGACTCAAATTTTGTTAATACAGTTTGATGTGCCACTAAAGCTCTCCTTCCCTTATACATTTCTGAAAAGCCTTAGTTTCTATAACTCATTACCTTAACAAAATCAATATGTTGTCTGAGAAGTTACTTTAAAACCCTCCAGAGATTTGTGAATAGTGAAAGCTTGAAGCATGACCCCACATTCCTGAACAAAGCAGTTCCTTATTCATCTGCTCACATCCTGCCTCTTGAACTAGAAATAGCAGAAATAAAGTCTGAGGTTGGACCTGTATTAAAAGTGGAGACTTCTGAGCTTGATCCTCTCAAAGAGCCCTCTAGCAGTGTTCCTGTTATGATTAGGCAAGAGGAATAGCTTATTACGAATAAAGAGCAGGAACTCAGGCTGCCTTAAACTTGGGTAGAGATTTACAGTCTCTGTGTGATACCCTATCTGAGCTTTATCTATATAGACAGATAAGTAAGGCAGGGATAGTATCCTTATTTTTCATATAAGGACTCTAAGGATCAGAAAAGTCATTCAATTTGAGTGGTAAAACTAGGACACAAATCTTAGGATATTTTGCCTTTTTTGGCCATTTACCATGATGAGGGAGTGAGTGGATCTTAGGAGACAAAACAAAGTCATAAGTCAAACCAAGTAGAAAAACGGGGATCTATTTATTTGTTAGATGGTAAGCATATTAGTTTGCTAGGGCTTCTGTAACAATATAGCACAGACTGGGTCCCGTGAACAAGAGAAATTTATTATCTGAGTTCTGGAAGCTAGAAACCCAATATTATCATTAGGATTTGTTTCTACTATGAAGGAAGGATCTTTTTCTAGGTCTTGTTCATTGTTCTGTAGATAAACATCTCCCTGTGTTTCTTCACATCATCTTCCTCCTATGCCTGTCTCTGTGTCCATATTTCCCCTTTTTATAAAAATACTAGTTATGTTGGATTTTGACCCACCCTAATAATTTCATTTTAACGTCATTACCCTGGTGAAGACCCTGTCTCCACATAAAATCACATTCTGGAGTACTGGAAGTTAGGACTTCAACATGTGGATTTTGAGAGGATACTCAGCATTAAGGGTCAGGATAGTCATAATGATTCAGAAGCCAGTTCAGCAGAATCAGAGTGTATGGATGCCAGAACATGGAACAAGCTGAGAGGACCTGATGTGTATCTGCTAAGTCACTTTAGTCATGTCCGACCCTGTGTGACACCCACCAGGCTCCTCTGTTCGTGGAATTTTCTAGGCAAGAATACTAGAGTGAGTTGCCATGCCCTCCTCCAGGGGATCTTCCCCACCCAGGGATTGAACCCAGGTCTCCTGCATTGCAGGGAGATTCTTTACCATCTGAGCCACCAGGGAAGCCCAAGATAACCTGATAAAACAGACCAAAATTATGAACTCCATGGGAACTGAAGGGGTGAAGCAGAGCAAAGAAAACTGTCAATAACATACACACAGGCACTGGGGAAGATACATCTTCCGCATTTGTGGTTTGGTGGGAAAATGTCAACTTCCAAGATGCCTCTACATCCCTTTGTCTGTAGAGTTCCATGAACTGTGAGTTATTAAAAGGCATTTTATGGATTTAAACTTTAGTATAAAATTGAGTCTCCATTCAGCTCATTTTCCAAGGAAACATCTTTCCTCACTGGCCTCTTTTAAAAGTGAGGTGGTTTAGTTGCAAAGTCATGTCTGACTCTTATAACCCCATGGACTGTACCCTGCCAGACTCCTGTCCATGGGATTCTCCAGGCAAGAATACTGGAGTGAGTTGCCATTTCCTTCTCCAGGAGATCTTCCTGACCCAGGAATCAAACCCAGGTCTCCTGCCTTGCAGGCAGATTTTTTACCAACTGAGCTGGAGATTAGCATTATTTGTGATGGCCAAGACATGGAAGCAACCTAAGTGTTCATTGATGGATGAATGGATAAAGAAAATGTGGTATATGTACACAATGGAATATTATTCAGCTTTAAACAGAGGGATATCCTGCTACTTGTGACAACACAGATAGACCTTGAGGGCAGGATGCTAAGTGAAATAAGTCCAACAGAAAAACAAATGCCATATAACCTCACTTGTATGTAGAATCTTTAAAAAAGAGAGAGAGAGAGTGCTCATTGATACCAAGAACAGATTAGTAGCCTCCAGAAGCTGGGGGTGAGGAGGTGACCACCTTCACTTCATTTTGAGTGAAGGTGGTCAAAACGTACAAACTTCTAGTTATAAAATAAAAAAGCCCTGGGAATGTAACGTAAATCATGGTGACTATAGTTGATAATCCTGTATTAAATATATGCAAGTTGCTAAGAGTAAATCTTAAAAGCTCTCATCACACACACAAAAAAGTGTAACTATGTGTGGTAATAGATGTCAACTAGATTTACTGTCGTGATCATTTTGCAGTATATACTTGTATGGAATCATTACTGAAACATTAGTAATTAACAGTACTTCAGTAAACATTACCTACTGAAACAAGTAAAAGCAGGAGGTTAATCATAATGCATGATACGTCAGTGTACAGGGATTGCCTTATAGGATAGAGTAGTCTGGATAACACCTGAGGATCCCTTCAGGATATATTATTGAATGGTTTTCTGAGTATTCATAAAGATGAGAGTTTTTTATATCTTTTTACAGTTTATTCTTAGCGCACACACAAATTAAAATTTTTGTGATAGAATGCCAGTCTTCTCAGTGATAGAGAAGCTTATGTTGGATTAACTCTCCTCCTGATAACTATTGAAAACTCCAGATGAAATATTCTTAAAAAAACAGAACTTAAAATTTGAAGACATAGAGTCTGATCGCGAAAAGGCAGAAAATGTTGGCAGTTTGACCCTTGAAAGAAAGAAATTGGAGTGCATGAGATCTACATTTATACAGCTTCTCCTCTGAGGGCACTCCACATTCCATAAAGAACAACTGCAATTCAAGGCCATAATCATATTATCTTGAAGTGGCTGAAGATGGAGTTCAAGGCTGCCAGGGTGGCTGGGATTTAAGGGAGGAAATTCCAGAGAGAAGTCAGCCATACAGAAGAGAGTTCCACTTCTGTGTTTAAATTCCCTGTCATGCTTGAATGACTTCTAAACTGCATATGTATGGGGAAAGGCCAGTGAGCCCAGTGGAAAACGATAACTGAATCACTGAAAAGCTGAGCAGAGATGTCAACATCTGTCTACTGCCTACGACTGCCTATAGAGTATGGAATTTGAATCTCACCCAAGTTATAGGGAATGTAATGTAAATCATTACAAACACTTGGCAAACGCTTGGGTTTTTGCCTGAAACCTCAGAAAGGCCTTGCCTTTAAGAATAAAGGATTCACCCTAAAACTTAAGGGCATAACCAAAGTAGATCATAACAAAATGCAATCCTAAGTATTCACAAGTTCAGCTAGTGATTTGTCTGAAAGAACAAAAATATTAATACTCTAAAGGTATAAAACAGAATCTAAAGCCTCTATAACACCATTCAAAATATTTATTGCCTAACCAAAAATTAAAGAATATGTGTAGGAATAGGAAATTGTTATCCATAATCAAGAAAAGAAAGTAACCTAAATGTTGGTATTTTCAGACAATAACTTTAAAACATATTAAAATATGTTCAAGAACATAAACAAAAACATGGTCATAGTAAGTGAAAGAAGAGACCTCTCAGCAGGGAAATGGAAATAATTAAGACAAACCGAATGAAAATTCTGGAACTGAAAAGTAACATGTTTGAAATGAAAATGTAACTGGATAATCTTAAGTGAAAAATGGAAATGATGAAATAATGGGTAAATAAACTTCAGATCAGTAAACATTATCTAATATGAAGAACAACGAGAATGAAGATTAAAAACAATGAGCAGAACCTCAGTGAATTATAGGACAATATCAAGCAGTATAACATACATGTAATTGGGGTCCCAGAGGAGAGGACAGAGAAGTAGATCAGAAAAAATATTTGAAGAACTAATAGCTGAAACTTTCCTAAACTGGCTGAAAACCTTAACTTACATGAAGCTCAACAAATCCTGCTGCTGCTGCTAAGTCGCTTCAGTCGTGTCCGACTCTGTGCAACCCCATAGACGGCAGCCCACCAGGCTCCTCTGTCCCTGGGATTCTCCAGGCAAGAACACTGGAGTGGGTTGCCATTTCCTTCTCCAATGCATGTATGCATGCTAAGTCACTTCGGTCATGTCTGACTCTGTGAGACCCTATGGACAGGAACCCACCAGGTTTCTCTGTCCACAGGATTCTCTATGCGAGAATACTGGACTGGGTTGCCATTTCCTTCTCCCAACAAATCCTAAACAGGATAAAGAAAAGTAAAACCACATCTTGAAAGATTATAGTAAAATTGCTGAAACCTGAATTAAAGAGATCTTGAAAATCTTAAACATTGCTAGAGAAAAATGACATATTATGTTTAAGGTATCAGTGATGCAGTTAACCAAAGGATTCCTACCACAGAGTACAGAGGCTGGAATACAAGCAAAAACATTGTTAAAGTGCTGAAAGACCAAAAAAAAAAGAAGATAAATAAATGTCAAGTTAGAATTATAAATCTAGCTAAAATATCCTTCAAAATAAAGTGAAATAAAGTTATTTTTGATGTTGTATAATCTGAGAGAATTTGTCTCCAGTAGGCCTGCAGTACAGTAAATGATAAAGGAAATTTGTCAGACTGAAGGGTAGTAATATCAGGTGGAAGTTCAAACCTACATGAAGGAAGTATTTACAGGACATGAAAAATATATGTGTAAATATAAAAGATTATTTAATGCTAAAAATAAGATACCGTTTTATGGAATTTATGATGTATGCAAATATAAAATATATGATAAAATAGTTTAAAGGATAAGAGAGGGTAAGTGGAATTGCATGACTATAAGATTCTTACGTTTTATGTGAAGTGATATATAATAATATTAAATGCAAGTAGACGGGCAGTAAGTTAAGGATGCATAGTGAAATACCTAGAAAAACCACTAAAAAATATCCAAAAGAACATAAATGTCATTGGAGGCATTAAAATAAAATACCAAAATAGGTTAGATTTAAAAGACTGCCTAATGTCTTTAAGATATACAGTTTAAATACAAAAACCAGTAGGTTGAAGCCAAAAGAGGAAAAGGTAGACTGTGTAAATAATAAGTATAAGAAACCTAGTGTGATGCTATTAAACACCAAATAGAGTTCTAGATGAAAAGTATTAGCAGAGGTAAAAAGAATATTTTCTCATTCTAAAAAGGTTAGTTAATGAAGAAACCATAACAGTCATAATATGTATGTAACAAAAACTGAGAGAACAACAATAGAAAATTTTTAAATCCCTTTCTTCAGTAATCAATAAAAAAATTAAAGCAAAATATTAGAAAGCACATAGAAGATTTGAACATTAACAACCACTTTGTCCTAACTGAAATTTATAAAACACTACCCAAAAAGTGTACGATATAATTTAATCAAGTACTCATGATTCGCTCACCAAGATAGACCTTATTGTGCACAGTAAAAGACATATCAATAAATTCCATAGGATTAAAATCTTAAAGAATATGTTCTATGACCACAGCATGATTCCATTATAAGTCAATAGCAATGGAATTCCAGAAAACTTCTAATATTTAAAAGTTAAATAGCATTCCTAAATAGAATAATCACAAAGGAAATTAGAAAATAATTTTAACTGAATGAAAATGCATGTACAATTTACGAGCTTTTACTGGATTCACTGAAATAATATGCACAACAAAAAACATATGTATAACTTTACATGGCTTGATTAGAAGAGAACAAAGGTGAACATCTGTAATTTATGTTTCCACTTTAAGGAGCTAGAAAAGGAAGAATAAACTGAAATAATTAGGAATAAATACATAATAACAACAGGAGTAGACATTGTAAAACAATAGAGAAATTAAGAAAGCCAAAATTTGTTTCTTTTAAAAATTTAGTAAAATTAGCAAAACACTGAAAGAAGTAATCAAGGAAGAAAGGAGGAAAAATATAAATTACCAACATTAGCAAAGAAAAAGTGGTCATAACTGCATATCCTACAGAAATTTAAATAGTAATAACTGGATATTATGAACTAATTTCTGCTAATTAATTTGACAGCTTAGATGAAATAGTCAATTTCCTCAGAAAATGTAATTTATCATAACTTCCATGAGAAAAAAATAGAATATCTGAATGACCCTATTACTATTAAAGAATTTGAATTTGTATTCAAAACTATTCCACAAAGAAAATTCCTCCAGAGTCAGGTGGTCTCACTGGCAGATTCCATCAAAACTTAAGTAAGAAATGTTTCTACCAATGAATCACCACAAATGAACTACTAGTCTTACACAAACTCCTTCAGAAAATAGGAGAGGAAGAATGTATTGTTATAGAGTCAGTATAACCTTGATACCAAAATATGACATAGGATTATAAGAAAGAAAGTTATCACTCAATATTTCTTATAGACATTAAAAACTTAAACTTCTTAACAAACCATTAGTATATATGATCCAATGATACATAAGAAGGATATGATTCTTTATAACCAAGTAGGGTTTATCACAGGAATGAACAGTTGACTTAACATTAGAAAACATAATTAATATAATCTACCATATTAACAAAATAATGGAGAAAACCATATGGTCCTCTAAATAAATGAAGAAAAAGCATTTGACATGATTCAGCACCCATCTTGGAGAAGGCAATGGCAACCCACTCCAGTACTCTTGCCTGGAAAATCCCATGGGCGGAGGAGCCTGGTGGGCTGCAGTCCATGGGGTCACTAAGGGTCGGACACAACTGAGTGACTTCACTTTCACTTTCATGCATTGGAGAAGGAAGTGGCAACCCACTCCAGTGTTCTTGCCTGGAGAATCCCAGGGACGGGGGAGCCTGGTGGGCTGCCCTCTATGGGGCTGCGCAGAATCGGACACGACTGAAGCCACTGAGCAGCAGCAGCAGCAGCAGCAGCACCCATCTATGACTTTAAAACTCTCAGCAAACTAGGACAAGAAGAGAACTTACTTTATCTGACAAAGGGAATCTGCCCCCACATCTCCTGCTAACATCATATTTAATGGTGAAATACCAAACACTTTCCTCCTGAGATCAAGAACATAACATTAATGTCTGCATTATCTCCTCTATTTAGCATTGCACTGGAAGTTCTCAGTTCAGTTCAGTCGCTCAGTCATGTCCGACTCTTTGCGACCCCATGAACCACAGCACGCCAGGCCTCCCTGTCCATCACCAACTCCCGGAATTCACCCAGACTCATGTCCATCTAGTCGGTGATGCCATCCAGCCATCTCATCCTCTGTTGTCCCCTTCTCTGAAGTTCTAGTGAATGCAATAAGGCAAGAAAAGGAAATAATAGACATAAAGATTGAAAAATCTTTTGGAAAACTCTTTATGAATGATTGCTTATAGAGAAAATCCTAAGAAATTTAATAAACAACTACTAGGGCTTTGTGGGTGGCGCTAGTGGTAAGGAACCTGCCTGCCGGTGCAGGAGACATAAAAGACACAGGTTCAATCCCTGGGTCAGAAAGATCTCCTGGAGGAGCGCATGGCAACCCACTCCAGTGTTCTTGCCCAGAGAATCCCATGGACAGAGGAGCCTGTGGGCTACTGTCTACAGAGTCCAAAGAGTTGGACATGACAGAAGCAACTTAGCACACATGCTGCTGCTGCTAAGTCCCTTCAGTCGTGTCCGACTCTGTGCGACCCCATAGACAGCAGCCCACCAGGCTCCCCCGTCCCTGGGATTCTCCAGGCAAGAACACTGGAGTGGGTTGCCATTTCCTTCTCCAATGCATGAAAGTGTAAAGTGAAAGAGAAGTCACTCAGTCGTGTCCGACTCTTGAGACCCCATGGACTGCAGCCTACCAGGCTCTTCTGTCCATGGGATTTTCTAGGCAAAAGTACTGGAGTGGGGTGCCATCGCCTTCTCCAAGCACACATGGTACTAGAACCAATAAATGAGTTTAGAAGGGTCAGTTTACAAAACTCAATTGCGTTTCTAATAGCAATAAACAGTTAACAGTTGCAAAATGAAATAAAAGCCACCCTGTTTACAATGATATAAAATGCTGAATAAATTTAGCAAAAGACAAATAAGACTTATACACGGAAAGTCATTAAACCTTGAGGAGAGAATTTTAGACTTAGATAGATGGAGAGAAGTTCATAAATTGGAAGGCTAATTGAATGTTAATATGTCAGTTCTCATACAAGTATGAAAGTGTTAATCAAAGGGCAGTAGGACACTTATAGAAAATGACAAGTTGCGAATTTTTATAGATAAGCAAGGGGCCTGGGTAACCAAAACTGTTGAAGAAGAGCAAGTTTGGAGGCCCTACAGTACCTGATTTCAAGGCTTACTGTAAAACGAAAGTAATTAAGATAGTGTGGCATTGACATAAGACAGATAAAGTAGAGTCTGGAAATAGACCCACAAATATATGGTCACCTGATTTTTGATAAAGACATCAAGCTGTTGAGTGGGGAAAGCCAAGTCTTCAACAAATGGCACTTGAGCAGCTGCTGGGGAAACATATGAATCTCACACCAGACACAATGGAGATGGATCACAGACGTCAACAAAGAAGCCAAAACTGCAAAGCTTCTAAAAGAAAGCATAGGACAATTTCTTTATACCCTGCAATGATTTCTTACAGAAACCACAAAACCAGAGAAAAGAAAGCCCTGATGAATTGGACTTCACCAAAATTCTAAATCTATGGTCACCGAAGTGACAAGACAAGACACAAACTAGGAGAATGTATTTATAGTACATATACCTGACAGATACCTTGTATCCGGAATATATAAGGAACTCTGACAATTCAATAAGAAAGTGATGAAAACACAGATTTTTTTAAATGGGCAAAAAAGCCTTGAACAAAACAAAAGAAGATATACAAGTGGCCAATAAGGAATTGAAAACATTCATTTTACTAATAATATTCATCTTCAGGGAAATGCAAATTAAAACCACAATGAAATACTACTATATACCCACTAGAGTGATTAAAACTGAAAAGACCAACACCACCAAACAGTGACGGGTTATGAAGCAACTGAAACTCTGGTGTATTGCTGTTGTGAGTGTAAAAATGACATAACCATTTTTAAAAACTGTTTCTTATACACACATGTATTGCATTCCCCAGAAATTAGGCACATACTTCCATTTGTAATTATTAACATGGGGAAAATGAAAAACATATGTCATTTAAAAGATTAGTACAAGAATTTTAATAGTGGCTTTATTCTTGATAGTCAGAAACTGGAAACAACCCCAATATACATCAGCTGGTAAATGGATAAACAATTCTGGCATGTTGGAATACTGGAATACTTTCCAGTGTATTGGAAACATAATGGAATACTTCTAATAAAAAATTAACAAATTCCCCAACATCATCTTTAGATTCAGTGCAGTCTGAGTCAAAATTCCAGCAAGTTATTTTGTGGATATCAACAAATTGATTCTAAAGTCTATAACAGAAAAGCCAAAGACTTCAAATAGTCAATACAGTAAGAAAGAAGAACAAAGTTGGAGGCCCAAAGTACCCAGCTTCAAGACTCACTCTAAAGCTACAGCACTCAGCAAAGGAATAGAGAAGTAGACGATGGAACACAACAGAGAGCCCAGAAACAGACCCACCTAAATATAGTCAGCTGGTCTCAGAAAAACAATTAAAGACAATACAATGGACATAGATGGTCTTTTCAACAAACGGTGGTGGAACATTGTATATGCACATATTAAAAAAATGAATCCAGACACAGCCTTACACTCCTCACTAAAATTAACCCAAAATGGATCACAGACCTAAATGTCAAACACAGTACCATAAAACTCCTGGAAGACCGCACAGAAGAAAACCTACATGGGGACTTCCCTGGCGGTCCAGTGGTTAAGATTCCATCATGCTCCCAGTGCAGGGGGCATGGGTTTGATCCCTGGTCAGGGAACTAAGATCCCGCATGCTGCCTGGCACAGCCAAAAGAAAAGAAAAAAACAAAAAACCTCCATGACCTTGACTATGGTGATGACCTTTTTGAGCAAGTGACTAAGGCGGTACGGGCAGCAGAAGAGCAGACCGAAATCCTTTTAGATTTTACATCTTTACTAGGAATAAGGAGCAAATGGAGATTTCCAAGACACAGTGAAGACTGCAATTTGGCAGGGTCGCTGTGCTTGCTTAATCCAGATTTGCCCACCACTGGCCAATCAATGCTCAAGTCTGAGGTCGAAAGCATAGGCTTGTGGAAAACTCCTAAGGCAGGACCCATCTGCATTTGAACAAAATTGCGATAACTTTAAAGAATAAATGAGGATTCAAAATGACCTTCATAAATTAAGGAAACTGGATTAAACACAAACAGTTAAATTCCTAGGAAAAAGAAATAACAAAATGTAGTGGAAGGAAGTGGTCTGCCCGGCGTGCACACTGTACAATAAAAGACTGGGAAGCTATTAGGAGCTCAAACTGAACTAGAGCATCCCGCAAAACCTTCCTTCTCCAAAGTTAATACAGTAGTTGGAATATATGGTAAGGGTCCATTACCTAGTAGGCACTCAGTAAATTCTTATTATTACTATTTAACAGTAATAATATGTGACATAGAGAGAAAGTGAAAAGAGAGGGAGAGAGAAAGCAACCCTATCACTGCAGTTGATACAGATCAGAGCTTAATGAGAATTTTCATCTCTCCTTTTAAAAAGATAACAGTTAGAAAGGGTTAAGTTTACAAAGACTCTTGAGAGTCCCTTGGACAGCAAGATGAAACCAGTCAATCCTAAAGGAAATCAACCCTGAATATTCATTGGAAGGACTGCTGCTGAATGTCTACTACTTTGGCCACCTGATGCAAAGAGCTGACTCACTGGAAAAGACCCTGATGCTGGGGAAGATTGAAGGCAAAAGAAGAAGCAGGGTGACCAAGGATGAGATGATTAGATGTATCACCAACTCAATGGACATGAATTTGAGTTAAATTCTGGGAGATAGCAAAGGACAGGAAAGCAGCCCATGGGGTTGCAAAAAGTTTGATATGACTTAGTGACTGAACATGGAGAAGGCAGCGGCAACCCACTCCAGTCTTCTTGCCTGGAAAATCCCATGGACGGAGGGGCCTGGTAGGCTGCAGTCCATGGGGTCGCTAAGAGTCGGACATGACTGAGCGACTTCACTTTCACTTTTCACTTTCATGCATTGGAGAAGGAAATGGCAACTCACTCCAGTGTTCTTGCCTGGAGAATACCAGGGACTGGGGAGCCTCTTGGGCTGCCGTCTATGGGGTCGCACAGAGTCGGACACGACTGAAGCGACTTAGCAGCAGCAGCAGCAGCAGTGACTGAGCAGCAGCAAGAAGTTTACAAAGCTCTCCTAGTGAAGCTGGGACTGTGAAGAAAAAGGCTGAGTGGTCAGTTTTCTCCAGAGATGTCAGCTGGAAGTGCTCTTCTCCCGGCCTCCAGACTATAGGACCAGAGGCCAGCAGTTCATGGCTTCACCTCTCCCCAGAGGTAAACTCCAAGCCAGGAGTTGGCTGGAGAATTCACCTCCACTGCTGCTAATCTTAAACATCTTGGACGACTTGGGTATCACTGACTGGTGGAACAAAGTGGGTCTAAATGATGTCCAAAGCTCCTTTCCAGGTGTCTGATGTGCACCTGTGAGTCATTTATAAAGGTGAAAGGTGACCCATGTTATATCAATGAGTTTATATCAACTCCACCAATTCAGGCTACTGCATAACAAACCACCATAGACTCAGTGGCATATAAACAGCAGAAAGTATTGCTCATAGTTTTGGAGGCTTGGAAATCTAGGATCAAGTTGCCGGCCGGCTCAGTGCCAAAACCAAAACTTCCTGGTTTGCAGGTGGCTATCTTCTTGCTGTGTCTTCACACTGCAAAGAATGGAGAGACAGGAAGCAAACTCTCTCGTGTCTCTTCTTGTAAGGGCATTAACCCCATTCATGCTGCTGCTACCTTCGTGACCTCATACCTCCCAAAGGCCTACCTCCTAATACCATTACATTAAGGGTTAGGATTTCAACATACAAGTTTGGGAGAGGGGACACAGCCCATAGTTACTTATTAAACATATCTTATGCCCATTGTAGAATTACCTTAGAAAATGTTAAATATGGAGGGAAAATATACAAAGGAACAGTTATGTGCTAAACATATCAAGAAATCTCTCACTTATGCATGTGCTTTTAATAATAAGATTATAGAAACTAATCATATAATAGGTTTTGGAATTTGAGAGATCAAAGTCGATTTGAGAACTGTTACCAAAAGAGGTTATTTTCTTTTTAGAGAAATCTGAAACCTTCCTGATGTTTATTTTGGCCATAGCAATCCGTGTCTAAAATGATGAACTGTGACTGTTCTTTTAGCCCGTGAGGTACCTTCCCGAGAGACTGCCTTTCCGTATCTGTTTAAGTCATTTGCCAGGATCCTGTCTGCTAGGAAAATGAGAAATCTAGCATCGGCCCTTTGTCTAGAGAAAAGTGGCCAGATCCCGTTTCTCCTTGGAAGGCTCTTTAGGGCTCCTTGGCCTCCGTCCTTACGTAGATGCAATTAGACTGAAGGCCTTCGAGAGGTGTGGCGTGTCCAATGGATGTGGAGGGAAGATCTTGACCCAGCCTTCAGGAACCAGCTGGTCCAAGCGGGAATGGGCAGCGTTGCTGAAAGGGAGGAGGGGTCAGGAAGTTGCTTTACCTGAGAAGGAAATGAGGTGTCACTTTGTGCTGGTTGTTAGTCCTTCAGTCTTGTCCAACTCTTGTGACCCCGGAGGATGTCGGGAAGATCCCTTGCAGAAGGGAATGGCAGCCCACTCCAGTATTCTTGCCTGGAGAATTCCCTGGACAGAGGAGCCTGGAGGGCTCCATGGGGTCGCAAAGACTCAGCCACGACTGAGTGACTTTCACTTTCGCTTTGTGATAGCTGTCCTCTCAGGTTAAAATACTAAATGAATCCAGAATGTAGATTGAACTTATGCCATCCCAGAACAAGGTGCAAACCGTAACTTCCATGCCCTTACACCAGACGGAAAGGCCCATCGTCCCAGAGATCATAAAAGAAAATTCTTCCACCAAAGTAGCAAGTCCGATCCCATCTCCTGTTTGGTTCCCCTGGACTCATGCTTTCTGTTTTCTCTATACCTGGATTCCATCCAAGCGTATCTCTCAAGGTGTCAGCTAGGTCAGGGTTTCTCAAGCTTTTTTTTTTTTTTTTGTAATTTAACTGTGATAAAATACACATAACATAAAATTTACCACTTTAAGCATCTTGAAGTGTACAGTTCAGAGGCATTAAGTACATTCACATTTCTGTGGCTACCATCACCACCAAGTATTCCCAGAGGTCTTCGTCTTCCAGAACTGAAACTCTGTTCTCATTAATACCAAATTAATAAATTGCCGTAGCCAATATCTCTGTGTTTCCTCTTCCCTCTAGCCCATGCCAACCACTACTCCACTTTCTGTCTCTATAATTTTGACTACTCTAGGGACCTCACAGAAGTGGAATCAGACAGTATTTGTCCTTTCACGTCTGACTTATTTCACTTTGCATAGTGTCTTCAAGGTTCATCCATGTTACACCATGTGTCAGAATTTCCTTCCTCTTGAAAAAGGCATTTTCCTTCTCTTTAAAACTGAATAATATTCCATCATGTGTATAGACATTTTATTTATTCATCAATAGTCACTTAAAGTACATCTACCCTTTTGGCTGTTGTGAATTACACTGCTATGAACATGAGTATACAAAAATCCCTTCCTGCTTCCATTCTTTGGAGTATGTACACATCTCAAATTTTCGAACACAAACTACTCAGTCAGCCATGCAGCACAGCCTATGAGTGTGTATGTTTCAAACAAAAGTGTCACAAAACATTACCCGCCATGACACTGACGTTTTCTATTCTTAGTATTTTTTTTTTAGTGCTAGTCAAACCACACAGATTGATTTGTGTCAACCCAGGTTCACAAAACACAGTAAAGGTTACTGACCAACAAACGAGATATTATTAATAACTTGTGCCAAGGGAGTGAGGGAAGAAAAGGAAATGACGAGCAGGGCCCCTGCCGTGTTTGCAGCCCAGGCTTGGTCACTGGTGAGGATGACCTCTTCCAGCCTCCTTACAGGAAGAGAGGAAGCTCCTCCTTCCCATTTTACAGGTGAGGAAACCAGGGCTTGTCTAAAGATCTGCCTCCAAGGAGTCTGTCTGCTGTGGGGCCTCTCTCCAGCCCACCCTGCCCGACAGGCTAGTTTATAGGGAGCCCTGCAGGACTCTCCTTGGAGAACCCAAGGCATTATATTAGAGCCAAAGAAAGCTTTGACTCAAGGGAGTGACAACTCAGAAAATTTCAGGACCCATTCACAGCCTCGTGGAACATGTATTTGGGGTGAATGCTGAACAGGAAGGGTTATTTTTCACCAACCTCTAACTCAACCAGAGAAGCAACTACTTCTTTTACTCGATGATTAAGGTGGACAGTCTGTGGAAGTGAGTTTGGCAGCTTTGCAATGAGCTCTTTCAGTCCAAAGAGACATTCATTAGTAAACTGGAGCTCCTCTGTATTCAGTGTGGTTGTAGCAGATGGCAATATTTTTCTGAGTCACTCTGGCCAAGGGAGACTGCGGTAAATCAATAAATATTACCATATGTATTGATGGCAGTACGTAATCAATAAATATTGCCTGACATTAACAGACTGATTATGCTTCATCCAAATGTTTTCTTTCATAAAGCTGCTTCACATTCTTGTGTTGAAGCCCGGCCCAGCATTTAGAACATAATACTTATTCAGTAAAAGATTATTAGTGTGAGTAAATGAATAAATGCAGGGTAACAGAGAGGCTGGTTTGAATACATCCGCTGTGTATTTCTTATATCTTCTTTCAGAAATACTATTAGCTTGATTTGCTCTTTCTTTTCTGTGGATTTTAATTAAATGTAAATCTGCAAACTGCAGAGCTTGTATATTTACAAACTGAGTTTTCCCCATCCCTCCCACCCCCAGATCACAGATTCTCTTTGCACTCCCATGCCTCTCTCTAATGCTGGTCCCTTTCAGGCAGCCTGGTACCAAAATGATACTCTCCGTGCATTCAATGTCTACTTTGTGCCAAGCCCTCTGCCGGACACGCTGTCTTATTTCAGTCTCATAACAGTCCAGTGATGTTACTACATCTCATACTGCAGATGGGAAAGGCAAGCTCTCAGCAAGTCAGACCTCCCAAGCTGGCAATGACCAGCTTGGGACCAAGAGCTGAGGTCCCTGTTGGAGGCACTGCTTTAGGTCAGCTGCAGACAGCTCATGAAGTAGGATAGGAAGGAAGGAATCCTGTTTCTGAGCAAAAGGCTGGCATCTCCCCAAAAGCCCTGACCATCTGCTCTCCCACCATAAAGTTTAGAGAGTTGTAGCCCACAGAGCTCGGGAGGAGGCTTGCGGGAGGAGTCAGGAGGAAGCCTGGTCATGAGTCAAGGTAGTGTTTCTGCACAGTGATGGAGGTCTTGGAAATAGCAGGGGCTGGAGTCTGGAATTCATCTGATAGTCCAAGAAGCTGGCAGACATCAAAGGACAGTTCCCCAGCCCTGGCCCACCTGCTCACCTCAAAGGGCCTTCTGCTGTTGGCAGAGTGTGTCTTGGTAAAGCAGTGTTCACATGATCACCCTGAAGCATGTAAAGTATTTAAGCCTCTGCCCTCGAGTTTCTGCCACAGAGAATTCCATCTCCACTTTGAGCTTCTTAAATGACTGAACAGTCTTCCCGGGTGGCGCTAGTGGTAAAGAATCCACCTGTCAGCGTGGGAGAGGAAAGAGACACAGGTTCAATCCCTGGGTTGGGAAGATCTCCTGGAGAAGGAAATGGCAACCTACTCCAGTATTCTTGCCTGGAAAATCCCATAGACAGAGGAGCCTGGCGGGCTACAGTCCACGGGGTCATGAAGAGTCAGGCACAACTGAGCGTGCACACACAGACACACACACACATAGAAAGGGACAGGGACTGTAGGAATAATGGACAAGTGACAAAATGTTCACACATATGCACTCATCCTTCTGTGTGAAGAAGGTCATTCCTGCTTTAAAAATGATGGCTCTGTGGGATGGAAAGCATTTCTTTCAAATAGTACCGTGGGGGTATATATATCATGACGAAGAGGTTACAAATACTGAATTCTAACTGTAGACCAGACGTGTGCTAATGCTTTCTAAAACTCGGAGGGTTGTACAATATATAACAGTGATGCAGGCACAGCTGGCATAAACTGAACACAGGATCACCCTGTAGATGAGTCAGTTCTTTGAATCTTCATAGCAACTCGAGAACATCGACAGCATTAGAATCTCCCTTTTTGTAGATGCAGAACCCAGGCTCGGAGAGCTCACATAGGTAGCGTGTCCCAGCAAGGAAGTTCCCCTACAAGTGCTGGACTTGAAAGCACCCTTTCTTTGACCCTGCCTCAGACCGCAGAAACATGGGCTGCACTGTAGACCTAGGCACTGCCGGGCTCAGCAGCTGCTCCAAACACGAACAAATGAAGCTCTGCGTCACCAGATGGCGGGAAACCCGGCACCTGGGGACTGCTTCATTTGAGAGTCTGTTTAACACTAAATTGAGAGGATTGAGTTAGATTAATTGGATTATAGGGATGGGGGAGAGTATTATTCATTTGCTTTTGGAGTTTTGGCAAGTAAGAAAAATTAATAAGCAGGGTGAGACAAGAAAAACAACCAGTAGTTGGGTAGAACTGGTGACCCTACAGCCTTACTTCTTGAAACAGGGTGATGCTACTTTCAGAAGCAGATTACTCTAAAAACAGAGGACTTTTAATGAGTAAATACATAAAATATCTTTTTTTTTAATTTTGAAAAAAAAGATGTTATCCATCTGACCACAAAAACAAAAACATCTTTTTTTCTCATGAGTCACATGTGAAAATGGAGATGGTCTCTTAATTTTGTGAGTTGTGTTTTCCTGTTGACAGTTTTGGCTAGGTCGTATGACTCTCACCCCTTAAATTTATTGAGCATTTACTATGTGCTAGGCACTGTTCTAAGATTTTACTCATATTATTCTCACAGCTCTCTGGGATGGTTATCCCCATTTACAGATAAGGGAAATGATGCACTGAGAGGGTAAGTAATTTGCCCAGAGTCACACAGCTATTGTGCGACAGAGCTGGGATTTCAACTCATTTTGCCGCCTGAGCTCATGCTTTTAACTGCACTTCGCTACAGCCTTCATTTCTGCTGTTAGACTGCAGATTATTTCCAAATACTGAATATGACTGTGTCTGTAAACTAGAGAACAGCACTTCTAAATTGTGTTATACCCCTGGGAGTACTTAGATGTTGGGAAATACACTTGAATTAAGAATTAGCATAATTAAGGGGTTTATCTCATCTTTAAATGTCTGTAGCATATCATTATTTTTATCTTCCCCTCAGAATGTCCAAGAGGTGATCATTTCATTACATTTTGAAGTACATTTGAATTCTTCTTCTTCTTTTTTTAATCATACCATTACAAATCAGCCTCAGAGTCAGAACAGCAGAATTCAGTGCCTTTGAAAGCATTAAATACGAGGTTCAAATTTGGAAGAAAAGTGAGCCATTAAAACGAAAGTGTTTGTATGGTATCTGTTGCTTGGACTAAGATCGCATGTTGCCTGAGGGACCAGTTTCACAAGTTCTGGATTTGGGTGATACTGGGTCAGCCCTGGAACTCTGAGTGGACTTCTTCAGTATCAGGATGTGGTACCCTCTGTGGATCTTTTATTCAAATTGGATTGATCAAAAATAACCTGAAGCAGTGCCATGGAGAATGCGGTACCTAGACCAAAGGCATTCAGAAGGACAGGAGTGGAAATGTCTCTTCTGCCAGGAGTTGTAAATGGAAGTCTTTGTTGTTTCATGTCCCTCTGTTTCACCTCTAAACTAGGATTGCCAGATGAAATACAAGACACCCAGTTCCATTTGAGTTTCAGATGAATAAGGGATAGTTTATGAGTGTAAGTATGTCTCACGCAGTATTTAAGACATGTGTACCACGTGCTTAGCCGCTCAGTCCTGTCCGATTCTTTGCGACCCCATGGACTGTAGCTCACCAGGCTCCTCTGTCCATGGGGATTCTCCAGCAAGAGTACTGCAGTGGGTTGCCATTCCCTTCTCCAGGGGATCTTCCCAACCTAGAGACTGAACCCAGGTCTCCTGCATTGCAGCAGATTCTTTACCATCTGAGCCACCAGGGAAGCACAAGAATACTGGAGTCGATAGCCTATCCCTTCTCCAGGGTACCTTCCCGACCCAGGAATCGAACCAGGGTCTCCAGGATTGCAGGCGGATTTTCTACCAGCTGAGCTATCAGGAAAGCCCCATTTGAGATATATTTACACTTAAAAAAAAAAACTGGGTGGGGGGCGCATATTTTTTACCTGAAATTCAAATTTCACTGGGGATTATGTATTTTTATTTGCTAACTCTAGCAACCCTGCCAAGTCACACATTGACTGTAGGTCCAAGTGAACTCTAATTTAAATATATAATTTATCAAAGAATAGAAGAAAAAGAGGGGAAAGATGGGAGAGAAGAGAGACAGGAGAGAGGTAAAATAGTAGGAGAGAGAGAAAATAAGAATGAATTCAGGCAATCTGCCAAGCAAAATAACTAACATTTTGCAAGAAAGAAATTCTAAAACAGGTCATAAGATGGAAAAAGTCTGTTTCACAGACTCTTTGGGCTGAACATTGGCCAAAAGAAAAAAAAAAAAAAAAGCAGGCATCCTATTAACATGTGAATACCAAAGCTCATCCAGGAATGGAAACATTTGGAATTTGAAGGTTCTTAGTTTTCAGCTCGGTTAGAATACCCCAATTCTTTATTAATTGCAAGGAGGATTTTGCTTTTTCAGTGAGATGCTTCGGTAATTCTATATCAAAGAAAGCTAACTTCCGTTTATGTAACTAAGACGCGTTTGAAACTTCATCGGTCGTGTTTTGCTTGCTTGCTTACGCTGACATGCAAAAAAACTATCAGATGCCAGACACGGAGGAGAATTTACCTGTTTAAAAATCACACAGTTCTGCCGTGAAGCATGAAAATGGCTTTTTTGTTGTTGTTGTTAAGTGAAAAATATTAACTGACAGCTCAAGTCAAGTTTTTTTTTTCTTTAATCTCTAACCAGACAAATTACTATAACCAAGAACTCTCTTGCCTTAATCCTGGACACGTCACAGACATGACAGTGTTCTGTAGGAGATGGCTTTTTAACTGTGGATGAGGGAAAATAACCTTTGGAATTTTTAGGATGTTATTACAAGCAAGTTTACTAGTTTTTGACTTACTAAGCCACAGCTGGAGCCAGCCTTCATCGGGGTAAGAGTATTTTCATGCTACTATTATCTTGTTCATATTTCAAGCGTAGGATTATTATGTTGGGGGGAATATGGCCTTTGAGGCATGTACTGTCTGTTGAGAATGCAAATGTGAATGTCCTATAAAAAGAGAGAGAAACTGACAGCTTCCGTCTGTGCCGTAAACTTAAAAGACTCCAACAGATGAGGCATCGGGGCTGTTGGAGCAGGGACTGGATCACACCACCATTTTGGATAAAAGAAAATGTTTCTCTGGGAGGTATTAAAAGGGCTGGGCTTGCAGCCTCTGTCAAAGCCAGACAAGTATGTGTCAGGCTGTCATTTCTGTAGTTGTTATGTATTGTTGCTGCTGCTTTAAAAAAAAAAAATCAACAGAAAAGAGCAAGGAATTTTCAGACCAAATTAATTATGAGTCTACTTGATCAGATTTTCTTTCGAATTAGTGAAATGTGGCTTTTTCTACCACCTTGTCTCTGTTCTGCATCTTACTGTTTTCTTTCATAAGGTTCAGTGTGTGGTTAGTTCAGAGAAAGAGCAATGTTTTTCTATATGCTTTCCCTTAAAGAAGCTGCAAAAACAGTTCCAAAGCCAGTCTCTCTCCAACGAGCAGAGCTGACCTCCCCACCGGCCTGGCTGCCTCGGAAATGCATTGACAAGTCGCAAGGAATCAAATCAGTCTACCTGCAGTAGCCAGGCTGGGAGCAGGCACTGTTTTGATAGGGAAAATGTCCAAAGGAAATTGTCAGGTGATGTCAGGAACAGAGAAGCAGTCTGTTTGATGACTTCAGTATCCTTCCTGACCAGGTTGCTTTTTCAGTCCCATCTCCTCACTGTGGTTCTTAACCAGGGTGCACACCAGATCTCCTGGGGAGCTTTTGGAAATGTCAGTAGCTGTGCTCTGAGGACTCAGCTGCTGCCCCTGTCATTCTGATACACATCTTTGGTTTAAAACATACTTGAGGTCTCAAACCCAGATCACCATAGGAATCCCTGAGGAGGCCTTCCAGTGCAGATTCCTAGGCCTCCTCCACCAGAAATTGTTATTCATTGGGGCTGGGTTTGGGCCTAGGAATCTGTATTTTTTTAGGTTTCCCAATTAATGTTGCTGATTAGTCGGATTTGGAAACCCCTTAGGCCACAACGGAATGACACAAATTTCAACAGGAGAAGCATTGTAGGTTAAAAAGAAAAGTGATCATGTGTTCAGAGGCTTTGGGGCAGTGTCCTGTACTTGCTTTGTCTCCACCTGAAATATTCCCCCAGGAAGCCTCCCTGCTTCCTCCTGACCCATTTCCCTTCCGATTCCCTGACCTCGTCTCCTCCCTCTGTCCTTCTGCAGGCCCGGTTCATCCTTTCCTTAGGTGCTCTTCCTCTCAGCCTGCAACATTCTGGTATTTTCCCTGCTGCTGCTGCTGCTAAATCGCTTCAGTCATGTCCGACTCTGTGTGACCCCAGAGATGGCAGCCCACCAGGCTCCCCCATCCCTGGGATTCTCCAGGCAAGAACACTGGAGTGGGTTGCCATTTCCTTCTCCAGTGCATGAAAGTGAAAAGTGAAAGTGAAGTCACTCAGTCGTGTTCGACTCTTCGCGACCCCATGGACTGCAGCCTACCAGGCTCCTCTGTCCATGGGACTTTCCAGGCAAGAGCACTGGAGTGGAATAGCCACCCCCATCAAGCGTCACGGCTGCCGGG